>NW_023425515.1:117265447-118465447 GCF_014108245.1 Pipistrellus kuhlii
TAATGAAGTACATTCACAGCAGGTCAGAGGAAGAGCCCTGTTGAGGGGACAAACAAGGGAAGTGGCCTCCTTGGATTTGGTGCTGAGCACAGGCTGGTATGTGCTTAGTGAGAGGGTTGTAAGGCTGTAAAGCCACTGTAATCTGGACTGTGAGGTGACCTCTTTGTATGCATAGGCTAGTGAGACCTGCAGTTTCACACACATGCACACACACCCACACACGCAAGTGCAACGCACACTTGCATACTTACAGTTTTATTTCTGTTGTCTTGATGATACCATTCATATGGTGTATGCATTTTTCTACCTATAAATCACTTTTTCCATTTCTCAAGGCACTTTATTTTTTTCAAGTTTTATTCAGGAATAATTGACATACACCTCTGTATAAGTTTAAGGCAGACAGCATGATGGTTGGATTTGCATATATTGTGAAATAATTACCACACTGTGTTCAGCTAATATTCATCTAAGATGTGACAAACAAAATTAAAATCTCTAATGGAGCAACTAGCGTTAATTTTCTCTTCAAAGTCAAAACCACAATTCTTACTTCTATTGTGCTTTTATTTTTAAAGTTTCTTAGACTGTTTCCTAAATTAGATATTATATCTTGTGTTTGGATCTGATTTCATAGTTTACCCAGTTTCATACACTAGAATAACTATATTAATTTATTTCCTGAAATGAACTACTTTTTAAAAGTAGAAAGTCTACAATGCTTTAGGGTTCATTTAAAAATCAACTCTAAGAATTATATATTTTTTAAAAATTACATTACTGGCAAATTAATTATATATTTCAGGTATCTAAATAGTGACATTTTAAATAAGGTTAAACTGTTCTTGAGAGAAACTTGTACGTAGTCAGGGGTAGGCTGACTTCCAAGACACATCTGTGAGGGTGGAGATTATTCTTCTTTTAATTTGAGGTCACTTTGTCTGGCTGGTCCTATCCCCATAGTCCAGTCATGGTTTCACTCACAGTGAGCTAATGCATAGAGTAGGGATCTGGCAGCGGGGGAGCAGAAGCAGGCAAACCTCAGGGAGCTGAAGGCTTCCCTGAGCTGGTTAAATGTGCCATGCTCTCTAAGTGCTACCTGCAGTGGAACCTGCCAGAAAGTCCTGCTCTTCCCCCGGCAAATTCTCAGTTATTCTGAGCTCCTGGAGGAGGCAGAGAGTTCCCCACTTCTCTCTCTTATACCTGCCAAGGTGTGTGTGTGTGTGTGTGTGTGTGTGCATGCGAGTGAAAGCATGTATGATGATATGTATAAATATGGATGTCACTGTGTGTGACTAAATGTTACTGTGTGTTTAAGCATGTGTTACAGTGAATGTGTAGGGGCATGTGAATGTCAACTTGTATGGTTGTTTGTAGGTGTGTATGAATGTGTGTGAATGAATGAATTGTGTGACTAAATATGTGAATGTGTATGTAAGCATATATGAAGGGATGTGTGTGCATGTGTGTGAGGCTGTGTGAATGTCAATGTGTATGAATGATTGTGAATTGGTGTATATTAATGTGCATGTGTGTGTCTGTACCCTGGGAAGGGAGTTCTTACATTATAACCTCAAGGCCTCAAATGTAGACCTTTGGTCTCCTATTCAGATGAAGTTCAAGTCACAGCGAGACATGGACAGCCTTGAACCACGATACCATCCACTTCTAGCACATGTTCCATAGTGGACATCATCGAAGAAGCCCTGTGAGTCAGTACTTTAGAGAGTAAATTCTACAATTTTCTGTGGTGGCACAATTATCATAGGGAATCAATTATTTGCAGTTAAAATATTTATTAATATAAACATTAAAAAAAACACACCCATTTTAAGCCCCATTGGCACTTCTCAGCTCTCTCCTCCAAGGGCATCTCAGTGGTACAGTGGGCGGTGCGGTTGCCATGGGGGTTCCATCGCCAGCTGCAGGAGGCTGTGTGTCAGGTGAGCTGCTGGGCTCTCTCAGGTGTGAGCTTCCCGGGGGCTGGCCTGCTGTGCGCCTCTCTGCACCTGCACTCGATGGCGACCCCTACGCAGCTGCCCTGCTTCTCTTAACAGGCCTGTGGGGTACACAGGAAGGAACCAAGGCTTGCCCAGGGTTTCTCAATGGACCTCACACTCCTGTCTCTTCTCATCACTGTGTGTCCAGAGGCCTCCTGGGAGCGGGGATTCAGGTGGCCTGAGCAAGTCCCACCATGGTTCTGTTTTAAGGTCTGGCCTTTTCCTTTCTCTTTTTTGGATCGTTTTATCACAGTGAAATTTACCATTTTCACTGTTTTTCAGTGAACAGTGCATTAAGCATATTCATACTGTTGTGTGGCCCACACCACCATCATCTCCATGACTTTTCCCATCTTCTCCAACCAAAACTCTGTCCCAATAAACAACAACTCTGCATCCCCACCCTCACCCACCCCCACCAGCACCACCACAGGTACCTTTATCTTTCCTTCCATCTCTGACTCCAATGGCGTTAGGGACCTCATGCGAGTGGAATCACACGGTAGTTGTCCTCTTTATACTGGCTTTTGCACTGAACATGTCATCAAGGTCCATCCAAGTTATAGATTCTGTCACAATATTCTTCCTGTGTTTTTAATTCAATCTATTGGGTTGATATTGGTTAATAAAGTCATGTGGATTTCAGGTGTACAATTCTATAACACATCATCTGCATGTTGTATTGTGTGCCCAATACCCCAAGTCAAGTCTTCTTCCATGACCATTTGACCCCCTTTACCCTCTTCCACCTCCCCCATTCCCTTTCCCTCTGGTGATCACTATAGTGATATCTTTGTCTATGAGTTGTTGTTTTTCTTTGCTTAATCCCTTCACCTTTTTCACCCAGCCCCACAGCCCCTTTCTCACCTGACAAACGTCAGACTGTTCTCTTTCTATGAGTCTGTTTGTACTTTTTTTGTTAATTTATTTTGTTCATTATATTCCACATATAAGTGAAATCATATGCCATTAGTCTTTCTCTGACTGGCTTATTACACTTACCATAAGGCTCTCCAGGTCCATCCACACTGTCACAAATAGAAAGATTCCCTTGCTTTTCCCAACCAAGTAGTATTCCGTAGTGTCAATGTACCAAAGCATTTTTATCCAATAGTCTACTGATGGACACATGGGTTCCAGATCTTAGTGTTGTAAATAACACTACAATAAGCATAGCAGTGCATATACAATGTCTTTGATTGTTTTGGATGGATACATTCCAAGAAGTGGAATTGATAAAGCATAAGGAAGTTTCATTTTTAATTTTTGAGGTAACTTCTTATTACTTTCCACAGTGGCTGCACAGAATGCATTTCCCACAGAGATGTGTGCCTCCCTGCACACGACGGTGACCCCCATAGAGTTTCCCTGCTCTTCTTAACAGGCTTGTGGGTTAGCCACGGGAACCAAGGTTTGACAATGGTTCTTCAAAAGACCTCACACCTCAGGCTCTTCTCATCACTGTGTGTCCAGAGTCCTCCTTGGAGCGGGAATTCAGGTGGCCTGAGCACTTCCCACCATGGTTCTGTTTTAAAATCTGGCCTTCATTTCCTTTCTCTTTTTTGTATCATTTTATCATGGTGATATTTAACATTCTCAATATTTTTCAATCTACAGTGCAGTAGCATTAAGGACATTCATACTGTTGTACGAACCACACCACCATCATCTCCATGACGTTTCCCATCTTCTCCAACATAAACTCTGGCCCCATTAAACAACAACTCTGCAGCTCACACACCCCCCCCCCCGCCCCACTACCCCCTCCACCACCACCACTGGTACCTTCATCTTACCTCCCATCTCTGACTCCGATGGCACTAAGGACCTCATGTGAGTGGAATCACACAGTAGTTGCCTTTTTTCACTGGCTTTTGTACTAAACATGACAAGGTCCATCCACGTTATTTCACTTACCATAGGCTATCCAGGTCCATCCACGCTGTCACAAAAAGTAAGATTCCCTTCCTTTTCACAGACAAGCAGTATTCCATGATCTCAATGTACCAAAGCATTTTTATCCACTCACCTACTGATGGGCAGGTGGGATGCTTCCAGATCTTCGTATTGTACATAACACTGCAATGAATATAGCAGTGCATATATTCTTTCCAATGAATGTTGCTGATTCCTTGGAATACATTCCCAGAAGTGGAATTGCTCTGCCATAAAGAAGTTCCATTTTTAACTTTTGAGGTAACTCCTTACTGCTTTCCATACTGGCTGCACAAAATGCATTCCCCACAGAGATGTGTGCCTCTCTGTACAGGATGGTGACCCCCTCGAAGCTTCCCTGCTTTTCTTAATAGGTCAGTTGGGTAGTGAGGGGGAACCAAGACTGGCCCAGGGTTTATCAACAGACCACACACCCCAGGCTCTTCTCATCGCTGTGTGTCCAGAGGCCTGCTGGGAGCGGGAATTCAGGTGGCCTGAGCACCTCCGACCATGGTTCTGTTTGAAGACCTGGCCTTCTTTTCCTTTCTCTTTTTTTTTCCCCCGATAGTTTTATCACGGTGACGTTTTCCATTCTCGCTGTTTTTCAATCCACCATGCAGTGGCATTAAGGACATTAATACTGTTGTGCGAACCAAACCACCATCATCACCATCATGCTTCCCATCTTCTCAAATGGAAACTCTGGCCCCATTAAAAAACAACTCTCACCGAAACCGGTTTGGCTCAGTGGATAGAGCATCTGCCTGCGGACTGAAAGTTTCCAGGTTCGATTAGGGTCAATGGCATGTATCCTGGTTGCGGGCACATCCCTAGTAGGGGGAGTGCAAGAGGCAGTTGATTGATTATTCTCTCTCATCGATGTTTCTAACTCTCTATCCCTCTCTCTTCCTCTCTGTAAAAAATCAATAAAATATTAAAAAATAATATTAATAAATAAAAAACAACTCTGCATCTTACCCTCTTACCCCCCACCACCACCATCACCATCACCACTGGTACCTTCATCTTACCTTCCATCTCTGACTCCAAGGCGCTAATGACCGCATGTGAGTGGAATCACACAGTAGTTGTCTTCTTTTCACTGGTTTTTGCACTAAACATGTCAAGGTCCAACCACGTTATTTCACTTACCATAAGGCTCTCCAGGTCCATCCACACAGTGACAAATAGTAAGATTCCCTTCCTTTTCACAGCCAAACAGTATTCCATGATCTCAATGTACCAAAGCATTTTTATCCACTCACCTACTGATGGGCACATGGGATGTTTCCAGATCTTGGTATTGTACATAACACTGCAATGAACATAGCAGTGAATATATTCTTTCCAATCAATGTCGCTGATTCCTTGGGATACATTCCCAGAAGTGGAATTGCTGTGCCATATGAAAGTTCCATTTTTAATTTGTGAGGTAACTCTTTAATACTTTCCACAGTGGCTGAACAAAATGCATTCCCCATAGAGATGTGTGCCTCTCTGCACAGGATGGTGACCCCCACACAGCTTCCCTGCTTTTCTTAAGGGGTCTGTGGGGTAGCCAGGGTGAAGCAAGGCTTGCCCATGGTTCTGCAATTGACCTCACACCCCTGGGATGCTTCCAGATCTTTGTATTGTACATAACACTGCAATGAGCATAGTGGTGAATATATTCTTTCCAATCAAATCAATGTCGCTGATTCCTTGGGATACATTCCCAGAAGTGGAATTGCTCTGCCATAAAGAAGTACCATCTGTAACTTTTGAGGTAACTCCTTACTGCTTTCCATACTGGCTGCACAAAATGCATTCCCCACAGAGATGGGTCCCTCCCTGCACAGGATAGGGACCTCCTGGAAGCTTCCCTGCTTTTCTTAATAGGTCGGTTGGGTAGCGAGGGGAAACCAAGATTTGCCCAGGGTTTCTCAATGGACCTCACACCCCAGGCTCTTCTCATCGCTCTGTTTCCAGAGGCCTGCTGGGAGAGGGAATTCAGGTGGCCTGAGCACCTCTGACCATGGATCTGTTTGAGGAACTGGACTTCTTTTCATTTCTCTCTCTCTCTCTCTCTCTCTCTCTCTCTCTCTCTCTCTCTCTCTCTCTCTCTCTCTCTCTCTCTCTTTGGGATAGTTTTATCACGGTGACGTTTTCCATTCGCACTGGTTTTCAATCCACAGTGCAATGGTGTTCAGGACATTGATATTGTTGTGTGAACCAAACCATCATCATCTCCATCATGTTTCCCATCTTCTCCAATGGAAACTCTGGCCCCATAAAAAAAACGTAACCTAAACCTGTTTGGCTCAGTGGATAGAGCATCGACCTGTGGACTGAAAGTTCCCAGATTTGATTCTGGTCAAGGGCATGAATCTTGGTTGCAGGCACATCGCTAGTAGGGGGAGTGCAATAGGCAGCTGATCGATTTTTCTCTCTCATCGATGTTTCTAACTCTCTATCCCTCTCTCTTCCTCTCTGTAAAAAATCAATAAAATATTTAAAAATAATATTAATAAATAAAAATAAATAAAAAACAACTCTGCATCTTGCCCTTGTTCCCCCACCACCACCACCATCACCATCACCACTGGTACCTTCATCTTACCTTCCATCTCTGATTCCGATGGCGCTAAGGACCTCATGTGAGTGGAATCATACAGTAGTTGTCTTCTTTTGACTGGCTTTTGCACTAAACATGTCAAGATCCATCCACATTATTTTACTTACCATAAGGCTTTCCAGGTACATCCATGCTGTCACAAATATTGTATTAAGATTCCCTTCCTTTTCACAGCCAAGCAGTATTCCATGATTTCAATGTACCAAAGCATTTTTATCCACTCACCTGCTGATGGGCACAGGGCTGCTTCCAGATCTTGGTATTTTACATAACACTAAAATGAGCATAGCCGTGAATATATTCTTTCCAATCAATGTCGCTGATTCCTTGGGATACATTCCCAGAAGTGGAATTGCTCTGCCATAAAGAAGTACCATCTTTAACTTTTGAGGTAACTCCTTACTGCTTTCCATACTGGTTGCACAAAATGCATTTCCCATAGAGATTTGTGCCTCTCTGCACACGATGTTGACCCCCACGCAGCTGCTCTGCTTTTCTTAATACTCTGGTGGGGTAGCTGAACCAAGGTTTACCCAAGGTTTCTCAATGGACCTCACACCCCAGGCTCTTCTCTTCACAGCATGTCCAGAGGCCTGCTGTGAGTGGGGATTCAGGTGGCCTGAGCATGTCCCACCTTGGTTTTGTTTGAAGACCTGGCCTTTATTTCCTTTCTCTAATTTTAATCGTTGTATCACAGTGAAATTTATCATTTCCATTGTTTTTCAGTGCACAGTGCAGTGGCATTAAGGACATTGATAGTGTTGTGCAGCCCACACTACCATCATCTCCATCACTTTTCCCATCTTCTCCAACTGAAATTCTGTCCCCAGTAAACCATCTGCATTCCTCCTTCTCTCTACACCTTCATCTTTTTCACCCAGACTCACAGCCACTTTCCCTCTGATAGCTGTTAGCCTGTTCTCTTTCTATGAGTCTGTTTGTATTTTCTATGTTAATCTATTTTGCTAATTAGATTCCACATACAAGTGAAATCCTATGGCATTAAGTCTTTCTCTGACTGGCTTATTTCACTTACCATAAGGCTCTCCACTCTGTCACAAATAGTAAGATTCCCTTCCTTTTCACAGCCAAGCAGTATTCCATGGGGTCAATATACCAAAGCATTTTCATCCACTCACCTACAGATGGGCACATCGGCTGCTTCCAGATATTGGTATTGTAAATAACAATGCAATGAACATAGCAGTGCATATATTCTTTTCAATCAATGTTGCTGATTCCTTGGGATACATTCCCAGAAGTGGAATTGCTGAGACATAAGGAAGTTCCATTTTTAATTTTTGAGGTAACTCCTTACTGCTTTCCACAGTTGCTGCACAAAATGCATTCCCCACAGAGATGTGTGTCTCTTTGCACAATATCGTGACCCCCGCACAGCTTATCTGCTTCTCTTAACAGGCCTTTGGGTAGACAGGAGGGAACCAAGGCTTGCCCAGGGTTTCTCAATGGACCTCGCACCCCAGGCTCTTCTCATCACTGTGTGTCCAGAGGCCTGCTGGGAGCGGGGATTCAGGTGACCTGAGCATGTCTGACCATGGTTCTATTTTAAGATCTGGCCTTCTTTTCCTTTCTCTTTTTTGGATCATTTTATCACAATGAAATTTTCCATTTTCATTATTTTGTCAATGCACAGTGCAGTTGTGTGGCCCACACCACCATCTTCTCCATCACTTTCTCCATCTTCTCCAACCAAAACTCTGTCCCCAGTAAACTCTGCATTTCACCCCCATTTCCCCCAACCCCCACCACCAATGGTACCTTCACTTTCCTTCCATCTCTGACTCCGATGGGGCTAGGGACCTCATGTGAGTGGAATCTCACAGTAGTAATCTTCTTTTCACTGGCTTTTGCACTGAACGTGTCGTTAAGGTCCATCCACATTATAGCTTCTATCACAATATTCTTCCTGTGATTTAAATTGAATCTATTGGTTAATAACATCATGTGGGATATGCTACTTGTAAAGCTAACTGGATCCTGCTCTGATGTCATCTGAATCTGGCCACTGAGGAGGCCTCCTGGGAGGGACTCTGGTGCCAGCCAATTTCAGATGCTTCCTGTGACTGGCCCTGGGCAACCTCTTTTGAGCTACAAAGCAATTCACAGTGTGTGGCTACCTCTGCCAGGCCTGAATGAGCACAAGAAGGTCCAAACCACGTCTGGCTTTTCTTAGCACTGGGCCTAGGGGCCGGTCAACAAAGCTCCCAAGGCACCCCAAGATCTGGCTCCACCTGCTGGCTGCCTGTTAGGCTCAGTCACTGAAAGAGCCTCTGCAAGTACTCAGATTGCGTGAGACAGGTTCTCAGTGACTACTCAAGTAATTCCACTGCTAAGAGTGGAATTTAAAAGTCACTACAGGTTGCTTCCCAGGAGTTAAGATGTCTGGGATCCATAGTCTGAGATCAGCCATGTGAGCTTAAGGGCTTTGCAGAGTGTTGGTGAGTTCTCCAAGGCCAGGAAGCTGCTTGTCATGGTGGGCAATTCTTGGGTCCCCTGGAATGTGGTTGGGGAAGGAGAACATGACAGGGTCATGCAGCTGTGATCCTATTACTGTGTCATGAAAAGTATAGTCTCTACATGTGTGGCTGATACTATAATAGCCGATGCTTCCCTCCATTTCCTTCCTAAGGAAACTGTAGTTCTGTTCAGATGTCCACCCAGATGCATGTTCCCTAGCTTCCTGGCCAACACTGTGCCAGCCCTCTGTCCTCTGTCTTCCCTGGCAGGAGTGCAGGGAAGAGCAGGTAAAAGTCACTTGTCCCTTGGGAAGGTTGAAAATGCTATTAGAACCATTAAGGCTTAAAAAAACGTTTTCTCTGTGTCTGCTCCCACACCAGAACTAAGCAGCCAAAGTGATGCTTAGCTTGCTCTCAAGGAAGCACAATTCTGCCTTGCCCAGTGCCAGCTGTGGTCAGAACACTGACAGAGGTGACTGGAGGAAGAAGACAGAGCATTCCTCTCCCAGCAGTGTAACACCATCACAGACAGGATTCTGTCTGCACAGGTGACTACTGCTGGAGCCCTTCAGACTTTTAGATATGATTTATATTTTTTATATTTTTTAAAGATCACTTCCTGATTTTTCATTTTATGTTTATTATTTTTAAATTTCATTTTTAATAATTAATTTTTTTCAATTAGAGTTGGCATTCAATATTTCAAGTTTACAGCATAGACATATATAGAACTTGCAGTGATCCCCCAGAATAGTCTAGTATGGGGTTTCTTTTAAAAGGGTATCAGTCCTATTCATGAGAGCTCCACCCTCATGATCCAATCAGCCTCAAAGTCTCCCACCTTTTGCTGAAACCCTTTGGTTCAGTGAATAGACCATAGCCCTGCGAATTGAAGTGTCCTGGGTTCAATTCCTGTCAAAGACATGTACCTTGGTTGCTGGCACATCCCCAGGAGTGGGTGTGCAGAAGGCAGCTAATGGATAATTTTTTCTCATCCATGTTTCTAACTCTCTATCTCTCTCCCTTCCTCTCTCTGTAAAAAATCAATAAAATATATTTTTTAAAAGGTACCCACCTATTTTTAATTGAATTTATTGGGCTGACATTAGTTAATAAAATTATATAGTTTTCAGGTACACATTTATGTAATGAATTATCTGTATACTTAGAGCCCTGGTGCAAAAAATTCATGAATGGGGGGAGTGTCCTTCAGCCCAGCCTTCACCCTCTCCAATCTGGGATCCTTTGAGGGATGTCCGACTACCTGAGATCAGGTCTAAACAAGCAGTCGGACATCCCTCTCACAATCCAGAACGGCTTGCTCTCAAGTACTCGCCTGCCTGCCTTCCTGATTGCCTCTAAACATTTCTGCCTGCCAGCCTGATCACACCCTGATTGATGTCTAACTGCTCCCCTGCCAGCCTGTTTGCCCCCAACTTCTCTCCTCTGCTGGCTGGGTCACTCCTAACTGCCCTCTCCTGGAGACCTGGTCCCTCTCAACTTCCCTCCCTTGCAGGCCTGGTCCCTCCCAATTGCCCTGCCCTGCTGACCATCTTGTGGTGGCCATCTTGTGTCCATATGGGGGTAGGATCTTTGACCACATGGGGGTAGCCATCTTGTGTGTTGGAGTGATGGTCAATCTACATATTACTCTTTTATTAGATAGGATAGAGGCCTGGTGCATGGGTGGAGACCAGCTGGTTTGCACTGAAGGGTGTCCCAGATGGATCAGGGTAGGAATTCCTTTAGGGTGTGGGGTGGTCTGAGAGATGGGCCTGTGGTGGTTTTCAGGCCGGCCACCCACCCCAGTGACCCAAGCAGAGGCCCAGGTATCTGGAATTTATTTATCTTCTACAATTGAAACTTTGTAGCCTAGAATGAAGGCCTGAGCCAGCCAGGGCAGCAGAAGCTTGGCTTCCTCCATCACCCTGGCCTCCTGCTCTTTCAGCTCCGTGGCTGCTGCCATTTCTGTTGGAATTTATTTACCTTCTATAATTGAAACTTTGTACCCTTGAGTGGAGGCCTGGGCCCACTGGGAGTGTGTGGAAAGCTTGGCTTCCTCCATTGCCAGGGAAACCCAAGCCTCCCTCCTGTTCTCTGTGGCTTCATCCATCTTGGTTAGGGTTAATTTGCATTCTCTCTCTGGTTAGCTGGTGGGTGTGGCTGGTGAATGTGGCTGGTGGGGGTGGCTGGTGGGTGTTGCAGAGTGGTGGTTAATTGCATATTACTCCTTTATTAGGTAGGATTGTATTGTGTGTTCACCACCCCAAGGTAAGTCTCCTTCCATCACCATCTGTCCCCCTTTGCCATCTCCTACTTCCCCATCCCCTGTAGAGATCACTTTATGATTTGACATTTGAAATGACATTTGAGATGTGCCTTGAGAGCCCAGGTAGGATTTAGATAGTTGAAGAGGGTGAGAATGTGTTTCAAGTACAGAGAGTGAGCACATGGCCTGGAGGCAGGAGAGATAAAGACTGGAAAGACCAGAGCACATGCCCCTCAGATGCCTGTCAGTGAGGGGACCTGAGAGGGAAACAGAAGACCCTCCATGGAAGGGGCAAGGCTGAGGAGAAAAGGAACCAACCATAGAGTGGTCAGAACAAAAGAGATAATGGGCCCTCCATCAGAAGGCAGGAAGAACAGGGGACCATGGGAAGGAGCAGGGCTGGGGGAACAGGGAAACTTCTTGTGGGGAAAGGGGACCCTCCTTGGAGGGAGCAGTGTCCCATGTCATCCCTCCCTCCTCTCCTATCCTCCCTGCTCTGCCCCCTCCATGGAGGGTCCCTCCCCCCTGCCCTGTACCCTCAATGGAGGGTCCTCTGTTTCCCTGCCCTGTCCCTCACTCACCGGCCTCTGAGAGGTGTGTGCTCAGGTCTCCAGTGTTCATCTCTCCTACCTCCAGGCCATGTTCCCACTCTCTGTACCTGAAGTACATCTCACCCTCTTCATCTGTATGGATTCTACACCCTCAAATATAATTTTAAATGCCAAAAATCACAGTGACCGTTAAAAAATATAAACCTGATCATGTCATTCCCCACACAAGGGCCCTTTACTCACCCGTCCTCTCCTGCACCCAGCCAGCCTGGTTCTCCCTGCCCTGGAGGCACTTGCTGTCCTTTTGGTGGTGGCTTCCCCTTTCTCCATGTGGCCAGCTCTGCCTCAACAGCCGAGTCTGAGTTTAAATATGACAAGATCTTGGGGAGCTCTTCTTGAGCCTGCAGGGGAGTCACCCTGCAGTGGCCCCAGCCCAGCCTGGTGGGGTGTCATGTGGCAACATGTCATAGAACTAAGACAGGTCACAATGATAAGGCAGGTTACAGAGGTAACCTGGCAACTCTCCTGGGTTAGGCAGGTGGTGAAGTTAACCAGGTGTTTCTTTGTTTTTAAATCAGTGATTGGACATTTATTGAGCACCAAATCCCAGACCCTGTACTGAACATGCAGAAGTTGTGGCCCCACTCTGAGGTCCTGGCTCTCAGTGACCAGGTGTTCTTGAAAGTGGGAAGTGGGCAGGAGGGTGGTTAGGGATGCCATGGAAGGGACTCAACACGCATTGTTGGCCTTGAGGCTAGAGAAAGGGATCACAGACCAAGGTTTTCTGGAGGACCCTGGCAGCTGGCAGTGGCTTAGGCAGAGACATGGAACAGAATGGTCCCATAGGAGTAGATATGCCGGCACCCATGAGCAGGGGACGGGCTGGGTCTCCCAGCCCCTCTCAGCACCTGAAAGGTAACCTGTGAAGGCCTGCCCCCAAGACCCAGGTCCAGGGAGGGCTACAGGAAGAGCACATGTGTTCAATGAGTTTGGGACTGAAGGTTTCTTTTCTGATTTCATAGAATGTGATCTATATACTAGAGGCCTGGGGCACAAAATTCATACATGGGGTGGGGGAGTGTCCCTCAGCTCAGCCTGCACCCTCTCCAATCTGGGATCCGTTGAGGGATGTCTGACTACCTGGCAGTCATACACCCCTCTCACAATCCAGGACTGCTGGCTCCCAACTACTCATCTGCCTGCCTTCCTGATTGCCCCTAACCACTTCTGCCTGCCATCCTGATCACCCCTTAACCACTCCCCTACCAGTCTGATTGATGTCTAACTGCTCCCTGCCAGCCTGTTTGCCCCCAACTTCCCTCCTCTGCTGGCCGGGTCACTCCTAACTGCCCTCCCCTGGAGACCTGGTCCCTCTCAACTTCCCTCCCTTGCAGGCCTGGTCCCTCCCAATTGCCCTGCCCTGCTGACCATCTTGTGGTGGCCATCTTGTGTCCATATGGGGGCAGGATCTTTGACCATATGGGGGCAGCCATCTTGTGTGTTGGAGTGATGGTCAATCTACATATTACTCTTTTATTAGATAGGATAGAGGCTTGGTGCATGGGTGGAGACCAGCTGGTTTGCACTGAAGGGTGTCCCAGATGGATCAGGGTGGGAATTCCTTTAGGGTGTGGAGTGGTCTGGGAGATGGGCCTGTGGTAGTTTGCAGGTGGGCCACACTCCCTGATGACCCAAGCACCAGAGGCCCTGGTATCTGAAATTTATTTATCTTCTATAATTGAAACTTTGTAGCCTTAAGCAGAGGCCTGGGGCAGCCAGGGAGTGTGGAAAGCTTTGCTTCCTCCATTGCTGGGGGCAACCTTAGCCTGCTCTCTCCAGCTACCTGGCTGCCGCCATTTCTGTTTAGATTTGTTTACTTTCTATAATTGAAACTTTGTACTCTTGAGTGGAGGCCTAGGTTGGCAAGAGCAGGCAGAAAGCTTGGCTTCTTCCATTGCCTGAGAAACCCAAGCCTCCCTCCTGCTCTCTGTGTCTGTAGCCATCTTGATTGTGTTTATTTGCATACTCGCTCTGATTGGCTTTTGGGTATGGCTTGTTGGTGTAGCAGAGTGATGGTTAATTTGCATATTACTCTTTTATTTGGTAGGATTCTTATTTATTACTTATTGTATTATTTTCCATATGAATAACTGTTAGCCTATTTTTGCTCACCCTGTATATTAGGGGAACTATGTACATGTTCCAGAATGAAAGGTACCTTCTAGATATGGGGAATGACAAGCAAAGAGACTAGAATAACATGTGAAACTTTGTGTTTCCAGCTAAGGAATTCCAAATCTGATACTGAGTCTAATATACTAACACAGAGGAGACCTGTTGTCAGATTGATTTTTATCAGGACACAAATATGGAGAATAGATTGTAGAGAGCAAGATTAGAGGCAAAGAGAACCACTGAGAAGCTACTGAAGGACCCCAGCCAGAAGGAAAGACAGCCTGAAAAGGGATATGACAGTGAATTTGTCAGGAGAGAGGCACCATTGACATTCTTCTGTGGATTATATCGTGGTGGGGTGAGAATACAGAAGGTGAGAGAGGAGGTATTTCAAATAATGTCCAAATGGTTTCTTGGACCCATTGGATGAATAATGAACCTGTTCACTAAAAGAGGAAATTTGAAGAAAATCAGGATGTAGAAAGGAAAAAGATAAAGTCAAATTTAGATTATTTTTATTTTGGAGACCCTATAGACTATCCAACCATAGATTACCATAGAGAATAAGTTCTATAAGTGTAAAGTTTGGTATAGAGATCTTGGAAAACCATCCAAAATATTCTGTGTGCCTTTGTAATTCCTAAAATAATTTCACTAGTGTGTTTTATATCCACCTTTGAATATGTAGTTCCACTGGTCCTTAATATTCCTCTCACATTATTAAAAGAATTGATTGTTAAAACACACACATTTATTTTCTAAATTAAAAGTTTTCACTATGAATACAGTATTTTCTGCCTAGCACTAATTCTTAAAATTAATATTCCACTTGAAATATTTAAATGAGCCAAATATTTGAAGTCACCAACATTAGTTCTAATTCTGGATTGTTTTTACATTAGAAATAAAATTCCAAGTTATCATTTATGAGATCATTTGAAGAATACAAGTTTATTGTTTTTTAATCACAATTTAGCTCAGACACTTTACAGAACTATAGACTGTCACAGAGTGTGACAAAAGAAGAAAGAAAAAAAGAGACTCAGATATAGCTAGATAAAAATAGACCTTACTTTTCATTTGAACCTACACAGAAAAATTTTTCTCTTCTATTTAGTTGATTATGCACTATTTAGTTATTAAACTTTATAGATGGCAGGCAGAGAAAAAACTTCATAGCTTAGCCTAACTTAACCCTTCCATCCTGAAAAAAAGACCACACTCAAAACATCATACTGCAAAGCTGATTTTACCTTAGTCCTGTATCCTATGCTAGTTCACTCACCTTGAGGTGTATAAACGTTGAAAAAGGAAATGTGAGTGAGAAGAGGATTTATATTCATGTTGCAAGGCCTTGGTATTTATAATCTCATTTAGTCCTAGAAAAGAAAATTTGTGAATTACTTATTATTCGATATTATCATTTTTTACAGAAGTAATCCATGTTTCCAATAGTCAAGTAACTTCCCAAGCTCACACAGCTATTAGAAATGGAGCCAGAATTACAATCTTGAACCTTCTGATTCTTTCTACTTCATTGTAGTTCTATATTCTTTTGACAACTATGACAATACTAGGAAAGCTGTGTGGACATACATGGCTCATTTATTTCCACACATTCAAGGATAGAATGTCTATATAAGATATAATATGGCAATGGAGTTGTTTGTGTATTACCTTTAGGCTCCCCTCCTTAAAAAGTAATGTTTTACTTTCATCTATTTTGGAAGCTATCACTGTGGGATGGTGGGTCCCTGACTTGAAGTTGGGGTGTGGTGGAGGGAGGTAATCTGTCTAAGTGTTTATGAGAGCTTTATATGATACTTATAGCTTGCTTTTCCCTCTCACTATTGATGTAACACATAACAGCTTTACAGGACTTAGAAAATATAAACAAACAACAAAACTCAACTATAACCATCATCTAAAAATAGGGACTCTTCTTGCCCTGGCCAGATAGCGCCAGATAGCGTAATAGAGAATTGTTCCAATACACCCAATACATCAAGGTTGAGGTCCCAGTCAAGGCACATACAAGAATGCATAAATAAGTGAAACAACAAATCAATCTCTCTCTCTCAAAAAAAAAAAAAAGTAAATAAATAATAAATAATAGGTATCTTTACAACCTGGTAAATAGTCTTATATTATTTTTATCCACATGGGAACACACATATATAATCTTTTAACCTAAATCAAGCCTCTCAGATTTATTACCTTTAATGTTCTGTTTTAACATAAAAAATAAATAAAATATTCATATATTGGGGTAGTTCATTTTGACTGATATAGGAATTAGTCAAATACAATTTGGGCTGAGAGAGCAATAACCCATGCTTTGTTTTGTCCCAAAAGGTTAATGGTCTGGGTTTATGATCCAGGACCTGTTCTGCTATTGTTTACTAGACAAAATCTCTGACTCAGAACCTGTGATCTGATCATTATATGATCAAGTCATCCATAGACACAATAGAACACAAATAAAATATCTACTGAATATATATTGAGCCAGCCTTCCTCTTAGCAACATACATATAAAAATTTTGTGTTTTCCCACCCCTCACAACCACAATATGTTTTTATTCTTATTATAACTCTAGGAGCCCAGTGCACGAATTTGTGTACCTTGAAAGGAGCTATGGGCTGCGAGGCTGCAGTGGGCACAGGGGTGGGTCTTAGCCCATCCGCCATGCCCCTACTTGGCCCCTCCTTCCCTGGCCCCAGGTCCTCTGTTTGCAAGCAGCCTTGATCACATCACTGCTCCCACTTGCTGATGGTGCTAGCCCCACTCACATCCACTGATGGCACAGAGTTATTGGGGCCAGCTCCAGCAGCGAGTGTGAGTGGGGCAGGTGCTGTCAGGGAGTGTGAGCAGCGGCTGCTACCCCAATCACCCCTCAGGAGCTGAGGGAGGTGGAGAAGCCCTCAAGGGCAATCAGGACCGGCAGCTACTGTTTGCACCCGCTGACGGTGCCTAGTAATCAGGCCTGGCCCTGGGCACAGGCAGTGGGTGTGAGCAGGGCCAGCACTGGCAGCAGGTGTGAGCCCTGGGTAGGACCACGGCACATGGGAGCAAAGAATTTTCAGTAACCACCAGATGATCACTCCAACAACAGCAACCAGCGCCCCACCTTGGTCTGGTGCCCTCCCCACCCCCCAGTCACCTGCTCCACCTTCCTGCCACAGCTGATGCCCAACATGTCCCATGCATGCCCCCTGGTGATCAGCACACGTCATAGCAACCAGTCAGTTCAGTTCAGTTGTTCCCCTATCCTGTCTATTTGCATATTAGCCTTTTATTATATAGGCTATGCAACACTTTATTACATACTAAGAGCAAGTGCCCAGATCTTTTTAATATTGCATTGACCACTATCATGTCTGTAATAATAAAACATTAGAATCAGAAGTGACTTAATTCAACTGGCTCCTTTTACAGGTAATAAAATTGAGACACTAAAGAAAGGAAAAGCAAAAATAACTAACATATACTAGAAGCAATACATGTTTATTTTATTCAAAATCACAAACTTAGAGTTATATATGATTGTCCCAATTTATAGAAAATTAATATTCATTGAGATTTCACATCTGTGAAGAGATAGAGCCAGGATTCAACCATGAGTTATTTTGACTCAGCTTTCACCTAAAACAACCTCGTTTTCTAGAAAGAGGTGACTTATCTAAAATAGATAGTAGAAGGTGGCAGATCAAAAGCTAGAATCCTATCTTCTGTTACCTAGTCTAATAACTCTACATTTTGTTGTTGTACATGAGGCTCAATGGGATTCAAGCCCATGGTTTTGCCTCTAAAATCTATTTGAAAGTAACAAGGCCCAGCAGTTTGCCACACAAAAATATAATATGTTCAAGTTTATGTCACCCTTTTGTACATTGAATATAAATTACAAATATTAGAACCTCTAGATTTCAAAGTATAGCATTAATTACAGCAACTATATTATAATCAATCATGTAGAAGATATAAAATTAGAATGAATAAATTTTAACATTACCTAAGTATTAAATCAGATTGGAAAAATGACTTATATATCTTAACCAGGTATGTTAAACATTTACTAAATAATAGAAAGCTGTTTGGTGTCCAACTCAGTTCAACATACAAAGCCTGAAATACAGTTTCCTTTCTAGCATGTTTTAACAGCTAGCCTCCAGCCACTCTGCACAGTATCTACTTTAAGAAGCTGAGAAGAAGGAAACAACGAACATTTGTTGCCCGCCTACCATTTGTCAAGCTCTGTGTTAGGTGTTTTACATTCATTATATAATGTTTTATCCTCCAAAGGCCCAGTGAGATGGTTGATTTTATTTCTAGTTTACATGTAAAGAAACAAGAGCTTGAAGAGCTCACTAACTTTTTTCAAATATCTAATAAGCATTAAGCTTGGGAATTATGCCAAGGTTTAATTTCACAGTGACAGCCTTACTTAGAGCTGGAGAGTAACGATACTTTTAACATAATACATCTTTATTGGGACTTTTTGAATCCTCATAGAAACCCTAACACATATGTGCTATGCAGTCCCATCTTATAGATATACAAGAGGTTGGTGACTTGCATGAAAGCATACAACTATTAAATGTGGAATATGGGTACAAACTCAGGAAGGCTAACCTTAAAGTCTGTGCTGTTAACATTTATTTCATACTGTCTGGGAGGATACTAATAATCTACATTATAGTGTTTATATATTCATACAAGGTAAAAATTACAAAGTGCCAGAGATGGACAGAGATAAAGAAAAAAGAAAGTAACTACATCCTCACAGTTTTGCTGCATCGAGGATGGGAATAAAAACCCTCCAGCCACAGAGGATGGGCAGAGTTTAGACATGCAAAGATAAGAGGAGGTAAAGAAAGGTTTTCCAGTGGAAAGATTTGTACTGTCATTTGATGTTTGTTCAACTTTTGCTTAAATCCTCTACCTTAAAATTTGTTAATTGATCCATAAAACTAATATTTGGATTTTATGATTGACATAGATAGCACCTAAGCATTCATGGTTGATGCTTTGAGTCCATTGAGAACCTATGAGGATTACTTATCCAGTGCTGCATATCCAATTACCCCCAAACATTACCCTGCAGTTTCTTTAGGTCAGGAATAGAGAGTGTCTTAGCTGGGTGGTTCTGGCTCAGGTCTGAGGCAGCAGTCAAGATGTTGACCAAGATTGCAGTCATCCAGATTCTTGACTGGGGCTTCCAAGGTGGTGCACACACATGGTGCTTGGCAGGAGGTCTCAAGTTTCTTGCCATGTGAGCCTCTCGGGCATCTTGGGTGTGTCCATGTCATTGCAGATGGCTTCTCCCAGAACAAGACACATAAAGAGAAAGCCAGGTAGAAGCCATAGTGTATTTTCTGAGGTTCATTTGGAATAACTCACTATCATTTCTACCATATTCTACTAGTCACAGAGAATAAGTTTGTTTCAATATGGGAGGAGACACCACAACAAATAAATACCAAGAGTTGGGAATCATCGTGGACCATCTTGGAGGATGGTTACTATCGCACACAAGTTTACAGGAGAAGAATTTTTAAAAAAGAAACAGAGAACATGGCTCCTATATTTGAACATGTTTTGCTACTCTATTTTATACTTTTTTTTGCTACTCTATTTTATAAGTGGTTTTTAAACTAGGCACACTTTTACATAAGTCAATATTTAGTCCTCTGAGGGAGAAGTCACTATGCCAATTTTAGGGTAGCTATTAAATAGTCTGGCATTCATCATTATCCAGGCATCGATTTGAGGAAAGCTAGCTATTCAAGCCTTAAAGGAAGAATCAGAACAAAGTAAATGTTACACCCAAATTGTGATAGAAAACAGAACTGGCCTAAATGCCCAGGCATAAAACCGTCTCTTCAAGAAGCCACACCTTATGTATGGCTGCACAAGTTGTGGACTTCACAGGTCCATTAATTCTATTCACATAGACTATGATTTGAGTGATGTACTCCTAAAGTTGCCCAGCACAAAAACCTAAATTAGGCCAATAGGAACACTGCAGAACTGGAATACCAGGCAACAATGGTAAAAGCAAGGCAGTCATCCCCTCTCCTTTGTGGACCCCACAAAATTAATAAGATAGGGAAAGGAATTAATACCAAAAGTTGTAGAGTGGACAGCTCCTTTAATGACAAGTTTAAGCAAAGAGCACTATAATATACCAATAACAATTCCTCAGATTCTTGGTTCTCTAGCAAAGTATTCATATGTATAGGGAAGAAAAAACATCTCAGTGGCTCCGTACTAAATTTAGTTGTAGTATAAAGTCCAAAAGCTTTTTTGGAATGTTTTTCCTAAACATTTAAGATATGCAAGTCAGTACTGAAATCATATTGGTTTGATATTGTAGTAATATTCATCTTCATCATTTATATTTTGTATTTTCTACATGAATTATTTTGAATATATCACTGTAATCAGTGACATCATACTGGTGACATTAATTGTGAGGTATAAAGGTTCTTATATATTTTAATTCATGTTAGATATGCAAAATAATAACATGTGTCATTAATTGACCTGTTTAGCCAAAATTCTTAATCTGTCCTACTCTACTATACTAGAATCAATTTTTATCGAAAACTTAAAGACCCTTCGCATAAATGCAGAGAACCCTTCAGATCTATACTGTATTTAACCACAGCTTTTGGAGATGCCTGACAATTATAATTTTTCAGAATTTTTTGAAAAATCTCCTAAATAAAAGTTTTTTTTACTGGTACTTTTTAACTTTTAAGAATTTAAAACTTATAGAAAAGTGACAAATTCACTTATTTATAACATTTACCTCACTTGCTTATCATTTGCTATCTATTGTCTTTATCTTACTGTCTACCTATCTATCTACTAGTATATATATCTATATCTATTTATCTAGAGAGGATTGTAAAAGTGTTTATGTAGAGATAGAACAAGAAAGAGACAGAAAAGAACAAGAAAGAAATGGAGAGAGAGAATATACATGTGTGATTGTGTGTTTTGTTTTTTTATTTATTTTGGTGGTGTTTTTAAAATATGTCTTTATGTATTTTAGGGAGAGAGGAAGGAAAGGATGGAGAAAGAGAAGGTGGAGGGAGAGAGAGAGAGAAAGAGAAAGAGATTCATGTGAAAAATAAACATTGATTGGCTTCCTCCTGCACGCCTCCAACCAGGGATCAAGACTGCAATATACGCATGTACCCTGACCTGAACTGAACTGGCAACCGTTCAGTGCACAAGATAACACCCAACTAACTGAGCAACACCAGCCAGGATCAAGAGGGTTCTTTACAGCACTTTCCTCCTATAGGACAGGATCCAGTCTAGGGTCAGCTCAGGATCCTTCTAGGTCAGATGCCCTTTTCTTTCTTTTATCTGTAAATTTCCACAGCCTTAATTTGTCTTTTAGAACACTGACTTTTTTGTTTAAGAATACAGTTCCCGCTGAAACCTGTTTGGCTCAGTGGATAGAGCGTCGGCCTGCGGACTAAAAGGTCCCAGATTTGATTCCGGTCAAAGGCATGTACCTTGGTTGCGGGCACATCCCCAGTGGGAGGTGTGCAAGAGGCAGCTGATCGATGTTTCTAGCTTTCTATCCCTCTCTCTTCCTCTCTGTAAAAACTCAATAAATAATAAAAGAATAAAAATAAAAAAAGAATACAGTTCCCCTTCCTGGTTTAGGAATAGACCATTCCTACTTTAATATTGTGTGATTCCTCCCCCCTCTTAATTTAACTCAGATTATGCTGGAATACTCCAAAAGTGAACTTTAACATCATGAAAATATCCTTTTGATCAAAATATCCCCTAGAGTTGTCATCCATTATTGATTCTTGCTTGATTTTAACTATGATGTTTGCAAAATGATGATTTTGTAACTCCAGCATCCCTCTGCATTAACTGGCCTTTTCACTGTAAGCAAGAGCCTGCCCACCCCTTTCCTGTATTTACTTATTTACCCATTTATTATGTTTATCCATTTATTATTTATTACTAAAAAATACCTATTATTAATGGTTTATAATTTATCAGTGGGTTTAATTGCTTCTGTGCTCCAATGGTCCCCTATTTGGCCAATATTAGCCACTTTAAACTAACACCTGTGTTTTTGTAACATGCTCCCTTTTGGGGGAAATAAAGTGAATTTTTTTTCTGGCATATCAAGAAGCCTACTGTCATTGTTTTTTAATTTATTCATCATATACATATCTAATTTATTTATTTGTTATGATTAATGTAGCACAGAATAGTGAGAGCAGAATATTTAAAAGATCATGGTTATAAATGAGTTATGATAATAGCTTAAAAAATAAGGCTGAAACAGAAAAATCTTACAGAATTTTAGCATATTGAAACGTTGATATTCACAAAGATGACCCAATTTATTACAAAACTATAGGCCTGAAGCACAAAATTCATGCAAGAGTAGGCCTTCCTTCCTCTGGCTGCTGGCACGGACTTCCCTCTGGCACCCGGGACCCGGGCTTCCTTTCCTTTATCCAGAAGGACAGAAAGATCTCTGGTATAATTAGCATATTATGCTTTTATTATTATAAATTATTTAAATTAAATTTATTATAAATAATAGTATGGTAAATGTTTAGGTAATAATTTTTATTTTATTTGTGCATTTTAATAAGCTGGAAGGTTTATATTACTTTTTTAAAAGAGCTTGTGCTTTTATTTTTAAATTGATAATGATTGGTATCAAATAACTATGAGTTTTACAAACTATGATATTGTCAAGGACACATATATTTGCTTACAAAAATTATGTAACAGTTTTATTTATAAATGTTCATTTAATGGTAACTAGCAACTTTTTCATTAAAGTTAAGCATGATATAATTTTACTTTCCTTGATATATAACATATATAGATGATGTGAACAAACATAAAATGTAAAATGTTATGAACTTTTTTGAAAGTATTCATCTTTTCTAAAAGGTATAACTGCCACCCAGATCAAGATACAGAATTTTTGCTACATCCAAAATGGATCCTTTGTGCACCTTCCAAAACAATATCTTTCTAATCAAATTTCCATAATTGTATATTAGCTTTTCTCTTTCTTAAAGTTCAGATAAGTGGAATATATATCTGTCCATTCAATATATATTTCTTTAGGTCTGGCTTCTAAAGTTCAGCACTATGCCTATGAAAATATCCATGTTGTTGCTTGTAGTGATAGCTTCTTCCTTTGCATCTCAATGTAGAATGGCACTGTATGAAGATAGTACAATCATTTTGTATATGATGGTCATTTGGGTTGTTTCCTGTTTGGCCAATTATGAATAAATCTGCTATCAACATGCTCATCCTTGTCATAGGGTTTTGTATGTTACCTATGTTTATGTATACACTTGTATAGAAAGTTTTCCAGAGTAATTTTGCCAGTTTATATTTCTACCAGCAATGTATCAGAGCATCAGTTCCTCCACATCCTCATCAATCTTGGCATTGAGAGAGAAGATGGGGAAGAGAAAGAAAGAAAGAAGTATCCATCAGTTGCCTCTTGACAGGGAATTGAACTTGCAACCTTTTTGCTTTTTTGGTATCCAGGATAAAGCTCCAACAAACTTACCCACCCTGCCATGGGAAGCATCTTTCTTTATGCCTATTAAATAAACATTTGGATATCTACTTTTGTGAAGTGCCTATTCAAGTCTTTTGTCTATTAAAAAAACAAAACCTGTTTCTCTTTTCATTATTGTTTTAGTTCTCTCTATATATATTCTGGTTATAAATCCTTTATCTTACCTTATAATAGACAAACATGTAAATCAACCCTACCTCTGCTATGCAAATTAATCCAACAAAGATGGCAGTTAATTTGCATACACAGGTGCTGAGTGATGGGGGCTGGTGGGATGCTTGCAGTGTCACCATGGTGACAACACAGGCGTTCTGCCCCCACCCCAACCCCTTCCCCAGTCTCTGAGGGCCTCTGGGCAGCATGGGAAGGTGGGGCTGGAGCAGAAAGAAGAGGCTCCAGAGCCTGAGTAGAAAGGGACTGGGCCGGAATGGAAAGACAGTACCAGCAGCCAGGGAAAGAAAATCCCATTCTAGCACAAATCTTCGTGCATCAGCTTCTAGTCATTTATATTGTAAAATTGAAGATATCTTCTTCCAGTCTATTGCTTTCCCTTCTCACTCTCCTAATATATTTTTGTTGTTGTTGTTAATCTGCACCTTAGGATATTTTTCCCATTGAGTTTTAGAGAGAGTGAAAGGAAAGAGGAGAGACACACAGAGAGAAACATTAATGTGAGAACATCAATTGGTTGTCCCTCCCCCACAATGCCCCCTGACCAGGGCCAGGGATTGAACCTGCAACTGAGGCATGTGTCCTTGACTGGAATTTAACTCATGATCTTTTAGTCTGCGGGCTGATGCTCTAATCATTAATCAAACAGACTAGGACCTAATATCTGTTTTTAAGAGAGCATGTCATTTATTTTTACTAAGTTTTTAAATATATGAGCAGAAAGATGTTTGCAGTATTATTTTATTATCCTTTTAATGAATATAGGATCTATAGTCATTATTCCTGTTTGATTCCTGATATTGGTGATTTCTATCTTATTTATTTATTTTTAATTTATTGATTTGAAAAGGGGGGGCAGAAGGGAGAGAGAGAGAGAGACAGAGAGAAAGAGAGATCAATTTGTTGTTCCACTTGTTTTTTTGTTGTTGTTTTTATTTTATTTTATTGATTTTTTTACAGAGAGGAAGGGAGAGGGATAGAGAGCTAGAAACATCAATGAGAAAGAAACATCAACCAGCCGCCTCTTGCACACCCCCTACTGGGGATGTGCCCACAACCAATGTACATGCCCTTGACCAGAATCGAACCTGGGACCTTTCAGTCCGCAGACCGACGCTCTGACCACTGAGCCAAACCGGTTTCAACTGTTCCACTTGTTTTTGCATTAATTGATTGCTTCCTCTATTTGTCCTGACTGGAAATGTAACTTGCAATTTTTCATATCTAGAATATGCTCTAGTCAACTGATCTAACGGCCAGGGCCTCTTGTCTATTTTTATCTATGACAATATTGCTAAAAGTTAATAAATTTTATTGATTTTTTAAGGATGAATTTTTTGTTTTATTTTTCTATTGTCTGCATGTTTTTAATTTGACATGTGATTTCTATTAGTTTCATCCCTCTATTTGCTTTAAATTTATTTTTTTTATTTTCCTCCTAAGTTCCTGAGATAGGAATTTAAATAATACGGTAAATGCAAGGTATTTTCTTTTCTCTAATATAAACATTTAATACTATAAATTTGCTATCAGCACTGTTTTAACTGTATCTCACATATTTTATTATGTTGCATTTTTAATTGTCTTGTGATGAACAGAAGTTCTTTATTTTAATGGCATAAACATGCCTATTTATTATCTTATGATTAGAGCTTTCCCTGTCCGATTTAAAACAAAGTCATAAACTATTCTTTCTTGAAAGAAAATTCTACTAGAAACCTTGTTGTTTACTATTTATTTATTTATTTATTTATTTAAAATATATTTTATTGATTTTGTACAGAGAGGAAGGGAGAGAGATAGAAAGCTAGAAACATCGATGAGAGAGAGTCATCAATCAGCTGCCTCTTACACACCCCCTACTGGGGATATGCCCGCAACCAAGGTACATGCCCTTGACCAGAATCGAACCCGGGTCCCTTCAGTCCCCAAGCCAACGCTCTATCCATTGAGCCAAACCGGTCTTGGCTGTTGTTTACTTTTTAAATTTACTTTTTAAATGAATCATTTGGAATTGAAGTTTATGTACGGTGTGAGACAGAGATTAAGTTTATTTTATTCCACCATATGGATATTTAAGTGATCAAGCATTGTTTATTGAAAAGTCCTTCTTTCCCTATAATACTGTAGTGGGATTCTTGCCATAATTAAGTTACTGATTATACAGTATATGAGATTATTTTTGGATTCTCTATTCTTTTCCATTGGTATATTTAGCTTACTTTGTTTTTGAATTCTATACTTTTATAAAACTTTATATGTTCTACTATAAATCTTCCAGCTATTTTCTTATTTATCAAGATTGTCCTGGCTAGCCTTGTTTCTTTGAATTTCCATATGCATTTTAGAATCAGGTTGTCAAATTAAAAAAAAAACAACAAACACAACATGAGATTTTGATTGAAATTTCACTGAATTTATAGATCATTTTGAAGAGATTGAATACTTTACAATAGCATGTATTTTAATCCATGAACATAAGCTTATGCTCATCCATTCCTCTTTTATTTAGGTCTTCTTAATTTCTTTCAGGAATGTTTTACAGTTTTTCATATAAAAGTGTTTTTCGTCTTTTGTTAGATTTATTTATATATTTTTATTTTTCTGCTATTCCAAATGATACTTTTCTAATTATATTTCATAACTTTGATAGTGTATAGGAACAAAACTGATATTTTACATTGCTATTGTATCCAGTAATGTAAAATTCATTCATTTCAAAGAATCTGGATTCTTATGAATTCTGTATGTACAGAGTCATAATATCACAATTTTTTTTGTGGTATTTGTTTGTTTGTAATCACAATTTTTTTCTTATTTTTCAATACTTATATCTTTTTAAATATATCTTATTGATTTTTTACAGAGAGGAAGAGAGAGGGATAGAGAGTTAGAAACATCGATGAGAGAGAATAATCGACCAGCTGCCTCTTGCACACCCCCCACTGGGGATGTGCCCACAACAAGGTACATGCCCTTGACCGGAATCGAACCAGGGACCTTTCAGTCCGCAGGCCAGCGCTCTATCCACTGAGCCAAACTGATTTCTGCTCAACACTTATATCTTTTTTAATTTCTTTCACTTATCTTATTGACTTGACCAAGATCTCCAGTATAATGATGAACATCAGTGTTAAGAATAAACATAATTAGGAGCCTTTTGAAAATCGAGGTACCAAGGTAACATCCCCTCAAAATTCAATAAGTCCATGTTGGGAGCCTGGAAAATCTACATTTTAACCCATATTTCAAGTGATATTGATACATGGATGCTCTAGAACTCACTTTGAATAATATTTTAAAGAATACACTTCACTCATCCAAATAAAGATTTTTCTTGACTACAATGGAATAGTGCAGTCTTCCTCCTGCTTCTCCTTCCCATCTCCACCCTCTTCTATGCCAGTGGTGGATGTATAACATGTTATTTGTTGAGCACTCTATTATGCTGCTTCTCTTTCTCTGGGATATAGCTGTGGTTATAACTTGCATGTAAGGGTCTTCAGTGTTAAGAAGTTGATTAGCTTTATAAAAGAAAAGAATAAAAGAGCCCCTGAGTCAGCAAGCATATTAAAAAAAGAAGCAATCTTTAAAATGAAAAACAAACAAACAAATAAAACAAATATCCACTATATTTAGAAGTTATTGTGGTCACAATTGAATTCAGTTCTTTCTATATACATACCCATATCCACACATGTATACACACAAATAATTATATTTGTGTTGCCTCAAAATATAAATGGTATGAGAAAAAAATAGATTCTAAAGGATGTATCATTACCTAAAATAGACAAATAATATAAAATTACTTAAAAGAAATATGGATACCATGTAGTTTCCTGAATATTATTAGGTGAAATCAAAGGAACAGTGTATTTTGTTAGATTAAGAGAGAATATATGTATAGACACTGATAGAAAGAGTAGAGTTAGAAGAATACCTGTAAATATTCCTGGAGTAGTAAGACTTAGATCTTTGCATCTTTATATGTTTTTATTGATTTTTTTAGAGAGAGAGGGAGAGGGATAGAGAGATAGAAACATCAATGAGAGAGTAGCATTACTGATCCACTGCACGCCCCCTACTGGGGATCGAGCCTATAATCCAGGCATTTACCCTGGCTAGGAATGGAATGGGTGACCTCTTGGTTTCTGGATCAATGCTCAACCACTGAGCAACACTGACTGGGATGACCCTTAAAGTTTTATAGCTAAGGTGACTGACCCTTAAAGTTTTATAGCTAAGGTGGCTGAGACCCATCCTGGTAGAGTGAGCAGGTTGTCTGATGTTAATTGACAGTGGTGGTAGTAATGGGGACAGCACCCACCATCCCTGATTTCCATCTCAGACTCTTCCCTAATGTCACTCAGTCCAATACTTTTATGATACAAGATTATGTATATGACAGGAATCCCAGGAATAAAGAATGTGGAAACATTGGGACAAGCCCATAAAAGTAAATACTTCATATAGAGGGAAATAAATTAAATGGGACTGACTTTGGAAAGGAATTATTAGAACTAAGAGAGATGTGACAAAAGAGAGGCAAAGTGAAAAAAGAACTGGAAAAATTAAATGAGACAAAGGTGACAGTAAAGTAGGAAAACCAAAAAATGGAAAATTAGAGTCAAAACTGAAAATAGAGATAAAATAATAAAAGAACATGAAGATAGATTAGTATTTTATGTTATTTTTGTAAAAAGCATATTTATCTATAATTATATTAATAATAAAATAGCTCATAATGAAATAATATAAACGTGTATTTAAATTTCTCTAATAAAGGCCAACCTAATGTGGAAGTGATAATATTAACTTTCTAGTCCTCTAAAACGTTGAACAAATAAGAAATAGAAATTCAAAGATGTACCTCTCTGAATTAAGAATCATTAATATGTAAAATCAAAGAAACACTGGGAAAGCTAGTCTAGGGATTCCTTCAAATGACTTTATTTATTGATTTTAGAGACATGGCTGATGAGTGAACAGACAAGGAGGTGAGGAATCCCAAACATTTTAAACAATCAAATAGCACTGCATTAATTCAAAGAAAGGGATAGTTTATACAATATTCAGAATTGTTTGCATTTATTTCTTTACTCTTGCACCTCCTTATCAGCCTGAGCATAAATGTTACAATCATAATATTGGTTTGCAGCCTGATTAGTCATGGTTCATTTGATGCACCAAATGCCCTCTTGTGCCTCCTGGGACAGGAGGCATCCATTTTTAATCTATGTTTTACAAAGATAAATGGGACATAATAATGAGGCAAGTGTCACAGAAAAGTGAACTTAAAATATGGCTAATAAGCCAAATATAGATACTTAGCAGGTTAAAGACACAAGATTTGAAATGAAACAGACATGGATTTGGCCCCCACTTCAGCTACTCTTTAGTTAATAACCCTCATTCAGTCCTTTTGTCTTTTCTCTGGTTTCTTTTTCCCCTCTCCTCTCTTCTTTTATTCAAAAACTAGAGGTCCAGTGCATGAAATTCGTGCATGGATGTGTTTCCTAGGCCTGGCTGGTAATTGAAGCACAAGCTTCTGGAGTGGAAGGGCAGGTCCCAGCTGACCTCTGGGCCCTGGGAAGCACCTGCCCCCCCTCCCCCCCACACTCACACCTGCCTTGGCCTGGTGCTGTCCACTCACCTGCTCCACCATCCTGCAACTGTCCCCATCTTATTGGGGCCTATCAGGGCCAGCAGTGCCTCCACTGTCACTGGCTGCCAGTGCTGTGTCATGGAAGCCCACCATGTTTCGTGCCACCCCCTGGTGGTCAGCGCACATCATAGCAAAAGGCCAAACTCCTGATAGATCTCCAGGTCAAATGACTGCCCAAGGGGACAATTTGCATATTATACTTTTATTGTGTAGGGTATCTATTGACTAATTACTATGTAGTGGGTTCATGCCATAAACTAATGAGTCATTTATCTTATGTTCCTGAGGGAGAACATGGAAAGTTTGTAGGAAAGAAATTGGTGTTGTAAAAACAAGCAAAGGTACAAATGCATAAACAAGCCAGATGTTAGGACAATTCCAAGAACACTGGAGGCAAAAAGTAGATAAATTTGGAAAGACAGGTTGAAATCAGATTGTGAAGGACCTCAAATGCTAAGACATGTAATTTTAAACCAACATATAGAGAATTGGCTGACAATTAGAAATCAAGTTGTTAGAGAGTTAGTCTGGTACAGAGGGACAAAGGAGATTATTTCAAAAAGTATAGATTACTACATACTTTAAAGATGCCAAGAAAGAAATGGATTTAATTGTTAGGAGAATGTTAGTGACCTTTAAAATAACTATGACTGGGAGTGGGGATAGAAACCAATTATAAAGACGAAAGGAGGGAATTGAGAGAGAAAATAATGGAGTCCATGGGGCCAAGAGTCCCACAGGAAAGTTAAACAGAATGGGAAGGAAAGAGTATGGTAGAGACTGAGAAACAGTAAGGACAGGGGCAGATATGTTTTTTCTAAGATATAGAGTTACTACCTATGTGTGAAATAAGAGACCAAAGAAGAGGGACTGAAGATCCTAGGGTGCAAGAGTACAAGATGCGTGTTAGAATGGACAGATGAAGGGGAGAGGGAAGTCTTGCAGAGTCAGAGCAGCACTTCCTTCTCTGACACCAGTGTTAGGCATGACCTGACACTGAGATGTCCTCTGTAGCAGGGAGAGAATCAAGGTGACATATATCCATGTACCCCAGGTGGCTCTTATTAGAAAGAACATCAGGCCACAAAAAGGCCAAGAGACTGAAGCCGCAGAAAGTCAGATATAAAAGAGTTAAGCCCATCAATAGCTTCATAGGAGCATCAAACCATTATGATTCATACTCCAGAAACCTTTCCAGGTTTTTGTGCTGGCAACATGTGAAAGTAGCAGTGCACACATTCAAAGGAATGTAAAGTGCCCTTGATCTTCCCCTCACCTTCACAAATAATGGTATGGGGTTATAGAGACCAAGGACTATTATCTGTGCCTAAGTCACCAAATAAAGAGAAAGTTGAAGGTTAAATGAACAGATATTTATGTAAAGATAAACACATTATAGAAAGTCATGGTTATAAAAAAAAAAGAGCCACTCAGTTCTGTTTGGATATGCCTATTCCACATTCAAAACATCAACTCTAGAAACTTTCCTGCCAAACTGCTCTTAAAGTTGTACATACTTTTCCTTTCTTTCCATCTCCAGGGTTCAAGGGAGTATCTAAGAATTTCCTGATCTGGCTTCATCTCTATTTGTGCTCTGGGTTGGGAAAGAGGAAGCAGAGGGGTACCCTGGGTGCAGTGCTCTCCTCTATGATCAATTGGGCCTGGACTTACACCCGAGTAGTAAGAATGCCTTGCAGGGAAAGCTGAGGCAGGTACCTCTGGCTGGAGACTCCTGTGGGTTAAGGAGACCCTGGTGTGCACTTGAAGAGCAGAGTAAGTGCATTTGGCGGGAGAGGGCATGGTGCTGACTGAGCATCTCTGCTTTGGAGTCTTCTCTTTTGCATCAGCCTGTCTGTGCCAAGAGCTGGGAATTGGCTGCGGGCAGGAGGCAGGGTGTCAGTCCCCAGCACTTGCCCGCTGGTCCAGTCTGGGAGAAGAGTTAGGGGGAGCCCTGGGCGCCAGCCAGAGGCAGCCTGCCTGATCTCTGCTCCAGTCCACAAATCCTTAACGGATTTTCTTTCTCTCCCTTCACCCTTTTCTTTCCTTTGCTCTCTTTCTCTCTCTCTCCTTCTTTCTTCCTTTCCCCCTCTTTTCCCCCTTTCCTCCCCATCCCCTTTCCCTTCCTCTCCCATCCCCCTCTCCCCTCCCCCTCTCTTGGTGTGAGCCTCTTCCTCTCCCCTCCTCCCCTTTCCGCCTCTTTTCCTCCCTCTTCTCCTCTCCCTCTCCCTCTCAGCTCGCCGGGCGACCCTGCTCCTGCCTCCCACCTTAATGGCGGCATCTTCGGAGGATGACATAGACAGGCGGCCCATCAGGAGAGTCCGCTCCAAGAGTGACACGCCGTACCTCGCGGAGGCCAGGATTTCCTTCAACCTGGGGGCAGGTAAGGATGACCCTCCAGTCGGCTCTCTCCCCTCCAAGCTCCCCTCTCTACCTTCCTCCCTGCTGGCTGGCTCAGCCTTCTGCCCTCCTGGGTGTCCGCTCCTGGCGATGCCCTCCCTCCAGTCCCCTTTCTGCCCAGCCCAGCCCAGCAGCGGCTCTCTCACTCCCTCTCTTTGTGTAGCTGGTGTTGGAGTGAGGAGGGTGTGTGTGGGGGTGTGCGCGCGCGCGTGCGCTGCGGAGGTGGGAAGGGTATTGCCTGCGTGGAGCCCTACATTCGCCTAGGAGTCACCCGAGGGGTTCCCCTCTCCGTGAGGAGTGTTGTCACTGATAACAATGACCGTAGTTATCACCTAGAGCTGGGTCAGGATGCCAGTGCTCTGCTGGTGAGGTTTGCTGGCAGGGCTACTACAGGGTGGGTGGAACTTGCTGGTGACATTCAGACTCCGGTGATTTTGCCTGGTTGGTACCACTGCTGTGGTGTTGGAGTGGGGACAGAGGGTACAGTTGACAGCTAGGAGCAGGACTTGTTCCTTGCACCAGGTAGTTGGCAAGCTAACCATTGTGATCATCATTATACTATCATGGTCTGTAGGGCACACGTTAGGTGATTTGATGGTGTCATTGGAATGGGGCCCAAAGTGACTCAGATGGAATTGAGTGAAAAGGGTAATTGAGGTAGAAGAAGGAGGGAAGGCAAGAAGGAAGGGAAGGAAAAAAAAATAAAGCAATAGAGAGGACTAAGGGATTCAGAGTCAAGTTGCTTCAGTTGAGAAGCACCCAGTGTTTGCTGACCCCGCTGCTGCTACTGCTACAGATTCACAGGCAGGCACGCCCCTCTCGGCCCCTTTACTAGCGTATGGTCACTGTCACTGGGAAGTTGTTCTCCACCAACTCCAGAACGCTGCCTTTTCTGAATGACTGCTGAGCCTCCACTCTAGCTGTGCCACTTCCCTTCTAGAGTCCCTTAGTATTCCAGGAACTCCATGCAAAAAGGAGGGCATTTCCCCGAAGACCCTCCTTCAAAGTAGGTTTTGAAACCAGATGATACATACCTTTTATCTAGGAAACTAAACCCTTTAAAATGGAACTGAATCAAAGTGTGTGTGTGTGTGTGTGTGTGTGTGTGTGTGTGTGCGCGCGCGCACGTGCACACACTGTTGTACAGAAGAGGACTTCAACTTATGAGTATTTTACACACTATCAGGAAGTTTGGGACAAAAAAAAAAGAAAGAAAGAAAAAGAACTCTGCATAGAGAAACAAGATGTGTTCGCTCAGCAACCATATCTTTATGACTGGAAGGATGGTAACTGGAAGTGCCAAAGTAGACAAGTTATTTAAAAGTGTAATTTTCCTGTCTTGGTTTTGGTTTTCTAATGAAATGTTTCCTTGTTGCTCCTGAGATGTGTGCCTCTGGACTGGGGCTGGGGGAAAAGGACTTTATTGGGGGAAGCTTTGGCAGTTTTTGTGGTTTGCTGTTCAGCCTAAGGTCTCACTGTGGAACTGTTAATCCTCTAGTTGTATGTTCCAGATTAAGGATAAGGTTGTGATGGGTCTTGAAAAGGACTGACTGAGAAGAGCTTCCTTCAAGGCCAAGATTATTTTCCCACCCAGTGATATTAGGACTTATTCTGTTAACTCCTTTACTATCACACTCTGGTATATCACCTTAGTGTCTTTGGCTACCACTGACTTACTGAAACCATTTTGCCACTAGATTAAATGCAGTGACTTGCAATCTTTTATCCTGGTTAAATTTCTCTGGTGACCAATTAAAAGAATGGATTTTTCTTAAAGGCTGTGTTTCCCTTTGGCCTGAAGAAAAAGAAAAAAGCCAAATAAGCTCCCAGTCTTTTTCATATGTCCCTTAGAATACCTCTAAAAGCAAAGTGTCCAGGACACCAGCGAAAGAGAAATCCATTACAGAGCATGGTAGGGTTGTCAAGGAGGGAGGGCAGTCCCTGATGGATCTTACTTAGTTTAAGGGAGCTGTCCTTCTTTGGTGGTGCTGAAGATGACTTCCTGACAGAGTTTATTGTAAGCTTCACAGTGGTGCTCAGTCTCTATGATGGAATCCCCCTGAAAATGTGAAAGATCTGGCACCTAAAACTTTCCTATCCCTGCCCACTTAACGTTTGCCGTTTGTTTACTATGCCTCACGCCTACTACCCCACTGTTCAAATCAAGCGGTTTTGCTCTAATTTTGTACTGGCTGCTCACTCCTGGGGCTTTATTTTCCAGCTGCTTTCTGTGGTTTTCCTGACATAGTAAGCTCCACTTGCAGATGTGCCTGTCCCTGATGTTTAAAGTAATTGTAACCCCTGGCTTAAAAGCAAACAGCTTTGTTTATCTTCTTCAGCAGCAAGTTGTAATTAAGCTATTAGTGTCCTTATCAGTGTTGCTGAGCAGAGGAGCCTGCACACTTGGGATAAACTACATAATTTGGGCATAGAGAGAACTTGTCTGTCTCTGAATACAATTTATATACAATTAAACAGGGAAGCTTTCATCTGCCCTTTCTTCCCACTTCCCTCCTGCTTCTCAGTCACATTGTTTATTCTTTCCAGAGAAATTCTTTATTGATTTAAACTACGTATGTTTAATATTTGCTTTCTAACACCCACTCAATATATATGCATTCATGTTTAATGTTTTATTGATTTAATAATGCTTCAAGGAAATAATATATATGTACTCATTTTACTTGGATATCATGAAATTGTTTGGATCATTTTGAATATTCCTCAACTTTACATTGTCCCTTATGATACTTAGTACTGTCATTTCAGAAATAACTCCACAGCTTGAGTGAAGGATACACTCATTCACCTACAGTCCCAAGTCAGTCAAAGAATAGCACCTAAATGTGGATCTTTCCTAACTTTATGAAGATGTTAATTTAAAGTTCAGCTTAAATTGAGACAGTGGAGAACAATAATTTTCTGATTCGTGACTTTTATTTTTCTAAGAGCTCCAATGCAAATATTAGTAGATGATTGTCGGCTGAAGATAGTACACAATCTATTAAAAAAAAATAAGACCAGTGTATTTGCTAAAAGTTACCCAGACACATCAGACTTCATTTAAAACATTGGAACAGTTGAATTTGAGAATTTCAGATGTGTTAAAAGGACATTTTGTAACAGAAGAGTGTGTTCACACTATTAGTAGCAAGTATTTCTAATTGTGTTCTCACTTACTAATGAACATCACTGACATTTCGCTTGAAAGAGCTTACCCTGCCTTATGAGGTCATTCTTTCACTACATTAAAGAGAATGCAACGAAGAGTTACAGCTCATCTGGCAGATACTTTCTATGGGCTAGGGTATTCTATTTTTCTTTATACTGACAGTATATAGAAGAGCATTCCATACACAGAAGGTTCTGAAATGGAAAAGTTCTCCATAATTACACACCACACTGGATAACATTGTTCTGGTAAATAGAGGATTTAAGCACATCTAACATTTCTTAAAGGGATGTCAGAAGAAGGAAGGCTAATCATCCTGATGATTTAGGATTAAAACACAAACCAATATTAGTCACTTTCGAGAAAAGTAAATTCTCTTCTAGTCATCAGGAAGTTTAACCTTTGTTGACATTTCAGAATTGCTTTGTATGCTCAATGCTGGCATACGCATCCTTCTTGGAAGGCTGAGGTTTGTGTTTGTTCCTGATGTCACTCAAGAATAGCTGTTTCTATCTTCTACTGATTTCTCCCTTCCTTTTGGGCTCACAGAATTATGGCAGTGAAAATTGACTTACTCTTGCTACCTGTAAGAACGGATGGGTCAGCCAGATTAAATGATAAACTTGGTCTCAGGAGATCTCTTTCTACTTTTCCTGAGGACAAAGACCTTTATTTGTTAGCTAAACTATGAAGGTCCGTAATATTGAGAAGTGAGAGCTTACAATGTGCTCTCATTATTTAGCAATGAGCGCCGTTCCTGGGCAAAACGGTGAATATCGTCATGGTAAACCAAGATAGTTTCACCAATCTAAGGGTCTTGGTAAGCATTCTCCTTCATTCCTTCACTGAAGAATGCCAATGTATTCATCACAATACTTTGTTTATTTTTGGTACTGATTTCAAACGGAAAGGTAATTGACTATATGGATCTGGCTTTTATTTTGTTGGCCAAAGTTCTTCTTTTAAGTATTGCTTTCACATTAAATAGCCATAATAATCCAAGTAGCTGACCACATAGATGACCAGAGTCCCTATTACTAGGCTTTCTGAGGCTCTGGTTTCCTTTTGCACCATTGTTAAAGTTAGATACACTGATAATCTCAATATGTCATGTACTGAGGTGACACTAATGAAGACCACTTCAGATAACATAACTAATATTAACAATGTAGAGGAAAGCAAGTAATTATCACTGAAGAAATATAATTTGTTTGCTTCAAATATATAACCATAAATATATAACATATATACCATGTTCAGGAGACAAACACAAAATCTGTGTTGAGTAGTTAAATTTAGGAAATTTTGCCTGGGGATAATTAATTTTTAAAAATCTAAGTACTGTATTTAACATTTTCTTATGATGAAAAGAGAAATTACTCGTTTGTTCTATCCTTTGTGTTAATATTATTTAATTTCATGGAAAACAGTGGAGTTGTGTTTTGTTTTGTTTTTAAATATATTTCTTTATTGATTTCAGAGAGGAAGGGAGAAGGAGAGAGAGATAGAAACATCAAGTGAGAGAGAATCATTGATTGGCTGCCTCCTGCACACCCCCCATTGAGCATTGAGCCAACAACCCAGGCATGTGGCCTTGGCTAGTATCAAACCTGGAACCCTTCAGTCCCGGGCTGACATACTATCCACTGAGCCAACCCAGCTAGGGCATGGAGTTGTGTTTTAAATAGAAAATGTGAAGCAAGAATCAGAAGAACTTTATTTTAATGCATCTCTTCCACTAAGAGAGAGTGGACAGGTCACTTAACCTTTTTGGGTTTGATTTTCTCAGCCCTAAGAGGAGGGATTTGGAATTTAAAATCTCTAAAACTCTATCCAATAAAAAGCTACAATGTACCCCTTTTCAACTGGCAGATAGAATAATCCTAACTTCTAGGCACTGACTGTTAAATTTAGCCATGAACCACAAAGAACTTTTTTCTTTTTCTTTATAGGCATAGAAACTGACAGGAGTGAATAAGCTATTGGTCAGGACAAGTGTAGCAAGTGCATATTAATACATTTTTATAATACAATTTAATACTAGGCAAAATATTTAAAATTATTTAGGGAGTTACTCTTTTAGATAAATTGCAACTTCAACTCATGATCATTATTTATTGTACAAGTACAAGAGTTAAAATTAAAGTGGGAAGAGGAGATAACTTGTAGTGCTGACTATTTTTATCCTTGACTTAATAAAGTGGGGACATATATTATAGCCAGTGTGTTATGTTACACAAACAAAATGGGCCTGAAGAAATTTTCAATAGATATAACATTTTCCTCACTGTGTGATATAAGAAGAACTCAAGCACTTTTGTGGGTGTTTTTTTCATTACACTCCCCATCCACTTTGATAGGTGATAAAATTGATATGACTTCAGGAGGCGGGGGGGGGGGGGGGAGGATAGTGAGCCATTTTGATATTTTAATTGCTTTAACTTACAAGCCTTTTTCATCTAATAAAGGAAAGTTAAATAAAAAGACAAGATCAATTTTATTGCCCTATTGAATGATGGTGGATTTGCCTGATTTTTTAAACAGGTTATTGAAGGACAACAAGAATAATCTTATTTTGATAGAAGTAATTTCACATTTATGAAGGCAAGTGTTGTGTAAATATCTGTAGGTTTTTCTATTGATCTTGTTGCCACATTTGTATGCTCTAAACTAACAATTCAGCAGCATAATCTTTGAATATTAAATATTTGTGCTAAAATGATAGAATGAAGATTCGATACACATTTGGTTTTGAAACTATATTGAATTTATTAATATGAAAAAATTTACCTTTTATAGACATAGAGAGCCTATTTTTTCTGGATTTCTACCAATTGAAGAACAAATGTGTTTAATATTCAATCACAAAACAAAAGTATAAGAAGAGCTTTTTTTTTATGCTTAAATTTATTTTTATCCCATTTGTACCTTTTTTTTTTGGGGGGGGGTGGAGGAAGGTGAGAAGAAATAATAATATAATAATGTTCATCCACACAACAAATATTAAAAATTAAATATGTATTAGACCATATTTTAGACACTTGGATACATTGGTGATAAAAACAAACAACTTCTTATTCTCATAAATTTTAACTTCTAAAAGAGTGTTATAGATAATAAACAATGTAATATTTAAATACATTGTATACTATTTTAAGTTAAGTATTAAGGCCAAAACAAAGAAAACTAAGAGTATAAGGTATATGGAGGCAATGAAAGAGGTGGATTGCAGGATAGGCAATATTGAGAAGAGGGAATTTGAACAAAGTTCCTCAGAATAAGTGAGAGAGTAAGCCATGCCAATATGGGGTGCAGGACAAGATGGGAAAGAGCTGAGGGAAAGCAAGTATAAAGGCCCTAAATCAAGAGTGTTCTCAGTATGTCCAAGACCTGTGAAGGAACCCAGTGAAGCTGGAGAGCAGTGAGTGAAAGGGAGGTGGCAGTTTGTTTTGAAGGACAAATAATTTATCAAATACAAAAACATAAAATAATGCTTGTCACATAATTTATAACCATTACACAACTGGAGAATGTGCTCCATTGTATTTCTGTGTTCTACTTCAAGGGTGTTATATTCTTCCAAGATTATACAAAAACAAACAAACAAAAAAGCTTCCTTCTAGTTACCACATCTTACAAGACCAAATGAGGAACAAATTGGGGAAACTATTACATAAAAACTTAATTTTCTTAAATTTTACCCCCATTCAATCCCTCTTGCTTATGCTACAGGATAAATATGTTCAGCCCAAAATTAGAAAGTCATTCTCAGACTCTAAAAGTTAAAGAAATCTACATTAAAAATAGTTGACCCTCTGCCTAGACTTCAATAGATCAACTCTGAAACCCCTTTCACAAACGGCCGTGTGGAAAGGCCACATGGAGAAGAATAACTGGCTGGTCTTTCCAGCAGTCCTCTGAACTTGGAGGAGGTGTTATGAACAAAGGGAGTAAAAAGAAGAGTAGAGAAAGAGCTATAGGGAGAAACAGAGAGGGAGGCAAAAAAGGAAGGAGAAAGAGGACACACAACTTTCATTTGAGAAACCATCTGTGTAGCTCAGAAAATCACATAAATCTGAATCTGATACTTATGAGCTGCATCATCTCAGAATCTTTGAAACTTGTAGCATGCAGATAACGACACTGGTTTTCACTGTTACTTCAAGGAGCAAATGTGAACAAGCCTTGCCAACAGCCAAGTGCTATACAAAGACAAGAAAAAAAACAGATGTGGTCTAATAAATCGGACAGCTTTAAATGTCTACCTTTGGCCAAGCCAGAGTGACTCTAGCTCTGGCCCAGCCAGAGTGGCTCAGTTGCTTGAGCATTGACTTGTGTACCAAAAGGTTGTAGGTTCGATTCCCATCAGGGTATGTATGGAAGGCAACCAATCAACGTTTCTTTTTCACATCAATGTTGTTTGTTCTCTCTCTCTCTCTCTTGATCCCCTCTATCTCTCCCTCCCTCTCTCTTTCTAAACATATACTCAGGTAGGGATTATAAAAAAAGAAATGCCTAGCTCGGACACAAAACACAAGAATAAAAATGTGAAAAATACACTACTTCTACCTAAAATGTTGTTTTTGCCATGGTCAAAAATTTAACACAGCCTAATAGTCCAGAAAAACTAAATATAGCATCTACCAATTGATAAATGTAAGCTATATTTATGCCTCCACCGTCAACTCTCATCACTATGAAATGGGTTACTTTAGGATGTTATCATCCATTCATAAGAGACAAAGGGTTTGAATTTTTATGAGTGTTTGAGTATTTCAGAAATTTTTAACTTCTTAGTGCAGTCCAAACCTCACCTCACTTCAACTTTTCACGTGATAACAGTGCCCGAGACGGTACCTGTCATTTTGAAGCTAAAAGTAACTGTACTGCAGACTGGAATTACTGGCCAATGCCTTGTGGTTTGGCCTTAGACAGAGCCAATAAACCAGATGCATCCTTTTTTTTTTTCTTTACAGTCTCCTCCCCCCACTCTCTTATGCCAACTGAATGCCTGACTTTTTTTCTTTTCTTTTTTCTTTTTTCTTTATCTTTTTTTTTTCTTTTTTCTTTTTTTTCTTTTAAGGAAACACAATTTGAGGTTTCAGGCAAAACCTTCATTTGTAAGAGAAAGAGTGGCCTAAATGCCCCCTGGGAATCTGCGAAAGTCTAGGATTGTTCATTCCCTCCCACTAACACCATAGCATTACACAGTTTGTACAGCTGTGGAGTCAGTTGCCCTGTGCTCACTCCAGACTTCACACCATGCTGGCTTCCAGCAACATCCTGGCCATAACTGCTCATGACTGACTATAATCAGCTAAGATGCAACGATTTCAATGAAAAAGTGCCTTATACCAGCACATCTGGCATATTACTCAGAGCAACCTTACATATAAAAAACCTTCTCAGTTCTAGCAATACCTTTTTGTTGTTGTTCTTAATCCTCACCTGAGGTTATTTTTTCCATTGATCCCCTTTTTTTTGTTTTTTTGTTTATTTTTAGAGAGAGTAAGAATTGAAGGGAGAGGTAGAGGCCAAGAAAGGAGTGGGGGGAAAAAACCATTGATATGAAAGAGACACATTGATTGGTTGCCTCCCCGCCACCCCACTCCACACACCCTTCCTTCTTCTCCCCCCCTCCCCCCTTGCAGGGCCAGTAATCAAGCCTGGAACAGAGGTGCATGCCTTTGGGAATCAAACTGTAATTCTTTAGTCTACAGGCTGATGCTCTAACCACTGAGAAACTGGCTAGGGCCAGAAGCACTTTCTTCATGTTCAATATGAAATAGAAAAGGCAGAAACAATTATTGGGTTTTTACTTTATTTCAGTCTTCAACTTTTACAGTTTGGCAGCTCCTTCTAAACTAGGGATTTTATTCACATAAATGCAAATATTGTTAGCCAACACTTAGGTCTGGAGTCCATGATTGGTAATGCAGACCACATGGAATGTTGATTAATCACAGGTTCTTCATTGTACACAACTTATACTACATGATTTTCATGAGGGTATTTTATTGCATTTTGATGTAAAGGGATATTTAATTTAACAGACTGGAAGCAAATTAAGTGCTTGATACCTTGTTATAATTTTACAAAAGTTCACAATGACTAAATCTTTATTCAAGCTGTAAAATACCTAAGGTAGTTTTCCTTTATCCGCTCATGTATCGATAAGAAGTGCATTTTAAATAGGCAGGAATAAATCGTTAGTGTGGTTTCTGACACTTTAACCAAAGGTGTATACATCATGTATCATTCAACTCTCATCACAAAAATCCTCCCGTTTTATGAAGCAAACAGACAGCATGGCCAGTGGTCACTGTAAATGATGCTTGGTTTGCTATTTTGTTGACTTAAAAATTCTTTGTTTCTCTAGGTTCATTCATATGTTTGCATGTACTTGTTCAGGTCATATTCTTTTAGGTGACTTAAGGACACTCTATTTCTGGAGATAAATGTTTTGCTCTTATTTTTCTTGTGTTACCACTTGTCTTATAGATGGCAACCACATTAATGGGAATGTGTGTTAAGCATAAGACATCTAGGACCATCCATAACAATAATACCATGTCAACCCAAAGTAAGCTCAAATCAGCTTTAAACTCACTTCATTGGCCTCTTGGTTACAGCTCATATAATATGGTCGGTATGAACAATTTCAGCTGTAAAGTTACCTCATAAAGAAATATATCACTAAAGAGTCATCACAAAGATCCAATTATAGGAACAAGTCCACAGAGTTATAGCTATTAGGATTTGTGTTCTATCTCCTCCTCGGTTCTACTTATTAAAGACACTGAAGTGGAAATAGTGAAGTGGGAAGAAAATAATAACTGAATTGAACCAAACAGAAAAGGCTGATATTATCACACATACCTAACCCTAGTTCTCTCTTATCGCTGCATTTCCTCCCTCATTTATTATAGGTGTTTATAAGCAGGAGCTTTGTACATGGATATAAATACACCTTCAAAATATTATTGACATATTTGGACAAAACTGTGCATGATTTATTTGAAAGTATTAGTTGGTTATGTAATATAAATTCAATTATATAAGGAAGATCTTTGGTAGCAAGTGGTAGAGAGCAAAATAAGCATTAATAAAATACATTGTTCATTAATAATTAATAAAGATATATTATTGGGGGAAATAATCTAATTGTGAAAGATGTGATTTCTTTTCACCCTATACCAAGACCAAAAGGTATTGATATTAAATTTGTTATCCCACACAGAGTGGTAAAGAAATCACATGTTATGATGAAAAGGCCTAGCAAAGGACAAATACGTTAATGTTCAAATAAAAGCTTTTTTGCTGTCAAGACTCCTTCAGAACCAGGTGAAATGAGAAGCATGTTATGGCAACTAGTGCACCGGTTCAAATATTTAGAGCATTTAATGCAGCTGGGAAAACACACTCAACAACACTGGTGTGTATTAAAGCTAGTGTAATTTTCTTTCCAGTTACTTGTTCTCTGTGCACTATATTCTATCAATCTCTAGAAACCTCAAATATAGTCCAATAACCACAATGCATCTTGAGCGCATTCTAGTGTCTTTTCTAAATTATGACTGGTTTCATTTCTCCTGTGCTTGGTCTTTAGTGACCTAAGGAAAAAGAACTGCATTGTGTCATTTGTGTGGGCTCCTAAGAACAGAAAATTTTTTCACAAGTCCTCAGTTTCCATAAATCTGTTGCTGAGTTTCAATTACTTTCCTCCCCTGAGTGGGAGAACAGTTTCAAGCCTCAGGTTCACATAATTTCTCCCATTACATTTCTGGCTCTGACTCATGTTAGAATTAAATGCCTTCTTGCGATGAAGATCTAGAGGCAGATAGTTAGGAGTAGATAAAGAAAGTTCATTGGCAAGTACTAGGTAGAACTTTAGCCTTCCCAGGGAAAAATTGGCTGAAGGGCCCACTGATTTGTATTATATCCTCATACATATTATAGAAGGATAAACATTTCTGGAGATTATTGGCTCACATGAGAATCTCTGCTGAGGCAAAGGTATAATCACCATTCTGACCACTCTCAAAGCTTTGCCATAGAGGGATAAGCAGGACCTGTGTCAGTCAGACCTGGATGTAAAGTCTGACTCAGTAGGGCCATTGTAGGGCAAGGTTACTGTTTTTGTGAATTTCAGCTGCTTACCTATAAAATGGGAATCCTCATTTAGCATAGTTGTGGGGATTACGTTAAAGGGGGATATAAAGCAAAGCACCTTGCATAGTAGCTGTGCAATAACCACCTTTCAAATGTGTCAAGCAAGAAACATACTCAATTTAGTTTATTAATGTAATATATTGATGTCTAGTTGCAGGGACAATTATTTTATTAGTTTACCAAAACCCACTTATAAAAACCTGAACAAAAACTTAGAAAAATAAAGGAAGGATGACTTGTTATTGTTTATTATGACTCATTTTATTAAATATCAGTATAGGCAAATGTTCACCAAAGGCCTTCTGCTACATGCTCAACATGGATTTAACAGTTTTAACAACTAAATCCATCAGTCAGAACTTTAGCATCCACCGAATCCTAAGCTTTAAGGAAAAAGGTGCCTTAGAGCAGCGTTTTTCAACCGCTGTTCCGCGGCACACTAGTGTGCCGCGAGATGTTGCCTCGTGTGCCGTAGGTGCAGACAAGACAAGAATTTTATAATTTTTCACTATTTTGTTTACTTAATATTTCATAATAAAGTAATTATAAAATACTTTCTTTGTGTTTATTTGATTCCTATTCAAGAGAATTACTTTATATATAGTCAATATAGGCACAGAGTTAAATTTTTTAACATTTTCTAATGGTGGTGTGCCTCGTGAATTTTGTCATGAAACAAGTGTGCCTTTGCCCAAAAAAGGCTGAAAAACACTGCCTTAGAGGACCAAATGTGCCTTATTCATCTCTGAATCCTCAGTGCCTAAGATAAGGCATGGCCCATAAGAGGTGTTCAAAATATACTTGTCTTTTTTTTTGAACACCTAGAACTGAATGTCTTTGTTTTTTAATTTCTTTATTGATTAAGGTATTACATATGTGTTTTTATCCCCCATTACCCCCCAACCCCCCACTCATGCTCTTACCCCCTGTTGTCTGTGTCTATTGGTTAGGCTTATATGCTTGCATACATGTCCTTTGGTTGATCTCTTCCCCTTACCCCACCCTCCCCTACCTTCCCTCTGAGGTTTGATGGTCTGATCGATGCTTCTCTGTCTCTAAAAAGTATTTGTCAAGTGAGAAATGTATCAGGGCAGTGGCTTTTTGCTTGTAGGTTCATCTTTATACCAAACTTATTGGATTTTTTCCATATTTTTAAAAAGGACTTTATTTTTTACATTTTAAAATATTTTATTGATATATAATTAACATAACACTGTGTAAGTTTAAGGTGTACAATGTGTTGATAAAAGGGCATTTTTGTTTTTGAAGATCAGTTTTAGGTACACAACCAAGTTGAAAGGAAGGCAAAGAGATTGCCCATATAGCTCCTCCCCAGAGTCCTATAGTCTCCCCCAATTTTGACACCCCCCACCACAGTGACACATTTATTACAATTGATGAACCTACATTTACATGCCATTATCCCCCAAAGTCCATAGTTGGCCTTAGGATTCGTTCTTGGTGTTGTACTTATTACAGATTTGGTCAGATATATACCATATATCCATCTAGTAATAATTAATGTCGTTTTTAAACATTCATTTAAAATCTTGCTTGGCGTTGACTTGTATTGACATAACCTTCAAACACGTGGTATCTACAGAACGTGTGAAGTGCAATGAACAAGTTTTGCTTGAAAAAGTCTGTGTTTGGTTTGGTTTTTGTTGCAAAACTAGGGCTAAGAAGATGGCGGATGAAGAGCATATTCAGCACTGCATGCTTTACGAGTTCCAATTAGGAAGAAAAGCAAGTGAGGCTGCAAAAAACATCTGTAGTGCTCTTGGTCAAGATGCAGTTAGCGCCAGAAAATGCCAGCATTGGTTTGAGAAATTTCACTAGGGAAGTTTTTTGTTAGATGACAAGAGTGGTCGAGGCCGTGTGTCCAATTTTGATCAAGAAGCTCTTCAAGCTCTTTTGGTGCAAAATCCTCAAATTACCCAATAAGAGCTTGCGACAACTTTAAATTGTTCACAAAAAACAATTTCCAATCAATTGCGTGCACTTGGCAAAGTCCAAAAGTTTGGAAAATGGGTTCCTCATGAGTTGACCGACAACAACCGTAATCAAAGAGTCACAATTTGCAGTTCGCTCCTCTGTCGTCAAAACCGTTTGCTGTTTTTAGAGCAAATCGTTACCGGAGATGAAGAATGGGTGCTGTATGTTAATTTGAAAAGGCGGCCTCAATGGTTGGACAAAAATGAGACTCCACAGCCCACACCAAAACCTGACTTGCATGCGAAAAAAGTGATGTTGTGTGTTTGGTGGAATTTTAAAGGAATTCTTCATTATGAACTTTTGCCATCTAACCAAACCATTACAAGTACAGTGTATAGTGCCCAATTGGAAAGGTTAGCCCAAACTTTAAGAGAAAAAGAACCCGCGCTGATTAATCAGAAAGGCGTAATTCTTCACCACGATAACGCACGACCGCATACTGCAAGAATCACTGCTGAAAAACTGAGCCAGTTGGAATGGGAAGTTCTCCCTCAACCTGCATATTCTCCTGATATTGCCCCTTCCGATTACCATTTGTTTCGTTCTTTGCAAAACTTTCTTCTTGGAAAAAAATTTAATAATGAAGAATGCCTCAAAAATGCATTGACCAAATTTTTTGCATCAAAATCACAAGAATTTTACAACAGAGGGATTAAAATGCTTCCTGAGTGTTGGGCACAAGTAGTAGAAAACAACGGCAACTATATTGTTGATTAAATTTTGTTGTATTGTTTAAATAAATTTGATTTTAAAAAGTATTAGAAAACGACATTAATTATTACTAGACCTAATAGTAACATGGATTATTTTCACTGCCCTAAAAACCCCTCATGCTCTGCTTATTCATCTTTCCTGGCAACCACTGATCTTTTTCCAGAATGTCATATAATTGGAGTCATACAATATGTAATGAAAGAAGATTGGCTTCTTTCACTTATATGCATTTATGATTCCTTTTTGTCTTTTCATAGCTTGATAGCTCATTGTTTTTTAGTGCTGAATACCATTCTATTGTTTCTATATATCAGTTTATCCACTCACCGACTGAAGGACATTTTGGTTGTTTCCAAGTTTTGGCAATTATGCTGTATACATCTGTGTGCAGGTTTTTGTGTGCGCATCGTTTTTAACTCTTTTGAGTAGATAACAAAGGATGCAATTGCTGGGTCATACAGTAGGAGTATATTTAGTTTTGTAAGAAACCACCAAACTGCCTTGGGAAGTGGCTGTACTATTCTGCATTCCCACCAGCAATGAATAAAAGTTCCTCTTCTTTCTTTTTTAGTATTGCCCATAGACATTTTCACATATCTGGTCCTTGTTTTCTTCTAAAGATTTCTGTTAGCAGAAGCTGTAGAGCAAGATGGCAAACTTATCCCCTCCAAGCAGCAGCATTTTCTTTTGTTGTTATTGTTGTTTTAGAGAGAGAGAGTGGAAGGGAGGGGGAGAGACAGAGAAAAATCGAGAGGAACGCATCGTTTGGTTGCCTCCTATATGTGCACCAAACGAGGGCCAAGGGTTGAGCCTGACTGGAATCAAACCCACAACCTGAGGCCGGTTTGGCTCAATGGATAGAGTGTTGGCTTTGGGACTGAAGGGTCCTGGGTTTGATTCCGGTCAAGGGTATGTACCTTGGTTGTGGCCATAACCCAAGTAGGGGGTGTGCAAGAGGCAGCTGATCGATGTTTCTCTCTCATCAATGTTTCTAACTCTCTGTCTCTCTCCCTTCCTCTTTGTACAAAATCAATAAAATAAAATAAATAAATTAAAAAAAACACCCACAGCTTTCAGTCTGTGGGCCAATGCTGTGACCACTGAGCCAAACGGGCTAGGGCCAAGCAGTATTTATTTATTTATTTATTTATTTATTTATTTATTTATTTATTTTAGCTGAACTATAGAAACTGACATCATTGTGACAAAATCATGGGAGCCTCCACATTACATATTTCTGAAAACTATACATAAATTTTATAAAAATATATCTTACTGAAATAGGAATAAGGTGCTCTGTGTTTGAGACCAGCTTTCATCTTCAAATTCTTAGAGTGTAAACTTGGACTCACTGGATTTTTTTTAATTTAATTCTAAAGTCATACTGGTACTCAGGCTGCTTTAAAATTCAGAAAGCTCTGCGGTCCCCAAAAAGAGAGAAAAGAAGTAAAGGGGAAATTTCCTAGAATCTAAATATTTTAAAATTGTTCAGTTCCCTAGGTGTTTTAGAGCCAGCTGCTCATATCGGTTGTGAGAGCCCATGAGGCGCATCTCTCCCCAACTCCCCAATCAGGACATCTCATAAAGGCAGCCCTGGGGGACCACTGACACCAAGGAAATCAGTGAACAATACTGTGAATTAGAACTTTTTCAGAAAGCTGGTTTCACAGAGTTAAGTCTGACATTTTATGGACAAGCTAAGCACCATCTAAGTGTGTGTGTGTGTGTGTGTGTGTGTGTGTGTGTGTTTGTGTGGTTTGGGGGTGTTTTATTAGATGTTTAAATAATTAAAGAAGCCCAGCTCATGTGATACTGTAGTTGAGCATTGACCTATGAACTGAGAGTTCATGGTTCCATTCCCTGTCAGGACACATGTCTGGGTTTTGAGCTTCATCCCCAGTAGAAAGCGTGAAGCAGGCAGTCACTCAATTATTCTCTCTCATCATTGATGTTTCTATCTCTTTTTCCCTCTCCCTTTCTCTCTGAAATCAGTAAAAATATATTTAAAAATATATAAAAGTATCAGAATGGTTTTGCTTGACCAATTTAATTTGACAACTTAATTTTAAAAGGTAATGTGTTGATGGGTAAAACTATTACTGCTACTTATTATTTTAATACTAGAGGCCAGGTGCACAAAATTCGTGCACGAGGAGGAGGGGGGAATCCCTCAGCCCGGCCTGCACCATCTCCAATCTGGGACCCTTCCAGGGATCCCCGACTGCCCATTTAGGACCAATCCCATGGCAGTAGGATATCCCTCTCACAATCCAGGACTATGGCTCCCAACCACTCACCTACCTGCCTGCCTGATTGCCCCTAACCACTTCTGCCTGCCATCCTGATCATTCCATAACCACTCCCCTGCCAGCCTGATCAACGCCTAAGTGCTCCCCTGTAGGCCTGCTCCTCCCCCCAACTACCCTCCCCTGCAGGCCTGGGTCCCCCCTGACTGCCCTCCCTTACTGTCCTGGTCCTCCCCTGCAGGCCTGGTGGCCCCCAACTGTCCTTTTCTGCTTTCCAGGTCACTCTTAACTGCCTTCCCTTGCAGGCTAGCTCCTGCCCCAACTGCCCTCCCCTGCAGGCATGGTCACCCCTAAGTGCCCTACCCTGCAGGCCATCTTGTGGTGGCCATCTTGTGTCCACATGGGGGCAGCCATCTTTGACCAAATGGGAGCTGCCATCATGTGTGTTGGAGTGATGGTTAATTTGCATATTAGCCTTTTATTCATAATATGGCTAAGGTAAAGAATATAAGTTTGACTTAAAAATACACTTTCTCCTTAATAATAGATATAAATATGTCTGATACCAATATTTAGAAAATATCTCATCACCTAATATGGTACTTGGGACACCTATGAAGAAGAAAGTGGATTTGTTTTTTCAGTTTATTCAACACTAAGAACAAGTTGGTCACATTCCAACATAGTTTGCAGCATTTCCACCTCTCCCGTCTAATGCTAATGTAATACATTCACTCTATTTGGGACTCATTTCCAATCAAATAAATGATGAATTGGTTGTAATGTCCCTGTACCAGTCTTGCCAACTGGAGAAATGCATCTTGAAGCAGTGAGTGAACAGCTATTTAAGCTTCTCCCAGCCTATCTGTCCTTAGCACAATTGCTTAACTACATCAGAATAAAAATATTATGAAGTCATCACATGTCAGCCTTTCAAAGAGAAAATTACATGTTAGTGTCTGCAGGTCACACATATTTTTCAAGGAGAAAGAAGGTTTTGCTATTGTTGTTATTGTTTTCTGAATAATTGTTAACTTACATTAAATGATCTGTAGGAGGAATGAGGTTCCCAGAGGAGCACCTGACATGCTGTAGGGAATTTGAACAACCTCCTATACACTCTTTTTTTTTTTTTTTTAAATGTGATTCAACTGACAATTGTAAAGGAGTGCATGTCCATAAACTAAGAAACCAAATTAGAATTCTGCATTATGCCTAAGGGCAGTATAAACCAATAAATGAGGCTATTTGCCCTCTTGGTTTGTTTTATAGCTCCCCAGTTCATTTGTGGGCTTTCTGACATAGAAAACATATATAGGAATTCAGAATGAGGGGTCATTAATTAAGAAAATGGCCTAAGGATGGAGAATGTTAAGAAAAATGACAAGACATAATTAAAAACATTAATACACCCTATTGGAATTATTTTGACATATTCTAACTGAATACATGAATAGCAGAAAGTATTAATGTGTGTGGCCCATATATTATTGTATACTAGTAATGGGCTTGATGTTTTTATTTTGATGTAGAAAGGGAAACTTGGTGCATTGGGACAATAGATTTGTCAGTGGGAAACTGGAATAATCTGAATCTTTGATATGACTGGGTACAACATCACCTATTTATATAGGGACAACTACTTAGAAGGCAATCAAACCCTTTTCAGGGAACATATCCTGGGAAGAACAATCATCACCATCAAACCCCTGTTGGGCAAAAGCTCCTGGGAAAAGATTGGATTTTTACCTATTTTAGGTAAAAATGTAGCATGAATTAGTATGAGAGCCAGAATTTTTTTTCACCTTCTTTCTCTTTTAGATAAAGGACTGTGTTCTGATCTTGGTTTGGGTGGAGTGTGTGAGTTAGACCATGGACTATCATGTCTGGCCCCTGGGTTTGCACCCCACCTCCAGCCTTCCCTAAATATTGGAGTGTGAGTTCATTGATGAGCCTCTCTATGGCTTTCTTCTTTTGCAATAAATGAGGGACAATAATAGCATTTATTTTCCAGTTACGAGGATTAGATAAGGCAATGTGTCTGACATTCTTAAAGAGTTTCTGATACATAATCAGCACTCAGCAAATGTTCGCTGGTACTATTAGAAGGAACTGCTAGCCCAGTCAGCCCAGGATGCTAATAAGCTTAAAGAGACACAACACCTGCTGAGATCAGAGCAGCAGACAGACTCCAAGAGCAGAGCCAGCTGGCTCATCAGTGAGCTCCCTCTGTGAGTTGAGGCTTTCCCTTGCCCCGTCGCCCAACCCTCCCCTCCCCCTGCACAGATCTGCTTAGAGGCTCAGAACAAAACCTCTTTAACCCCCTATGTCGAGTATTGGCAACCATCCCAAGTCATTTCCAGGCTGTAACTAAGCAGATTCAATATCCGAGCCTCTTTTAGGGAACTCAATTTATGGGGTTAAGGCTATAACGTGGTAAGCAGGTAAAGATGTACACACCAGGGTTTAGTCACTTACAATTCTAAATGCATGAGTAGATTATGTACTTTGAAATGCCACAGGACGTGGGGAGCATGTTGTGAGTCAGTGAAGGCTCAGGTCCTCTTGCCCTTTCCTTTGGAAAACCTGGGTGTATCTTCTCCTGTGGGGCCCTTTAAACCTGGTTTCTCAATTATCCCAGAGGGGTGGTAGTGGGACCAGAGTTCCGGATATTAATACAGCCAGTGAACACCAGGCCTCTGTGGAGCATCCCTTACACCCAGACCCTACACTAGCATTACCAACACAAATGTAGGTAGGTAATCCCACTTCCTAGAGCCTGAGTCTGTAGAGAGATAGTACGTAAACAGATGGTTCTAATCCAAAGTGACAGTAATTACACTCAAGGCACAGGTGATGAAGAGCCACTGGACACAATGAAGAGACCAGTCCTTCCTGGGAGAGGTGGGGGTCTTTATTGAGGAGAGCACATAGGTCCATCCTGGGAGGATTAGTAGAGTTTTTCCCATGGATGAAACCATGTGTGGAAATATGTGAGGGAAGGGCTTCAGGAATTGAAGGGCATTCAAATGAGAGGAAACAGACTGCACAAAATGTATTTGGCATTTAGGTTACTCTGATTCACAATGATTTTATATGCAGTCCTAAGATATATCCATATATAGTCTGAAGTCAGTGAACTGGCTACAGACTTCTCTGCCATTAGGAGCGCAGATGAGAGAGAAGGGAGCCATGGAGGGTGACTGTGATGCAGTGTCATTGCTCCAACAGTCAGTAGGAAATGGGGATCCCACCCGGCAGCACCTCAGAATCTAGGGGCCTCATGCTGAAGGTGGGGCTCAATCCAGTCAGGTTTAGGGAATGAGTGATGTCCCCCAGGAAGATTTGCCTTCATGCCTTCACACACACCCAGCAGATTTTGTGACAAAACTAACAAAGATGAATCCATTAAAAATATTGTGATCCAATAGACAATTATCTTCTTCCTCTAAGGGGTTTCTTTTATCTAGACTTATTTTAAAGTGTGACAAGATATTTTGTGCCCACTTTTCTCTGCTCAGTGGCTTTTCTCCTACATTCATCTGTTAAATGACATTTTCTCCATCAATGTTTGCCTTCTGTAGTGTTTTTGACTTTTTTTTTTGTAAGGTAATTGATACTTGGGAGTGGGTGTCATTACTCTCAAACACCAACCCAATATACTTACTAAGCTTAAGCATTAAATCAACTCTTTTTGGGCAACAACTTGATCAAAAATACCATTCTAATTGGGCTCTTAAATTGAAAGGTATGAGCTGGTGTATAGTGGGTGAAGCATGCCCCAAAGCATAGTAGTCCATGTTTAAAGTTTCTGTTTGAATTAGAATGTGCTGTTTAAGCTCAAAACAGTATTAGAACTGATTACAGATAAAACAAATGGACTCTATCTTCAACTCCCATTTTTTAATTTCAACTTGTATCAAATCCAATAGGAATTGCAGACATTTATATAAAGTTATCATATGACATGATAAGAAAGAGACCTTTAAATAAGGAAATATGCCCTTTACAATAATGGAAAGAATAGAATAGCCCAGTGAACAGATGGAACACAGAGCAGAAGCCCCTCTTTAGAATAAGCTTGAAAGTGGACATTAGTGCACAGTGGTTTCTGCTTGCATTTCTCTCAAGTGAAATTGGGATGAAAAAAAGATGTTTAGGTCTCCAAATAAAAAGACTGGTTATCTCAGTTAAATTCCACTTCCTGCCAATGCTTCTCAACAGTGTGTGACAACGAAGTTGCCAACCTGGGGTTATGCTGTGTCTATGTGAGGACAGATACCAGTGCAGTAATTCAGTGCTGGGACAAATGGTTTTATTTCCCCAGTAATTTCCAGTGACTAGAACTTGTATCATCCAGCCTTTCCTGATTCACCATGTATTTTGCAGACCTACATAATTTGTCACCTTCCTAGAGGGACAGAAGATGCAATCTTATTTATTCCATGTCCTTGTTTTAAATCAGATATTTGAAAAACTCAGATTTCAAACTAGCCCTAAGAACCGTGTGCAATACAACCAGAAGTTTGTCAGTTAATGTCATGTCTGAATTTTAATATAAAACCTCAAATTTCACAGATCTTATAATATCTGAGCTGTGAATATTTGCTTCAGGCATCAACTTGGCATTTAAAAAATCTTTAAAACCACATGGACATTTCACTTTGCCAAAATATCTACTTCTCATAAAATGCTTAAAAATATCAAACTTTAAAACATCCAATTTTGTCACATTCCAAGAATCAGAGATCACCTTTGCTCAGTGAGTTCATTTTCCTTTCTTTCCACTTCTAGACTAGAACTCACCTCACTATTTTGTATTGATTAGTTAATTGACTAGGTAATCAAATTTACTGCCCAGAAAAAAATGCATTCTAAACACACACACACACACACACACACACACACAAAACAAAAAACAAACAAACAAAAAAACACAACATATTTCTCTCAGAGTTTTTGCTGAATGATTTCATTCTGGGAAATTAAAGGGTATAGATAAATTAAAGGGTATAGATAAATTAAAGGAGCACAGATAATAGTGGTGGAGAAAGAGAAAGAGAAAGGTATTTGCCTGGAAGGTAAGTTAATAAAATTTAAAGTATGTAGCAATGTTTCTTCCAGATGAGACGGGTATATATTTATTAGGGAAATAATATGTGTTTAATGTTTGTCTAATGCTCTCAGCTCTTCTCAAAGGAGAAGTGCTCTCAGCTTTCTCAAAGGAGACCAGAAGCATGTTTGTATTTCCCTGACACGTCATAGAGATTTGAATATGTTCAAATCAGCAATTCTTTGAGCCTTGGGTATCCAGGATTTTAAATGCAATATCACACCCAGAGACACAGACATATTACACCTGGTACTTTTCACTAGAGGAATTAAGAAAGAGGTTCAGGCCTTGGCATCAGATCCAATTTAGTACCCAAAAAAGCAAAGCCATTTCCAGATGAAGTAAGGGAAGATATTCCTAAGAAGTACCTGAGTCACTTTTAGAGTCTGTCTACACCATGGCTTTCTGTTGTCTTTCCAAGGAGACTTCCCACTCAGGAAGTGCTGACGAGATTAGGGTACCAGGCAAAGCCTCCCAGCCTCCTTAGGCAGAGTCGCCCATTAAAAGGATGAGCAAGGAAGTGTTCAGGTTCCTCACTGTTTTCTCTCTCCAGGACTAACCTGGTCTCTTAGTCTTTCCAACACATTAATTACCCAGGGAGTTGCACACTATATCATATCATAATCAATTTTTCAAATAATAAGTTTCCTAATATTTGTAATCTTATGATAAATCATTGTTCTGCCCCTTGAAAAATACACGTAAAGAAATGACACCTAATTTTAAAAAGTTAAAATAAATATCTTAATTAGAAGATTACTTAGAGAACATAGGATCTGGCCATCTGTTGCCACAGAATTTTTTAGTAATGTTGTAAATACAATGTGTGGATGTAAATCTATCTCCATTCATTCAACTCATTAATCGTGTTGCTGAATATGACTGCAGAGCACCACTTATACTTTAAATTTGTATTATGATGGCAAAGGCTAATCCTGGGACACTTCAATTATTTTTGATTGCTAAGTAAAAAATTAACATTAATATTATTGGGGGAGGGTTATTCCATTATGGTGAAGAAAATATAAAAATTGATCTGTGATGCAAAATGGGATGAAATGCAATTTGTACACATTGGAATCCAAGAACAGGTTGTTCTTTAGCTGTAACTGTAGTAATTTTTAAAAATTTATTTATTGTCTAAAGTTTTATATATGTCTCTTTTTCCCCCAATTGATACCCCCCGCAGCCATTCCCACCCTGGACAAGCTCCCACCACCCCAGAGTCTGTGTCCATTGGTTATGTTAATATGTATGCATACAGTCCTTTGGTTGCTCTCTAACCCTCTCCTCTCCCCGGCCATTTGTCTCTGGATCTATTTTTGGTCATCAAATTATGCTGATCATTATATCCCACATATGAGTGAGATCATGTGATATTTATCTTTCTCTGCCTGACTTATTTCACTTAGCATAATGCTCTCCAGTTCCATCCATGCTGTTGAACATGGTAAAAGTTCCTTCTTTTTTTACAGCAGCATAGTATTCCATTGTGTAGATGTACCACTATTTTTTAATCCACTCATCTGCTAATGGGCACTTTCCAAATCTTAGCTATTGTAAATTGTGCTGCTATGAACATAAGGGTCCATATATCCTTTCCGATTGGTGTTTCTGGTTTCTTGGGATATAGTCCTATAAGTGGGATCACTGGGTCAAATGGGAGTTCCATTTTTAACTTTTTGAGGAAAATCCATAGTGTCTTCTACAGTGGCTGCACCAGTCGGCCTTCCCACCAGCAGTGCACGAGGGTTTCTTTTTCTTTACTTCCTAGCCAACAGCTGTTGTTTGTTGATTTGTTGATGATAGCCATTCTGACAGGTGTGAGGTGATACCTCATTGCTGTCTTGATTTGCATCTCTCGATGATTAGTGGCTTTGAGCATGTTTTCATATGTCTCTCAGCCTCTGTATGTTCTCTTTCAAAAAGTGTCTATTTAGGTCCTTTACCCATTTTTTTTATTTGTTCGTTTATCTTCCTTTTGTTGTAACTGTAGAAATTTTTTAGAAACTTGATATTTGAAGAACTCCAAGTTCAAGATTCTCTGCTGCCAATAGTTTTGACTGGAACATACTGTATTATCAGGCTTACCTACCTCCAGATTTAATAGAAGACAAGAGATTCTCAATCATTTTTATAGATTCTTGGGCATAATTAATTTATTAATTACTTATGTTGAAAACAACTAAATAATTAAAATAATAACTTTATTAAATGTTCACTCTATGCCAGGCATTATGTTAGAAAGTGAAAAGATGATGGTGTTGATGAACATAATAGTCATATTCCCAGTTCTAACAGATCTTACAATCTCAAAAGTCACCTTAGTCTCTGAACATTCAAGTGATATTTGAAAAGAAATAAAAAACTATTTTTTTTCTCCTTAAAATGCATATACAATATTTTAACCAAACAAACAGAAGGTTTTTATTCTATATCTCTTGGCTATAAATGTTTATTTTTTTCTTTTATCTACATATATACATGTCAACAGAAGAGAATATTGGTTATATAGCCAAACTGTCTTTATTTTCTTTTTTCTATTTACTTATAGATTGAAGAAAAAAGTGAGAATTTCTTTTGTTGTCTTAACACCTTGCTCATTACCATTTACAAATTTAGATTAGCCCACAATAAGGAAACAACCTTTCTACTTCTGCTGATAAAGCTCACTGTGTAAAGACTGAATCAGTATTTTCAGCGCCTTTTGGTGAGCCAGGTGCTCCATCAAGTCCCCCAGCTGACACCTGCGGACCCTGTAGTGGCCCTGGCCATCTGCACAGCCATCCTGAAAAGGTTTCCATGCAGCTTTGACAAGTGTAGTGGTTGTCATTGGCTAGATATGGACTCAAGTTCTAGGAAAAGTCAGAAATGTTTTATTCACATTATAATCAGGCCTGTGGCTTCATTTTCACATTTGGAATTTCACAGATTCTGAGTAATATCACACCCAACTGTTAAGTATAGTTATTTAAACAAAAGAGATGTGTTATTTCAAAGTATGGTTTTATTTTCATTAACCTTCCATACTGTCTCCTCTAACTTAAAAACATAAGAAACCTCAAGTACTAGTTATGTAGCCAAATTGGTGTTTACTTCTTGCTCCCTCACAGATGGAAAAAAAAAATTAGATATTGAACTGTAAGAATAATATTAAAGGTTCTTAAATTCCTTAGTAAAGGAAGAAAACTAGGTAGGGTTCATTTACATGATATATAGTCTGTCACAAAATGACATCTTTAAAACAGAGAAAATAAGTCATGACATACACATTGTAACAAAATAGCCAGTAAATTTCCAGAGAAGTAATTGCCTTTCACTTTTTATTAAAAACACTCATGGGTTAGAAATTTTCACCCCCCTCCCATAAAAATGTGTGCATAGCATTTGTGTTAAATATCCATTGGTTGGTAAAACTGAAGAATTAAGTCATATTCAAATATTTTTTTCCTTATTCAATGCAATAGTATTTGTAGACATCGAAAGAATAAAAGCATGAACATGTTAGAGATTTACTCAGACTACACTTAATAACTGGTATACACTCATAGATGGAATGACTTCTTGTAATAATTCTATGGCCCCACAGGAGTGCAAAAGGCATAGGTGTTGTATGGAAATATAAGGGGGTATCTCAAGGTTCAATGATGCATGAATTCTCTTAAAAAATGTTATTGGACCCCTGGCATTGATTTGAATATTTTTGTTATGAATGCATGCATCATAATAAACATGTTAAATATGTACATATGGGAACCTGCTTAAAAACCTGATACTCAGAGTCCTTGTGCAACCATAAAATCAAAATAAATTAACAATCAAATACAGCTACAAAATCAATTAAAATTAAATTAATAAAGTTAATTTAATGTGGCAAAAACACGTTGTTTGGCTTAAATTAATTACCACTCAAATTATGAATGTGGTATTGGCTGCTATGGCAACAGGGCTTTCAATTTCAGCATGTCTATGTATTTCGAGTTCCGAGTGATAGTTTTCGGGTAGAACATAGTAAAGACATCATTTCTTTGGATTTACTTGGTGCAAATAACTCATTTACTTACTAAGTTCATCCTATAGTTGTCACTAGTGTAATTTGTTGCTATTGCAAAAGAGGTTATATTAATTAGTTGGACTATTCTCTGAATAAAATCATCAAATCAAATCCACTTCTAGAGAGAATTTGCAGAAAATGTAAAACATGCTCAAGTACTCCTTTACCCTCATTTCCAATAGCCATGGACACCAGATTGAAACCAGTGCCTTAAGGTAGTAAAACTTGTTCTGATCCTGAACTAAATGAAAGGTAGTCTGCAATAATAACACAAAGGTTTGAAATTCAGTGATTTAAAGCACTTAAATGTACAGTTTTATTTTTCTACATAGTATCCTTCAGGTTCACTGCTAACTCATGTTGTTCCTTTGTGCAAATTACAAAGAGTGCCCTTCCCAGCACGCAGCCCCAACCTAGAGCTCAGAGCTCCTCACAGGCCCAGGCAGGAGGCCAGCTCCATTGGCCTCTGGCTCTGTGCCTTCATGCTGTGACAACTGCACAACTGTACATGATATACTCAGAATATTAAAAAATTAAGGAAGCAAGTCTCCTTTCCTTTATTTCATTTTCCAAAGAAAGACATCCGGACTCTCAATTGGACTCATTAGCTAAGTTTAACCTTTTTTGTAATGTCATATTTACTTCAGTTAATTAAAGCAAATGCACTGGGAGATGGTCTATGCAGTTTCCTTCCGGAAATTATTCCTGGTGACCTCATCTTAAATAAAAGACACCTCCTACCAATGAGTTCCATTTTCACTCATTTCCCTAACTTTGTCGCACTCTTTCCCATTTGTTTTCCATTTGATACAACTGACCAAGTGTCCAGATCCTAATTTCAAGTCCCTCAAAACCCACTTGATTACCTTTTAATTAAAAGACTTTATTTTCTTGCTATATATGCAATATTGTGACTTTTAGGGAACATTTATTTGGTCAGATGTAATGGAGACTTATTCTCATATACATTTGATCTTCATCTGGGGTTCCTGGCTCATAGTTCCTAAAACATTTCCTGTGACAAGAGCCAAAGGGTGTCTTCTGTTATGTTAATGGGTGACTTTTGGGAAGCCTTCGGTAACCAAAGGTTGGCCACTAGTTGTCTGGAGAACCAACCTTGAGATTCTAGAGCTGGAACTTTCAATCCTACTTTCTGGAAAGAGAGAAGGGCTGAGATTGAATCATGTAACAGCCTGTGATTGAATCAGCCATGCCTCCATAAAAACTCAAAAGGAGGAGCCTTGGAGAGCTCCTGGCCTGGTAAACACAAGGATATTTGGGCAGAGGGGCAAGTTCAGACAACATGAGAGTTCCATGTCCCTACCCATATACAGCTACATGCACCTGTCCCATCTGGATGTTCATCTGTATTTGTTATCATATCTTTTGTAATAAACCAGTATTACCACAAATAACAAGTTCCTCCAAGTTCTGTGAGCCCCTCTAGTAAATTAACCAAACCCAAGGAGGGGATCCTAGGAATCTCTGGTTTATAGCCAGTTGATCAGAAGTACAGGGGAACCTGGGCTTGGACTACAGCTGGGGAGGGGCCTGCCTTGTAGGACTGAGCCTTTTACCCTCCTGGGTAAATAGTGTCAGAATTGAATTGTAGTGTTGTTACTGGAACCCAAATAATTGAGTCCATCTGCCTGTTTACACTGGTTCAAAGGAAATGCGTGAGCAGGATTTTGCAGTATAGAAATCCAGATTTACTAGAGAACTAGCCAATCCAGGGTGCAGGGAGCTAATGCTCTAAAAACCCAACACTCGCTGGTGCATAGGATACAGATTATATTGGGCAAAATCACAGGACACTGTGGATTAGAGTTTTGGCATCATGCTGGGAGCTGATTGGTTGGAGGTGAGGTAAATGAATCATTTCTTCCGGTCTTGAGGACAGCTCTGAGGTCTGCTCTGATGCCCCTCTGTCTGGTTTCATGAGAAAATAAGTAGCTTCGGAATCATTCCACTTTAGGGCTCAGGAGCTGAAATATAACTTAAGTCAAGATCCTAACTTTAGCCTGCCAGAGGTCCAGACCCTGTGACCATTAGTCAGGTCCAGGCTGCTGTCTTCTGTTGCCTCAGGGTTGCTGGTTATCAAGGGCAAGGCTCAGTCTATGAGGGACATAGAGAGAAAGATGATTTCTTGGGTTAGAATTTAAAGCTAAATTTAATTTCAGTATCACAGTTAGATTGTAGGACACTTAGCTGTTGTCCTAGCATTGCTTGTTGGTATGGGGGAGCCCCCACCCCCACATTGGAATTGGTAATCATAATCACCCATTTACTGTATGATTAGGACTAGAAACATTTTTACTATTTTCTATGGAAGTACTTCTCAGCAGCAATATAGGGAAATATATATATTCTCATTTATACACTGAAAATATAGCTTAGTTTAAATAAAGTCTTTTTTTTATATAGAGCATTCTGAATAGGAATACATCTTGGAGAATTATGTAATACTGTTATCTTGAATCACTAGACTTTTAAATGCTACCTACAGGTAATTTCTTAACTTGCAGATCCTTGAGAAAGATCAGTTGTGTTCCTATCCTGCTCGAGCCCAGAGAGAAGGAAGAAAGAGAAACCTTAATAAAGAATTTGTGCAGAGAACTCTGAGATGAAACCTGGAGGTAGAAATTAGGAAGCTTAGGAGGATTTAGGGTTTCAAGAACCTGACTATATTTTAGTGTAATAGTTACTATTCTTTAAATATTTCAAACATTTGACAGATATGTGCTTAATATAATATATAATATATAGAGGAATGGAAGCATTACTGTGTTTTTTTTTTGTTTGTTTGTTTTGTGTGTGTGTGTGTGTGTGTGTGTGTGTGTGTGTGCATGCAGAGGCAACTTTATATATGAGCATCAGGGCTTTATAGAAATTGATCATTTGTGTTATGTAATTGTCAGCTTATATAGTAAATCCTCAGTCATACCCAGCAGCATTATGCAGAGGCAATTTTACTTAGTGTATTATGGCCATTTATCACAGAGTAAATCTTGCCAGAATCCTGCAGAAGGAATAGAGCTCTGGAAGCTATTTTCTATTTAAAGAGCTAAGCCTTGAGTATATCCCAATACCTCAATTGCATGCATAATGACCTCCTCTGGGCAAGTCAATGAACAACTGCATGCTCAAGGCAGGTACTTTTATATGCTGTCATGCTGCCTTCCTGGTGTTTGCACACATTCATTCAAGCGGCCTTATGGTCATCTGAGCATATGGAAGCAAAAGTGAGCCCTGAAACCTAAAAACATGCAGATCTTAAATGGATAATTTCTGAAGTATTAGAGTGCAAATGGATCCCATGCTTCATCTCTGTCACCCCCTATGTGATGATTGTTTTAAAGGACAAATGAATGAGGAAAGGAAGGGGAGAAAACTATTGCTGCTCTTTCTCCTTCCCTTGGTTACTGCAGGCTGCAAAGGACCTTTAGCACAATTTGGCTCTCACACTGTTCTCAGGCAAATTGCTGGAAGTTGTTCAAAAACTAAACTGCTTGTCTTGGCTGGGTAGATCAGTTGGTTGGAGCATCATCCTGAACAACAAAAGGCTTCAAGTTTGATCCCTGATTGGAGCAAAGGGAAGGCAAACAATCGATGTTTCTCTCTCACATCCATGTCTGTCTGTCTGTCGGTCTATCTATCTATCTATCTATCTATCTATCTATCTATCCATCCATCCATCTATCATCTATCTATCTTTCATCTATCATCTATTTTTTGACCTTCCTCTCTCTCTGAAATCAGTAAACATATCTTTGGGTGAAAATTTCAAAAAAACTTTCCAAGCATGCCCCTGAGGAGTCTAGGGTTGCCATGCTCAAGAGAACATTTTCATCAATTGCATCCATTCTTAGGTGGAGTTTTCCTTTAGAAGGAAGAAAGAAGTCCAATTTTTTCATCACAATCATGGGAGGTTACTTTAATGAAAAGCACAGTAGGTCAGATCTTTCATGGCAGTTGGACATTAGTCACTTTCTACATGCCTTCCTGGTGGGCCCTTCAGGGCTCAGGCAGTTCCTTCCCATTTCATTGCCACCTCAAACCCAAGAATGTTTGTGAATGTTTTTCTGATGCTCTTCCTCTGCCTATCTCTATTTCTTCCTGGAGGATGATGGGGTGTTAAGTTTTTAGTTTTCTCCCATTATTATCTGACTATTTCAATTTTTTTCTTTCAAAACCTCAAGTCAAAGAATGTGTTTGTCCTAACAAATAAATATGGACTCTGGTGGGACTGAGATCTTTACAAAGTCATCTCACAGTTTTCTGGTCAACCCAAGCATTAGCAGTCAAGTGCCTTTTCTTGGTCCAGTTCAGTAGATCTGGAGGTTAAAAACATGAGGCCTCCCACAGCATGCTGCCTATGCCTGCTTTCTCCAGCAGGGCACACGGATAAGCCACTGTCCCCAGAGAGCACATCAGATGTGGTAGATGCCATGACTGACTATTCCAGTACCATGTCAGGTCATATGAAGATTCTTTATAAGGACAAAATACAATCAACTCATGTTTCTAATTCAGTTTCTAAGACTGTTTCCAGTGTGAATATAGACATAGCTAAGGTGTTTTGTTTTGTTTTGTTTTTTGTGTGTGTGTTTTAAAGAGTATTGACTTCAAAAGATAAATTTTTCCACCTAAGTCTTGAAATCTAGTATATTACTTTTCATCTTAGACTATTGTGGCACATGGGATAAAATGAGGAAAACGATAATAACAAATTATAAGAACTGAAATGAAATGTGCTTAGTCTTTAGAGAATGTCAGATAAGGCTGAATTGTGGGCAGCAATGGATTAAAAAAAGATGACTACTATTAATTAGATGGGCAGAGTAACAGAGAAACAGAAAAATAATCATTCTGATGGCACCCTGATGATAGGAAATGATGAGCTATGTAGCTATCAAAAGAAAAATTATTAACTAAGTACAGTAATTACCATATTGCCTATTCTTTTATTAAATATATAGCCAGTTGGAATCTCAATTGGCAAACAGAGAAAAAAATAAATACAGGATTTTGTGTTCAACCTGTGTGGTCAAATATTTACAGTCCTCAGCTATGAATGCTCCTTATAGACTATGTCTCTTGTTTTAAATTTAGCCGGTTTTAGGCAAGACAAGTGAGACCCTTTCAGTGTTTATGTGTTAGGAGAGCATCAGAGCAGGGACTGGAAAGGAAAGGCTGTCAGCAGCCTGTTGCTTTGCTTTTGTATTACTTGTTCAATGTCAGGAACCCTGGTTTCAAGACATCTTGTTCTCTTGTCATCTCCCTGCATTCACTGACCCAGGTGGGCTACACCAAATGCTCAGATTCTTTTATGTTGGGCATCCTGGCAGGTACGTAGGAACACATAGTTCAGAACCTGTGTGGGGGTCAAATTATGTCTAAAAACCAGATCCACCACAGGTTAGTGCTGGTGCAATGTAAAATAATTATATTTAACTAGAAGCTGGTGCACAAAATTTGTGCATGGAGTGGGCAGGTTCCCTCAGCCCAGCCTGCACCCTCTACAATCTGGGACCCCACGAGGGATGTCCCACTGCCCAATTAGGCCCAATCCCAGTAGGTGTTTGCACTGGGATTGGGCCTAATCGAGCAGTCGGATGTCCTTCTCATAATCCAGGACTGCTGGCTCCCAGCCACTTGCCTGCCTGCCTGCCTGATGGCCCCTAAATGCTTCTTAACAGTCTGATTACCCCTAATCAGCTTGCCAGTTTGATTACCCCTAACCACTACCCTGTAGGCCTGGTCCCCCACAACTGCCTACCCCTGCTCACTTGGTCACTCCTAACTTCCCTCCCCTGCAAGCCTGCTTGCCCCCAGCTGCCCTCCCCTGCAGGCCTTTTCCCCCCAACTGCTCTCCCCTGTAGGACTGGTATCACAACTGCCCTTCCCTACTGGCCATCTTGTGGTGGCCATCTTGTGTTCACATGGGGGCAGCCATTTTTGAACACATGAGGGCAGCCATCTTATGTATTGGGGTGAGGGTCAATTTGCATATTACTCTTTTATTAGATAGGATAATATTAATCTTAATGTGATTATTAAAAAACATAGTTTTGCTCGCTTTGTGCTTGCAATATATGGGGCTCTCTGACAGCTGAAGTGCAATATTCTATGGCCATGAGATAGCTCTATTTTAATATAGTCCAAACTACATGGATTTTTCAATGTAGTAAACACATTTATGGAGTGCTTTTTTAGTCTCCAGGAGCCTTTAATTAAATTATGGAGAAAGGCAGCCATAAAAATTACAATGATAGTTTTTTTGCCTGTTAGATGCACTGTATGTGTTTCTAACCATTATACAAAAATATAAACTAGAGGCCTGGTGCATGAAATTAGTGCATGGAGGGAGTTGTCCCTCAGCCCCACCTGCACTCTCTAATCTGGGACCCCTTGATGGATGTCCGACCACCCATTCAGGCCCAATCCCACCAGGCAGTTGGACATCCCTCTCACAATCCAGCACTGCTGGCTCCCAACCATTCACCTGCCTCTGCCTGATTGCCCCAAACTGCTTCTGCCTATCAGCCTGATCATCCCCTAACCAATTCACTGCCAGCCTGATCGATGCCTAACTGCTCCCCAAATGGTCTGATTTCCCCTAACTACCCTCCCTTACTAGCCTGGTGATACCCAACTACCCTCCCCTGCTGGCCTGGTCACCCATAACTGCCCTCCCCTGCCATTCTGGTCACCCCTAACTGCTCTCACTGGCCTAATCACCCACAACTGGCTTCCCCTGCAGGCCTGGTTCTCCCCAACTGTCCTCCCCTGCAGGCTTGGTCTCCCCCAACTGCCCTCTTCTGCCAGCCTGGTCATGCCCAACTTCCTACAACTGCCCTCCCCTGCCAGCCATCTAGTGGTGGCCATTTTATGTCCACATGGGCTCAGCCATCTTTGACCACATGGGGCTGGCCATCTTGTGTCTTGAAGTGACAGTCAATTTGCATATTACTCTTTTATTATATAGGATTATTGTTTCTTCTTAACAAAAATAAAATTAAAAGTCAGAGGTCATGTGACAAATTAAGTAAACAGATATAGGATTCAAATTCAGGTTATGGGTTGAAACCCACATTATTATACTATATTATGTTAAATAAATAAAATGGTAAAATAATAAATAAGAGTTATATGGGTAATTGCTCTAGAAAGTCATAGATCAACATAAGAGATCAATTAATCCTGTACTTGCTTGATATTATTTTTAGGAGACAGTGCTAGAATGGATATATACACATGATATATATACATGCATATACATACATTTAAGTGATAATATGCATGTGTACACAGACACACACATATATATTAGAGAGAAAAAGAAAAAATTAAATCCTCTTAGAATTTTATAGTCTAAGAAGAAATATAGGCCATGCCATGAAAAAGATGCACTCATCAGAGCACTGAACCTCACCAACTGAAATTGCATGTATTCCCATCTGATAGAAGAGGCTACTCTATCCACCCACCCTTTGTCTCCATTTCTATCCACAGCAGAACCATTACATAGGATAATAAATGTAAGTGTAGGCGTGAGGTTGACATATAAGGGAAGATAGTTTGTTTTCTGGTTTTGCTCAGGAAGGAAACCTCAGACAGCATTTGCATCTTGTACCTGGCCATCACAAAGCAATGCACAAGATTCGTACAGGGGTTGACTAATCACTGAAGACTTCCTGGTTTGTTCCTGAAAGCAGCAGAAAAACAGATGGAGGATTCCAGTTTCTCTCTTGTGTTGAAGCAACAGTATTTTTGCATTGCACCGAATCAAGGCTCTACATACTTAGTTTAGAATTCACTGGTTTTATTCATTTATTTATGTTATTAGAGGCTTGTTGCATGAAATTTATGCACTCAGAGGTGGGGTCCCTCAGCCTGGATTGAGAGAGGATGCAGACCAGGACAAGGAACTCCACCAGTGCATGATTAGGGCCAGGAAGGGAGGCGGGAGCTTGGCCAGCCAGGGAGGGACCAATGAAGAGCTCCAGAGCATGCCCAGCCCATCTCCTTCAGTCCTGATTATCCAGACCCCAGCAGCAAGCTACCTACTGGTTGGAGCTTCTGCCCCTGGTGGTCAGTGCACTTCATAGCAAGCGGTTGAGTGGACTTAATATATTATTAGCATATTACACTTTGATTGGTTGAACAGCCAACAGGTTGACCAGGCATTTAGCACATTAGGCTTTTTTAAATAGGATTTTTATATATTACCTATATTATAATCATTTATATTATTCATTATCACTCACCATGACTTCTTTTATGTATTCATTTGTTTAACAAATATTGAGTATCCACCTTGACATCAAGGTCAGGGTATATACTTCACTGATCAGACTCACCTTATTGCAGATGTTTATTTGATAAGAAATATATTTTATTGATTCTTTCTTAATAGAGAGTAAAGGAGAGGATAGAGAGTTAGAAACATCAATAGAGAGAAACATTGATCAGCTGTTTCCTGCACAACTCCTACTGGGGTTGTGCCCGCAAACAAGGTACATGCCCCTCACTAGAATTGAACCTGGGGCCCTTCAGTCTGCAGGCCAACGCTCTGTCCACTAAGCCAAACCAGCCAGGGTAGGAATGTTTTTCTTGACACAAACCTATCAAAGGTCAAGGGTTGTACTGTAATGATAACAGCATAAAATTTTAAGATTTTAAAACCACTAGTCAGCAGGGAAAGAAAAAGTTTTCTTCTTAAAGTAATTTTTCATTCTGCCTTTGGGTACTCAAAAATATCAACGTGGTGATAAGAAAGACTGCATGTTTTCAAGTAAATGGAATCTTTATTATAATGGCTTTGCTGCATAGCCTTTAGTGTCTTTACTATAGCACGAAGTTCAATTATGAAGGAATGTGTCTGGTTTTCTTATGCTACTCATAAACTGATAGTGATCCAAAGCTAGCAGCTTTTAATTGTTTCTTTGGTGTGTGTGTGTGTGTGTGTGTGTGTGTGTGTGTGTGTGTGTGTTTACCTTCCTGTGAGGTGATTTTTTTAACAGAAAAAATAATATTTAATACAATATGATATTTTGTTAACAACCAATTTGAAAGCATGGATATAGGGATTGATAAGTCCAGAGTATGATTGGGTCTAAGGTTCAGAAATCAGTACTCAATAACAGAGAAAGAAGGGGGAGAAACTGAACACATTGTTCTGGAAATGTCAGTTTTTAATAGTTGTACCTATTTGGAATATTTAAGTGTCAAGAAAGCTAGAGATTTGGAAATTAATGTTCTCAAGTTGAGTTAAAATGACAGCACTTAGCCAAGCCCCAGTGACAGAAAAAGGTCACTTATAAAATACCCAGTTTATAAAACTACATGTTTTATAACTCCCAAGTTAAAACACCTATGGTGTGACTTTTCAGAAATAGGGTGGGTCAATGTCATGCCCTAACTTCAATAACTGAAGGAACGTTATGTTTTATATGAATTCAGAGAGGTTAGGAAATAGGCTGTTAGGACATGAATGAGAGACTACAGGCAAGAAAGAAATATTATCTTGTCAAAGTTATTTCTAGGGATTTTTAACAAACTAGCAACAGTATACAAAATCACATATTATTAATGTGGAGCTTGGGTGATAGAGAGGAAGGAAATAATTTCATCAGGACACAGAATATGTTGGGCTCTAATTTTCTATAAAATATTATTTCATGTTGATACATTGTTCTGATTTTTAAATGGAATAAAATACCAACATTAATTTCATATTTTGTTGTTTGTTTTAAATATATTTTTATTGATTTCATAGAGGAAAGGGTAGGGCAAGAGAGCTAGAAACAACAATGATGAGACAGAATCATTGATTGGCTGCCTCTTGCATGGCCCCTACTGGGGATCAAGCCAGCAACCCGGGCATGTGCCCTGACCAGGAATCAAACCTAGACCTCCTAGTACATAGGTCAATGCTCAACCACTGAGCCACACCAGCCAGGCCACCCATTTATTGTTTTAATTCTTATCTATTGAAGTGTTAATAAAGTGGGGGTTAGTTAACATATCTCAGAATATAAATTGATCTAATAAAGGACAGTGACCAAGACCTTATTGGATGCCCATTGTGTTTATAATATTATAATATCCTAGTACTCATGTATAAGAATCAAAACTATCTAAAACACTGTCTTTGCCTTTCAAGAGCTAATAATTTTGGGGAAAGGAATATATAGATACAATAGAACAGAAGAGTAAGAGTTAGAGGCAGAATTTGATTGAATGCTTAATAAAAGCATATGAAATAAATGCTAAAGCACATCTTCATGGACAAGAGGGATAAAAGGAGTTGGATTTTGAAAGGAGAATGGGAACTGGAGAAGTAAGAGCTTTTGGAGAAAAAAAGGAAGAAGTCATTTAAGAACTGAATAACAACCTAACTGGTTTTCCCAATGGATATAGCTTAAGCCTGTAGACTGAAGGGTCTTGGGTTCAATTCTGGTCAAAAGCAGATATCTACCTTGCAGGTTAAATCCCCAGCCCAGTCAGAGTGCATGCAGGAGCCAATCAATTGATGTGTCTCTCTAATCATGTTTCTCTCTCTCTGACTCCTCTCCTCCCTTCCACTCTCTCTAAAATAATCAATGGAAGAATATCCTCAAGTGAGCATTAACAAAAAAACAAAACAAAACAAAAAACAAAAAAAGAACTGAATAGCTATATTGTTTGTCTATCTTTTGAGGTTCTTTGGAAGATATATTTATTTATTCTTATTTGTTAATAATCACTGTCCCCAATTCCTCACTTCTCATTTCCTCTTAAATTCTTAGATTTACATTTTTTTTCTTTACACTTCACTGATAGTGCTTTTGCTGAGACCACTAACACCTTTTGTCCTATCCTATATAATAAAAGCCTAATATGCTAAGTTTCTGGTCATCCAGTCTTCCATTCACCAAAGTGTAATATGCTAATGATATGCTAAGGCCACTTAACCACTTGCTGTGACATGCATTGACCACCAGGGGGGGAGAAACTTTGACCAGTGTCTTGCTGCTGGGATCTGGCTGATCAGGGCTAAGCAAGATGGGCCAGACATGTCCTGGAGCCCTCCTGTAGTACCTCCCCAGTTGGCCGACCTCCTATGTCCCTCCCCCTCCTACAGTTCTTGCTTTATAATTGTGCACTAATTGAGTCCTTTTGCCTGAGCTGGGCCCTCTTGCAATCTGAGACCCCCTCAGGGGATGTCAGAGAGCTGGTTTCAGCTTGATCCCACAAGCCAGGCCAAGGAACCCCACCGGTGCACAAATCTGTGCACTGGGCCACTAGTGCAGGTCAATTCTGACATCTTGTTAAATATAAAGGTCAATTCTGACATCTTGTCTGTCTAGACCTGTCCCCATAGGACCACACCCAGCCCCCATTTCCCATTGGTAAACTTACCTCATGTGCCTGGCTTCCAGGACAGCCCCTTCTCTGGTTTATCTTGAAGTCACTGAGGACTTATTTCCAATTTCCTTTCACAGCCCTATCCTGTTCCTGATCTGCTAATATTAGACTCTTTGGTCTTCTCTCCCAAATCCGCACCAACTCTCTCCATGATCTTATCTGATCTCATAATTTTAAATACCATATATACAGGTAAACTTCTAAATTTATATTTTTAGTCCAGACCACTCTCCCAAACTGTGTGCTGCCTTTTGACATGTATATCTAATTACACAACACATGTCCAAAAAATGAAGTCCTCATTTCTTCCCATTAAAACTTGCTCTACCTTCAGACTTTCTATGCCAGTTAAGGATACTACATCCTTCCAAAAATCATTCTTGACTTTTTTCCTTCTCTCATTACCTATGTCCATAAATCCTGTTGCCACTTCCACTGCTACCACCTTGGCTCATGTTTCCCTCATATCTCTTCTGGTTTACTCCTAGAGCCTCCAAATAAATCCCTGTTTCTACTTCCCCCCCCCCCACTAGAAATCTATGTGTCCTCACTGATGTGGCTCAGTTGGTTGGACATCACCCTGTGTACCAAAAGGTTGCTGGTTCAATTCCTGGTCAGGGCACATTTTGTGCTCTGTCCCTGATAGGGGTTGTGGATAAGGCAGCCAATGGATGTTACGCTCTCACATCAATGTTTCTCTCTCTCTCTCTCCCTTTCTCTCTCTAAATTATCAATAAACTATTAAAAATAATATTTTTAAACATAATAATAATAAATAAAATAAGATGAAAGGTCATGTCACTCCTCTGCTCTACTGGTTCTCACTTTCTGTTAGATAAAAGCTAAATCCCTATGATGATCTTCAAGGCCTTTCATTTTCTAGGGTCTTATTACCTCTGCAATTTTCAAGAATTGTCCTGCTCTCTCACTCTGATACAGCCACAGTGACCTCCCTTCTTTTTTAAAACACACTGGTGAGCCCCTGCCTCACATCTTTCTTGCTGTCTGTCCCTTGTGCCTACAGTTCTCTCCCCATACAACACATGGCTCTCTCTCTCATTTCCTTCAAATTCTTGCTCAGGCGTCATTCATCTCAGTGAGACCCCCCTCTAATTACTCTATTTTAAATTGCAAACTACTTTCCCACACATTCCATTCTTGCTTTATATTGTTCATTGTCTCTCTCTCTGATGAAATGTAAGTTCCAGAAGACCAGTGATTCCTGTCTGTTTTGTTTAATGGTAAAACTACATAGCATGTGCTCAGTGAATATTTGCTGAATGAATGAACAGAGACTGACCATGGCTAGCTTGGAAAAGAGGACATTATTGGTAGTACATGGCATAGGTCAAAGAGTCTAAGGGAAAATGATAAACAAGCTTCAAGATTGAAACCCAGCTGGGACTGGTTTGGCTCAATGGATAGAGCGTTGGCTTGGGGACTGAAGGGCCCCGGGTTCGATTTCGGTCAAGGGCATGTACCTTGGTTGCAGGCATATCCCCAGTAGGGGGTGTGCAAGAGGCAGCTGATCAATGACTCTCATTGATGTTTCAAACTCTCTATCTCTCTCCCTTCCACTCTGTACAAAAATCAATAAAATATAATATATTTAAAAAAAAAAAGATTGAAACCCATCTCCTTAGGTCCCACCACCAGTCTAAATCATAAGCTCTATTTGGATTTAGGTAAAAATTCAGAAAAAAAAAAAAAAAAAAAAAGCTTCTGATTGGCCTCAATTGCCCACATTCCTGATCCTTGGCCAGGGGAGGGTGAGACAATTTGATGAAACTTTCTATCAAAACTAGATACAATGGATAAAGGCCATTTCCTCCCTTTAAAATTGATGTGCTGTTAGTTTTGAAAAGGGAGATGAATAATGAGCAAGCAAACACAATAAATGGCCTATGCAGTAGTCATTCAACCAACATTTGGCACAAACTATATGTCACACATTGGACTGCACAGATCAGAGTGCATGAGAGGTATAAACAGTCTTATAAGAATTATGTGTTATACAGTAGTCTATGAGGGACCTAGAAAAGCAAGTGACTGCTTCTTTCTGCAGAGAGAGAGAAGTAGGTAGAGGAGATGGAGATGTTTTATTAGAGAGGATCTCGGCAGTCTCATCTTTCAGCTCTTTCATCTCCAGTTGCTAAGTGATGCTTACTTAGAGCCCCTCTCATGGCTGTTTGATGTATTTGCTTTGGTTCTCTCCCTGGAATAGAGGGATATATTTAAGAAACTTGATTTGTTCAAATATCCAGAGATTTCAGGAACTTATTGCTGATCTCACTTTCTCCACAAATGAAGTTACCTGATCAAAAGCTTTACAATGAAATATATAAAGATTTCATTGTAAAGAAGGTGCATGGCCAGTAACCTTATAAAAGAGAGGAGATGGGCAGCAGAGTTGAGTGGTTGAATGTACTGACAGCCAGGGCTTGAAGATGGCAGCTTGAGAGAATTCTTCATCTAAGACGAATGCACCAATGTCATACCTTTATTCAGAACATTGAATGAGAACATGAGTTGCTGTTCATAGAACTAGCACAGTACCCCACACAAAATAATCAGCCGTTAAATGTTCATTTTTTAAATTGATTTTTAGAGAGAGAGGAAAGGAGAGAGAGAGAGACAAAGAGAAACATCAATGTGAGAACAGAACATTGATTTCCTGCTTCCTGCACTTGCTCTACCAGGTATCAAGCCTGCAATCCTGGCAAGTGCCTTGACCAGGAATCAAACTGGCAATCTTTCGATGGGATGACACCCAGCCAACTGAACCACACCAGCCAGGGCAAATGTTCACAATTTCAATGCATGATTGCTGAACATGTCAACTTCTATGCCCAGCTAGTGTTCTATGTATAGCAATGACTAAGACAGAAAAAACTTGCCCTTCTTTGAATATTTCAACCTCTATGCCCAGCTAGTGTTCTACAATACATATAGCAATGACTAAGACCAAAAAAAAACTTGCACCTTAATAGGAAATGCAGACAGTAAATACATAATCTTTCATAATATGCAGGTAGGGGTAAGTGTTGTGAAGAAAAATAAAGCAAGGGAAGAGGATCAAAAGTAAAGAAGTAGAGATGGATAATAGTTAATAAAGGATGGTCAAGGGAAATCTCTCTAATAATGTGATATTTGAACAGAGACCCATATACATCACTTATGATGTATATGAAAGTAGTCATAGGCATATGTATAAATGTGTATTTTTACACATATACATATTTCATATTCACATATTTGTAGCATAGACTACGGTTAGAAATAAGAGAATGAAGAATTCTGACATTATCCTGACAAAATTTAAATCTACAGAATAATTGTTATTACAGAGAAAACTCAAATACAAGCTCAAATACTCAAAAACTCAAAAGCTGCAAATATCACATTCATGCACATACATTTCTAAGCCCACTATGGTTATGAAAATGTCAAAGTTATGGGTTTTAGTAATCAGTCTGTTATGATCATACTAGAGGCCTGATGCAGGAAATTTGTGCAAGGGTTTGGCCCTCGCAGCCAAGCAGGCTTGCCTTGGCCCTGGCAGCCCGGGCTCTATCTGGGAGGTCATCCAGAAGGATGTCCAGAAGGTCATTTGGCTGTCCAGTCTAATTAGCATATTATGCTTTTATTATTATAGATTCTTCCAATTTTTGTTCAGAATTCTGAAAATTTTACTTGAACTAGGATATTTTGTACACGGAGGCTTTTTAGACTCCATTAAAATAGAATTTGAGATTTAGGGATATTAAATAGAACTGTACATTTTTTAGCTTGATATTCCCACTGTGTTTGTACCTTAAATATAAGCTTTTTTCAAGGAGCAATCAAAGGAATTTTGAAGCTTTAATTTGACTACACCTACGTGTTTGCTATTTTCAGCAAGTTCCCTTTTAGTCAAAGACATTGCTTAGATTTTAGGTTTTTCTTGCCTCCAGTCAAGTTTATGAGATTTGTCATTTTAATTTTATCTTCAAAGTTGTATATCCTTCCCCAAGGTCATGATCCACTTTTCCCCCATAAAAAAAAGGACAATTATTCGGCATCATTCACCTTAGGGGTTTCATTCTGGAGTCCTCTAACATGAGATTATTAAGTCAGTATTTCATGAGTGTTTTAGAATCAGAGTTGAACATATGTCAAGTGTTTCCTTATTTGAAAATTGGCAACCATTTCCAACAGCACAGACTTTCATTTTATTCACTCATAAAATCTTATAACTGCAAAGCTTTGTATATAATTTTCCTTTATTCATACTTGCTATGTTTGGCATTTATGATTGGCATTTTTTAAAGAAGATATTCGGCAAGGGACAAAGCTTAACTGTATGGGATATTGCAGAATTTGGTTCTTTTATATTTTCTCTGTATATCAAGTGAACATAAAGAGAATTTTAATATAATGTCATTCTTTGTGCTTCAAGATTTAAAAGAATATATAACGTTACAGAAAAAAATAACATTTTTATGAAAAAATGGATGGAAGGCATCTTATGCCCAAATTCTAATTGTGTTAAGAAACCAAACCCAGAAAAATTGAGTGTTTTTTTTGTAGGTTAATATAGTGACAGAAGACACATGAGAATCTGGGGTTTGTGATTCCCAACCTAGTGGCATTTCAACCATAACATTCTATTTTCTAAAGGCACAGGGAAAAATGTTATCATGTAAGTTAGCTTTTCTGAGACATGTTCATATTTTTATTTTCTTATGTAAGGAGCTCTCTATATATTCATTTCATCTACATCCCTTTTCCAAAGCTTCCTCCCAAACTACTCTATGTAAGTTAGTAATTTGAGTGAGAGTATTCTGTGAATTCATATGAACCAAAAGTAAATTTGATCCAAAAAACACTTACTGTGAACAAAAAAAAAAAAAAAAAATGCAGAGCAACATACTAAGTCCTGGAGATAAAAGACAAGTAGGAAGGGAAGAGCAGAGTTTGAAGTCAGAGAGCTTTCAGTTGGAATCTGGCTGAGGCTATAGGCAGCTGTGTCGCCTTAAAATAATAAATTAACCTCTCTGAGCTTAGCGCTATTTGGCCTACTTTTAAGGACAAATAGAACATGACACTTTGTATTATAGAAGGCTTAATGGATTAAGCCTTCTATAATACAAAGTGTCATGTAAACTTTAAATGTGAGACCCCTCCATTTATTTAATGCACAGATTAATCAATCTAGAAAGAGACTAAACTAAACAGATGACAATGATACAATTTGATAAAAGTGAGCTACTTTTGAAGTGCTGAGGGCATACTTGCTTTATCCTGGGAGGAAGTGTGAGGGGAAACAGAGGAGATATTTGAATGGCAAATAACATTTGCCAAGCAGACAAGGTAAGGAGAAAAAGTTTAAACCAAGAGAACTGGCCAAGCAGATCACAAGCCGGGATGTGTTGGACATAGAGCAGCACCAATTCCATAGAAATAGATCAAACTAAATTTTCTAGTAGCCACTTTTTACAAAGGAACCATGAAAATTAATTTTGATCTGCATTTTACTTAGAAATATATCTAAAATAGTATCTTGTCAACATATCAGTATATAAAAACTAGGTACTGTATGTTCTTTTCCTGGTTCTAAGCTTTAATTTTTTTAAAAAATATTTTCCTTTTATTGGAGTGACACCAGTTAACAAAATTATACAGGTTTGAGGTGCACACTTCTACAACCCATCATCTGTACATTGTATTATGTATTCACCACTCCAAGTCAAGTCTCTGTCCATCACTATTTATCCCCCCTATAATCTCCTCCACACACCCCTATGCCACTTCCCCCAGTAACCATCACACTGTTGTTCCTGTCCATGAGTTCCTCTTTTTTTTCCCTTTTTTACTCAATCTCTCCACCCAGTCCCCGCTTCCCCAACAGCTGACAGCTGTCAGCCTGCTCTCTATCTATGAATCTGTCTCTATTTTGCTTGTTAGTTTATTTTGTTTATTAGATTCCACATATAAATGAAATTATGTACTTCAGTTACAGTTTACATTCAATATTACTGTGTATTAGTTTCAGGTGTACAGCATTGTAGTTAGATAACTACTATATACTTTAAAGTGTTCCCCAATATTTTCTAATATCCAACTAGGACCACATATAGCTTTTGAAGTCTGGTGTGTATTTTGCACAGCACATTTTAATTCACATGAGCAACATTTAAAGTGTTCAATAGCCAGATGTGGCTGGTGGCTGCTGTAATGGGCAGCATAGATAGACTAGTGGGTGTAGGGGTGTAAGAACCTTGGGGATTAGAGAGAGAAGAGATGAGAGAGGAAGGCGGGTACAATAATGGTGAGTCTTGTAGGCTGAGTTATAAGAATAGACTTGACATTTTTAAGTAGGAGAATTATATAATCAGATCTGTAATTTATAAAGATACCTCTGTAGGGCGGAGGTGAAAGAAGGCCCCTCACCTAGGAGGCTGTCACGAGTAATGAATACTGTTTCTCCAACTTCAGGCCACATGTATAGTCTGAGGATCTTGTTAAAAATGCAAATTCTGATTTTCTATGTCTGGGTGTAGCCTAAGGTACTGCATCTCCAACAAGCTCTTGGGTGTTACTGATACCACTGGTCCAGGGACCATACTTTGAATAGCAAGGATAAAAATCTACAAAGTAATGTAAGGGATTATTTTACCTAGAGAGAATGTAGAAACCTGAGTTAAATAATCAAAATATAAACAAATGACATGTGTACTTTATTGTTCAGAATTACCTACTTATCACTTTGAAGTCACTTTCTCTGGTAACTATCTGTGTCAATTAAGAATGGGCATGATGCCCTGCTCCGTATAGCTCAGTTGGTTGGAGCCTTGCCCCATATCGTATATCCAAAGGTCTCAGGTTCAGTTCCCAGTAGGGCACATACCTAAGTTTTTAGTTTGATCCCCAGTCTGAGTACATGTGGGAGGCAGCTGACCTATGTTCCTCTATCACATTGATGTCTTTCTCTCTCAGGTAAGTATTAAAAAATATCTTAAAAAAGAAAAAAGAAAAAAAAATGATCCTGGACAGTGTGGTTCAGGTTTGAGCATCATGGTGCGATTCCTAGTCAGGGTTCATGCTCAGGTTTTGGGTTTGATCTTTAATAAGGGGTGTGCAGGAGGCAGCTGATCAATTATTCTCTCTTATCATTGTTGTTTCTATCTCTGTCTCCCTCTCCCTTCCTTTCTGAAATCAATGAAAAACATATTTTTAAAAAGAATGGGCATGACATCATTTTCCTGCATTTTAATTTCTTTAACCTTTTCAGAAAACTCATTTATTCATGTTAAAAGTATAAAGATATTTTGAGCACAAACTGCCTGCTATTTAATGCTCCTGGGAAGAACATATTGATTCACAAATAACTTGGAAACCATAAGACTGTAACAAAAATGCCCATACAAAGGTTGGATGCATGAATAATTGATCTTAGTATTTGACATAGATAACATGCAACTAAGTGTTAGGGGATCGAGGGGGAGGAGGATGGGAATAGAACAGAAGCATACTTTCTGTAAAATCTTTGGGAGAGGTCAGTGGACCTATATGGAGAGTAACATTATGGTTTTTGAGGTTCATTTTATTTTACACACTTTTTTATTTTTCTACTTTTTAAAGGCCAATATAAATTAGCCCATTCTGTTTACTTACTTTCCATCTTTCTCTTTTTCTTTATTTTAGTAAAAAAGTGTGATTTTTTTCCCCCCTCAGGGAAAATCCATGATGGAAAACTTGCTTTCCTTAACCAGAATTTCTATTTTAGGAAAAATCAATCTTAATGTTCATTTATGAAGAAACATAAATTATTGTTCTCAAAATTCACAAAGAGCCCCCAATGAATTTGACCATTCAATGAATTTCAGTAAATAAAAAAATCAATATTTTAAATTAAAATAATTTCTACATATATCTGTGTTCTTTAGAAATCCAAAGATTTAAGCTGTATAGATTACTTAAACTTTGTCAAGGTCAACAAAGTTGATTTTTTTTTCTCAATTAAGTTTAAAGAACTTTGGAAAAAGGGGAAAAGAATAGCATTGTGGAGATTAATAGGATGTGAAAATTTAATTGCTTCATTTCTAAAGATATGCATTTTCTCTCATAATATTTTGAGTATTCTCTCACTTAAATAGGAATTCATATACTTTTGAATTTATAAAAATTGTGCATAAAATCCAACTTGGATCAAAACAATTTGTCCAAGAAAATATTTTATTTTCCCAGGGCATGCTACATGGAAGATTGCTTACTGTCATGAAACCTAGCCCACTGAAAATTCTATAGCAAACAACTAAGGGGCAAGCAAGCAATTCTAGTAGATCCTTGGCCAAAGGGTTATAACAGAGATCAACAATCAAAAGTCATATATTATGTAGTGGTTCAAGGACAAGTACCTTCATTGAATTTTCACCCTGATAATTGGTAAATTTGTATTCACTGCCCTTCACTGGCAGATCACAATAGCAGCTCTAGGCATGGAACATGCAAGCCAAAGGTAACTAACTCATAACTTCTTTTAAGAAATTATTTGAGTATATGCTGCATAATATTTTAGAGCTTACAGACATTAGGAAATGGGAAGAAACAATAATATGGCGAGATATCAATTTAATTGCTTTGGTGGAGGAGATATCAAGTGCAATGGGAGTGCAGTAGAAAGCAGGTGTAAGCTTTACCCCCATGACTTCAGGGAATATAAATCACTGGAGTTAATTTTTTTAAATCCAAGGATTATTATTCCATATGTGCAAGAGAAGATTCTCCAAGTTTGGGTGTCTCACTAGAAGGCTATAACCCGAGAAGAAACAAGGGAGATTGACTTGATCTTTTGGTATTTTTGTGCCTAATACACACTTTTCCTAGCCTCAGATTAAACAAATTAATTTTATGTCCCATTGTTTTCATGTGTTTTTTAAAATATATTTTTATTTATTTCAGAAAGGAAAGAAAATGGAAAGAGAGATAGAAACATCAATGATGATAGAGAACCATTGATTGACTGCCTCTTGCACACTCCACACTGAGGATTGAGCCTGCAAACAGACCATGTGCTCTGACTGGGAATCTAACTGTGACCTCCTGGTTCATAGGTTGGTGCTCAACCACTGAGCAATACAAGCCAATCTGCATGCCATTGTGTTGTTTTTAGGTTTTTTTACTTAAAGTCAGCAGAGTGATTCCTAATTCTAATATGTGTTGTTCATTAGGGACATCATAACAAAGAGAGTATGTTGTTCTAGCTACAACATATTGAGTTAAAGAGTTCACAAGTCAATTTGAGCAGATCATTTCCAAGGCCCCTTCCAGCTCTCAGCTCCTAAGTATCGAATTATGCCAATACATTTGGGAGAAGGGGTATTTTTTTAATATTTAGTGAATTTATTGAGGTTATGTTGGTTAATAAAATTATATAGGTTTCAGGTGTATAATTTTATAATACATCACCTGTATTTTGTATTGTGTGTTCACCACCCAAACTCAAGTCTACTTCCATCACCATTTATTTCCCCTTTACCCTCTTTAACCTCCCTCACTTCCTTTTCCCTTTGGTAATCACTATATTCTTGTCAGTATCTATGAGATTTGGGTGGTGATGGTTTTTTTTTTTTTTTTTTTTTTTTTTTTCTTAATCCCTTCATCTTTTTTACTCAACCCCCAACACCCTCCCCTCTAACAACTGCAGACTATTTTCTATATCTGAATTTATTTCTGTTTTGTTTATTTTGTTCATTAGAGTACACATATAAGTGAAATCATATGGTATCTGTCTTTCTCTGACTGGTTTATTTCACTTAGCATACTAATTCCCAGGTCAATTGATGTTGAAGCAAAAGGTAAGATTTCCTTCTTTTTCATGGCCAAGTAACATTCCATTGTGTAACTGTATCTCAGCTTTTTAATCTATTCTTCTATTAATGGGCATGTGGGCTGCTTCCAAATCTTTGCTATCTATAATAATAAAAGCACAATATGCTAATTAGACTGGATGTCCTTCTGGATGACCTTCCAGACAAAGCCAGGGGCTTCTAGGGAAGCCGGGGTCTCCGGGTGCCAGAGGGAATCTGGTGCCAGCAGCTGGGGGAAGAAAGGCCTACTCTTTCACAAATTTCATACATCTGGTCTCTAGTTGTAAATAATGAATGTAGGGGTCAGTGTTTCATGTTTCTTCAGATATATTTCCAGAAGTGGGACCAGTGGGTCATAAGGCAGTTCCACTTTCAAGTCTTTAAAGAAACTTTATACTGTTTTCCACAATGGCTGCACCAGTGTGCATTCTCAGCAAGAGTCCATGAGGATTCCCTTTTCTCCGCATCCTCATCAACATTTGTTTGATTTATTGATGATAGTCACTCTGACAGGTGTGAGGCAATAGCTCATTGTGGTTTTAATTTGCATTTCTCTAATGATTAGTGACATTGAACAAGTTTTCATGTGTGTTGGTCATCTGTATGTTCTCTTCTGAGAAGTATCACTTCAGGTCTTTTATACATTTCTAAATGGATTATTTTGGTATTGAGTTTATAAGTTCTTTATAAATTTTGAAAATTAGCTCCTTTTCAGATGATCATTGGCTAATATGTTCTTCCATTCAATGGGTTGTCTTTTCATTTTGTTATGGTTTCCTTTGAGTATGGTATTTTTAAAAATGAGATAAAATTACTGGAAAGGTAATAGGCTGTAATTATGTACTGGGGTTCATTAGTGACTTTGATTTTTTTATTCAAAACACTGAAACTAAAGACAAATATAACTATGCACCTTAGTATAATAATTTGTATTGGTAAAGTAATTGGAGAAAGATTTTGAGCACATTAATATATTTCCATAATTGTCTAGAGAGGAGAGTCTACATAAAAGCAGTACAAATGAATCTAGGGAAAACACAACCTTTTTTGCAATAAAGTTCAATTGTGCAAGCAAATTAGTGAGGTGGTCAATAGGACCACAGTGCTGATGGTCTGGTCAGCAGTGTTGGCACCACATGCCTCCTTGGATAGACATTGATAGACTTCACCTACCCAACCAAGTATGGCTTGGGCATCCCACTCTCATAAAGAATGTAGCAAGGGAGCATGAGTTCAGGCAGGGACCACAAAAATAATTATAGGGGTTCACACGGAAGAATAAAAATAAAAAAGAACAGACTATCCTCACTGCTTGGCTGACAGCTATGTCAGGCATGGATGACAGAAGGAGGAGGAATTAATTGCAAATAAGAAGCTAAGAAGTCTGTAGAAGTTTAGAAAGGAAGTGTTTAAAGCTGTAAGTCATGTTAGCGATCATCTGGAGATTTGGTTGGAATTAATGAGGCTAAATTAAGCTGGAGAAACTTCAGATAAAAGCAAGAAAAACCTTCTGCAAATAAGAATCTATACTAATAAAAGGGTAGTATTCTAATTAGACTGGATAGACTGGATGTCTTTTGGATGTCATTCTGGACGCCCTTCCTGACAAAGCCTGCCTGGCCTGAGGGAAGCTGCCTGCAGTCCCGGGTGCTGGCCTGGTGTCTCAGGCTGGCCAGAAGGAGGGAAGCCCGTGTCCTGGGTGCCAGAGGGAAACTGGTGCCAGCAGCCAGGGGAAGTAAAGCCTATTATTGCATGCATTTTCATGCATCAAGCCTCTAGTTACTTAATAAAGCTTTATTGAGAAAAGTAGAAACTCTGCCTTAGTTCTTCCCTAATATATTCCAAGAATATGACATCCTTTTTCAACATGTAAGCCAATGCTTTTATTTATATTAATCAAGAATTAAGACTGAGAGATGACTTAACAAATTGTTTTTCAGATCCAGTCTTTTGATATACACTTCAAAATTATATTGATAGCCTCATTTGATTCAAATTTGTGGAATTGCATAGAGAAAATATAATTTCTAGGTTCTGGTGTAATAATCACTTCACACAAACCTTTAAATTTATATACTCATTAAATCATAGGGAAATGAGGTTTATATAATTTTATATAATGAAAGTAAAACTTATATAGCCATTTAATATCAGGATAATGAGTAGATACTTTTTCTTATCTTCTATTTCAAGCTTAACTTATTTCTTAGAAAAAACAAATATTTTTAGTTCTTATTAGTTTGTAGTCCTCATTCAAAATTTATGATAATATAAGAGAAAAGAACAATTGGATACAAAAAGGTACACACAAAATAAATTATTTTTATGTACTGTCAAATGGAATATGTAACTAGGTGAAAATAGAAGCTAAACATGAAGCAAATTTTAAAAAACAAAAGTGATGTTTATATAAGTATTAAAACAGGAGCCACATTATTAAAACTAATGCAAGTGATTCTAAGAAATTTAGAAAACATTTATTTTATTTCACTGCGTCTAAATGACATCAATTGTGGGATGCATCGTTATTTTATCTGATACCAAAAAAAAAAAGAAAACCAATTAAACCATGACACATGCTTTCTTATCTTGTTAATTAAAAGATGCACAGTGCTTTCTTAAATGTTATTTTTTTAATATGCATAGCAGAATTGATCAATATGATGTCTAAAGCCTAAGCATATAGAAATTGATTACCTCTAAACTCAATGTTGACAACCTTCCCAGTAGAAAGCCCTTGATATCCAACATCCTATCTTTTCATTCTGAAAGAACTTTTTTAAATGACTACAAATTTTGGGCTTTGTCTTTTCTTTTTTTTTTTTAAAGAAATTAAATTCAATTTAAGCCTGCTTTTGGATAGCAAGAGTGGCAAAATAAAAACCTTATGTGAAGATAGCTTATATATATGGCTTTTAGGGCGGAGGAGACACGTTCCATAACATGGTATTGCTGAGCATACATGTTAAAGTATCAGCCTGCCCTTTCACAGCCTGGGTATTTAGTTGTGATCTGTTGACAAGCTGTGCTGTCTCATCTCAGCTCTGTTGGCGTGCTCATCTGTTTGGCCCCATTATTTTATTGCTTCTCTGTGTGTTCTCTTATTTGAAGGTGGGTGACAACACTGCTGCACTCAGTAATTCACACAACTCCAGTGCCTTTGAGCCAAGTGCGGAAGCTAATTAGGACCTAAGCCCTGAGAAGAGGCCTGGCCGGATTTGGAGCTGTGATATAGCTTTTCTGTTTCTCCCTTTCCACCCTTCACACTTGCATATCTAACTCTGACTGGGCCCATACCCTTCACAGCGAAGTGGGAGGAGGAGGCAAATTAGGGGAAGGTGGACTGGAAAACATTCTCCAGCAGGCTGGGCATCAGGACCTAAAGAAAAAAAGATAAAATTAAAGATCAAAATACATGAGAACCATGCCACCCTCAGGCAGCGACACCATGAACTAAAAGATGTGCACTCTTAAAGTGTAAATGTGTTTTAATAAATAGGAAAAAGAAAAACTACTCATATCTATGCATACTAGAAAATGCTAAGAGTATCTGGAGTACAACCATGTTCTTTTCTAAATTCCTCTAAATCTTGCTCTGATTCAGAACGTCTCAGCTTTGGGACTGTGGCATTTGGACTGGGTCTTTTTTGGAAGGAGGCATGCTGTCCTGTGTAATGTAGGATGTTTAGCAACATCACTTTCTTTTACACTAGATGCCAGTAGCACGTCTTCCCCAATTGTGACAAGCAGAAACATCTCCAGGTAATGACAAATGTGCCATGGGAGGCAAAATTGCCCTTCCACCCACAACCCCCTCCTACTCCACTCTATTTGAGAAACTCTGCTCTAACCTCTTCAGAAAGAAAAGCTCCTGGGAATAGAACGAAATCCAAAATAATAGCAAATTATCAATTGCTCACCTACAAAAGGCTGAAAGGAGTTTCTTTTTCTAGAATTGGCCAATACCATGCAGAGAGAAAATGCCAGATTAGAACTGTTTCATACTATTAGTCTGACCTCGGCATAGCAGCATACGTTTTTTATTTTACTTTATCATAAAGACATGATCAACACCACCCAGAAAACATTACCTAGAACTATCTTGGGCCTATTATTCTTCTTTTACTTTCTTAGTTTAAAACCAAGCACATGCCATTGAATTATAGGCCAACTGAATTATTTGATGATCCTAATGTTTAGGTCAAAGGAAACAACTCTGCGTTATGTCCAGTGACCTCTAAGAGGCCCTTTCAAGTGTTGACATGTTTAAAGAAACGTATTTTAAAATCTTTTGTGCCATGAATTTTTCCAAGTACTTCCCATAAGCTGTATCTTGCTTGTAAAGGCGGAGGGGATTATAGCCTAAGGAATGATGAAGCATTATCCATACATTTAACTACCTAAAAAGAAAAAATTCACTAAAATCAGATTTATTTGAAAGAAGATAATTAGCCCCTTTACAAAATGAATTTGCTGTATTAAAATAATTTATTGTCATAATTTTATTAAGATTATTTTAGTCATATTCATAGCAGACATTGATTAAATATACTATTATCCTATATGTATGAAAATAAATATTCCTAAAAATGAACAATAATTCATCCATAGAAATGTACTAAAAATTTTTATCCTAATTTATATAGTTAGTACTAAAAAAGTATACAGTGACAGCAATCACAAGTTCAAAATCTCCTCTTACCCTCAAAATACATATTGCAAAATAATTTTCCCTTTTGGATATATGTGGGTTGTTTGAGATTTGGCTTTTTAACATTTTCTTTTTGGTAAAGTTTGGGGCAAAAATCTATCAAGCTGCCTTGTTAAGTTAGAAAATTTTCTCTCTAAGGAAATGACTCATATGTGCTCATGAAAATATCACATTTGGAATCCATCAATTAACACATTGTATGGAATTTATTTAACAATGAATTTTTAGGTGTCAAACTCTTCAAATGTTTTTTATTTTTTATTTTTTTTAAAGAAATCTCTTTTTAAACAATCTGGTTTACTGGAGGTCATAGTGCCTCAAATATTTCACTTTTCTAGAAGTGTGAATATTTGTGTCACTTTAATTGTGGTTCCCATTCTCTGCCTCAAGCAATCTTCATCAGCCCTCAGCAACCCCCATGTACTCGTCTCCTGTTCATACCTGTGGGAGCACTCACTGCTCTGTCCTGCTGATTGGACCAAGTGTGGGAGCACTCGCTCCTCGAACCCACACATACTTCTGAATTCTGCTCACAGCGCTAATTATCAGAGCACGTTCCTCCTGGAACCCTGCTTGCTGTACTAACTGTTGGGAACTCAGTTCCTTCTTTACCCTGCTCTACCATGCCAACATTTGGGTCCCAGGTCCTCTGCCAGGGGCTGGACCTTCTTGGATCCTGAGTGGTAGATGGAGAAACAATAAGCTGCAGAAGTATAAGAAAGTCTTTATTGTAGAAGCCAGTGGCCATGTAGCCATTGCTAATCAGGAGCCATTAGACAAAGCAGTTCTCCAAAGTAAATCCTTTACAGTAGGTAGTCCACACCAGCTAGTTAACAAGCTACCTTTCTCACAAAATAGCAGCAGCTTCTGTCCCTACAGCCATTATCTGAACAGCCATGCACTTCCTCTGGACCCACAGCCTCATCTGAGCTCACCTAGCTCTCTAGCCTCAGTAACATACTTTAATACTACTTAGACAAAAGAGGCTTTCTCCCAATAGTGACCTTAGTCTTTTGCGTTACAGAAGGGCATGCTGGCACAATGCTGTGAGATTGCTTGCACCTGTGTATAGTATCTTAGTCTTCAATACTTTGATTAAGATTTCCATGCTCAGAGTGGCCTTGTCCATCAGGCATACTCTGGCATGGTTCCCACAATACCTCCCTTCCCATTTCCTTCCCCACAATGCTCCTAGAATGACACTCTCTGAAAGACACTAAAGACTTACTAATTGTCAATTTGAATGGCCTCTAATTTGCTTCCTCAAATTTTTGGTAGCATATTCCACTGTTGATATAGTTCCATCAAGAAACTTCCATCCATTGGCTTCATAAATCGTTCTTCCCTTCTTCCTACTTTCCAAATCCCAATTTCCCACTCTCCTATATCTTCCTTCTAAATATATCTCAATATTGTAATTTGGCCCAATTTTTTCTATTTAGCCTCTTTGTTAAACGCTTTTTCATGTTCCAGGCTTAACTGTCTGCCTCCAAAATATACACCTTTTGAGTTCCCAATCTGCATTTTATAACCTAGGTGGGTCTCAATTTTCCACAGTTATATAACTAAGTTCACCGTCCTGTCACTTAAATATGTTCCTAGTCTCACGAGCACCATTGCCTTTGCCATCACCCAGACAATAAATCTATTCAATAGAAGAAAGCTTTACTTTCCCCCTTTCTCATGTCACACATCGCATCAGTTGCAAATCAAATAGAAGGCACTTTTGTGATGGCTCTGATATTCCTTCCCTATCTTTTCAGTCTCAGCATCATAGTTTAGGTCTTATTTCCACTCTTAGAGAATAAGCTCCTCTCTCTCATTTTCTCCCTTTTAATTTGTCCCAAAAGCTGTTGCAAGAGCCTACCTCTTTATAAAGAATGACTTTCCCCCGAAATGACCATGCCTTTCTCATGCTCAGAAACTGTAAGTGGTCCCTCAGTTTGTTCAAGGCCTTGCACTTCTTTGCCTTAACCTACCCTTACCTACTAAGTCCCATGCTCTGGCTAATCAGACAATTCACCATTCCCTGAATATATCCCAACTTATACTATGTACCTCAAAGTGTTGTCCCAAAACCACAGCATCCAAGCACCTGAGAACTTGTTAGAAATCCAAATTCTCAAGACAACCTCACACTTGATGAATCAGACACTCCGAAGTTAAGGCCCAGCAATCTGTACTTCCATGAGGTGATTCTGATGCAAACTAATGTTTTTGAATAGGAAATGCCTTTTCCTGTTTTCCCTGCTAAAAAATTTTTTTTTGAAAAAATTCTTAAATATGACTTTTCTTTAGGGTGGTCTCTGATTCTCTGCTTTGCTCCCACAGCCTTCTCTTGTGTCTTTCTCATATCATATGCAAAGTACTGCATGTGTCTCAGCTATATGCACATGTTGGATCTCCTCTGGTAGCTTTAAGTTCAAGGATAGGGAACCTGTATTTGTGTGTGTGTGTGTATGTGTGTGTGTGTGTGTGTGTGTGTGTGTGTGAGTGTGTGTGTTACTTTGCTTTATACCTTGTCTTTGTATTTTGTTGTTCATTTTCTATTTCTAAAGATAGATTTGAAAGGGATAAATATAAATAATTTGTGAGTGATGTAATCCATCAGAATCTGGAAGCTTAATAAGATAAATGAAATAGCACTTAAAACTTGGCAGAATGGCTTTCATCTTCCAATAAAATAAATCCATTCTTTATTCTCACATGCTTATTCAATTATGAGAGGCCTGTTTGATACTGTGGTATTGACTTCTGAACATTTTGACTATCTAACCCGGGGGGTGTAGGGGGGAACTCTACCACACAGTAGTATCAGAGAGATAGACAGCTGTGTTTTCCGAATATGCCTTATTTCATGGGAAACCCATGGCTACTGTGGCAGTTTGTCTGGAGGAAAAGAAAAAAAAAATTCTTAATAGGACTGAAATTTAAATATTAAAACTAATACATTTAAATGCACCCAACTGTTTTACCTACATATGTGATTTGAATTCTAATTACCCCATTTTGTAATATTAATATTTATTAACTTATTTAAAGTATTATTCATTTGTAAGACTTCATATAAGATAATTTTCACTGATCCTGTTTTCTCAGGTAGAGAATAATATGTGGAGAAGAGGGAGGAGAGCAGAAAAAAAGAAGGCAGGAGAGAGAAGGGTCTAGTTGTGTCACACGGGTGGTGGAAGCCCAATCTACAATTTCAAAAGTAGTCATAAACTGCTGAAAACATTGCTTTAATTTTTTTGTTTATTTGCAATTGGATATGTAATTAAAATAGAGGTTAATTCGCTTTTCTAGTAGTTGACCAGAAAGAATTCAAGGTAATGATTTCTACATTATGAAAATCAGAGGGTCTGCTCTATATTTAACACTTCATAGATGACACTTTCATCCTTAGGATGGGACACACGGGACACACAATCCTCCCCCTCTCCCCCGACCCCTCGTGACACATGAGGATACCCAAGCAAGGGGAAGTCAAGACACTTGTCCAAGGGCTACCGGCTGCACTGATGAAACTCACCCAGACTTAGCACTCCTGGGATCCCTTAAAAGACTGACTTTAATAGCACTCAACGTGTTTCTGCTTATAATTGTTTTGAATTCTAGACATTTTGGCAGTGTATTTAAAGGGATTAAAGGACTTAGAGCAAATTAAGTCTGCACTCACTACAGTAAAACCTTTTCCAGTAAGCAGCAGCTGGGTGTCCATGCAGGCATCCTCAGTTCCACTGAGTTCTTCCCCTCTGTGCCCTGTGGATAGCAGTGGGGATGTGTGTGGCTCCCGCTTTGCTCTTACAAACCCCAGAAGCTAGTCCTACGCTCCAGTGAGGGGATTTTTCCTTGATGTAGCTTGAAGTAGCTACCATTTGTTACACATTCTCTCAACTCAACACTTCGACTGAGAGAGATTGCAGTATATTCAGTTACAACAAAAATAAGCTTTACACATTGATAAAAATTGGATAACACGTATGTGATAGGATTGCAATACACAGGGGACCCAGGAAAACATCATTTTATATGTTTTGAATGATAATATCATGGAATAGACAGCTTTTGTCTTTTATATAACAGAAATGTGGCTAAAGGAAAATTTATAATGATGCTAATTGGATTTTTAAAAGTCTTTTTAAAAATATGATGTCTGCCATTCATAGCACGATTTAATACTAGAAATTATATCTTATAGTGTATTGGTTAGTCAAACAATTAATGTTTTATAATTCAGAACTGCATCATACATTTTTACTAGCAATAATTATAAATTCAATCTTTAGTATGATTAAAATACTTACCATACATCAAAATCTCTAGTCAACATGACTGTCCTTAAAAATTACAACCAGTAGGACATATGTTTTCAGAATTATGAATTTGTTTGCATTATAAACTGCAATTATAATTCTGGAGTTTTTAATTTAATAATCAGATGACAAGTTGAATAGTTACCATTCCATGCTTAACTATTTTTTATGATTACTTTTTTTTCAAAGCAGCTATTGTGGTTAAAAGCACAAAAATTCCTATTTTTATTCTAATGCTACAGTATTTGGGCAAATAAATCTCTGTGTTCCAAAACATAAATAGTCTTATTCTGAAAGATGATGATGTTATAATACATGTGTTCTTTCATAGATTTTCTAGTGCTTAATTATCTTGTAAAAATGGGCTTTAGTTCATGAATGGATGAGTGAATAAATAATATTTGGATTATTTAACCATATCTTTCTAAAGTGTTTTTTTGTGTGTGTGTGTGTGTGTGTGTGTTTTGTGGGGTTTTTTTTTGGGTGTGTGTGTGTGTGTGTGTGTGTGTGTGTGTGTGATAGCAACTGAAAAGGAAAGACCAAAATATTTATTGATGCCATTTTCTTTTCTCCCCTGACAGGTTAACCACATAGTGTTTCTCTGAGGAATTTCAAACCAAGATACTAGTGTGCTTTGGATAGTTTGTTTTTCCATTTTGATTATTATGCCAACCCAAAAAAATACAAAGAATGGAGAAAGATAAGATGGATGGTGGATAGACAGATGCTCCTAATTGTACATATTTCAGATTTTTATATCTCCCATCAGACTACTTTGTTTAGAACAGAGACATGTGTAATCCTTACAAATAGTGGGCAGAAACTGATAAAAAAAAAAAAATCTCATACCAACCCGTTTCCTAGTGAATCGATATTCTTCCTTTATAAAACCCTCACTAATGATCACAGGCATAGATCGCTGCTTCTACTTCCCCAGTGTATTGTTCTTACATCTATACTAACTAGCACTTGTTACCTTGATTCCCAAATATTTACCTAGATATTCTTCTAACAGCCTTGTGATATCTTTACTGGGTGACTGTGCTTTAACAGTCTTTGCATTCACTGTGTCTGGCATAGTTTGGTTGCCCAATGAAGTTTGTTGAAGCTGTTGAAAGTTGTGGGTAAATGTATTAGACATTCACACCTCAGCCATGATCATTTGAAGCAGATTTATAGTCTACAGTGTACTCTTCTGAATTTTCCAGAACCATTCTCATAATTTCACTATGTTTGGTTTTAATTTTATACCAGGTGATGCGGGAAACAAGGATCACAGTGCCAAACTCTGCACTTCCTATTTGTAGGAACTTTTTCTCATTTTCTCTCACACATCTCAAAGCAGTTTAGTATCAGGTCCTGAACAAATTGATGAATCAAGCAGGTAACTCTTCCTTTATACCTTAGTTATTTAAAAAAAGTATTTTGTCACCCACATAGCTCCAAATATGCAATTAATATGATTAATTGTAATTATGTCTGAAGAAACCAGTTTTTGGAAAACTAATTGCTAATCTATACAACAGAATTCTTTATCAGCCTCTTAAGTCTTATTCATTTTTTTACCACATTTTAAAATATACTATCAACTTTTAAAAAGTTAATGGAGCATAAATTTTTATAATATTTCATAAATCACATCAAAAGTAATTTAAGTTTACTTTGTTCCAGTAATTCCACTCATGAAAATTTACACTGATATAATAATCATGTAAGGACCAAAAAACATAACTACAAAATGTTCATGGTATTGGGATTATTAAAATAGTAAATATCAGAAGCCTTCATAATATATAAGAATTGTGATTAAACTACATAAAACTGATGCAAGGGTGTATAAGAAAAAATTTAAATGATATAGGAAGATTTTCATGTGATGTGATCAAGGTTAAAGCATCAGGTGGTATCTGGCCAATGTGGCTCATTGGATCAGCCCATGAACCAGGAGGTTATGGTTTGATTCCTGGTCAGGACATATGCCCTGGTTGTGGGCTAGATTCCCAGTGGAGGTTGGGGTGAGTAGGAGGCAGCCAACTGATGTTTTTATTTCTCTATCCCTCTGCTTTCCTCTCTAAAATCAATAAAATATACATATGAAATAATAAATTACTCTTTAAAAAACATCAGATTATAAAACTACATGAGCACAGTTCCCTTTTTATTTATTTATTTATTTATTTATTTAATATATTTCATTGATTTTTGTAGAGAGTGGAAGGGAGAGAGATAGAGAGTTCGAAACATCAATGAGAGAGTCATCGATCAGCTTCCTCTTGCACACTCCCTACTGGGGATATGCCCGCAACCATGGTACATGCCCTTGACCGGAATCAAACCCAGGGCCCTTCAGTCCCCAAGCCGATGCTCTATCCATTGAGCCAAACTGGTCCCGGCCACAGTTCCCTTTTTAGAAAATAATATCTAGATGGAAAAAAAGGAGAGACTATCAATGTTGTGGCTGCTTCTCTAAGTGACAAAATAGTAATGATTTCTGTCTTATTTGTTGCTCTCTATATTTTCTAACCTTCTACAGTGAACATGATTACTTTAGCAATAAGAAAAATAAATGCTATCATTGATATTTACATACATTGTTTCACTGGCATTGAAAAAAGCAATCCGCCTACAGCCGGAATAGCAGATGTTCTGTATTCAAGCAGACCCCCTCACCAATCTCTTTGCCCTGAGCAACCTTGAGGAAACCTCAGTTTTTCTCAACACAATGTTCTTGGCAGCCAGTATTCATTAATCTAAGTTGGCATGAGAGATAAAACTTATTTGCCAGCTCTACTCTATCTAAATAAAACACAAAACTTAAGTATTTTCTTACATTCTATTTTATATATGACTAGAGGCCTGGTGCATGGATTCCCGCACATTGAAAGGAAATTAACTAGAAAGTGGCCCACAGGTTGGGACTTGGTGAGATGAGTGGACATGCCCTGGAGCCAACCTGCAACAGTCCCTCCCCAGCCAGCCACACCTGGGGTAGCATTAGGGCTCAAAAGGCTTCTGCAAAATGAGTGGGGTTCCTCAGGCAGGTGAGGTCCCTCAACCTGGCCTGCAGGGATCAGGCCAAAACCAGCAGTCAAAACCAGGAGTGTGAGAGGTTACTCTGCAAAGCTGTTGTCACTCCGCAGCTCTTATGTTGAGCATCTACCCCCTGGTGGTCAATATTCATCATAGCTACTGTCCTGTAGGTCAGACAGATGTTTATGCTTTTATATCAATAGATAATGCTTTAATTTCTACATTTTTAATACTTTCTTTTTACATTCAGGGAAGTAATGTAGACTAGTAAAATGGCATCCATGAGGACAGATGTGTTTCTTGAAAAACAACAACAAAAATGATGCTACAAATAAGCTTCATAGTTCAAGTGTTCTTACAAGGTCAGATAGAGATGGTCAAGTCTATGGATTAGAATGTTCCTTCCATCCAAAAATAAAAATCACAATATATCAAACACTGTTTTTTTGTGGATAGCAAACCTTATGATTTGACTATCCTTCTGACTAATGTTTAGAACAATGAATATAAAAAAACTAAAATCTTGCCATTTGCAATAACATGGATGGATTGAAAGGGCGTTATGCTAAGTAAAATAAATCAGGTGCAGAAAGATAAATACTGTATGGTTTTACTTAAATGTGGAATCTAAAACAAACAAACAAACAAAACAAAATAAAACAGATTCATAGAAAAGAGATGGTTACTAGAAGGGAGTGGGTGGGAGGCTGGCTAGAGATGGGAAGAATAGAGTCAGTAATATTGTGGTAAGTTTACAGGTGACAGATTGTCACTAGAATTAGTGGGGTGATCAAATTATGAGGCATAAAAATGTCAAATCACTCCATTGTGCACCTGAAACTAATATGACTAATATATTTGTATATCAACTATAATTAAATTAAAATAAATTAAAATAAATACATATATTTAAAAAGAATTCTTATTTTATTTTCATTAAAGTCCCAGGTCTTTCTTACCTTTGGAAGGAAAGTAGTCTCGGATCCTAATACTAGAAAATGATAATAGGAAATACATAAACTGAATTGACTTAAAACTTATATCTTGACAGCCTATCTCCTTTGCCTGCTTAGTCATATTTGCTTCTCAAGAAGTGGAACAGAACTAATCAAACGAAATCCATCTGGTTAAAATGAAATATCCCTTTAGATTGTTTCTCTCCTTATGAGGTTGATACATTTTAAAAGCTAGATATTTTAAACTCATTTTTTTCCTCAACACCCATTAACTTTAACAAGGAGGCCAAAATTGCTCCGGGTTTATAACAATTTGGTCTTTTATGAAGCATTTCCCCCCATAAAATAACTCCTACTGCTCTTCCTGTAGACCATATGCCCCTCCATTCCCCAGGCTATTATGAAAGCCAGCTCCCTGCACTTTATGTAAGACAGAATTGGTTTCAATAAATAGAGATGCACTTGGATTCTCTGGGTGGATGGGTTTCAGGTAAAGGTCCCTGAGCTGTCCCAGAAGCTAGGAACGGAGGCCGTTCCCTCTGTCAGGTGTGTGTGTTCCAATATCTCCAAAGTGACCCCACAGTCACAGCCCCAGTGTGCCCTGCCTGGGCCTCAGTGTTGTTGACTCCACTTCTCTCTCTAAAATCACCTTCCCCCTCCTCCACCAGCTGTCCCTTTGCGCCCTCGTTTTTCTGTCATGGTGTCTGCTCCCTTCTTCTCTCTGCTTCATTGCTCCTGGACTCTATTGCATGTCATGTCTCTGTGTGTGTGTCTCACTCAAGATCCTTAGGAAAGAGCGGGTGGCCACCCGGTTATCCTCTGTCAGAGCTGCCAGAAAGCAGCAGGTGTATTAGGCTGCCTGAATGGCTGGCCTTGTGTCTGCTGCCCAGCCTCGTGCCTTTAAGTGTTCTTTGTCTAAGAAACACCGCAAAAATGACCAGGGATTTGACAAGTGCTCTCAACTACTCCCCCCACCCCCGCCACAACATGTTTAGTACAAGATTGATTTCCTAGAATATTTTGTGCACTGTGAGGTGACATGGGATTTAGCGTGACAGGAGGAGGCCTCGTTTGCTTGTTTTACTGCCAATCGTTTGTCATATAGGGAATTTCAGAAATCATAGGATGCAAGAAGTGTAATAGTTTGGGGAAATGTTGGGAAATGTAGCGGATTATAATTTTCCTGGTCACATAAATCTTCCATGGCAACCTGCACAGGACTTACCTGGGTAGGACATTAAGAACAGTCAGAACTGCAAGGACCCTTGGATATCCATGGCCCTTCATTATTTTCTGAAGCAGAAAGCTGATCTACAGGGTGTGTGGGGAAAAGATGAGCAAACACTATTTTTTTTATTAATAAAATGTTATAATCTTTATAAGTTTTGTTTATGCACATTAGATAAAAATAATCATTTTAAAGTATACAATTCGGTGGTATTTGGTACATTTAAAGTGCTGTGCACTACCACCTCTATTTAGTTCCAAAACATTATCATCATCCCAAAAGAAAACCCTTTACCCATTAAGCAGTCTCGTTTCCCCAACCCAAAGCCACTCATCTGCTTGCTTTCTTTATGGATTTGCCTGTTCTGGACATTTCATTTAAATAGGCTCATACATTATCTGACCTTTCATGTCTGGCTCCTTTCATTTAGCATAATGTTTTCAAAGTTCACCCACAGGTAGCAGGTACTACCTTGCATGTATCCAGAGGGGGTTCGTTCCTTTGTGTGGCGAAAGTACTAACATTTTTGAGCACTAACAAGGCACTAGATGTTGTGCCAGGCACTTTACATATGTAACCTCACGGAAGCCTTGTAGCAGCCATACAACATAGATATCATTATCCCTATCTTATGTCTGAAAGCTGAGGTTCACAGGTGTGTCTAGCCCAAGTTTATAAAGTAAACAAACCACCCAGTCTAAGTTTCACACTTGTGACCCCCGAGTATGGTTCCTCCACTACACTGGGTTGTCTGTCTCGTCAGCCCCGGCATCTGTAAGGTCCTACTTTACATCCTCGTCTGTCTCTCCATTATCTGTTGGCATACTAGTGATATCCCCAGAATTTCAGAGTGGGCCAAAGGGCCCCTTGCTATGTTTTCCCTTGTTTGAAATAACATGTGTTAGTTCTCAAAATGATACTGAAAACACTACAGACATTCCCATTGCACTTCAGTGATGTGTAATTGATGTTTCATCCAATTGAAGCCCAAAAGCAATTTTCCTTCAGCATCTGGTAATTGTCAGAGAAGGAGACCTCTTCTGTTTAAACTCTAGAGGGAGGTGAGGAGACGCTTTGAATATGAATGTGAGTCACCAAGGCAGCAACATCAGAGGTGGATCTTAATAATTAATTCACGAAGTCAATTTATTTCTCTAATTGGTTGTGAGGCTTTGTCAACTAGGAGATAGTAAAATCAATTAAACATTTAAAAAAGAAATTAAACTTGGTAGAGTTTGGATATTAACAATGCATAGAGAGATGAAAACAGACAGAAGGCCCTAATTATTTCTTAAGTAAGTGTTTAAATATTTACAAATTGCACTTCGGTGAAGCTCATTTTTACTTCTATAGATATGTGCTGCCTCTTTGTGCTTGGATAGAAGTTCCAAACACAAGTTCTGAGGGTCCTTTTAGAGTGGAAGAGAAACATTCTTAACCTTGGGTTCAGGACCAGCTTCAGGGGGTCTCTGACTACCTTGGAATTATCTAAAAAACGTCCCATGTGTGCATTTTTCTGGGGTGAGTAGGCAGAGCATTTGTCAGACTTTCCAAGTTTAGGAACTGCTACCTCATAATGTCTATCTGATTCTGTGGCCTCAGCCAGCAGTAGCTTAATGGTCTAGGGATCCTAACTCCCTTTGCATTGTGAGAAGGTTCATCTGTGGTGTGTGAGGGGGCTCTACCCTCCCAAAGTCCCTGGTGGCACAACGAGACTTTCAGAAGGCACTTGGAGTCCTTCCTGTGGCCAGAACCTTGGAAGGTCACTATACCTTCCAGCTGCCCCTCTCTCCTAGTAATCCAAACTGTATAGCCAGGCCAGAGACTGCAGGGAGCGCTGGGGTCAGCTAGACTAAGGCCAGCACTAGAAGCAAGGCAACCACTTGAGGAATTATCAGAGCCTTGTGACTCGGTGTTGTCCACAGACTAGCAACATCAGGGAACTTATTATAATTGCAGAAGCTCAGCATAATACACTAAGTGAAATAAACCAGTCAGAGAAAGACAAGTATCACGTGACCTCATATGTACAATCTAATGAACAAAATAAACTAATAAAGTAGAGACAGATTCATGAATACAGAGACATTGAAGCATGCAACGGAGATATTTCAGAGGGGAAAGAGTGGGGGAGGAAAGAAAATAACCATAGTGGGGAATTCTGGGGAGGGGAAAATGGGAGAGGAGTGGAGTGGGTCAGTGAGGGGGAGGGGGAGGACATCTATAATACTTTCAACAATAAAGATAAATTATTTAAAAGTTACAAAATAAACCTTATAAAACAGCAGGGCAGGGGAGAGAAAGAAGTGTAGAATCTCAGGCCCCACTCACACCTGCTAGATCAGAAGTTGCCTTTAATCAGATGCCCAGGGGATTCCAAAGGAAAGTAGAGTTTGAGAAACACTGGTGCAGCAGGTGTGCAGTTCTGGACCCCCCTTCCCATTCCCAGCACAGCTCCTTTTCTGCTGTCTCCCAGGTGAAGCCACGTCGTCTAGCTTCTCCACTCCAATTCTAGCTCCTTGAGTCACATGGAATTTCTATTGTTCTTTCATGCCACCTAAGGAAGCAACAGTTCCTGGTATCTGTAATCTGGGTTCCAGCCCTTTCTGGTACATGAACTCCTGTGATGCCCTCACTTAGTGGTGCTGTTATAACAAGAGAGCAAGGAATCAAGTTCTCCAATCACTTTATCCACAAGCATATAGTCATGGGCATGCCACAATCTTCTGTGCCTCAGTTTCCTCATATCTATAGGGTGTGGCAAAGATCAAAAATAGATACTTTTGTCAAGTACTTTGTGCCTGGCACAGAGTAGATGTTTCCAAAGTGTTCCTTTTTTTTTTTTTCAACGGACTACTTCATTGAAGTATGATTGACATGTATAGACTGTACATATTCATTGTGTACAGTTCAATGAGTTTAGGGTCAAGTTCAACTGTGAAACCATCACTACCATCAAGACTATAAACACATCCATCACATCCCAGATTGCTCTTGCTATTGTTATTGTTATTGTTATTGTTATTATTATTATTATTTAGAAATACTTAACATAAGTTATCTTCCTAGGAGGTTTTATGTATATAATACATCATTGTCAGCTATAGGTACTACTCTATACAGTAGATCTCCAGAACTTGTCTTGCAAAAGTGAAGTTATATTCAACTCTCTGGAAAGGGCCCTAAACTGAGAGCTAGCGGGTCTGCTTTTCTTGTTTCTAATCAAGCTTTGACTAGTCAGTTATGTATGAACTTGGGTAAGTCCCTACCACCTCAGTTTCCCCACCTATTAAATGAGGCTTTGAACGCAGTGCTCTGTAGGGTCTTTTCTAATTCTGTTTATGTATTGTCTTCCAGAGGAAACCACCATCCACTACTGTGCTACTGTATAGAATTACTCAAAGGCTAGACAGGTGTCCCTTAAGACAAATATATTTTCATTGTTCCACTTCCACAGACCTTAATCCCTCTGCATTAGTAATCCTCAGTTGCTGTAATTACTTTCTGCAGCCTAGAACGCAAGCCCTTGGTCCTCTGTGAGAAATCCTCCATTAAGTTTGCCTCTGAAGACAACACTCTTCACATGCATTGAGCACAGTTGTAAATTCCTCTGTGACAAAATGAGAAGATTAATTTTGAGCTTCAGTACTTTGTATTTATCCGTCATGGTGCAACTGTCATTGTAATAATACAGTCTCCCATGCAAACAATTAAAAAAAATATGCCCTAGGAATCAGTTCTAAATGCTTTGCTTTGGATTATAATCCATTGTAGAAACATTACCCATTCTTTGTTTGCAGTTTCAGAAAATATTTGCAACCTGTAAATACTGCTTTTTCTCTCCAAAACAGGAAAATACAGAGTGGCTTCTGGTAGTGCCTAGAATTTTCTCCTCTGTTCCTAGGCCCCAGGGCTAGTTCCTACCCCATTTTACCCAAGATTCACGTCTTTATTGAGAGCTATGCACTTTGGAATTTTCTCTCTACACAAAACTTACCTGTTTTGATCATTCCCTCTGAAACCAAATCACTGCTACTAAACAGCAAATATGAGAAATAAATCTGTTCCTAAGTATTCAGTGAGTGCTAATAAAGTTACTCTTGCTTCTTTGTGCTTTAAAAATGGAAAGGGAAGAAAATTATCAGCCTCCCCTTTTTACTGGAAATTATGTAGAAGGAGGGGAAATTGATGCAGAAATAGCTGCTTAACTCCATCTCCTTCCAAATTAAATCAAATTCTAGAAGTCCCAGCTACCATCCAAAACAGGGAGCCAAATCAGGTCTTTGAGGAAAGTAGTGAAAGAGGAATATTTAAAATTATCCTCCAGTTAGTTTTTTCTTCTATTGTCTTTTAGCTTCTTCTTGTCCCTTTGTCTCTTTTCTGGCCTAGCCTACTTCCGCTATTTGACTAAACACAAAACAGTATGTCACATCTTTCCACAAGAAGCTAGAAGTTTCTGTGGAGTAATATTAGCTACCTTTTCTTTACCTGTGCCCATCTTCTGGATCACAGTAGATCGTCATAGCCTAGGATTAGTCTCCCAGGGGAATAATCTCTCAAATATGGATAGGACAAAAGGAAGCTAATACTAATATTTATGTACACCTTCCACCAGTGCTACCTTAAATGACTCTATGTCAACTCAGAATTGGAACTGAGTAAATGACTCAATTTGGAGATTCATGAACATTTGGCATTAACATGAAGAAGTTGTCAACTCACCTCCTTAATATATCTGATAATACCTGATATATTCAAAAGAGGTGGGAGCCACTTAACCTCCTATGAAAGATATTTCATCAGGCCCATTCTTTTTGAGTTTCAAAGAAAATAGATCTCAACTTTTAAACATTGTATCCCTCTCTTAATCTAAAGTTCTCTCTAGGGTAAATTCAGTCGTTCATTCCCTTTAGACTTTTAGATTTATGTAATTAAACTCTGTGGGTGTGTATCTTGGATTTTATGTCAGGGAAAGATAAAGCCCAATTTGGCTAGCTCCCCAGGGTAGGGGGTGAGGCGTAATTACTCTGAGACAGGCCCCCTTTTATTCTTGAGGGTTTTGCATTATTGTATTACATCATGTTTTGGAGACATCTGATAGTGTGTTATTGTCCAGCAAAATTATATCTGATAGACACCTTTCTGCTATCCTCATATACTTGGTCATACTTATGCAGTGTCTAAAGATGATGCTTTTCCAAATCCCTTATTGCCTTTGGTATTTTTAGTGAAGGAAAAATTTTTTACAAAGGTCATTCTAACCACAGAAACAGTGATAGAAAGCAAAATTATGAAGCAGGTGAAGTTTATCATTACATCTTAAGCTTCTCTTTTCTGCAAACATTTTTCTTCTCTCTGAATCTTTTCCAACCTTTTACTAGCATACCTATTAAATCTGGGGAAATGGTCTTAAATTTATTCATAGCAACAAATGGCTTGGTAAGTCATGAATTAAGTGGTTAAAACTCAGAAATATCTGGGATTGAATCCTGTCTCTGTCACATACTGTGGGATCTTGGATAAGTTTATCTTTCTTAGCCTTAGCTTAGAAAATGGACAGAATAAAATATTCTGTGCTTCTGTGAGATGATACATCTAAAGCAATCGACATAGTAGCTGGGATACATTAAGTGCCTAATAAATAAGATTTGTTGTTGTTATATCCATCACCCTGAAGTAAGAAAAGAGATTTAAAATCTTTGAAATTTTTCTAACAGTACGTTGAAAGACTGTGCTTATATTTTTTAGGAGAGATGAGTGCTGAAATCAAATCACTTTCTATTAGCTAGTCAGGTTCTCTATCCTATATAATAAAAAGCTAATATGCAAATCGACTGAACAGCAAAACAACCTGTCACTATGACCTGCACTGGCCATCAGGGAGCAAATGCTCATTGCAGTAGCTGCCAGCTTGTGATCAGTGCACTCCCACAGGGGGAGTGCTGCTCAGCCAGAAGCCAGTGCAATGGCAGTGGCGGGAGCATCGCCCACCTTTGCAGCAGTTGGACATCCCTTGGGGGATCCCAGTCTGCAAGAGGGTGCAGGCTGGGCTGAGGGACACCCCCAAGTGTACTAATTTTGTGCATCGGGCCTCTAGTATTGTATAAGAAAACCACTAATTAAAAATAAGTAAAATTAAGGTTTAATTTACTTTTAGTTTTATTCAGTATAATTGACATATAAAATGGTAAGATAAAGTGTACATCATGTTGATTTCACTGTGAAAAGATTTCCACCATCTAGTTCATCACCATAGTGATCACTTCATATATTAATATTTATCCTTTTTTATGAGAACATTTAAGTTCTCCTCTCTTAGAACATTTTGATTACATAATACCATTGGTGTTATCAACTGTAATCACCATGTTTTACATGATTCTGTCCTCAGAATTTAATCACCTTATAGTTGAACATTTGTACCTTTTCACCAAACTCTCTCTATCTTTCACCCCCTGCAAACTACTTTCTAATTTGTTCCTATAAGTTTGATGATTTTTTTTTATTTTTAGATTCCACATATAAATGATACCATGTAGTATCTGTCTTTCTTTGTCTGCCTTATTTCAATCAGCATAATGTCCTCCAGTTTCATCCATTTTGACCATATATCCCCCAGTTTGTATCTGGGCTGTCTATTCTTTTTCCTTGATCTATGTGCTTGTTTTTATGCCTGTACCATGCTGTTAGAACATAGCTTTATGACGTTGTTTGAATCGGGAAATGTGATGCCTCCAGCTTTGTTCTTCCTTAAGTTTGCTTTGGCTATTTGGGATCTATGACATTGAAATTTTGACAGCATTGCATTGAATCTATAGATTGCTTGGGGGTAGTGTGGACATTTTAAGCCAATTCTTACTTTTAAATTATTTTTTAGGGGTGTGAGCATATTAGTTAGCATTTGCTATATAACAAGCCACCCCAAAATATTTATTATTTTTAATAATTCTATGAGTTACCTGGGTGCTTCTATTGGTCTGGGCCAGCCCTGCTGGAGTTGGATGGTCTAGGATTGTCTCACTCACATGACTGGGGACTCAACTGCAATAGTTGATATGGCTGGGCTGGCTGGAACCTACATCAAAATGGTTTCTTATCCTTCAGGAGGCTCCCTGGACTTGTTTACATGATAATAAAAGGGTTCCCAGCAGCTAGAAAGAGAAAACCCCAATGGGCAAGCACATTCTAAGCCTATCTGTGCTAATTAATTAGCCAAAGCAAATCACTAGGACAATGCAGATTGAAGAAGTATAGCCTCCACCACTTAACTCACATGGTACAGGGGTTTTAGGTGAGCCAGACCCTCCAGATATAGCTATGAAGACAGTCCTTTAGAATGTTCTGCAATGAATCTACAACTTTGTTCTAGTAAAGAAATAAAAAACCTTTAGATAAAAGTGCAATGCTTCTTAGAATACAGAGTCATTGTTTATGTCTAATTCTTGGCCTTTTGACCACCAGCAATGTACTTATAAATTTTCCAATGTCATTGTAAAAAAAAAAATTGATATAGAACTCTCTATACAATTCAGACTCTTGCTTACTCTTTGGAAAACATGTTGAAAGTGTAGTGGTTATTTATTTCTTCATTCACTCAAAGACAATGAAGACATAGGAAATACCAGAAATCTTTGCAGGAGACATTAGCTAGAAAAAGCAGTTTTGGAAAACATTTAAACCAAACAAATAACTCTACAGCTACATATTTCACAGCTTCTCAACAAAAGCACTAATTCATGGTGACTGAACATCAAGTATTCCATTTTAAAAAAATCTTGGCACCTTCAGATTGACCATTTTGTCTTGTCTACAGCTATATTTCCATATCAGGTTTTTCTTTTATTGGATTATTTGAATTTTTATCAGTCTTTTATTGCTCATCATTCAACATCCAAGAGTGGTGATGAGAAAAGAGACATATGCATGTGTCATAGGAATGCAAAATTATCTGCAGTAATAATGTTACAGTTGATAACAATACTTTTTGCAAACAAAATATCCCATGGAGTCACTGGATTTGCTCTCATGTTCTGTTGTGCCATATAATATGTCGGTGAATATCAGAGCAGTTTAAGCAGCCAGTCTCTCAATCCCTCACATATTTCAACAAGGGATGGAATATTTAATATAGATTATAATTTCATACTTATGTAATAAGATAGGAGTCTGGAAAAACCTTAGGTTCTTATTTTAAATTCCCAATTTTTTAGCTGTGTTTATTTGGGCAATATAAACAACTTCACTCCATCTTAATTGATTTTTTTTATATCATGGAAATATACATTTTTTTCCTATCCCAGGAAATATTGTTGTGATTATCAATGAAATTGTATGTGGCAAAGTAACTTGTAAATAATAAAGAAATAGAGAGTGAGATGATGTTATTATTATCATTACTATTGTTTGCCTCAAAAAAAAAAAGTCTGTAATCATTCAAAACATCAAAGGACTCAACAAATCATAAGGTCTGCTTCATCATTTTCAGATTAGGATAAATAATAAATATATCAGGTGAGAAGCAGGAAAGGCATTTCTGAGGTCAGGTATCTTCAAGTTCACTCATTGATCATCCTCATTCTAACTTATTCTTGGGATGTCCAAGATGTCAGAACTTACTGTTATTTTAGAGACTATTTATCTAAATTATGGATTACTTGCTTTCTGTTGTTGCCAAAATTGGTAGCAATGCACTTCTTGGTAACCATTTTATAATTTGGCAGTACTTGATTTAGACACACAAAAAGAAACACTGAAAATATAAATATTTGAGGGATGAGCAATAGGGGTGGGGTGAGCATTTCATGAGGTTAAATTACCTATTATCTCCCTAATCTTTGGGCATACCTGATTAAGTGTTCACTCTGTCATGATATCATCAGAGAAAAGTATTTTAATGTTTCTAAGAACTACAAAAACTTGTTTCAGAACAAAGAGATGCTTTATACAGTCTCCCTCCAGTCCTCTGTGTTTTTCTTCTCCTCCTATGGGTCCCGCATCTGCTTTTCCTTTTATCTCCTATCTTTGAGTACCATGTCCTTCTGAAGGTTACTTGCCAGGGCAATTTACAAAGGCACAGCTTCCTCTTTGACAAGAGAAAATAGAAATTCATTTAAATTAAAGAACTAAACATTTTATTTAAATTTTTATTGTTTCAAGCTGGCTAAGAATAGAAACTGAAATGCTAAAATATGAAAACTGGCTGTATAAACTCTCTATTTTAAAAAAATATAATTATTTTCACCCAAAACCAAGCATGTATATATACAAAAAAGAAACCTGCTCTATCTGCTCTTATGAGATGATCATAATGCAGTATTTTGTTTGTCCCTTAACCATTTTAAATCACTTCCAAATATTTTCTTACTGGAAAACCTAACACTGAAATTTGGAATTTCAGGAAATACTTTTAATTTGTGAGCATTTATGTAAATTAGATGGTCTTTCTGGGGTATATCAATGTGCTGAGTCAAGGTAGTTGCATCTTCAACTCTCAGATGAAGGAAGACAAGTGCACAAGAAGCTGAGTATCAGTGAATGTGGCTCAGATCTAAGCCACAGGCCAGAAACCCCAGAGCATTTTTTTTTAGAGCATTTTTTTTTTATCTCTCACGCTCTTAAACTCTGATCTGTATATAATCAATGACTATATATAAATCAAAATGAGTCAGAGCTAGTTTATGAAAAAAAAGATAAAAGTTTTATATGGTAATACCTATAGCTTACTGACTATCTTCTGTGTGCCAGGATATTGAGTTAAATGCTTTATACATGTATTTTTCCATATTTAAATCATCTCTAGGTTTTACTAGCACATTCTACAAATAAGAAAGGGAAGTTAAATAACACCAAAATTTACCCAAGATGACCCGTATTTGAACTCAGAGCTGTGAGTAAATATATTCAACAATCAGATTTTACTATGTCTTAATCAATAGTGTTCAGTAATCAGAAAATTCCTTGAAAAAAACTTATGGAGAAATTTGTTTTAGTTGAGGAAACCACACTTGATGTGCATCCCCCTGGCCTCAAGCCAGATAAGAGAAGCTTTAAGAAAAATCACAAGAGTTCGTTATGTGCCCTTTGCTGCTGCAGGTCTGTAATCTGAGAAAGAGAAAGGATAAGAACCTGGTTATGGCAAGGGATAGAACTCTGTCACTGCACTCCTATGAAGTAAAGGTCAGAGATGTGCGTTTGGGGGACCAGATGTGCTCAGGAGCTCCCAATAGACTTTGCAAAAGAGGGACACCCAGAGGGGCAGTGAAGTCTCAAAAGGGAAAACCCATGGGAAGAATGACTTCTGAGAATCAAAGACCTAAGGGGCAGCCACAAGGAGCCAGTCAGACACCTTGGTCAGGGAGCCACAAGGGAGAGATACCAAATAAAGGAGAGCTTGGAGACAGCCTGGTGATAAAGGCCTCACAATAATCCACAAAGCTCTCAGCAAGAGGGAGTTGACTTTAAAACTCTTCCTGCCATGGCCAGAAGAAACAATGCCAGCTCATAGCAGTTCTAGGCAATTAATACACTCCCTGTTCCTCATTTCTCCCTCCCTCCCCTGTCTTTCCAAGTCCTGGATGAACAGAGCATCTAGCCAGTGTGTGGTAGGGGGTCAGTAAGGAGAGTTGGGAGCTTGAGTCAGGAAAGAAGTAGAACATAGACAGGCCTCTCTTTCCCAGGAGAGGCTTCTAGTCTGCACCTGTCCTGACCCACAACTTTGACTGCACCTCACGTTCAGCAAAACAAACCAACGTGGACATATTAATTATGGAATTGAGACTGTTTCAAGGTCTAAAGTAAGAAAAGGATTTTTTGTATAGCTTTATCTCTGAGAAGGTAGATAAGTAACAGACCATGGAGGGTTTGCAAGAGAAGTTAGGGATGGGGAACTGCCTTCTGATTTTATCTTAAAGTCCACTTAACAATAACATTTGGGTCAGGGATACCGTGGCTTAGAGGTGAGACCAAATAAACCTCATGGTGCTTTGTTAGTAGATTTACTGAACTATACTGTGATGATGAGTATCTTAGTGTCCAATCAGAAGGATCACATATCAAGGCAAATTGAAAACCCTGCCCATCTGCAGACATCCCTGAATTGCAGAGGCTCTGCCACCTGCCCATATGGCCTTAGGCAAGTGACTTTAGTCCTCTATGCTTGTTTCTAATTCTGAAAAATGGGAGGAATAAGTCACTTTTCCATAAGATTTGGGGAAGGGAGCAAATAAGTTCATGTACTTAAAGTGCTTAGGAGAAAGGGGGCTGACTCATGAGGAGCACTTCATTTGAGGTTTGAAATGGACTTCATTAAAATCAACCCAGTGTGTCCAAGAAGTTAATTTGAAAGCATCCATTTATCAAGTGAATGGTGAGTTAAAAAACAATAAAATATAAGGAATGTTTCAATAGTTCCAATACCAATAAGATGCATGAAATTTGTTGAGTGAAGTAAAAAGAAAACAATTACTAGTAAGTGTTAATTGTACTTTGTTGGTTATTCTATGATAGCAAGCTGGTCTCTGGATCTGGACAGGTCTGTCCGACTGACTTTTAGACCAATTAAAGATCTGCATGGCGTGTGAAGTGCAGGGAACCTGCTGACCCACTTTCATGTTCAGAACACAGTGTTGTATTGAATTATACTAATTGAGTTTTACAAAATCGCTTTCTCAATAGGTGCTTTAGGTTCATTCTCTATTTTGAGTCCATCTGTGGTTGCCTCTGTTATTAAAATAGGCTAAAGTACTTTCCTACCACTTTATAAGGTTCTACTTAGATTCATTCATCACATCTATTTTCTCTTCTTATTTTGCAGACCAACATAAGCTAGAATTCATTAGCTATTAAGAGTCATTTGCTGCTTCCTTGGGGTGTGACTGCATATTGATTTGATGCATTCCTGAATTGCCTTTTTCATTATTTTCTTTCCAAGGAAATAGATTAATAGATTTACTGAACTATACTGATAAAAAAAAAGTTATAAAAGGAAAGTAATTAGAGCAGAAGCTACTAATATTTTTCTTCCAAGGAAAGGAAAATTTTGTCACCTGCTTAACGTTCCTAATTGGGTTATACATCTGCATATTAGAAAAAAAAGGAGAAACCAAATAAATATTTTCTTCCTCAATCTCCTTCTCTGGAAGATGAAGGTTTAAGGATGAAATTCAGAAAGTTTGGAAGGAGTAGTGAAGGCAGGCATGGAGGTGGAAAGGAAATAGATAGTGTTGACTTATTTCCTAGCTCTATTTTCATGTTCAGCTCCTTCTCAACCATGTAATAATGGGATCTACTCATGTACTTGGGTTCTGGAGTTGCAGAAGATTAACATTAATATACATGGCCTGTCGCCAAAACCGGTTTGGCTCAGTGGATAGAGCGTTGGTCTGCCAGGTCTGAAAGGTCCCAGGTTCGATTCTGGTTAAGGACATGTACCTTGGTTGCGGGCACCTCCCCAGTAGGGGGTGTGCAAGAGGCAGCTGAGCAATGATCCTCTCTCATCGATGTTTCTAACTCTCTATCCCTCTCTCTTCCTCTCTGTAAAAAAAATCAATAAAATATATTTTTTTTAAAAATTAAAATATATATATATATATATATATATATATATATATATATATATATATATATATATATGGCCTGTCAAGGTATGCTGCAATCCAATACATAGTGTAGTGGTTAAGAGAGCACCGGTTCTGGAACCAGAGTATTTGGGCTTGAATCTGGACTTCATCATCACTTACCACCCCTGTGACCTTGGACGGGTAACTTCTGCTTTCTGTGGTTGGGTTTCTACATCTGTAAAATTAGTGCAAAGAAAATTAATATATTTAAAGCATTCAGAAGAGTGAATGGCACTATTGGTTATTACTAGTTATTTCTCCACCCTTATTTCTGAATTAAATAATACTAAGTAGTTAGTGCTATTTCTCCATTTTATTTAGAAACATACTAACATATTGCAAATGAAATAGAATAAGTATTCTTTGAATTTTAATTAATAATTTGAATAGACTAGAAGTGTTTCTCAGTATGGATCTATGCATCCACTTAGATTACAATGCTCTACAATGTGAGAATGAAAGTAATTTTCCCCATGGCTAAGCCCCAAAATTTGAACATTTTGCTGATTGACTTAGAAACAGGAAAGCTGATAGCAATACACTTATTACATTTTAAAAATTTATGCATTTACCATTGTTTTCTGGAAAGGAACTCAGCAGCTTGCAAAGGTATGTACTATCTAACAAGATAACCTCAATTTACTTGTGTGACACCTCTTCCCCCCAAAAAAAAGAGTAAAAGAAAAAATTAAAAATAAAGTTGGACACAAAATAGAGCTGAAGAGGCTAAACATGTGTATTGTGATTACTTAAAATTCTTCTCTAGGTGAGTTCACACAGTAGGCTGGAAAAAAAAAAAAAAAGAAACCTGATCAAATTAATAACAAGCCCCAATGTTTTCCTAACCTCGACTTATAGGACAGATGACTTGACTTTTACCTATGAGATGCAGTCCTCTGTGGGAACACAACTGTAGCCAGTTTACTACTTGTTATTCATTCTTTATGCCATTCAAGAATAAAATATATGGGGATTCAAATGACTATGACATAGTTATAGGGTATCCTTGAGTTTTGCTGGAATTGATTTCTGAAGTACATACTTTATAAACTTTATTAGTTTAATAGTGATAATAAAAATTATTTACAATACATCTTAAGCACTCTGTGCTAGATAACATCCATGTGCCTTAGCACAGTTCTCAATGTCCATTGTTAAGGACAATTAATTTTGAAGCAGAGATCAAGTGGGGATTCTTCCCGGACTCCTCATGAAGATGGGCACACTTCAATGCAATGAATGCCTTTCCCCATGACATCCTGATAGAAGTATCAAGACATTCCAATGGACAAGTTATTTTGCAGCCTTAAAGATAGGCTGCTAATAACATCCCAATAAGCATCTACATAAAGTCAGTTCTCTGGGATACTAATATTTTATCACTTATCTTTGCTCTTAATTGTGTAGGCTATAAACTAATTTATCATTAATCTGTTCATTATTTAGAAAAACAACCCATTTGAAATCATGTTATTAGCAAAAATTCCTGTCTTTTGCTTAATTGCTTTAGAAATAAGGACTACCCAAAAAGCTGCTACAACTTATTGCATAAATATGAAAGCAGATTTGCTCAACTGTATTTAATGTAGAGCAAGGGTTTTTAGGCATTTTGGGGTCATCAGCCCACAAGAAAATGCACAAAGATGGATAACATTAAATTTTATGTATCATTTTAGAGATTTTATAGATCACCCAAAGCCTACACAAAAGCCTTCTAACCCAAAGTGGTATTTCTTCTAACTTAAATAACGTGACTCTAGTTATTTTAAGATATATCTACATGTAGATACATATAGAAAAATCTCACCCTGGGACTTAACTGGAAATGACATCAGTGTTAATAGCCAGACCTTGAAGGTGTTTTCATTCTTGTAGAAAGCATCAGAAGCCAGGAACGGTTTGACTCAGTGGATAGAGCGTCAGCCTGCGGACTGAAAGGTCCCAGGTTCGATTCTGGTCAAGGGCATGTACCTTGGTTGTGGGCACATTTCCAGTGGGGGGTGTGCAAGAGGCAGCTGGTCAGTGTTTCTCTCTCATCTACGTTTCTAACTCTCTGTCCCTCTCAATTCCTCTCTGTGTAAAATCAATAAAATATATTTTTTTTAAAAAGCATCAGAAATCTCTACATAGATGCAGACTCACTTTACCAGGATTAACAGAACCTGAGGTATTCCTGGAGCTGCCAAAATTTAATATTTTTTACGAACACAAAACCATTTAAAAGTTATCCACCCTTCCTGCAAAGACTGGCCCTCAGTAAGCATACCAATGATATATATATTTTTAAAAAAGTGCTAAAATTGATTATAATGAAACCTCTCAACCACATTATATAACAACATAATATGGCAAAGAGCTTTCTTTTCCATCTTATGTGAGGGAGGTGGTCCTGCAATAAATAGAATATTTAGGAGCTATTATGACTTGGTAGTCAGGACATTTTGATACTCATTAGTCACTTGGATTTTCGTCAGTTGTTTAATGTCACTCCTTTCCAGCAGAAAACTTAAATTTGGAATGTGATTGTCAGGTTAATCAGAGCTAGAATTATCTATACAAAGAACTATCTGTGGGCTTTGATTACTTACCTAACCTTAACCAATCACAGTTGACTGAGTGGGTAGTCAAGAATGTTGTAATTCTGTGACTTTTGCTGTATATATTACCAATGAGGCAAAAAAAAAAGGTTTATTTATAGAACATCATGAAATTCTCAGCTTAAAGTGAAATATTATGCTTTTCTATTTTCTTATTAATTAGGAATTGCCACTGATTTTTGCAGTTATCTAGAGCATATTTCTATATATTCGGCACAAAAACAATAAACATGAGAATCCAGAGTTTGAAGTAAATTTAGGTTGTATAAAGGAAATGATGTGAATGTGTTCTTTTTACAAAAAAGGAACTATGCGAAGTAAATAATCAAGAGTGTTCTACAGTGGAGTTTCTATTCATTTTTTGTTTATAATAATTGGTGTCTAGTTTAAATCTACACTTGAGAACTTTTGAAAGGGTAATATTCTTATAAAAGAAAGGAAATACAGGAGAATTCAACTGTAATTATTCCTGGATAGGTAGAATTATGAATGATTTCTATTTCCCACTGTTTCTTTAACTTTGTATTATATATACAATGACAATGTGTTGCTTTTGTAATGAGCAAAAAGCAGCAAAAGAAACTTCATTTCTGGGGGAGAGGGGAGGTAATGCTCTATTGTAAATGATATAGGCCCTTTTCAAAGGTGATTTGTTCCAGAGTCAAGACACCCATTACAGTCCTTGGGCAAGGGGTGAGTTTACAGAGGCTTCGCAAGGCAATGTGAGTGGAGTTTCTCAAAAGGAAAGGGTGTAAAAAACACAGGCTTAGAATGCATGAGTAAACCTCTTTACAATAGGGAAAGAAATATTGCAAGAAGCCGTATCTCAGCCTATTATAGCCTAGAGTGGCTCTTAGGCCGCTTAATAGAAGAGTTTGGGAGCACTTTATAGCTCTAGTATAACATGAAAAAGTTTGTGCTTGATTTAAGAGGTGATGGGAACTCACTAGGAAGTGTTTGAATGGGTGGGTGATTAGACTGGTGCTATGCTTTACAAAAATTAATATGGCTTAGGTATGGAATAATAGAGAATGAGTTGAAAAGCATTGAGATTCTCTTAAATGTCCCAGATGAGATCTTGACTTGGACTCTAGTTTTATGAATGAAATGGATAAGATAAATAAAAGATTGTAAAAGAAAATTAAAAGTGTCTTTAGCTCATGTTATCCAAGACACACCATTTATTTCATTTACAACTGACTGAAATATGAAAACTGGGAATGAACAAAAACTCTGATTAGGTTTGATATTCAGCTGACTTGATATCCCAGAATCTTAACCTATTCTCTGTGTAGATTACCTTCAAAATAATATTCAAGGACCTTAGAAGAAAAGAATCCATAAGAAATGCATTGATAATAAGATAGTTATTTCTTGAAATTCTATTTATGGAACCAACATATTTAAAGCTCACTTTGATAATTTCTAAATTGACATGTAAGTAAAAATGATGAATTGATGGAGAGAAAGAGAAAAAAGCTGAAACACATGCAGTTTAATCAATTATTACCTAGTGGTAGCATATACTAATTGAAGACTTATTTCTTCTAAGACATAAACAACATTTTTTTTTGCTTGAATCCAAATCTATTGTTTATATCCTTTCTGATTTGTGTATCTAGTTTCTTGTAATATATTTCTAGAAGTGGAATCACTGGGTCAAATGGGAATTCCATTTTTAGTTTTTTGAGGAAACTCTATACTGTTCTCCACAGTGGCTACGCCAGTCTGCCTTCCCACCAGCAGTGTATGAGGGTTCCTTTTTCTCCACATCCTCACCACACAGTCATATGTTGATTTGTTGATGATAGCCATTCTGACAGGTGTGAGATGGTACTTCTTTGTTGTTTTGATTTGCATCTCTTGAGTGATTAGTGACTTTGAGTATGTTTTCATATGTCTCTTGGCCTTTTTTATGTCCTCTTTTGAAAAGTATCTATTTAGTTCTGTTGCCCACTTTTTGATTGGTTGTTTATCTTCATTTTGTTAAGTTGTCTGAGTTCACTATAAAAATTGGAGATCAAACCCTTATCGGAGATAACATTGGCAAATATGTTCTCCCATGCAGTGGGCTTTCTTGTTGTTTGGTTGATGGTTCAGAAGCTTTTTATTTTGATATAGTCCCATTTGTTTATTTTCTCTTTAGTTTCCATTGCCCTAGGAGCTGCATCAGTGGAGATATTGCTTCGGCATATGTCTGAGATTTTGCTGTCTGTGGATTCCCCTAATATTTTTATGGTTTCATGTCTTGCATTTAAGTCCTTTATCTATTTTGAGTTCATTTTTGTGTATGGTGTAAGTTAATGGTCTAGTTTCATTTTCTTGCATGTATCTATCCAACTTTCCCAACACCATTTATTAAAGAGACTGTCTTGACTCCATTGTATGCTTTTGCATCCTTTGTCAAATATTAATTGGGTGGTTTGGGTTGATTTCTGGGTTCTCTATTATATTCCATTGGTCTATATGTCTGTTCTTATGCCATTACCAGGCAGTTTTAAGAACAGTGGCTTTGTAATAGAGCTTGAAATCTGGTATTGAGATCCCTCCTACATTGCTCTTCTTTCTCAGGATTGCTGCAGCTATTTGAGGTCTTTTTTTAATTCCACATAAATTTTTGGAGAGTTCGTTTGAGGTATGTGAAATATGTCATTGGTATTTTAATGTGGAGTGCATTTAATCCATAGGTTGCTTTGGGTAGTATAAACATTTTAATGATGTTTATTCTACCAATCCATAAACACGGTATGCTCTTCCATCTATTTATGTCTTCCTCTATCTTTTTTTTTAACATCCTGTAGTTTTCTGAGTAGAGGTCTTTTACTTCCTTAGTTAAGTTTATTCCTAGGTATCTTAATTTTTTGGTGTGATGATAAATGGGATTGTTTTCTTAGTCTCTCTGTAAGTTCACTGTTGGTGTATAGAAATGCCATAGATTTCTTGGCATTAATTTTTTTATCCTGCTACATTGCCAAATTCATTTATTAAGTCAAATAATTTTTGATGGAATATTTAGGGTTTTCTATGCAAAGAATCCTGTCATCTGCGAATAATGACAATTTTACTTCTCCTTTTCCAATTTGGATACCTTTTATTTCTTCTTCCTGTCTGATTTCTGTGGCTAGCACTTCTAGTACTATATTGAACAGGAGTGGTGAAAGAATAAACAACATTTTTAAATGTTTAACTATGTAAATATAAGCATACAAAGTTAACTATGTAAATCTGAGCATGCAAAAGAATGGCTATGTTTCAATTTCCTCCAAAAAATAAAATTGAAATGTTTATGTTTCCTGAATAAAAATCTATTGCAGTATACATAGTAGATGCTCAACAAATATCCATTGATAAACTAGATAAATGAACAAATCAATGAATAAACCCTGAAGTTATATTGCTTTTTTATAACTATGTGAATATTGGTGGATATAATAATTGTAGTTTATAAACATTAAGTGTGTCAGGAAATAGGGAATATCATATTACCAAAATAAGGAAAATAATCAGGGAAAGAACCCTTCATCCAGGACCTTGGACGTAAGAGCAAGAGATGATATATTAAATAGGAGAAAATTTCACATATCATTGCATAACTGAGCAATTAAAATGTAGACCCTACTTGGATACAAAGACATAAAGAATGCATTAAATGTCTGCCATCTTATTTAAATCCACACTGCCCACTACAGATATGGCTCATTTAAAGAGTGTCTTTGCTCTTAGGATATTTTGGCCAATCTGTGGTTGTTCTATTATTCTATCACATTTCTTGATAGACATAAGAATGGCAACCATGATATAACTTAAACCATCAGTTTAATGCACATGCAGAATTACATTAAATTCACTTAGCCAAATGGACAACCTAGAAAAAAATGAGTAAATTCTTAAAAACATGCAACCTACCAAGATTGAATTGAAAGAAAAAGAAAATCTGAATAGACCAATAATAGTAAGGAGGCTGAATGAATAATCATAAACCTCCCAACAAAGAAAACCCTAAGGCCATATGGTTTCACTCATGAATCCTCTCAAACATTTTTTAAAAATTAATGCCAATAGTTCCCAACTCTTCTTAAAAATAACTGAAAAGGAGGAAGCACTCTCAAACTATTTTTTCTGAGGCCAGCATTGCCCTGATAACAAAGCCAGATAAGGTCACTACAAAAAAGAAAACTACAGGTCAATATCCCTGATGAATATAAATGCAAAAATTCTCAACTACTAGCAAGCCAAATTCAACATCACATTAAAGGATTATACACCGTGACCAAGTGGGATTTATCCCTGGGATGCAGGATGATTCAATAGATGCAGATCCTCTTAGCTATTTAGGGGAGGAAAATGTTTAAGTCTAAGGGTTAGAAAACTTGCTTCTCATGAATATGTCTTGGTCATTTGTGGTACACACAATTTTTAATGATTTCTTAAAATATTTTCTGTCTTTTAATTTGGGGGAAGAAAGGGATCCCAGACCTTCTAATCTTGATATGCTCCTCATTATACAAAAGGAGAAAACAATATTCCTTAGAAAGTGTAATGAGGTCATTAGATAAATTCTATCAAAACTACAGTAAAAATTAAGAATTATCACCCCACACTACCTAAAAGAAAACATTTAAAAATATCAGAATATATTTGTTATGGAAAGAATACTTAGAAATAATATGTTATATGAACTAGGATTCTGAAGTAGAATCCACATTGTATATACCCTATAACTGAGTCATATGCTTATATAAATTTAGTTCTAGACTAATGACCTCCTTGGCAGGTAAACACATTTGTCATATTTTAACATGAAAATAAAGAAAGTTGGTTGCAGACTAGTTATGAATGTAGAACAGCAAACACTAGAAAATAATTTATGACTATAGCATGTCTCAAATGGTAGACAATTCATCTCATGAACAGAAAGTATTTCTGGGCTCTTTCAATCAGGCCCTGGTAAGTGAGTTGCAAACAGAGTATTTAAGAAGTCCAGAACTTCTGATTTAGATGTTTATGAGCTCTCAAAGCAAGCAAAATTGAAATTCTCTTTTTAAATTTAGTATAATACTTAAGATTTCATTTACTCTACTGCTTGTTCCAAAGTTCTCTGACTCATAAAATAATTTAGTTTCATATCTTTACATTATTACTGGGGGAAGGGAGATATTCCCCCACTTTTGTTCCCCTTATGTTATCAGACACAAAAAAGTAGGAATAAGAGCCAGGCCAGCATGGCTCAATGGTTGAGCATCGACCTATGAACCAGGAGATGACAGTTGGATTTCCTGTCAGGGCACATCCCTGTGTTGCAGTTCAGTCCTTGATGTGGTGTGTGCAGGAGGAAGCTGATCAATAATTCTCTCTCATCAATGTTTCTATCTCTTTTTCCCTCTCCCATTCTCTCTGAAATCAATAAAAATATGTATATTTTTAAAAAGAAGTACCAGAAATAGACACAGGGATATAAAAAGGTAGTCAAAGCTCTGTTCATGCTAAACTCTAAAATACCTTCTTTCTGATCTGGGACACTTAACTTCTCTATAACAGCCAATCAAACTCTTAGAAAATCTCAAGTGCTTATGTCTATATAATCTTTCTGAGGTTTTCTTTAAGCAACCTGCAGTTCTGAACTATCAGCTATAATGTGCCTCAAAGGGCAAATTAACAGTGAGCCAGACAGGATATGAGATGTAGCCTTGGTTCTGAGTTAATGGCTTGTTCTTGAAGAAGTTATTTAGCTACCAGTTTCAATGTCTTCTCATCCATGAAAGGACCTCTGAGGTCCCTTCTACCTCAACAATGTTATAATGAAAAGTAACTGCTCATGTGCTATTTGGATTTTTGCATTCTTTTCTGTGTTAAAGCTGGGCACATATCAGGTATCTTTTGATATACTATATAATCACTATTCTAGGAACCCCTTGTTGCTTAAATTACATAATCTGAATCTATCTACTTTTCTCCATCTTCACCATTATTATTGTCTTTGAAAAATACCATCTCTCTTATGTGAATAATTTATCTGTCTTCTGCTTCCACTCTCGCAAACACACACATACACACACACACACACACACACACACACACACACACACACACACACTTCATGCATAATCTATTCTCTATCTGGCAGTAAGAGTGAGCATTGTTATACATAAATCCTCTAGTCACCTCTTACTTGTTTGGAATAAAGTATCATTGTCTTAGCCTGCCTTAAAGAGCCCTACATGATCTGGCCCTGCCTCTTTCTCATCCTACTCGAGACCTTATTCACCATGTCCATAATTTAGCTTTTGTATTTGCCTCTCTCACACAACTTTTAGGACTTATGCAGGCTCCCTCTGTCTGTAATAGTCTTCCCTCATCATCACATTGCTGGGCTTTTTTAATTCAGCTCACAGTTTGGATGTTGCTTCCACTGAGACAGCTTTTCCCGAATCCCCACCTGACAGTGTCCTCTGGTTGCTATTCATTCGATCATCCTGTTTTAATTCCACTACAAAACTGACCATTATCTGAAATCACCACATTTTTATGTATGTTCACTTGTTCACTGCTCATATTCCCACACAACCAAAAATTTTTTAGGGGATTCTGTTTATCCTTTCTATTCATGCATCACCAGAATAGTGCCAAGCACGTGGTAGGTACTCAATCACTGTTTTTAAAATAAACTTTAGGAGAGAACAAAATTATGTTCCCTTTGACTGAAGTAATTTAGTTTAGTCAATTCAGAAACCTGATTGGTCCATAGATATTTGTAGAAATATCTCACCCTTGCTCCTTGGAGAGGCCTGAGCTATTAAAGTCTGGGTCTAGATTTGAAATTTTTCCAGAGTTAGGTAGATTTAAATTCATGGAGAGAAAAGGTAGTGTCAACTTGCAAGGAATTAAAAATAGAGAGTGCAAGGTATCTTCATGCAACTTACAGTTTTAAGTTATATACAGTTACCTGCAAATTAAACACCCAAGAATAAACCTGATGTAAAATGTAGCTGTTTCAGACAGGAGGTTCACAAAGATAACTGCAGCAGTTGATGAAAACAAAGATATTAATTCAAGCAAAACATAAGAAAATGTATCCATGCATTTGGAATGTAAAGTCAGGGGTATATATCAGACCAGGAATGATTGTAAAACACATCTCAGTATACAAGTCCAAATCAGTGGTCCTCTTCATAGTATCTTCAGAATGAGCCAGAACAACAGGTCTTCTACTTGTAGGTAGATAAATAAAATCAGTCATCTGATGGGACTTGTCTTGATGAATTACTAAAAATTTAGAACATCCTAGTACAGAAAGATGTACTAATAGCAGAAGCATTGAACCTTTGTAAACATCCCCTTCCCAAAGACATCTGCCAAACTCCTAGGGAAGTGAAATTATTGGCTTTTGCCTGAAAACTGGTCAGCAGCGAAGGAAATTCAGAAACAGGCAATAAAGAAAGTAGATGGGAAGCTTTTAGGATGACATGAAACTTGAGCAGGATGGCATGTGAAAAGGTCATGGGGGTGGGAGTAGAGGTGGGTAGAGATAAGCAAACCCAGAGGAAGAAAATCTGTAGGACTCCATTGAATGTGTTCTGAGAGTGAGAGCAGCCCAAAGTAAGAGTATGCTTGTTAAAGGAGTGAGAAATAAGGTGAGGAATATCGGGAGAGGCCAAAGTATGAAAGTTCTTCTCTTCCAGCCCATCAAAGGAACCTGACCAGAGAAAACAGCAACATTTCTGGAAATGCTTATGTCAGAGTGTGAGACTCTGGGAACAGACGAGCACAGCACAGAGAAAATTTGGACTGCTCCCTTGTCTAACCCTTTGTCTGGGAGGCAACCATGGCAGTGTGCCAAGCCTAAAGGATTTGGCCTTGAAAAGGTCACCTTCTTTTTAAATGTTTAGTTATTAGCTTTCATTGTACCTACTTATTTTTTATTAGATAATACATTCTTATCATTCAGAATTTAAAAGCTTCAAAAGGCTGTCAAATGAAACAATTCTCTCCCTACTGACTAATGTTATACATTTTCATGTACCCTTTTGAAAGATATTTTAAAGAAGAAAGTAAACGATGGGAAACATATTGAGTATTAATAATACTGTACTGTTTTATACAGTAGTTTATTTTTTATAGTTTCATGTTATCCTATCAACACCTTGTCAGGTAGATGGGTCAGATGTCTTTATATCTATTTTTCTGCCAAAGAAATAGGGTCTGAAGAATTAAGTAACATAACCCAGGCTTAGTAACATTTTAGTGGAAATATCTAGATTAAGACACAGTTTTAAGAAACCAAAGGAATATAACTGCAAATGAAATCTCACACGTACTAATTCTATCCTCATTTTTTAATACCTAGCAAACAGAAAATTTTAGATTCTTTTTGAAGCAAAAATATTTAGATTGTTAGTGTTTTTATGGTGTTTCTTTATAAAATACTATAAAGCACAATGTTCTATTATTTAATACCAGATAAGCCACAATAATAAAAGTCGTGATGCTACTAAGTACTAAAGCCTTTGTTTCAGCTTGAATTACCTTCTGAAATGTATCAGCTCCACCTGACTTCTACAGGCATCTGAATGTGCATTCACAGGGACTTAAAATATTAAGTTAAAGCCTGGCTCTGAATTTTAAATTATGTCTCTCTCTTTCCCTCGCCTGCCAACTCTGTTTCTTTTTTCAGGTTCAATTTCAGGATAAGTGATAGAACAAGATAATTGTTTTCTCTATTGGCCAGGCAATTTATATGAATGCTTCTGGTGGCACTGTTGGGAGAATTTTAAAAAGCAAAGTAAAAACCTTGATTTCTCTAGAGTTTTAGTTGTCAGGATTTATTCCTTTTTTCTTTCCCTATTTTGGAAGCTAATAACATTAGTTCAGCATGAAGGATTTTAGGCTGAATGTAAGAGTGGGAAGTCTCAGCAATATTTAGAAAACTGAAAGGTGAAGAGGCATCTTCAAGTGCCAATCAAGCTCTCATCTTTGCAAATTTTGCAGAATAAATGCAACAAAGAATTATTTTTTTAAAATACTATTTTTCCCAGACAGGGATTCATTTAGCTTTGCTAATCATTTCTAGAAATGATAGTTGAAATACTTTCTGTATAATATTGCTAGAATCTAAATTATATATCTTTTAAATCACTGTCTTTTAGTTACAAAGAAGTAAGAATTGTTCAAAGAACCCAAGTACCTCTGCAGTAATCTATATAATAAAAACCTAAGCAACCGTTACTGTGGAAAGACCAGAACGACTGGTCACTATGATGTGCACTGACCACCAGGGGCAGATGCTCAATGCAGGAGATGCCCTCTGGTGGTCAGTGCACTCAGCCAGAAGGCTCATGGCTGGTGAGCACAGCGGTTGTGGTGGGAGCCTTTCCCACCTCTGTGGCAGCACTAAGTAGCAGCAAGCTCCTTTCCGTTTAATGTAATGAGATGTATATCCTCATTGTCCATCAGAATATGTACATTTAGATGTTTTAGTGGCTGGAATTCTGTTTCTATTAACTGGATCAGACTTTGGGGATCAAGTTGAGAGGCTGAGCCCTGAGGAGACACTGGTAATCTTGGTATCCAAACTATGAGCCAGCAGAACCAGATAGAAGGGGACCAGCCCACAGGACCAGAGAGAATTGTTATGGGGAAGTCTGCCTCAGAATTACCCTGGCAACTATGCTCATTGGCATAGCACAAGCCTGGCTCTTACTGAATCCCTCTGAGGACTTAGTGGGGTGGCAAGGGTTATGAATATCCTTTCCCACTCCCTACTGACTGGCTCAGAGAGAAGGCGTCACAGCCTGCTGGTAGCTGGGTGCACATTCACAGCAGCAGGATTGGGTGTCAGAGCAAGTGCCACAGGTACATTGTTATTCATCTTGAATAAGATAGCCCTATAATGTTTTGAGGAGAATATTTTGGCCCACGTTTAGTCTTTTTGTTTGTGTCTTAAAGTTCCTGGTCTTTTGTAGCAAGTTCTGAGGTTCTGAAATTGAACCCCTTTATGGTTAAAATCCAGTCCCTGACACCTGCTAGTCATGTGACCTTAATCTTTCTGAGGTTCAGTATATGCATTTGTGAAATAAGGATAATAGTTCTTTTCTCTAGAGTTGTATTAAATTGCATATATGAAGCATTTTAGAATAACTGGCATGTAGTAAATATAGTAGATGGTAGCTATCACCACCATCAGCAGCAGCAGCCGTTAACAGCCTTAGGATCCTTAAAATCCCTACCATCTTTGGAAAGCCCTGGTTCTCAGAGGCAAGAGACCTGGCATACAAGTAAGTCATACCAAACATGGCCAAACCACTCAGGATGAATAATACCTGTATCAGTGCCACTCTGCCTTATGCTGGGGACTGTGGCTATTTTTAACCACACTGAGGGGAACATATCCACAACCATTTCTAGACCCTTTAGTGAAATTGTTTTGTAGTTCCTGCTTTTCAAAAGTGCTTTTGATTTCATTAATTTAGATTTAGAATCATTTTCTGAACACACTCCAACAAAATGGCATCCAAAGCATAAACAAACAGGAGAAAACGAAACAAAACAAAAAACAAAAACCTTTTATTTTTATGAAATTTAACTTAGCTATTAATTTTATTAAGCATAGTTTAACTTCTTTATAAAAATATGAATTTTAATATTTCCAACTATGGTTTGTCTTTTATTTTATTTCTATGAAATTCAAAAGTACTGTCTTTAACTATCTAGACAAATGAGATTTTGATAGGCAGCAGGGGTCATGGTCTCCTGCCCTAGAAATAAAAAAAGGAAGGAGTGATAAGACAGGAAGGGAAACTTGGGTATCAGACACTGTTGTGGGCAGAATCTAGGCCAGAACCTTGATCTCGTCCTTGTTGTTTTTACACCTGGTGTGATCCTTTCCTCTTAAGTGTGGACTGTGACTTGCTTTCACTCACAGAAAGTAGCCAGGGTGATGGGATGTCACTGTAATTATGTAACACAGGGAGACTCTCCCTGTGCTGGCTTAATAAACAGGTGGCTTTGATGGGGTGCCTCACAAGCAAAGAACTAAGGGTGGCCCCTTGGAACTACAGGTCCTCCAGCCATCAGCTGGTAAAAACCCAGGCTTGTGTGGAAGGCAACCAATCGATGTGTCTCTCTCATATTGCGGTTTCTCTCTGTGCCCCTCTCCCTCCCTTCCACTCTGCCTAAAAATCAATGAAAAAATATCATCAGGTGAGAACTAACATAAATGCGTAACCTCTTCCCAAGGCCAATGAAAATAAGATTTAGGACCTCAGTCCTGTATGTACAATTAAGCTTTTCATATATTAAAAATAAATGGTTAAGACCTGACATTTAATGAAGGAAAAAATATAGACAATAGGCCCCATACTGGATGTATGTGAGAACTGCTAGGCAATCAATAAATAAAGTTCCCTTTGCCCCTCATTGAGAACTGGCCAATTTAATATTTATATAGTATAAAATGTTTTTATTATCTTTTTTAAATAAATATATAGTAGTAGAAACCAAATATGTTTTAAAGTCAAATAGACATGGGTCTGAATTTCAGTTTTGTTCTCACTAGCTGTATGACCTTGTACAAAGTGGATGAGGTCTCTGATTTCTGGATTTCTATATGTAAAATGTGATTAAAAGTCCAACTATAATAATCAATTGTCCAACATTAAGATTAACAGTCAAATTGGCGAGGGCACGGGTCTTGATACACTTTGTGGTGTTTTAGGCATGTTCTAAGCATTAGGGACACTGGGATGAAGCACACAAACCAGATCTTGCTCTTACATATTGGTAAGCAGGTTCTATAAATGTAAGCATCTATTAATACAGCCCATACACTGCTATAGTATAAAGAGAATTATTATACCATCTATCTGCCATGTAGAACCTGTAGTGATTCAAGAAATACTTGAGAAAAGAAGTAAATGTGAGGTGGGGAAAGAAACAGCCTCTGAAGGTACTACTTGGAGAAAGCAGGGAAAGTGTCTCTGGAGTGAAGTCAGAACCTCAGTTAAAGCATCTATGGACCCAGAAGAGAAAACTTTCCTTCATGTTCTGCCCTCTATTGGTGGAAACAAGTAACTTCAATCACGACGTAACCTATGCTGCAGGCAACCACAAATTAACTGCTTGCCCAGGGGTCACTTTGTTTCAATTCTCTGTAAGATTCTGGAGAAGAGAAAGTTAAATGAAACCATAAATATGTAGGTGTGGCGGGTGTGTTTGTGTGAATAATTATATACAATACCATCTGGGTGTTAGAGTTGATATTTTTCAAAACTGTGATGTTTTATTTACAGTGTGATTATGTGCTTGTGTGCCTATAAATCTTTGCATGAACTATGTGAGGGAAAGTGAAGAAATGCCATAGGTTATTTTGGTCTCTTTTCTTCACCAGCTCTCATGATGCATAGGTGTTACCCATCACTTACGCTACCAGATCTTTTGTAAATTTCCCTCACTCTCTCCTTTGCAGCTTAGTCTCTGCTGCCAGGTGCTCATTCTTTTTCTGTGGGGAATGCAGTACAAGGATGCCATTGTGAACAAAACCCCTTATAGCAGGCATTCCTTCTGCTGCTTTGCAGCATCAGATGGCAGTATTGTCATCCATGGCACAGCAGGTATTTCACCTCGGGGATTGCTATTTCTGTTCAATATGGAGGCCATCTGATGTGCTGAGATTATTATCATATATATGGCTTTTGTGTATGGTTTACAACAAATACTCCTGAAAGACAGATAATGACTGAGGACAATGAATCTATTTAGTGCACTCCCCCACATCTGATCTCTGGGCTTTATTAGGTTCCTTCTGTGGGCTCTAGTACAGAATTGTTCACATGGTCCCTGCAATGCCTGTTATCTTGTTCCTTGTAAAAGGCTGTTTGTCTTACCCAAAGGCAGCAGTCTGTTATATTCTACAAGAGCAAGCTTGACTTCTTTATTTAAAAGAGCTCTTTAACTAAAAACTATGTCTCTGTTTCCTATCCTATTCCTAAATCAAGCCAATGAGTGACTCGTTTATATGTAATTAGTTTATATGTAATTTGTTACTGAGAACTGTGGAAAGGAACACATAACAGACAAAACAAACCACAAACAAAATAACACTGAGGCCTAAACACTGTGGAATGAAGACTTGCATTTGGATGGGTGATTTTGGCCCCATGTTGATAGTCAGCTTTTGTTCTGTATGCCTGGTGTATGGCCTAACACATAGTGAGAGCTTATTTAATATCTGCTGAAGGAATGGATGGATAGGTGTTCACTGCTGAGAGAAAGATCTGAAATTATGAATGTAACCTTAAGTGTTATGGAAATGGAAATATTTATTTGATGCCACATTTCAGATACTGCTCTTGAGATTATGTTGCATTTTCCTTCCCACTAGTGACTGCTCTAAGGACTCTGCTCAGTCTCCTTTCATGGATTAGGGACCTCTACTGCTAGGGAAGTGACCTTATGATGGATGCTCTTCTTGTAACAAAGCTTTGGGTAGACCTCAGTCTAAGATTCTGAGCTTCAAGATGAGAACTGATGTTGCTTACTAACCAAAATCAGATTTATGTGTAGAGTGTCCCAAGAACTTGGGCTCTTTATTGGGCTTTTTAGTTATAATTTGCTTGTTACTTTCAAAATGTAATTGTTAAAAGATAAACAGAAACCTATTAATTTTTAAGAGTTTATTTAAACAAAATCTATTAAAATTGGGTAATGCCAAATGGTATGTGGTTAGGAGCACTTCATGAACCCATAGACAGAAGCTAAGGGAAAGATGTTTATAGAGAAAAGGCAGAAGCAAAGCAATGAATGGCTATAGCTTAAGAGGTTGCCTTATCTAGAAAAAGAGTAGATGGTTGTTTGTGACAGCTAATCCTTAGGTTTTGATTCCTTAACCTTGAGGCATTTATAGGCTTTGGTTAGAATTTGCTTATATAGGCTTTAAGATATTAGAACCCCTTTCTTTAGTTAACTTAAAAATATCAACCTGAAGAAATTTTGAAAGTGTAGAAATTTATAATGTTATCATCTTAGCCCAATAATGTATGCCTCTTTTTGCCTATCATTTTGGCCTTTTTTCACAGCCTTAAAGAATTTGTGATCATTGCAATTATAGTTTGTACACCATCCAGCATCCTGCTTTTTAAAAAAAGATAATTTGCTATACTAAGCATTTTATGTTTCTGTATAGTCTCCACAGTTGTAGGTGATTCTACAACACCTAGTATAATTTTCAATATCAGCTGTGTATGTGTGAGTGTGTGTGTAGACATAGCCTATTAATTAAATAATAGCCCTCAACTATTGGCAAATTTTATGTCAAAACCAAGAAGAAAACAAATCAAAAAGGTATTTCACCAGCCAAACTAAATGACACATGAATCTTAATCATATTTTTCAGCACTCAGGAGAATGTATTATTCTTATTCAATGTGAATTCAAACACACTTGCTATTGCTATTGATGTAGGATTAATATTGATATCGATATTGTCTAGGATCTACTACCTCAAATGGAAAGAAACAGCAAATCTATGAAAGAAGCATAATATCTCAAGGAGAATAGCAACCTGAGGCCATCTAGTATAAGAGAAAATTTACAAAATACATCCGAAAATAGGTCAGTGTAACAGTATTGTGGTAATAAAGGTTTTAAATTGTGCTTCTTTATATTCAGTATTTATAGGTCCAAAGGTAGGGAAATAGCTAATATAGTTGGAGATATTTCCATCTAAAATTGATTTTTAAAAATTAAAGTGTGGATTTAAAGGAATAAAGCAATATTCCTCAGAATTTACCTCTTTAAAAAAATTATTCCTCAATGATACTATTTAACTGAAAAAATTTGTGTTCACTATTTTCTATATATCACCTTTTAGTTGATCTTTGATATATTCACTCATTCTGATGTGGTTAGGAGAACATTTCCTGAGAACCACAGATGATCACTAGGTGGTGCTAGAATTGAACATGGTATGCATAAGGGAGAAAAGCATAATATACTAGAGGCCCGGTGCACTGTAATGGATCGCTTACCGCCTCCCCCTTCTCCCCTGCAGCCAACCAACTGGTGGCCTGGGCCTCCCTTTGCAGGTCCATCATGGGCAATGGCAGGGCCGACCAATCGCATTGCACCAGCCTTGGCTGGCCTGGTGCCAGTGGGTGTCATAGAGTGTTCACCCAGATGGTCGTTCCGCTATTCAGCCTTTAGGTTGATTTGAATATTATGCTGTTATTATTATTGATAATCTATAATTCAATGTTATCCTCATGACAATGAGCCTGGATTTTCATCAATCCATCCATACTATAGTCTTTACCAATAGCGCGTATTGATTATGAACAGAGTAGAGCTAACCAACCCTCATGGAGATCAGGCCTGCTTGTTAACATCTTTAACTTTAACTATCAGAAATGATCACCCACCAATGGAAGGTCAAGATATGTCCATTTCCTCTGTTCATACTCTTACGAATATATGTATATATACATGTCTGTATATTAAATATGCAAGGTTTTACATAAATATAAATAAGGACAGTTAACTCCTTTTTTTTTTTTTTCTCTCCTATCTTCTTTCACAAGCTTTTTTAGGCTCCACTGGACTGAATCGAGGCCCCAATTCATTTCTATTAAAAATCTAATGCAACTGGTAGAAACATTCTTGTGGAAATTCAATAGGAGCTCATTTAGGAAGGGGGCTAGTGGTAGAGTCTGATAAAAGGTTTTTCAAGGCAATTGGTTTGCAACACATCTCAAGATTATCTCACTTTAAATGATATTTAATAGCTTTCTCTTCCACATCCTGATAAACATTTCAGTATAACTGATCATTCTGAAAACAAAATGTGAACCTGAGCAGAAATGAGGAAATCACTAGATTTCTGGTTCTAAACTTATTCTCAAATGGCTTTGTGCTGTCAGAGGACTAAATGAGCTCCCTGAAAAAGAACTTCACCTCGATTTAGAGGAAGCACATCCCTGTTATAGAAAGCGTGATAAGACTCTGGATTAACAGACGAAAAATCAAAAGACATTCACTAGAACCATTAAAATGCCAAAGAAACTGAGACTTTTTCTTTGGCATTTCTCAAAGCCCATTTAATCTGACTGCTTCTTATTATCAATAATTGTTCTAGCTAGCATTTCAAAGACGGGCAATATTCTTCTTCGCTACAACTCCAATTACTTTGCAGGTGGTGGCTACTTCATTCTTCTCAGTGGCTACTTCATTCTTCTCGTAAAGGTGATGGGGCTGCCTCTTCCCAGGCAGCAAGTCCCCGAGCAGCTGACAAGACTACTGTTAAATGTGACAGTCTCTCCAACTTCTGATCAACAGTAGAAGCTCCCTGGGAATGTCTGAGAGAATGCACCAATTAGGAAGGCCTTGCCCCATTATTACTATTTCTGGAAGGCTTAACAGCAAAATCTTCGTATAAAGCACTTACATTTAGGTGTGGTAAGGTTCCATGTAGGCAATCCAGTCAGCCAGCCCTACAGTCACCTCCCTGTAAACACACACATCCTGGGAGATGAGGTGCCCTGCAGTTGGGGCAGGGAGAACGAGAATGATGGGTAATCTGCAACCTCCAGTGAAGAGGGGCTGCAGGCAAAACCCTATGAAGACATGGATTACAGGTCAGGTCTGAAGAGAAAGACTGTAACAGGCAGCAGCTGACAGCTTGGCATGGGAGCAGGTAGGAGAGGAAGTCTGTGAAGTCCTGACAGGTGAAAGTTAGGAGGACAGAGATGCCATGTGAGCAGGAAGGGCAAGAGCCCATGAACTTTGAGGTTTTGCTGTTACTATGTTTCCATTGCTGTACCTGACTGAGCCAGAGAGGCCTGGAGAGTTCAGATTTTGTCAGCTATGGCACCAATAGTTACATCCATAAATATCATGTTCGGTGAAACATTTAATGGTTTCCCATCCTACAGATGATAAGACAATGGTGAAAATGTCTTCCTTCCTTGTCCCCAAGACTCCTAGAAATATTTACACAAAAAATACACAATTCCTGGCCAAAGTAATGTCAAGAGGTTTAAATTTCCAGAAAATGAAGACATCTTCATTTACTATGAAGTGAGTAGACTGCTTAGAGTCACTGATGTGTTTTTTTGTTTTTTGGTTTTTTTTGGGGGGGTGACTTTAATCTATAAAAATCAGCCTGCTCTTTTTCCTGGACTGGATTTGAGATCTGGAGGATTTCTTCTCTTCTATGTCTTATTTTCCTGCATATCAGGGATCTGACTGAAACTTGGAACAGCCAAGGATTCCTTTTTCCTTTGTCTCAGTTATATTTTAACTTTATTTCTATGCCCCCTTCTTATGCCCAAGCCTATTCCACACTGGATTTTCTCCCCCCTTCACAACTTCCAGCAAGCTACTCAAATAACAATACAATTGGCCCTTGAACAACATGTGTTTGCCCTGCTCGGGTACACTTATAGACAGGTTTTTTTTCTAATAAATATGTGTACTATAGATGTGTTTTATGTTCCTTATGATTTTTGTAATAAAGTTTCCTTTTCTCTAGCTTGCTTTATTGTAAGAATACAGTATATAATACATACAACATATAAAATATGTGTTAATTGACTGTGTATGTTATCAGTAAGGCTTCTGGTTGATAGTAGGCTCCTAGTAATTAAGTTTTGGGGGAGTCACAAGTTATATGTGGATTTTTCACTGTGTAGGGCACATGTGTCAAACACAAGGCCCGCGGGCCAAATCCGTCCCGCCAGGCCTTGCAATGTGGCCCGCACCGCGCTGTCATCACTGCACTCCGCTGCGTTTCCATCACAATGACAGTTTATGACTGTTCAGTAAACCATTCGGCCCGCGATTTAGGCTGGATTTTAGATTTTGGCCCCTTCTCTGATTGAGTTCGACACCCCTAGTGTAGGGAGTCAGTGCTCCTAATCCTTTGTTGGTCAAGGGTCAACTGTAGTGGCTGCTGCCCTAGTCTAATAATCTCCAGCTCATTCTCCTCTGCATGGATTTCTATACTCTTTCCCACCAAGCTGGGTGCAGGTGCAATATCCCTCTCAGACCAAGCTCCCAGCAGCTTCCTACTAATAAGTCGACTTTTCACAAGATGAGATGGATTTGCCATTTCTATATGATGCTGCCTAGAAAAAGCAACTGTACTTCATCATGTTTTGTCTCAATTTAAAAAAAAAAATCACTTTCTATCCTAATTGGTCCTTCCATGGTTCTTGTGTCTCATTCAGTATTTGTGTTAGTTTCTTTGAGCAACTGTAACAAAGTACGGAACAGTTGAATGGCTTAAAATAGCACAAATGTATTATTCTGGAGGCTAGAAGACTGAAATAAAGGTGTCAGTAGGGCCATGCTCTCTGACAGCTCTACAGAGGGTCCTTCCTTGCCTTCTTCACCTCCTGCTGTTTGCCAGAAATCCTTGGTGTTCCTTAAAGTGTAGATATATCACTCCAGTCACATGGTGATCTTCCCTCTGTGCATGTCTTTGTCCCAATTTCCCCTTCTTATTAAGACACCAGTCACATTATACTTGGGTCTATTCTTGTGACCTCATATTAAATTCCTTAAGCCTGCAAGATTATATTTCTAAATCAAGTCACATTCCAAGGTACACAGTTTAAGGCTTTGACATACCTTCTTTAGGGGTCATAGTTAAACCCACAACAGTATTCCAATGCCCTGTTTTAATGCATCCATATAGTATCTATTATTAATCCCAATTTTAATGTGTTTACACATTTAAAAATTCTACTTAACCTAGATTCCACAAACTGGATATGATCATTCCACCTCATACATAGGCAGTAGATTCATGTAAACCAAACATGCCCTGAATGGACTGATCAACAAGTATACTTACCATGTACCAGGGAAGTGAGTGCTGAGCAGGAGGGGCAAAGAGTGTAAGACACAGCTTTGGACTTTAAATAGCCTCCTTCAAAGGCTGCATCGGAGATAATACATAGATGAAGATTTAAATAACAAGCTAGCACATGAATGAGGCAATACAAGGAAATGCAATACTATTGAGACTAGCAGTGGGTTGTGATGGTATTAGAAGACATAATTTCAAGGGAATCTAAGAATACCCAAATCTTTCCTTTCAATTAGTCAATCCCCTGCAAGTTTCCTGAAGAAGACAGACAAGTAATAATCCTCTAGTGCAGTGGTTCCCAACCTTTCTAATGCTGCAACCCTTTAATACAGTTCCTCATGTTGTGGTGACCCCAACCATAAAATTATTTTTGTTGCTACTTCATAATTGTAATTTTTCTACTGTTAATGAATCATAATGTAAATATCTGTGTTTTCCAATAGTTTTAGGCTCTACAGCAGCAGTTCTCAACCTGTGGGTCGTGACTAACGGAAAACACATATATTTACATTATTATTCATTAACAGTAGCAAATTTACAGTTATGAAGTAGTAATGAAAATAATTTTATTGTTGGAGGTCACCACAGCATGAGGAACTGTATTAAAGGGTCGAGGCATTAGAAAGGTTGAGAACCAATGGTCTAGTGCACATGTGGCAAACACAAGGCCCGCGGGCCAAATCCGTCCCGCTAGGCCTTGCAATGTGGCCCTCACCGCGCTGTCATCACTGCACTCCACTGCGTTTCCATCACAATGACAGTTTATGACTGTTCAGTAAACCATTTGGCCCGCGATTTAGGCTGGATTTTAGATTTTGGCCCCTTCTCTGATTGAGTTCGACACCCCTAGTCTAGAAAGGTTGAGAACCAATGGTGCAATAAAAAGTACTTTTTATCATTAATTACACAACTGCCCAGTACCTCACACTGCAGAGCAGTGGCAAAGTTGAGTTGAAACAGAGTCCAGCATCTGAGCAGTAAGTCATATTTCACATATCTGTACTTTGATTTTTCCAGATTATCTCAATAATCTGTCAGATTTCACATATTCTAAAGCATTTTGAACTTTAAGCTCTGAATTCTCTCTTAAAAAAGAAAAATCTTATACAATTATGTACTGCTCTGCTAAATGTTTTTCTTTCTTGCCACATTTATCATGAGCTGTGGTCTTATCACTTAAGAACATTTGTTAGTATGTTCTAATGCGTGGTAAGGAGTATTAAGGTCCTAAAAAGAAATTCTTAAGAAGCCAATTTAAAGTGTCAAGGACCTAACTATGGCCACACAATAGCCCAAAGCTGGGGTGACTCATGCCTTTCTCCCTTCCTTCTATCCTAGCCTGTGAAAACAACAAAACCAACAAAAGGAAACAAGAATCTTATAAATAAAGTCATAAACTCAGTCAGACTTAAAGATAGGATATGTAAAGCTTATAGAACTTGCTTTTGGAATACAAACTTTTTATTGACCCATGCTAAAATAATAACATTCTCTATAAATTGGTGACTCTTGGATCTGAAGAGCGTCCAGGAGATAACTAAATGTACCATCTGTACCAGCAAAACTAGACATAAACATCATGCAGAGTTGTAACATGTGTCCTAAAATCTCTAGGCAAGAAATCATGACCTCTGTCAGACCCTTTCTACCATGTCACAACTTGAATCATCAATAATCCATCCTTACTTCTTTATTTTGTTTTATTTTTCCATCACCATTTATCCCCTCGATGCCCTCATATACATCCCTAAGTCTTCAGCACTGCTCATTGCAATTTCAATGTATTCAAAGAACATATCTTAAGCATTGACTAAGTGTAACGAAATAAGACATTGTAGGATGTATAAAATTAAATATTAATCCCAGCATCAAAAATTTAGTCTATTGCAAAAACAACAAAGCTATGGAACTTAATCGCCCTGCTCATGTCCCTTATAGACATCATTAATTGATTGCTACATTTTCTCCCAGTGGTGGACACAGTTTCAGAATCCTCAACACATCTACACAGGCAAAAGACATTGATCAAATTTGGCATAGGAGATAAGATCTATTTGTTAACTATAGTTGGCATGTCACCAGTGAATCAAGGTAATTTTTTAAAATGCTAATTAGAGATTTCAAGAGTGTTCTGAGAGTGAAGAGAAAGGACAACTTATTCTGAATGGTTGAAGCAAAGAATGTTTTATGGAGGAAAAAGTATCTAAATAAGACTATCCAGGATGAGGATGATGTCAGTGGGTGGATTTTTAGAGTATGAACATTTCTGCTGGGCCAACACCAGGAACAAAAGTATAGAGGGCATGCATGTTGAACAGTGCATACAAATCCTTGTCGCTGGGTTAGGGGTGTATAGGATATAGTGGGAACAAGAGTAACTTAGAGTCGTGCCTTTGAAGATGATCAGTGTCTTAGGAGATTTACTTTTTCCGAGAGAATGGAAGTGTTTCTGGAGAAAATAACAACATACTACTTAATCAACTCATTAAAAATAGAACAATAAGGATCAGGAGCACCCAATTCTCCAAAGAGCTGCCACTTGCAAAGGCCCTCCAAAATCCATTTAAAGTTTTGCCTTCGAAATGTGCGTATTACCTTTTTATTTCATTTACTCAGATGTAGAGTAATAGGCCAGGCTAATAGGGTTTTTTTGGTTGATCCACTTGTCTCAAAAGATATTTGCACCTTGTGAGCATTTTCTTCATTTCTCTCAAATCCTATTAGAATGCTCTGTTGTGTACCCATGGAAGGTTGAGTGGCTAGCCTGCAAACAGCCATCAGCCCCAGGCTGGCCAGGCACTCCCCAATGGGGACCCCCACCCTGAAGGTGGTGTGGCCAGCCTGAAAACGGCTCTCACCCAGGCTGGCCAGGAACCCCAATGGGAACCCTCACACTAAAGGGTGTGTGGACAGATTGAAAACAGCCCTCAACCCCTCACATGCTCCCCCATACCCCCCCAGTGGGGACCCTCACCCTGTGGGGGCATGGCTGGCCTACAAACCACCACAGGCCCCTCACGCAGGCTTCCCAATGCCCCAAGGGAACCCCCACCCTAATCCGGGACACCATTCAGGGCAAACCAGCTGGCCTCCACCCATGCACCAGGCCTCTATCAATATTAATAAAAAGTAATATGCAAATTAGACTGGGAGACCTTCCAGGAGACCTTCCGGAAGTTCTTCTGGACAAAGCCATGGTGGCAGGGCCAAGGTAGGCAGTTAGAGGCCAAGAAGGGAGGGTAGTTGTGGTTTGATCAGGCCAGAATGGGATGGCAGTTATGGATGATCAAGCAAATTAGGGGGACTGTTGGGAGTGATCAGGCCAGTGAGGGGTGACAGTTGGGGATGAGCAGACCAGCAGGGGGCCAGCAGGCATCAGTGGGGGTCAGTTGGGGGTGATCAGGACAGCGGGGGGGGGGGGGGGCAGGAGTTTGGAGGGGGCAGTTGGGAATGAGCAAGCCAGTGGGGAGGGAAGGTGGGGGTGAGCACACTGGTACAGGGTTCAGTTGGGGATGATTAGGCTGGCAGGGGGGCATTTGGGGGCAAGTAGGCTGGCAGGCAGAGTGGTTATGGGCAATCAGGCAGGCAGGTGGGTGAGTGGTTAGGAGCCAGCAGTCCTGGGTTGTGAGAGGGATGTCTGACTACAAGTTTAGGCCCAATCCCTGTAAACAGGCAGTAGTATAATACATCCTTTGAGGGGTCCCAGATTAGAGAGGGTACAGGCTGAGCTGAGGGACATCTTCTCTCCCCCCCCCCCCCCCCCACAAATTTCGTGCACTGGGCCACTAGTATATATATATAATTCATGAAATATATAAGCTATGGAAAAGACTAATATGAATAGAACAGGAAAGAAAAGCTCTAAATTACTATTTATACTGTACACATAGCATGTATATATATATTTAGAGCCTTTCTTTCCTGTTCTATTCATATTAGTCTTTTCCATAGCTCATATATTTCATGAATTCAATACTGTACAGTGATGTTGTTCTAAGGTAGGGGTGTCGAACTCAATCAGAGAAGGGGCCAAAATCTAAAATCCAGCCTAAATCGCGGGCTGAATGGTTTACTGAACAGTCATAAACTGTCATTGTGATGGAAACGCAGTGGAGTGCAGTGATGACAGCGCGGTGCGGGCCACATTGCAAGGCCTGGCAGGATGGATTTGGCCCGCGGGCCTTGTGTTTGACACATGTGTTCTAAGTGATACCTAAATCTGATACTATGCTGAGTTTTATGCAGGCAAAAGTCCAGAGGCAGTGAGAGAAGATAGCAATCTAAGATTTGGGTTTGCTTTTTGTTTTCTTAAACAACAGCAGCAAATACTCCTCAAGAGTCATATGTTCAATGTTCAGTCTTAGAGAGCAAGGCTCTGAATTAGACTACCACCCAAGCAATCTGCTGTCCCACAAATGCTAACTGAGTGCTTCTATTGGTTATGGATGGCGCCTCATCAACCATTCCTTTGTGGCCTTGTCCAAAACTAGTGTGTTCACCATCAGTAACTAACATAGGCTCTGAAGTCAACAGATGTTAGTTCCAAATTCTCCAGAGAGAATCTTTCAAAAGTTGCTGGTATTATTAGACACAGGGTTTTTATAGCTAGGAGGCATAAATATCACTAAACTACCATTGACTTTTCTGTAAAAATTCTTAAACCATGGGTTTAAAATGGTATCTTATGTGCATCATTCTTCCAAGGTTTTAATATCAGGATTGCTTGACAATTGCAATGTTAATTGCTGATGTATTACATAAACTATACTACTTTGCTAGGCAAAAAAAACAACATTATACAGTAAATTTACAGTTTCAGACCACTCTCAAATGTCATTGCCCTGGACATGTGGTCCACAGAAGAATGCCATTGCAGGGCCATTTCTTTCTTCCCAAATCACCTCACATGCTTTCAGTATGACTGGAGACTGAAGAGTATTTCCTCAATAAATTAGAAATGAATTTTCAAAGCAAAAATATTTTTGGTTGTATAGGCATTTGAAAACGAAGTCCATGGACATACTGTCTCATATTGCACCTTGTGAACTTGAAGACTTGCCTGTTAGGCAAATGTCGTGGTTCTGATTTCTTGAGAGAAGACTATCATGAAGACACTTAGGAACAATTGCCCAACAATCCTGTTCAGATGACAAAAGAAAACATGTGTTCTGATCTGCCAATCTGAATTTCATTTATACTACACACAGGTCCTGTTATACAAGCATATGCAAATAATAATAATAATAATAATAATAATAATGACAATTCTCAGTCTTTTTTAGACAAGAAAGGACAGCAGATGCATGAACTTCAAGCTTTAACCATGTGTTGTAATGAAATTTATATTGAGTTGAAGAGAAGAAACAGAGAAGCTAAGCAAATCCTTTACCCAATGGTCATCCATTAGATGAGTTATCTGCTCTCAGAAAAATGAGTTCCGCACTGTAAGAAAGGGGACACAGACCAAAATCAGTTTAGCTCGATGGATAGAGCATCAGTCTGCAGAATGAAAGGTCCCAGGTTCGATTCTTGTCCAGGGCATGTACATTGGTTGTGGGCACATCCCTGGTGGGGGGTGTGCAGGAGGCAGCTGGTCGATGTTTCTCTCTCATTGATGTTTCTAGCTCTCTATCCCTCTCCCTTCCTCTCTGTAAAAAATCAATAAACTATATTTGTTTAAAAAGAAAGGGGATACATATGTCCTCTTTGTTTTACTTATGTTAGTTATGAAAATTCAATTTACATAAGTTTTTCTTCACAGTTCTTTTCTTTACCTTTTCTCTAAACCCACAGTTAACCATACTCTACAATGTACAGTTAATAATTGAGAAATTCTAACCGCAAGCTAGAAATCAAATGCACATTTTGACCACAGCCAAAAACTGAACTTACACCAATATAATTATTTTTTATTAAATCACTTTTAATTAACATTTGAAATAAATATAAAATATATATTACTTATAAACATATTTGTAAATGTATATAAATGTGTATATATACTTAATGTAAACTTTTTATATACTAATATATACATATTAGTATATAATCTATACTAATGTATAATATATACTATAGTATATAGTATATACTCATATATACGTAAAGCATTGGCCAAGTATTTATATGTTGGAGAAAGTGAAAATGAGAGGAATTTATGATGAATTAGATGTTAATTGTGACTTTCAGTGAGCTCATATTGTAGTAAGAGAGACCAACATGAATCCCAATGCAATCTAAGGGTGTGAATAAAAGAAGAGAAGATGGACAGAGAAAGACTTCTGTATGGACTATGTATAAAAGATGAAAACACCAGTATTTGAGTGCAGCCAGAGGGAGAACTTCTAAATTCAGTTCAGGATGTCAACACTGGTCAATGTTGGTGAGCTTTATGGAAATTTGGGTGTCCTTGAGCTTGGGTGTCCTACTGAGACATCCTAAGGAAAGAACACTCCTGGAGTTATAGCCTAAGTAAGTGGAAAGCACTGGAGCTGGGAGACTATGAGAAAAGAGAATGTAGCTCTGATGTCCTTGTCAGGTTGCTGGCACACATGAATAATAATACTTTTTTATTTTAATTTATTCTTATTGTAGACATTATTAGAGATGTTGCCATCTTTCCCACTCCACCCCTTTGTCCACATCCACCTAGCCCCCAATCCCTGAATAATAATGAAAGTTGTTAGAGGCTCATTATCACTCAGCTCTTGAGAAGTCTAACAATGTCTAGGCCAACACTTCTGCTATATTATGACACACCACAGAGTCACAATGCATTGAACTTCATGCAGTTAGCAGAGTACAGAGCATGGAAGAAAGGAAATTGATAAAGTCCCACTTTAGCTGACATGTCAGGACAATTGAGGGACTTCTAGGGATAAGAATATCTCTGGGTACTTTCTGTTACCAAAGAACATCCTAGGATGGTACCAGACTCTATATAGTCAAGTATGGAGGTGACCAGGGAGACCATGTGCAATCAAAACAACTATTGCAATAGTAGCCAGAGCACTGGTCTCTGCTTTGGAAACATGAAATCTACCCTACACCACCCCACTGTGTCAAAAGCAAGTCATTTCAGCTCCCAGAACCCCAGATATTTACCATTAATTGGGGACTTGCAATAATCCACAAAAGGGTTTTATGAACTCTAAAATTTTATAATTGGCAGCATCATTTACTAGCCAATAGTGTAGGTAAGGAAGTTATGAAGTTGGAATCTTTACTTTATGTATTAGTCATCTCAGGCTACCATAAGAAATACCACAGACTGGGTGGCTTAATCACAGATATTTATTTCTCACTGTTTTGGAGGCTGGAAATTCAAGAGAGGTGCCTGCCAGCAGATTTGGTTCCCTGTCCTCACATAGTGGAATAAAAGAGCTTTCTGGATGTCCTCTCCTTATAAGGCATTAGTCCCACCATGGTGCCTTCATTCCATCCTCATGATCTCAACTAAACTGGATTACCTCCCATAATACCCTCCCACCTCAAATAGGGCTTCAACACATGAATTTTGGAGGGATACAAACATTTAGTCCATAACACTGTCATATTAAGGTAATCATTGTTTTAGTAACATAAAAGAAAAGAAAAAGGTAATGACTTGAGATTATGAAATGTCTGGAATGAGGTGGTCCATTCAAAGACCAAGAGCCCCAAGCTGGATCTGACTATAGGACAGCCTGGCAGGGCATTCTTAGAAAATGAAAGTGTTTTTTAAATGATGTTGGAAGAATTGGGTTTCAATAATCATGATTTCATCTTATACTATAGGATTAACATGGAATGTAGTTGTTATGTTCTCATGCTTATGATATAAACTATCTTCACTGTGATGCTAGAATAAATGAAAAGCTAGAATTGCAGGAACAACTAAGTGCTGAGCAGCAGCACAGTGAAGGCTGGCACTGTAGAAACTCATGATTTATGAGGTTAACTTGTGAGCAAACATAAGCAATGTTAAATGAGGAGCAGAGAAGAGAGCATTGTTTGAGTGTCATGCATAATGCTAAGGTGTTATGAATCTTATACCATGGGAAATATTTACTGTTGGTTGTGATATCTAAAATTTTTAATTGCCTGTCCCAGACATAGAGTAATATAAAAGCTAGACTCGGTACCTGAATTCTTTGGGTGTGTCTTACTAATACATTGGGTGTCAATCACAAGTAAGAAAGATATGGTGTGGATACATCTAATTCAGTCTTTCTCAAATTTTTGCTGCATGCATGAGAGTTGTCTGAAGGAGTCGTGCAAACAAACACAGATGCTGAGTCCCATCTCCAGAATATCTGATTCAGCTGGTCCGGGGTGGGGCCTGAGAAATTGCTCCACATATTCCAAGGTAATAGTAATGATGCTCTTTCTAACTCCACATAATTCAGAGAGAAATTACACTCCAACACTGAGTCTTAAATTGTAAGTAATAATTGCCACTGCTAATCTTTTCCTCAGATGAAAAATCATGAGATAAACATGGAGATCTCAGACCAGCACCTAGGACTTCATTTCCATTGTAGGTTTCCTCCATAACTAAAAGGATTTCAGATTTTATTTGTAGAGCCTTGCATTTTATAATTAATTGCATCTTTGATCTTGATTTTCTATCTTGTGTTCTTAATTAAATATTCTTCATCTCTATCTACACAACTAAGTTTTGTATGCAAATGCTGGTGAGAGCTAGCAAGTGCAAGAAATAGAGGGTGGGGGAGAATAGGTGGATTGGCCAGATGAACAAACCATACTGAATTTCCCAGGTCCCTTCCTAGGCAACCCAGGAGAATTGGTCGCTCTAGCAGAAAGACAGCTTGCCAATGAACTTGGGGGAGAAGGGAAATAAAGACTACTGATCCTGTTATTTACACTAACTCTGCTGCTTCAGACTGGTAAAATCTTTTGACAATAATAGTATAACAGGAGCAGAAAAATATCCTTCCATACTCATAATTTGGCAAATACCAGCAAGGTCATGCCTGCTGCCTCTGTCTAGATTCCAATGTGAGGCTATTATTTATTGATAAATGCTATGCAAATGCTTAATGGGTCCACAGGTGATAGACAATTCCTCCTCCCCAAGCTCTTTTCATCTTCAATTCCCTGGTCCTTTCACTCTCTCTAATGAGCATCTTTGTACACTATCCCTACTGGCAGTGTGCTGGTTGTTCAGTGGCCTTAAGCTATCATTACACGCTTTGTGAGTTTCCTAATTTTCTGCCTAGCAGTGTGTCAAATATTATAGTTTGCAAAGCTATAAAATTAAGAGGTTTTAAACTCTTGATTTTCTAGCAGAGTACCTCTTTCAGAGAGCTTGTTACATTGTCTTCACAAATATCTTGCCTTTGATGGACTTGGGGGATCAATTTTTAGCATGGGAAGTTTGATGTTTTGTTTTCCTCCATCTGTAAAACCTTATGATTCTATTTCCCGATGAATGCAAATGACCAATGATAAAGTTCAATGGGAGAACTTGAAATTTTGGCCCTTACTTCCATCCTTTACTTATCGGCCTTTCTTTCCTTTACCCTCATGCTAAGAAAGATCCCTCCTCCAACAGGAGTAGCTGGAGAGGAGGGGGGCTCCCAGTTACTCTCTAACTAAAAGAGATTCAAGAAGGAGATGCATAACTCTTTCCATTATGTTTTATATCATGTGTTAATAGGCATCTACACAGCCACAGTGGGGGAAGAGCCCTACAGATAAGTAGGACAGAAGAGTTCACACTTGTGCTTCCCTAATTAATTCAGATGGATAGTGGTGTTTTGATTGCAAAGAGAGCTTTCCACCTCCTGTCATCCAGGACAAATGGGAGATCAAGCAAGCAGATTTCATTATAGGATATGAGTTTTTCCTGGCAAAGGAAAGAAGTTAGAAGAATATTTGGGTTGTACTTTAAAGTTCACTCATGAACTGTTTTAACCTCTTCTTGTCTCCCTATCCCTCCACCCACATCCAAACAACTCTGAAATTCTCTCATCACTCCCTGTCTCCCCAAAAGAGAATGAACAAATTTCAAGAATTCTCCCCCTATAGCTCAGCACTGCTATTCTTCACATGAGAGAGAATCCGTGCCTAAAGGGCTCAGCCTGCTCAGTCCTCTTGCTTCCCATAGGCACGTCACATTGTTGCAGGTTGTGGGGTGGGGCAATTGAGGAGGCATATTCAAACTTCCCATTTATGTTCACAAAGGTCGGGGCACTTCCACAGGGAGCCTAACTTTCCTGAGCAAATAACATATTTCTGCAAGTTGCCTTGGCTTTGGTGAAAGAAAAGAAAGAGCAAAGGTGAGTGGGAGATATTTCTGTAGATTGTATGGTGGGGGCTCAGCTGGACTGTAGGTGCCCTAATAGTATCTGTTTTTGTTTTTGTTTTTGTTTTTTACTGTTGTTGAGTTAAAATGAAGCTTGCAAAGGAATGGTTACTGAGTTAGAGCCCCACTTTGCAAAATGCTTTTATTTATCCTCCTCTACCCTCCTTGCTATTGTCTACTGTGTTACTAAGTCTAGGGCTTAGCTAATGGTTAGGAGCTAGTAGTGGAGAAAGACAAAGAAAGAGAGAGAGAGACTTAGGTATAGAGATACAGAGGGAAAGAGGAGAGAGAGAGAAAGAGAGAGAGGAGGGAAGAGAAAGAGAGAAAGAGAAATACAGAGAGAGAAATACAGAAAGAAAAGGCAGAAAAAGAAAAATAGATATAGTAGATAGATATATTTATAAAGGAATACAGACAGACAAAGAGGTACAGAGAGAGAGACAGAAACAGAGAGACAGAGAGAAAAATAAAGATACACTCATGCACCACCTGATGTTTTGGTCAAAGGCAGACTGCACACACAATGGTGGTCCCATAAGAATACAATGGAACTGAAAAGCCCATCACCTAGTGATGTCATGGCCATCACAGCATCCAGGGTCATAGTGCAGTGTTACTCGCCTGCTTGGTGATGCTAGTCTAAACACACCTGCTCACTGATAGTCGCATAAAAGTTTGCACTTACAGTTATCACTCTAGATGCTACTTGATAATGAAAATAAATGACTAACTATGTTACTGGTTTATGTGTTTAATATAATATGCTTTTAATCAATAGAGTACACTCTTTCAACTTATATAAAAAAAAAAAAGTTCGCTGTAAAGTAGTATGCTGTGTTATGCCAGCAGCAACCTTGTGCTTCTCACACTTAGCACATCTATTGATTGCTCAGTTTCTCTTATGCTTGGTTTAAATTCGTGTTGTGTTATAAATTAAGTGTAGACTAAGTGTACAGTAATTATAAAGTCCACAGTAGTACACAGCAATGTCCTAGACCTTCACATTCATTCACCACACACTCACTCACCCAGAGCAGCTTCCTGTCCTGCAAGCTTTAAGCTTTGTTCATGGTAAGTGTTCTATACAGGTGTACTACTTCTTATCTTTTAGAAAATATTTTAAATTGGTTTTTAGAGACAAAGGAAGGGAGAGAGAGAGAAAGAGATAAACATGAATGTGAGAGTGAAACATCAGTGGGCTGCCTCCTGCACCCACCTTACCAGGGATCAAGCCAGAAACCCTGAGCATATGTCCTGACAAGAATTTGAACTGATGACCTCTGGTGCATGGGATGATGCTCAACCAACTAAGCCACACCAGCTGGGGCACTATTTCTTATCTTTTATACTGTATTTTTTCTATGTTTAGATGTATAAACACTTATCTTTGTTCTACAATTGCCTAGCATATTCAGTAAAGTAACATGCTATACAGGTTTTGAGCCTAAGATCAGCAAGCTATACCATAGAGCCTAGATGTGTAGTAGCCTATACCATCTAGGTGTATGAAGGTGCACTCTATGATGGTCACAGAGCAATGCAATTGCCTAACCACACTTTTCTTACAACATATCCCTATTGTTAAACAGTACATGACTATACAGAGAGAGAGACAGAGACAGAGTGAGAACTGGACCTAAATGTCCTCTATTATGAGGACGACAGAGACCTCTAAGGGGACAGACCTTCTGGGCAGAGTAGATAGGATGCAGACCAGAAGGAGGCATTGAACCTGACTTTCATAGCTTGTCTGGGCCCACATAGTCAATTATGGACAGTGCAATTTACAAGACTACTAAACTGCTTCAGGCACTGGTGAAAGACATCAGACTCCCAACAAGTGTTTCGTAACAAGCTTGGGCAAGGGATCTCTTTTGGCCACCAGCCTGGTAATTTGTGCTGAAAAATTCAGTTCCAAGGTCAAGACCCAAGTCCAGGTCACCTGACCTGACCCCTGTGCAAGTCTCTGAGTGGAACAGCAGGCTGCACCTCCTGTGTCTCCTGGGGACTTCAGTGCTCAACAACTGTTTCAAGGGTCTAGAGGAGAGTCAACCCTTACAAGGCTCATTGCAAACTGGAAATAACAACACCTACTTGGTCAGGTTCTTCTAAGGGTTAAATGAAAAGTCACTTAGCAAATGTTGGTTGAGCCCTTCCTATTTGTCATACTTTCTTCTAAGTGCTTAATATGCATTAATTCATTTATCTTTAGAATAACAGTAATTATTATCCTCACTTCACAAATGAAGATATTGAGGCACAAAGAGAAAAAGTGGCCCCAGAGGTTAAAAAAATTCAATGTCCAACAAGTTACTAGTAAATGGAAGAGTTAGAGCTTCAACCCCAGCCACCTGACTCAAGAGGCCAGCCCGTATCACAGCCTTATCCCAACACATGGCATATGGCAACTCTTCACAAAATATGAACTCACTGTCATTACCAATAGTAAGAGTTTTGGGATCATGGTGACCTGAATTGCAAGTGGAGAAGAACAAATCTACAGATTTGTTTTTCTTCCTCCTCCTTCTGTCTCTTGCTTGATCTAATCAGAATATCAGAAGGAAGAAGGAAGGGGAAGGGAGGAGCTTGTCTGATGTGTGGGTGAAGGGATGGGACAGTTTGTATCCCAGTGCCTCTTTGTTTTTAGACTATCATCGCCACACATCCTCAGCTATCAATGTTCGCATCTCAAATAACATTCGGTGGGAATAAGAAGTTCATGTACTACCAGTGCATGAGAGATCCCCCTCTAACACTTTTGTACCTCTACAATTCCTTAAGCAATGATAATGATCTTTTTCTTTCTTGGTTTTCATGCTGCTATATAAACCCACACTCTGAAGATGTATTTTGTATGAAAAGAAATTTCTGGAAATGGCAAACTCAATAGAGAAGTGGGGGACAGGACACGTGAAGAAGGAGGGAGTGGGAGATAGTCTACAATCTATCAAGATATGTGGATCAAGACCTTCTCAACCGTTTTTACCAAAATAGCACCTGGGGCAGTAAACAGATATACTGAATTGAAAGTGGAAGAGAGAGGAGGAAAAGGGGCAGGGAGAGGGTGAGAGGAAAGAAAAGAGGAAAGCTGTCAGATTCTTTCTAACCACACTGAAATAGTAGAAGCCCTATGTCCTGGCCTTTTTCCAGAGGATCTTGTAGAATTAGGAAGACTTTATGCATACCTGAGGACAGATTACAACATGCCCAGGATCCAGACCTTGGGTAGCACTCTAGTCACTTAGAACAATGAGAAATTAATATCTTCTGGTAGTTCCTTCACCAAAATCTGGGAACTCACTTCTATCCATAGATCTGCTTTATAGAAACTCTTGTAGATAAGAGTAGCTTTAAGCTTGCCTACTGTTAAGTGTCAGGTCTTGGGTAATTTGACTTTATAATCAATAATAAGGGTTCAGTATACTTCCCTCTTCATCCCAGCCCCTCCCCACTGCCATCTGCATCTTTCTTCTAGTCTGCATTCAGCTAGGGACTACAGTTGTGTTTCAGGTATGAAAACACTGATTTATGAGAGAGACTCAGAGCATTGATAGACTCCCAGCCTGGTGCTGACAGGATTTCCCTAGGGAGAATGAGGAACAGATTCCATATGACATCCAGGTCCTTCCATCATCTATCTCACCTAAAAGATAAGCCCTATTTCCCATCCCTGCACCTTGAATCTAATAATTCAGTCCTAGATCACATTCCCTGGGTCTCTAACAAGTAATTTAACCCCATCCCAACCCCTTGAGCCTTTACCTTCTTGTTTACCCCTATCTCCCACTTTTGTATCACAATAATGATCTGACTGCAATTCTACTTAATGGTCCAGCCCTATCCCACCCCTCCAAAACTCTACCTGAATTTTAGCCCTACATCCCACATTCTAAATAAACTGGACTTCTCACTGTGCAGCTAACCCATCTTCCTTCTTCCTGCCAACCATGGTGCCTTTGTTAATAATATTTATTCTGCCTAAAAGCCCTCCACACTGTCTATTACTGAAATTTTTAACACCTGCATGAATCCCTTTGAATTAGAATTTCTCTTTCCATTTTCTCACTCTCTGCCTTACTTAAACATATACTATTTTTAGAGTTATATGCACCATGTATAGCTTACACACAGTATTGTAAAGGCGATGAGTGGGTGCAATGCTAGGGTTATAAGGTGGCTGACTAAGACTTGACCTTGTATGACCTTCTTTTATAATCTGATAATTTATATGCTCCTATTGGCAATATGCCAGTAACATGCATAATTTGTTTGATAGAAAGAAAGCGAGGAAGCAAATTATTTAACTGAATGATCACTGTAGCTGAATAGGAACACAGTAAATAAAACTCCAATGCTTCCCATGCATCACATATCCCTAATGGGCTCAAGGAAAGCATGCACATTTTCTGCAGTAAGATGTTAGGGACTGTGGCAGTACATGTAGGTGTAACAGCACATCGTTCAGTCAATTCAAAGAGATTCTTTGACACCCTCATCTCAGAGAAATGTGTATCTTATTTGGAATGCTTTTCTTTTTCATTTTGTCCCTTTTTATTCAGACTGTTGCTGTACAGTCTAATTTAATTCATCTAAATGGATGATTCATTAATGTATGATTACATGTTTTATTAAAGGGATTTATCAATCCCCATTTTAAAGAGAAGTTGGTAAAATGATTTTTATTAGAAGATGTCAGCCTCTAAAAAATTTAAAATTATAGTCATTCAGAAAACACTCTGGAGTTGATTCCTTGAGATGTTTATGTGTCTGCAGCAGGCACATGTGTAATTTTACACATGTAAGCATCCTGTGCATGCTCCTCTCTCTCTTCATTGCATGCTGTAGTGCACTTAGTCTTCCCTCATTGGCTTATCAAAGCTTCATAACCATCTTCACTACCACATAGTGTGTTGTGGTACATTGAAAGAAAACTCTTTATTAGTTAAAAATGCATAGTGCAGTACTTAGTGATATTTGACAAGATAGCTTATATTTGTTTTTAAATATCCTAGAATATTTCAAATAGGGAGATGGACAAAGAAGCTTGAAAATGTTAAAAGTAGATGATGGATATGTGGAAAGTTTTTATACTATTAACTCCACCTTTACTGGATATTTGAAAATCTTCATAATAAAGAGTAGTACACACATATACCTATCTTTTCACTTCTCTCTCTGATTTCATGTACATGGAGCAAACTCTTAATTATTTCATTCTCCCAATATCTTGTCATAAGGAGAAAAGTAGGAGAATACAGGATGTAAGTATTTAGTCCCTGAAAAGGAGAAGCCCTTGCTACATGTTCATGAATCGGGATCCTGCTGTGTTTCAATGCTGTGGCTCTTGTAGCTCCACTGCTTTCCCAAGTCATAGAGATGCAAAATTCTTCATCATTCCTGTTCTTCCCAGTGGTTCTTCAGGCACACTGGATCCAGCATAGCCTCCTCACGGACCAAATCTTTGTGGTTTCAGTACCTGGCACTCCCATGTTTGTGCAGCTCTTCTAGGGCCATTTTTGTCTTTATTCAAAATATATTTGTTAAAGTAGGACCCGGTTAGATCAGAAATGGAAAAATAATTATTCAGTATACACTGTGTCACTGTGCTGGGCACCAGATATGCAAAGATAAATAAAATGGCATACCTGCTCTCAATTAGATGACATTTTAGTGGGGGGGAAAAAACAGGTAAAAAAAAGTGCATACAGAGCCAAAACCGGTTTGGCTCAGTGGATAGAGCGTCGGTCTGCCGACTGGAAGGTCCCAGGTTCGATTCCGGTCAAGGGCATTTACATTGGTTGCCAGCATATCCCTGGTGTGAGGTGTGCAAGAGGCAGCTGGTCAATGTCTTTCTTCCATCGATGCTTCTAGCTCTCTAGCTCTCTCCTCTCCCTTCCTCTCTGTAAAAAAATCAATAAAAAAATATATTTTTTTAAAAAAAGTGCATGCAGAGACTGTACAAAGCTCCAATATTAGTGGAAGAGAAAAAGAGTTTCAGTGTGAATAACAAACACTGCATTAGATGTTCACATAAGAAGCTTTTGAAACAGAAAGAAGAATCAATCGATTCTGAGGAAGCACAGACCAGGAAGCCTACAGAAGAAGCGGTATGTAAAATGAACAGTTAAACCTGATGGAATCTCCAGGCAATAAAGGGGTTGGGATCCAGAGAAAAGGAGGTCAGATGGTTAGTAAGAGGGAAGTGAGTGACCAAAGCAAAGGAGTATGAAAGGGCAGAGAAGGACATGAGGGAAAGGACTCATGACTCTCAGCCGCACATGCCAAACCCAGCCTCCACCCGGTGGTGTAAACGTTAATGGAGCACAGCCTCGCCAGCGAGCTTACAGATTGCCTGTGGCTGCTTTTACTATATTGTGATGGCAGGAGTGAGTGGTTGCCACAGAGACTAAGGGTATGCAAAGCCAGAAATATTTATTAAATATCTGGTCCTTTACAGAAAAACTTTGCCCAATATTTGAACAATATTTCTTGAACTTTAATGTGCATGCAAACCACTGAAATCTTATTTAAATGCACTCTGATTCAGTAGGACTGAGTGGGACCAAACTTCTGAGTTTCCTTTTTTCTTTTATCCTTACCTGAGCATATCTTGAGAGAGAGAGAGAGAGAGAGAGACATCAATTGGTTGCCTCCTGTACACACCCCAACCCTAGATTGAACCTGCAACCTTGTTATGTGCCCTGATTGAAACTATTAATGCATGAAATGATGTTCCAACCCACGGAGCCACCTGGCCAGAGCTAAATGTATGAATCTCTAAAAGGCTTCTAGATGAGGCTAGACAGCCCAACAAGCTCTGGGTGTCTTAGAGTTGAGCATATGGAGATCGCTAAGCTCATTTCTGGAGACAACCTAACGTACTAAAGTTCACTGAGGTGCCAAGCCCTGTTTCTGTAACTGACTTAAGCCATAAGAACAGTTCTATAAATGCCAAATGGTCATTAATCATGCCTCTCGTCTTCCTCTCAACAAGGCTAATACTACAATCACCATATGCTCTGCATCCACCCTTAGGGTGTCTCTGTCTCAGTCCCTTTTAGCTAAGGATCTCCTAGTTACAGGCTGCATGGATTCCCTTGCACTCCATCCCCACAGCTGCTGAGCCAACACAGCTGCATCCCTCTCTTAGTGGCAATAATTTAGTGATCAACTGTAACAAAAACTGAAAGGACCTCTAGTAAAACTAGAAAAGCTACTCCAGAAGGCCTCTACCTTGACCAATCGCTATTTTAATAATAATGCTGATTTCTACTTACCTCATTCCAAAATCCTTATAACATTACAGTAAAATAAGAACACTCACTCAAATGACTCAAAATATCCTTTGTTGATTTCAGCCTACAATTATGAGGGTTGGATTTGGGAACAACTTCTTCCCCCGCCCCCCATTTATTTTTAGGTAGAGGATTAGAATTAACTCAGATTTGAGAATTATTCCATCTGAAAGAAATTTTTAAATTATCTGGCATTCAAATATGTACTTTCTTAGTAAAAAATTTTGTATTTCTGCACCTTCCCTCCCCCAAATAAAAGAAAAGGCATATGTAAAGAACCAAACTGAGAGGGTACTTTAAACATCAATAACTCTGGAAAGAATAACATTTAGATGAGTTAACTTCCCATGACCCAGAAGTATAAGGACTGAATTAACTCAGAAACTTTATACATGGACTTCATACTTAATGTGTTCAGTAGAATACATATTACAAGTTATCATGTATCCCTCATCATGATGCTTGGGGTTTGTGGTTCTCCCAGACCCCTGGTCTAGGAACCAATAGCAAGAGTGAGCTACTAACTTTGCCATGATTGGCAGGTCACTTAAACCCACCTCACTATCTGCAAAGTCCCATTCTAGCCCTAAGAGTAGAATTCCATAGATTGACCCAAGAGTAAATCCAAAGTCAAGAGTCCAAGTCAGCCTTCTGATTTCAAATCAATAGGCTTTCTTCAATGTTCTATACTGTTCCCATGGATAAAAATCATCCATTTATTACCTCATTCTTGACAGAACAGTAATAATGAAAACTGCCCAATTTGACCTACCGGTAAACCTCTCAAAGTGTTGTTCAGTTTCTATTCTGGGTTTGAAGCTAATATTAGAAATCACTATTGTAGAGATTTGTATGAACTCACATGAAGCACTGGGAGTTTTTAATTACTTCAGATCAATAGAGTAATTGCTAGATAAGCTTGGCTTGCACTGTCAGCATGCTTTAAGCAACAGGTGCCTTAGTGTCGCTGCTGAAGTGCCAGCATTGTTTATAAGGCATAAAGGGCAGGGCCAAGGGCACAGAATAATAAGAATGACTGCTCTACCAAGTGTTTCTTAGCCAAATGTTGTAATACAGCCAGGGGTGTTAAAACAAGTGGGGAGATTAAAGATGCTTTATAACCAATACATTGAAGCTTTTCAGTATATCCATTTCTCAAATATTTCTCAATGATCACAAAATAGAGAGAACAGAAGAGGGCAAATTCATGACCTCTCCCAGTAGGGCTGCTGCTAAACCATCACATGTGGCTTAGTGAGCAGGGTGAAGGCTGGATTTCACACACACTTTTAATAAAGCCTCACTATATATCCCAATAAATGTTAAATGCTGCTTACAGTTTGCAATTTATTGATCCAAGTGTGTGGATGGATGAACTTTTTTATGGGTGTACTTTTGAAAGAACTCTGCTGCTTTGGGATTATGGGGGGTGGGGAGAGCCTGGGGGTTTATAGTTACAATTCAATGCCTATGAGAAAGAGAAGAAAATGGAGATAAAGAATCAGTTTTTCCAAAGTACTTGAACCGAAAGGCAATAGAGCCAAACAAGAAAATAAACCTCTTGAGCCCCTGGTCTCTGATCCACGGGAACTTGCCATTGTGCAAGGAAGCCTTGCTAACTTACACAGGGACTGCGTTGAACGAAACTTGATGTGGTACAGAACCATAACCAAGGCTGAGTGGGGAGCCAACACCTGCAAACACAGTTGGGATCCAGCCAGGTGAAGTGCTTGCCCTGGGGGGTTGGGAATAGGGCTCTGAGAAAAGAGCCACTTCTGAAATATTTAGAGCACCTGCATGTTGCTCAGCACCATTATGTTGTCTTGTCTCCCTTTCAGCTCCCCTGGGTCCTGAAAGTGTCATATATTATATTTTGTAATTGTGTAAGGTGAAAGGAGGTGAGTAAAGAGGTATGAGACAGATTGTGACGCACTGTTCAATGAACACATTTCGAATTTATGGCTCCTTGCAATCAACCTTGCATCCACTTAACAGTTTGTCTCTGCCTCTTGTATTGACAGCATTGAGATGACATGTGTGGTAACAGGAGGTTTTTAATAGTCTGGGGATGTGGTGAGGTGGTTTGCGGATTCGGTATTTTAATGCAGTTCTTGCTTGCAGCATGTTGCTCCAGTTTAGAATTGATTACAGACACATGTGGCTGGAGACAGTGATTATTTTAGCAGACCACGGCAATCAGCTAAGCAAAAAACTTGGACTATGAGTTTGTACAATGTAAAGATGAGGGTTGGAAGGTGGGCACAGATGCGGGGAGGAGACACCTGAGAGAGGGATAAGCTCTCTAAGAAGAGATTGAGTCTGTTTTTTCCCAGTTGAATGTGGAAATTGAGAATAAGGTGAAGGAGAGAAAAATATCATTGCCCAAGGCCACTCACCCAATTTAAGTGTAACCCCATGCAGGGAAGCCTTATGAATCAGGCAAGTGGGAGGCCCTGAGAGATTTTGTGGCTCCTCCTACAGCTTCCCTGCATTTTTTTCTGGGTGCCCAGAATCCTCTGGAATCTTCCAGAAGCTTCAAGGCTCATATTCTAATTATTTTCTTTCTCCTGGTTTTTGTCAAATCTAATCTGTGACCCTTTCCTTAGGACCTTTGTGCCCCTGTCAGAGATTAATTAATACAAGCTAGATCAATAATAACACAGTAAGAACATTGGTTTAATCTAAGTATTACATACTTATTATCTTTATTTGAAGAACTCCCTGAAGCAGATGCTGTTATCATCCCCATTTTTTAGGTGGCAAAACCAAGCAACACAGAGGTAAAGTGTCAGGATTTAAAGCCAGGCAGTTAGACTCCACAATCTCCACTCTAATACCACACTTCTTTCACAAATAATAGTGGATGAACTTGGGCCACAAAGCAATTCTTCTGTTCTTACATGGTACTTTTCTCTGTCCTCATAGTAGTTAGAAGACTTTATGCAATATGTACTGGCTTGAATGGGTTAACGTTGAAAGAAAACCCACTTAAGGCCAAAATACCATGCTGGACTGGGATGCAAACATCTAGCATTTGTGGAATGTGTACCATGTGCCAGACTTGCCTCAGGCTCTGTGAATTCACTTATTTAAATCTCCAGACAACACTGTGAGGCAGGTGCTATTATCATCTACTCTACTTGGTAGTTGAGGAAATGGATCCCCACAGATCACATGGCTGCTCAGGGACAGATCTGGGATTCAAACTCCAAAACTGTGTGCAGAGTTTGCCCTGTTAGCCACCATGCTCTGCTACAAAGCAGGAATTCTGAATGCTCATGCTTATGTAGGGAAAACGAATGCATGAACAAAAGCCAAAAAGATTGATACCAAAATAAGAAGGGATGTGGGATTCACAACCTCAGCCAGTGGAGAACGCCTCAATGAGGAGAGAAGTAAAGATTAAGTGAGATTTAAGCAAGCAAAAAGGAAAGTACAAGGCTTTCCAGACACAAGATCAGTCTGAGAAAATGTGATATGTGAGAGAAAAATAGATTTACTAATTATCAGGGTCAGAGACTTCATGGAGGGAATGGGAGAGTTGTGGTTCAGTTTGGGGCCTTGTTTATTAGGCTGGAAAATATGGTCTTTTTCATGGAGATTTTTGTAAAAAGAAAACAAATGGCAGAGTGAAGGCTATGATCCAGGGGGAATACCAAGCCTCAATTTCTCCGTCTATAAAACAGAGCTATTACTACCAGCTTACTGGTATATGAGCCAGTGTATGTAAAGTCTCAAGCAGGGTGCCTATAATAGTGTAAGTTTGCAATAAATGCTAGTTACTCAACTCACTGCAGGTCATGAGATGAGATGAATAGTGTAGGTAAAAAAACCTGGCAACAAGGAGCTGCATTAAAAAGCGGAGTTTGTAGCCCTGGCCAGTGTTACTCAGTGCTTATAGTGTTGGCCCACACACCTGAGTCATGGGTTCAAATCCCAGTCCAGGGCACATATCTGGATTGTAGGTTTAATCCCCAGTCTCAGTTGGGGCACCTGTGGGAGGAAACCAATTGATGTTTCTCTCTTACAATGATGTCTCTCTCTCTCTCTCTCTCTCTCTCTCTCTCTCTCTCTCTCTCTCTCTCTCCTCTCACTCCCTCCCTTCCATTCTCTCTAAAATTCAATGGGAAATATATCCTCAGGTGAAGATTAACAACCACAACAACAAAAAGTGGAGGATTTAAGCATGGGAAGGACACGAGGGATACTGAATATTAGGAAAGAGGGTGTCTTTTATGTTTCCAGCCTAACTGGCCCTAACATAAGAGGTGGAGAAGCCAGACAGAGAGAGAGCCACTGTGTGTGGAAGGGAAGAGTTTGGTTGTAGATAAACTGTATCTGTAGTGACACTGTAACAGCAGGAGGGAATTGGAGAGAAAGTGAGCTCTTTATGAGTCATGAATTATGGCCCTGAGTTTGAAGTCATCTGTATCAATGTCATTTATGCTCCACTCCCCGAACACTCATTTTGCAGAGGTGCCCATGGCTTCCTTTTCACTCAAGACTCAGCTCACATGTCATCTCCTACAAGGAGCCTTCCCTGACCACCCTAAGGTTGGTAGCAACCCTCCCGCCCCCCGCACTCTCTATCCCATCACTCTGTTTTACTTACCACTCTCTGCAGTTGTAATGTGTCTGTTCACTTGCTCACAGTCTGCCTCCCCCAAGAGAACAGGGACTTGGTCCTGAACCCAGTTGGACCCAGAGCCTACAACAGAGTCTGGGAAATAGCAGGACTCAGAATTCCTAGGAAATGGCTTTGAGTATTGTTAAACTCAATAAATACAAATAGATTTGACTAAATCACATGTGTCAAACACAAGGCCCACGGGCCAAATCCGTCCCGCCAGGCCTTGCAATGTGGCCCGCACCGCGCTGTCATCACTGCACTCCGCTGCGTTTCCATCACAATGACAGTTTATGACTGTTCAGTAAACCATTCGGCCCGCGATTTAGGCTGGATTTTAGATTTTTGAATAAGCTAGAGAGCACATAGGAGATCAAAGAGGTGGGAAAGAGCAAGAAACAGAAGTGTCCTAAGGAGCCAGGGCACAAGATATATCAGAAGAAGGAGGAAAAGGAAGAGAAAATTCAACATGCACAGATGTTAAGGAGAATTGAACATAAAAGAGCAAAGGATTTGCTGGGGGCTGGGCTCCACTGGCCTGTGAGCACACACTGAGGGTGAGAGGGAAGGTGTGAGGGAGGCAGACAGATACTGCTATCCACCAGCTCCTGGGAATCTGATTGGGAAACAGGGCTGAAAACTGAGGCAGTAGTTTCAGGGGGAAGAATGTAAGAGAAAATAGTTCCGGGACAGGAGAGAATGAGGCAGAAATAGCAGAAATGGGAGATGCTTAAGAAAAAGACACAATAGCTCTAGCCGGCTTGGCTCAGTGAATAGTCAGCCTGTGGACTGAGGGGCTCTAGGTTCAATCCCGGCCAAGGGCACATGTCTGGGTTGCGGGCTTGATCCCTGGAAGGGGGGTGGGCAGGAGGGAGCCGATCAATGATTCTCTTTCATCAATGATGTTTCTATCTCTCTCTGCTTTCCCTTCCTCTCTGAAATCAATAAAGAAACATATTAGGGGGAAAAAGAGAAAGAGATAACAACCACAAGGAGAGGTCACCTGTCCCGAGAGGGAGGCAGACAGTCTGAGCAAACCCATGAAACTGATGGCCAGAATCCACATGATGATTTTTGCATGACTGGTGGAAATTGGTCCATTATCTGTGAAGAGAAATATAAAACCACATAAAACAGATTATAACCAAGCTTTCACCATGCGGAAAGAAATGCTTCATCTGCTTTAAATCCACTTAGAGGCAACATGGAATGTCCAAAACAAAATGAGAAAATAACTAGCAAAAGATGAAAATACTCAAAATAAAAAAAAAAAGAGAGAGGGAGAAATAGTGGAACCTTCACCACGTCAGCTAGCTCCCTGGAACAGCAGTCGATCCTGGAAAACGGGATGGTGCCCTGTCTCTTTCCTGCCTCATGAGGTTTTCACATACACTCGATATAAAAAGAATATGCCGTGAGGCAGGGGAGCGTGTTCTAAATGAATGCGAGCTGGTATGGTCAAGCCTGAGAGCAATTTCATTATCCCACATGTAATGAGACAGCTCTGTGCCACCCACTGAGGGGTGACTAATGCGTCTGCAGCAACCTCAAGAAAACACCTGTTTGGAGGAGGTGTTGGGCTAGCAAGAAACTTAATTATTGTAGCACAGCGATTTTCCACCGTGTGCCTCAGGCATTGCTAAAACATGCAGTACCTGACTATTTAGTCAAGGGCACTGACCTCTTTTCCCTTAGATTGTCAAATAAAAAATGACAACAGCAACACTATGATAGCCATCCAGGGTGAATGAATCAAAATATATATATATATATATATATATATATATATATATATATATATATATATATATATATATTGCCTGGCTGACATAGCTTAGTCGTTGAGTGTCCACCTATGAACCAAGAGGTTGGTGTCCCCCAGTCAAAGCACATGCCCAGGTTGCAGTCTCAATACCCAGTGGGGGCGTGCAAGAGACAGTCAATCAATGCTTCTCTCTCATCACTGATGTTTCTATATTCTTCTTTCTGAAATCAATAAAAATATATTTTAAAAAATATATATACCTTTATTTGCAGACTAACAAAAAAAATACATTTTTTGTGTGCAACAGAATTTTAGTAGTTTATGTGTCATACTGCTGCTCAGAGCAGGAATTGACACTGCCCCAGCTGTGGCCTCACAGGTCATCCTAAGGACAGAGCTGTAGGGGGAACTCTATGAGAGGACCCAGCCCTGCCTAAGGGGGAGCCAGCTCTATGGTCTGCATTCTCAGATACACCAAAATAGAAATGGCAAGCTTTTCAAGACAGGAATAAGATATTTTTAAAAATCACACAAAAGAGAAAAGGAAATGCCCCAAACTCCAGGGCCAGAGAAATTTGAGTTCTCAGGGTCACCACTCTCTGGGGAGGATTCAGTTGCTGGGACCCCGCGTCCTTTACAGGGTCAGAGCTGGAACACTTGATGGAGCTGGGGCCCCAAGGCGATGGGTCCTGACTCTTGATGGCACTCTCAGTCTTTCTCTCCTGTTTCATATCTTCCTCTGCATCCTCCTCCTTCTTTCCTCCTACAGATGGGCACTCTTTTTTCACTTGTACTAGTCCTCTGGCCTCAGCAGGTACTTTCTTGAAAATTACAGAACATATATATGTTTTTCATCTGCACACACACACACACACACACACACACACACACACACGCAAATCCCTGCTCTCTACTCACTCAGTTTTGTAAAAGAAATATCAATCACAAGTCAACAATGATTAGATGGCTTAGCATATTCCGATAGGCATGCTTGCCAGATGTAGGAGCCACTGAGGTTGTCTTGATAATTAAGCACTGGTCTCAGGGAGTAGGGTCCTCGGGGATGAATAGAAGCACCCTTCCTGTGGAAAGCCTGCCTTAAACCCAGTAATTCTAACATCTCCTCTTCCGCTTCCCTGGAGCCAGCACAGATAAGGGCACCTCTCAGGTTTACTTGTACCTACAAGCTAGAGCCAGGTTAGCAGGCACCTGTGGAGTGTAGGGAGGGCGCCCTGGAGTCTCTGCACATTAGGCCCAGACAACCCCATGGAGGAAAACGCTTCATCTGGCTCCAGAGTGGCCTTTCCATGTTCATCTGGAGCTGTTCGAGAAAGCTTTGGGGGGAGGGCTGCCCACAGCATCTGTCTAAATCTTATGCAGACTCTCAGAATGCTGACAAATTTATTAATTTGGGAGTTTCATGTAGGCAATGATCATTTGACTCATTTAAAGGGGAATGCTTGCATGCCATTGATCAGAGAATTATCTGGGAAATTGGTGTTTTAGTAAGTTGGGATAGGGGATGTTGGAAACTTGAATGCCTCTTCATTTCACTTTGAAGTTTTAAATTAGACTCTGGCTTTAGAAATGGCAAAGATACACTTTCTTTCTGTGTCTCTTTGCCCCCCCCCCCCCCCACACACACACACATACACACACACATTGGGCTTGTTTCATGAATCGTTTCACCGGGAGTATTATTGTTTGAAAGTTTCCCATTTCAATGACCTAGCCACTGTGTGGGTCCATTCCTGGAAGAGAGACTGACTGTACATCCTTACAACATGGAACAGAGGGAGGCTTTCTGCTGATGACAGGGACACAGGGAATAGGTCTGAGACACAGCTGACCATTTAAAACCCTGTCTAAGCTTACTGAATGGAAAAGAGTTCTTTGATTCTACCTGAAGATACTGGCTCATTGTTGCATGGTGATAAAGCAAATCACAGGAACGTGTATCTTCACATCAAATTTTTGTCTTATTGCTAAAAACAACTTGAAAAACACGTTCAAGTGTCACAGACTTACATGTTCTTGGTAATGAATTAAAAAAAAAAAAAAAAACCTTTACAAGTTAAAAGGTCATTCTCAATGCTAACAATTCTCATATTAGAGACAAGTCTCTCACTAATAATGTCTGCTATGGCACAAACCACTTTAAACACATTTTTATATTAAATGTTCAAGCCAACTCTTTAGAGAAGTATTACCATGCCTATTTTACAGATGAGTAACTAGAGAGAAATAGAGAGATTGGGTAACTTCCTCAAAGCCATGCAAACAAAACAGTAGAAGAACTTCAGCTCTCAGGTGCTGAATTTGCTATTTTCACATTAGCTAGGGAAGAAAAGAAATGCATAAAATATGGCTAGCTAGGCTGGATAAATGAACTGAAATCTTAGTTTTAAAGACAGTCCTAGCTTCACAGGAAATGTAGGGCTCCATCACTAGGACAAAAACCCAAGCAACACAGACCCAAACAGGATCCACAGAGAGAAATCCATTAAAGGCTCATGATGAGGGGATGATTCAGAAAAGAAAGGCAATGAGGCAACAGAAAGGACAGGGAATTGCTCTGTCATTGCTTGAGTCTGGCACTTGCCTTTGTCTTTATCAAAATTCTGAGCAGGTGGAAACTTAAGGAAGGAAGGCCAACAATGTGTTAACTGCCCTTTCAAGAAAACAGTAGATCCCTAGTCAGTTTGGCCCAGTGGACAGAGGGTCCACTCACGAACTGAAGGGTCACTAGTTTGATTCTGGTCAAGGACACACACCTCGGTTGCAGGCTTGATCACATCGATGTTTCTCTCTCTCTCTCTTTGTCTCTTCACCTCCCTTCCACTCTCTCTAAAAATTAATGGAAAAATATCCTTGGGTGAGGGTTAACCAAAAAAGAAAACATTTAAAGAGAGGGGGAGAAAAAAAAATTAAAAAAATTTTAAAAATTAAAAAAAAAAAAAAATCTGCTTCTAGGCCTGGGATCCCAACAGAAGTCAGTGCATAGCTGGCTTCAGACGGGGATGCAGGATGCAACTCGCTGTGACCAGAGGGCTCCCTCTCCTCTCCTCCTCCCTCTCCTCTGTTGAATGAGCTGAAGCCTTTCCCAGTCAGCTAGGTGCTGTTTCATTCATTCAGCCAGTTCGAGGGGCCTCTTTGTCTTAGAGTTTAGCCAGTTCCTTCCAGGTATTAGAAACAGGATCCCTCCTGAGCTGCCCAAATCCAGCCCCACCTGTCCTCCTCCTCTTGGACTTCTCTGCTTCCCTGAACACCTGCCAACAGGAAGAAGGAGGGGACTTCCATGCTAGAAGGTCCAGAGCCTACAGACAGTAAAGGGGAGCTTTAATGTCACTATACATATAGTACCGCTTTCTGCTGAGTCTTTGTAACTATGGCATGCACCTCTCATGCTTCTCTCCATTTCACAAATCTTCAAGCCTAACTCAAAACCCCCCAGCAAAGCTGAGCACTCAGAATCTCCCTCCTCTGCTCCATCACTGACCCTTGTCATCAGTAGCGTCCATATATAGATGTCACTTTTGCAAATCCCAAAGCAGAAATTCTCCAGCACTGAGAACAAAATATCAGCACTTGGCTGTAATTCTCGCACTCATTTGCCAGATGCTATCAACAAACATTTACTGAATCCAGTATGTGCCAGGCATTATTTTAGGTGCTTGGGATACAAAGATGGTTATAACCCTATCCCTAATCTCAAGAAGCATATAATTTCATAGAAAAGTTTTGAACAGATATCCAAATTTTAATAAATTACATCTAGTTTAGCATTTTGTAATCCTATATAATAAAAGGCTAATATACAAATTGACTGAACTGCGGAACAACCGATCACGATGACATGCACTGACCATCAGGGGGCAGATGCTCAATGCAGGAGCTTTTCTCTGGTGGTCAGTGCACTCCCAGGGGAAGCACTGCTCAGCCAGAATCTCTGAGCCTGACTCACAGCTCGCAAGCACAGCGGTAGTGGCAGGAGCCTCTCTTGCCTCCACAGCCATGATAAGGATGTCCAATTGCCAGCTTAGGCCCATGTGAAGCAGGCCTATGCCATCAGTAGAACACTCCTCAAGGGCTCCCAGACTGTGAGAGGGTGCAGGTTGGGCTGAGGGACACCCTCCACACTCCCGAGTGCATGAATTTTGTGTACTAGGCCTCTAGTTAATTATAATTTTTTAAAAAACAAAGTCATCAGCTGGCCAGCATAGCTCAGTGGACAAGCATTGATCTTTGAAGCAGGAGGTCATAGTTGGATTCCCAGTCAGGGCATGTGTCCAGATTGCATGCTTGATTTCAGTAGGGGATGTGCAGGAGGTAGCCAATGGATGATACTCTCTCATCATTGATGTTTCTATCTCTCTCTTTCCCTCTCCCCTCCTCTTTTTAGAAACAACAAAAATACATTTTTAATACACAAAACATGCTGATCTTGTGAGAGAAAAAGAATGAAAGAACTGGTGGAAGCATGCACTGTCTCTTACAGCTTCTGCCTCCATGAGTGTATGGTATTCTCACCTTATTTCATTGTCCAAAGCAGGTCACAGCATCAAGGTCAAAACCAGTTGGGTATATACTCTCCCCACAGACAAGGGGTCAGGAAGGAAAGCAAATATTTACTGAATTCCAAGGCCTTCAGTAAGCCTATTTAATTGGCTGGATGAGGCTCTATCTATATTTTTATCTATATCTGTCTCAAAGGATATAATGATCCAAGCATGCTGAGAGAATTATAAATGTCAAGAAAACATGATACTTGAGGATGTATGCTAATCTGACACCAGCTTCTAGCACTCTTTCGCCTTGCACTTAAGAGGCCTGCAAAGGAACTGAAGTGATTTTGTCAGCCTTCTCTCAAATTTCTGTGACATTTGGGAGCAGGTGGCAGCAAGAAGATGTTCTGATGAGGGAAACAGTCATCCTTTAGCCAGTATTTCAGTGTTGGGTATTGCCATTTTGATGCATTTAAAGTTTTTGTTTTCATATATTCATTTATTTAACAAATGAGATAATGGAAAAATAGATTTTGAATCTTATTACAGCAACCATCTGTGGTACAATTTTTCTTTTCTTTTGTTTGTTTTTAAACTATCCCCAAACTGAAGTTAAGCTACCAAGTATATTACAAACATACAGCCCCACCTGTGAAGTCTATCTTGCCAGTTTCTCTGCCTTCACTGCACTCACCTGGCCCAAAGCGCTCTCCGGGCACCTAGATGCTGGCCTCCTTCCCCTGACAGACCTCCCTCCTGCACATGCTCTGCTGCCCTCAGTTCTTAGCAATACAGCCAGAGTGAACTGTGAAATCAGAAGTCAGATCATATGCCTTCTTCGTTCCAAACCCTGAAATGGCTCCATTTCATTCAAAGCAAAAGCCACCTCCCTCCAATCACTTACAGGGCTCTACCTGACCTGGGCCCTGACACCCCCATCTCCTTCTCCCTCCACCCCCACTCACTCTGCTCGGCCTCACTGGCCTCCTTTCTTGGAATCAAATACGCTCCCATGTATCTTTGCTCCAGGTGTTCCTCTTCCTTTTGCCTGAGTACCTAATCTTCCCCCAACATCTGTTTGGCTAATCCCCTCTCTACTCACATCTCACCTTCCCAAGGAGGCACAGGCTGGTCACTGTGCTCATGACATCTGCCCGGCTACTGCGGGCCCTCCTCACCTGCTCTGTTTGTTCTCTCTTCAATAGTTTTACCACCATTTAACCTCCTTAATAGTGTGCTGGTTAGATTTTCCATTTCATACTGTCTTCGCTCATCCATCAGTTTGATGGGACTAGCATGGTGTCTTTGTCAGTTTGCTCACTGAGGTGTCCCAGATGCTAACAGTCATGATGGGCACAGAGTAGATGCTCAGTTTATTGAACAATGAAGTAAATCCCTACCTTCATTCCTTGAAATAAAAACATATAAAGAAACTTTTTAGATTGCTAAATTATTCCATTTCACTTGCTTTTCAAACAAAAACTGTAAAAAATCAATTTGCACTTTATTCTAATAGAAACCTTCATTCATCATACTTGAGGAGGCAGCAGTTTTCAAAAGTTATATCAATTTCCTCTGGGGAGGGGGGAATCAGCATTTTTTCAACATCATCATATAACACTTGAGTGGTCAATATGAAAAACTAGGCATTACTCTCCTCATTTTATATTAATAGTTCACTCAAGGCCCAGTGCTTGAAATTTGTGCACTGAGGGGGTGTTCCTCAGCCCATCCTGCATCCTCCCTTGCCAGCCTGGTTGCCCCCGACTGCCCTTCCCTGCCATCCTGGTCAGCCCCAACTGTCCCCCCCCACTGGCCATCTTGTGGTGGCCATCTTGTGATGATGTGGGGGCAGCCTTCTTGTAACGACATGGGGGTGGCTATCTTGTGATGACAGGCGGGTGCGAGCACCACCTAGGCTTTTATTATTATAGTATAAATGCCATTGGAGCTCAAGTGGGTAGCTGTATTGTCCCTTAGAATTCAATCTATATCTTAACTCTAATCTTTTTAACTATTGGGTTACTCTAATGCGACTTGAATGCCAAATGGACAGAGACCACCCTAATGCTTTGAGTTTATTACAGAAATGATGCTGTCATTACATCATTTGGGAAATGTGTGCATTTTATCAGGACGAAAAAAATAATTGAAATTTGAGGATGCTACCTAAATCAGAGCCATTGATGGATAAACCTTACCAGTGTCTACTCCAATAGCTCCTTTTTAAAAAAATGACCTTACACTGATGTCAAAAGCCATGCCAATCCCTCTGCTCCACCTGCAAAGTTCCAGAATGCTTGGTGATTCTACAAGTGTCTGTGCCCTTGTTGGAGCACTATATTTTATAAACATATTTTATATGTCAGAGTCTATATTTTATAAACATACAACCAACCCTGGATTAGTTTATGAACAATGAAGCAAAAAGGATCTGGTTTTACTAAGTCTTACAATGATTTTCTCTTAACAGTTGACTCTGAAACAAAGCAGGGGTTGCATTTCATCTACCTGTGGATTGTGTAACCCTCAACAAGTCATTTAAACTTCCCAACTCTGTTTACTCATTATTACAATGGACATAATAACAGGACCTATAATATAGAGTCCTTGGGAGGATTAAGTGAGATAATGCAAGTATGCCTTCTATTGGTTCTTCCAACAATCATTCTCAGGTAAATGAAGAGTCTACGTGATAAATGATGCTCCTGCTTATTAACAGAGCATGTTAACAAGCCATCTATACTAATAAAAGGGTAATATGCTAATTAGATTGGACATCTTCTGGACATCCTTCTGGACAAAGCCATGGTGGTAGGGAATAAGGCAGAGGCTATTAGGGGACATCAGGCTGGCAGGAAGAAGTGATTAGGAGCCAGCAGTCCCAGATTGTAAGAGAGATGTCGGACTACTGCCATCCGGCTGTTGGACATCCCCTGAGAGGATGAATTAGAGAGGGTGCAGACCAGGCTGAGGAACTCCCTCCCCCGGTGCATGAATTTTGTGGTAAATATATGAGCAATGAAGCACTCCTTATAAACCCTTAACCTAACCCAATAAAGGACTGAAAAATTGAGCTCCTCTTGTGTAGCTAAACCTAATGACATGAGCAGGCAAGAAGTTTCACTCAGTGTAACTTCCTTGTCAAAAATTAGTAGACTTTGCCAAAGAAGTGCATTAGAGAAAAGTGTCCTTTGGGGAAAACTGAAAAGTCTGGGACAGTGTCCAGCTCATTTCTAATGTAATGCATTGAATGCAGGTTTCACCTTATGCAAATAACACGCTATATCTGCACAAGTTCTATTTGGATAGTGGCTCTTCAATCTAGGATAGAACTGTACCTGGGCCTGTCTGAGGGAAGTGGTGAAATGGTGAAACACACACTCATGTGGATTTATAATTAAGTGGTGGGGAGGGGTTTGGACTAGTTGCAAAATATTTAAGTATGGGATCCAGTTTGGTTGAAATAATATGGCCTATTGAAATGCTTCATTTCCTTTGACTTGCTCCAGCTAATGATCAAGGAAAGCTGAAGCAATGGCAGCTACTGTTTCAGACACACTTCTAGATAGTTTTCCTTCCCATGCAGACAGAACAGACTGAAGTCCATCCTTCCACTTGTTCAGAGAGGTGTGCAGACCTGTGAGACACTGTCATTATCTCCATCTTAAAGGAGTGCACAGTGGGAAACAGAGGGCAGGAAACATGGAAACCACCACTTCTACTGAGTAGGACAAGTTCTGCAGGAACTACACATGATACCAGTTGAAGAAAAGAAGTTTCCGTAGAAGGCTGCTCACAAACCGGAACTGGGGTTCGAGGAAGAAGCAGGCCTACCTGAACCTGGCTTTGAAATAATGCTGGGATTTCGAAGACAAAGAAGGAAGATAGAGGCTTCCAGAGACGGAAGAAGAAGAGAAAAAGTAGAGTCTTGTCAGTATAGAAATAGCTCACTTTACTTCATTGTACTTCACAACAAAAGGTTTCAAAGCATATTGTGACACTCGCTTTACTGGGGTAGTCTGGAACCAAACTTACAATATCTCTGAGGTGTGTCTGGATAAAGTCTGTGCAGCAACACTCTTGGGCCAGTAATGTGGCTGAAAAACATATCAGGAAGGAAGGAAAACCCCATTTATTCCAGCTCCTACTATGTGCTGTGCCTTGCTAGGTACTTTAAAAGGATTCCCTGACTCCTCCTGTAAGCCCATGTACAGATGAGGCCACTGGGACTCTGAGAGGTCAAAAGGGTCACATAGCCAGTCCAGTGCAAAGCTGAGGCCAAACTCAGCTGTGACTCGGGGCCTGTGCCCTTTGCATCAGATACACAGATACTGTGTAGACTGGGAAACGGAAATCCAGAAATAGAGTCAAGGGGAGCGAGACTCTGCTATTGACTTTCAGTAAACTTGTGTTTCTCAACAGTAGGAAATTGCTACTTTAAAGGCCTTCCGCTCTCCCTCTCTCCCCACAGGAATTGCTACCTGAGTAATAACAACAGATGTCCTAAAAGTTAGTAATCAGCAACATAAATCATAACCTAATGGGCCAGATATATGCAAGATGGTCCTGAGATCTCTTCATTGTTATATACCATTGATCCTTGAACAAATCAAGGTTTAGAGAAACTGAACTGAAAATGCACAGATAATTGTTAACTAAAAAAAAAAAACAAACAAACAAAAAAAACTTAACCTCTGGTAGCCAACTGTTGACAGGAAACCTTTCTGAAAACATGAACAGTGGGTTAACACATATTTTCTATAGTATTATATTCTGTTGTTCATGAATACCTAACTTATTCTTAATGTTTCCATATTTCTATGCAGTTGTGAGTTTTTCAAAATTGTCACAATTCTCAAAAACTATTCCAATATATTCATTGAAAAAATCTGCCTCCAAGGGACCACACACAATTCAAACCTGTGTTGTTTAAGGGTCAACTGTATGTGATTTTTAAAACTTGTGTTTTGTGACTCTCTTATCCCTCCACTGTGTGACCTGCTGCCCCCTGGGCCTCTGTAGCTTGTGAGGTAATAACACAAATAGCTTTAAAATTATTATCATTTTTTATTGGTGACACTATTACGATGTCCCCCGGTAATACCAACAACATTCAACCAACCTGCCAGCCCTCTTTTCCAGCCCTCAAATTGACCAAAGGCAAAGAACCCATTTGCTTTCTTCTTTTATTTTCTTCCACCAATACTACAAATACTGCTTCACCTTCAAAGACAGGCAGCTCATTGGAGGTGAAAACTCTTCACTAAGTCAGGAGTAAAGTGGGCCTCCAGAATCAGCAAAGCAGCCCTGTTTGTAGAAGATTCAAGTACCCTCACTTCTGTTTACCTGGACCAGATGAGCCCTCTGCGGAGCAGGGATGAGGGAAGAAAGGCTCCCTTGGCTGACCATAATATAGTACTGTCAATTAGCTCACATTAATGGCAATTTGCAAGGAGACTACCTCTTCCACTAGGACCTGTGGGATTTTTATTGTAGCCCCTTCACTTTCACTTTTAAGCTTTATCGCCATCTTGTGGCTACTTCCTATGTTGCATGTGAATGATTCAGCACAGTTAACATGCCTCGCACTCATTTACTTTTTGAGCCTCTAATACCTCACGCACTTGCCCAGAAAAAAACAAACTGATAGAAGTAAAGAATAACAAAACCTAGGATTACTATTATAATTATTATGTAATATTCTTTAAACCCACTGCCCTGGGGTTAAAGAGGCATTGAACTTCTGCAGCCTCTAGCTGACTTCTCAGCCCAGCCACACTGTCACCCTATGAGAACTAGATGTGTCCTGTTATATAAGTTAGTTAAAAATATCCCATTAGAGTTGTGGGACATCTGAAAAGCAGAATGTAGTCTCTAGCTTATATACATAAAATTACAGAAATAAAAAATGCCCAGCATAGGAAAAAATCCAAAAAGTGAAAGAAAATTAAAATTGTCTTTGATCTCATCACACAGAGATAACTATCTCAATTAACATTTTTGTGTGTATCTCATATTTTATGCATATATGTTACAAAAGTAAACCATAATGTACATGCTGTATTTGCATTTCTAAAAACATTAAGGCCTCTTTCTTGTTGGCTGCTATATTCCTAGGGTCTTGAATAACATTTGGCACACACAGGCTTCTCTAAAAGTAGCTGTGAAATAAGTTAATGTGAATAAACAATTTGCATAATTGCTTTTAGTACCTTATAATAATGCACTTTGGGGTTATCCCATATTTATTTAATTTACTCTTATCTGATAGTGTAATTTTTTTATTTTTACTAGAGGCTCCGTGCACGAAATTTATGCTCTTGGGAGAGGGGTGTCCCTCAGCCCAGCCTGCCCCCTCTTGGAGTCCGGAAGCCCTTGGGGGATGTCCAACTGATGACTTAGGCCCATTTTCTAAGCTGTCATTTTGACATCTTTCGCACTGCCACAGAAGCAGGAAAGGCTCCCACCACTGCCACTGCACTAGCCAGCCTCCAGCCGTGAGCCTGGCTTCTGGCTGAGCTGTGCTCCCCCTGTGGGAACTCACTGACCACCAGGAGATAGCTCCTACATTGAGTGTCTGCCCCCTGGTAGTCAGTCCACATCATATCAACCAGTAGTTCCCCTGTTCTGTTGATTTGCATATTAGCCTTTTATTATATAGGATTATTAACAAAACTATAGTAAGCAAAGTTTTGGGGAGTTGACTAGAGAATGACATAGTAAAGGGCTGCTCAGTCAACCTTGTAATAATGAGACCAGCAGCACCAAGGTGGTACCTGCTTTCTAAATAAAACGAGTTCTGATGCAGAAAGATGCTATGACCCTGCAAATCTTACCCATCAAAGTGAGACCAGAGTGGCATCATCTTCCTCGGAACTTTTATCTGCGATCCTCGATTCTATCTGCAAACTAGATTTACCTTGGGAAATTTAAGTACTTGGGGTGCTTGGATCCCAGCCCACAAAAGATTCTTAATGGGTCTCAGGTGGGTCTCACCCATGTGTAGTTTCTAGAACTCCCAGGGGATCCCATGTGCAGCCAGGATAGAGAAACTCTACATGAAGTCACGCACTGATTTTGTGTCAGGGAGACCTCAGGAGAGGGGAGACAGTGTAGGGAAGAAGCCCTCCTCAAGTGTGTGACCCAACACGAGCACACAGCATCATGGGCATTGTGGCCTCGCAGACACAAAGCAGCAAGCTCTATACCCTCATGCTAACTGGAACACCTTGGAGCCATTTCAGGGAACTCACAACAGAAGCGATGCAAGTAGAACAAGTATTTACTTGCCAATACCACAGTGACTTCATATGCGTCAGTCATACTCTGTGCATAAAGACAGATGCATCTCTCTATTGTAATGTAGGAAATCCATTAGCAGGTGTCATCCTTGTAATTCCACTTGACTATTACAATAGGCTCCCATTGTTAGGTAGGAGGATATGAACTTGGGAACTATATAGTACATACTTTGTTGGTTTAGCACCATTGGTTTAGCACCATCTGGTAGACTTATGAGGGAGGTTCTTCTCACAAATTTTTTAGAAATGTAGACCACATATCGCTTTGACAATTCCCTTACCTGATTAGTTTGCTCTCACATGTACCAGACTTCTGAACTGAGCATGCCCATATTATTCACCCCTCATCCCAAGGCACAGTTAAGTGCTTCATACAGAACCAACATGCCAGACAGTCCTAGGGGATGCAAAGGAGATAGAGGCACTGGATGTAGTCCCCGTTCCCTGGGAGATTCTAGTTAAAAATAAAAGTAGACAACGAAAAAAAACATTCTTCAGCGCCAGAAACAATTCTAACCACATTTCTTTAGGGAATAAAGCACCTCAGTTTAAAACTCCACTGAACTGACAGTTTATGTTTTCCTTCCCACCCCCGTGGTTTGACCTGCATAGCTCATCCTCCTTTCATCATCACTCCTGTATTTTTTGGAGGGGTGGGAGGGTCTCTCTGAGAACTGGAAATGTCCATTTTGTGTCTATCTCCAATGGACTCAGGATGGAATTCGAAGTGCTCAGGAGTTCTATGATGTCTCTTTCACAATGTTAAAGTCCCTGTAGGCTGCCTGAGTGGTCTGCTGGCACAGTAACTTCCACCTGGAACCCGCCACGTGGGTCAGCGGCAGGTGTGGGAAGGGGATTCAAATACAAGTTCTCAAATTGATACCAGCAACATTCTTCTCATAGGAGCCTTTCTAAAATAGCACCTAATTGAACTGAGTAATAAATGACAGTTATCACCAGCATTGGTTTCTCCATCCTTTTGTTCTGGAATGGACATGGAAAATATTTCACAACCTTCCCTTTTATGGCCTTTGATTGGGATATTACGTTAGCATTAAACATGCCCAATCCCTTTCATGCTCAAAATAAACTCATTCCATCACACATCCTCTTATTATTACCGTAGGCTATACCCTAACTTCTACTCCAACACACTCCACACACACACACACACACACACACACACACACACACACCAGATTTATAGCATCCACCTTCACTTATGTCTTCAATCCAACCCATTATGTCCTCCTCCCCAAATGTAATGCACACCTTGTAGTCTGTCCCTTACTTGACTTTCTGGCACCATTCAGCTCCGTGGAACACTTTTTCCTTGAAACACCATTTTCCTGACATCAGGCCACCACATTTTCTTAGAAAATTTTTCCTACTTTGTTGGCCATTCCTGAGGCCTTTTTTGCCTCTATTCCTCCTTCTGCTCCCCTGAATCTTGTCACACTGTCCTGACCTCTCCCTTACTCTTATCTCTGTGGTTTCTCTGCCTCTAGGATCCATCCACTCCCACATCTCCAACACCAGCTGTGAGCTGAAGCCTCAAAGAACTCCTCTTCCACCCAATTACTCCCCTGGCCCTGAAACCATGTATCCAACAGACCTCACAATCTCAGCATGTCCCTATGCTGCCTGTCCCCATGAGTGGTAACCCCAACACCCCATTTGCCAAACCAGAAACCTGAAGACTGAACCTCCACATTCTGTCACCCCTTAAATATCTCATACACATCATCTCTTTCTATCTCAGCCACTGTATTAGTCCATTCAGACCTCTATAACAGGACCAAGACTGGGTGGCTCACAGAACAGCAATTTCTGTCTCATGGTGTTGGAGGCTGCTGATCCCACGTCTGATGAGAGCCTGCTCCTGGTCACAGATGGCCGTCTTTTCTCTATAGCACATGTGTCAAACACAAGGCCCGCGGGCCAAATCCGTCCCGCCAGGCCTTGCAATGTGGCCCGCACCGCGCTGTCATCACTGCACTCCGCTGCGTTTCCATCACAATGACAGTTTATGACTGTTCAGTAAACCATTCGGCCCGCGATTTAGGCTGGATTTTAGATTTTGGCCCCTTCTCTGATTGAGTTCGACACCCCTACTCTATAGCCTCATGGTGAAGAGAATGAGGGATCTCTCAAGTTTCTTTTACACTACAGGGAACTAACCCTACTCATGGGGCTCCACCCTCATGACCTGATCACTTCCCAAAGGCCCCACCTCCAAACATCACATTGGGAATTAGGTGTCAACATACAGTGTGAGGCAAGTGCAGGCCTACAGTTGTGAGTACTCAAAATACAGAGCTCATCCTGGTATTATTACTTATTAATTATTGCATAGTGTTCCACATGAACAACTGTAGAACTACTTTTGCCCCACCCTGTATGAGGGGAAGGTAGAGGACGCTGTCACTGCAGCCACCTCGCCACACACGGCTTCCTTTCATCTGACCCAGACTACACACTGCAGCTAGGACTCTACTGCAGCTAGGACTCTAGGTCCCTGGTTATCAGGACCTTCCCTTTAGAGCTGGCCTTTAGAGTACAAACCCCTGGGCATACTCTCTGCAAGGTTCCCTCTGACCTCCCACCTACTCACCCCTCTAGCCTCCTATGTCCACCAGCTCCACTGCACTGCACTCCAGACCAGGACTAGGGCACTAGCCCTACTGTGTCCACCTCAAGCTGCTCACATACGCTGTTCCCTTGGCCTGAAATATGACCTCCAGTAGAGCTCCTCCATCTCACTCCACTGTTTTTGCTGAGTTATAACTACATATCCTACAGTCTCCCCAGGGAAACCTCCCACAACCCCCCATTGATAGGGGCCCCTGTGTTCCCCCAGAGCAGGTGAGTATACTTCTATCCCATTATCTTGGACCAAAATGGCCTCCTTGTCTGTGTCTTCTCCCTTTAAATAAACTGCAGATTCCATAAGGTAGAGTGATTTTTACTTATTATTCATCCACAAAGTCTGTCACCTGCCCAACATGCAGTAAGTAATCAATAAATACCAATTAAATGCAGCATGATTTTACTTTCCTGATACAGGGATGGTATGAAGAATTGTGACAAGAGTGATCATTTTAAAGACGTTAAAGTAATAAAAGCATACCCAGACAGAAGAGAACAATACCTAATACCCTGGTTAATGTAATTTTAGTTGGATCTGTATGTTACCAACTATTATCAAATCCCAATTAATATGGTTTGTTTAACTTGTTCAAGTGAAGAAAATTACAATTACAGGTGTGTCTCTATGTAGATACTTGCAAGTACTCATAAAATGCTAACACTAAAGTAATTAGGCAGCCAGGTAAAAGAGATAAGCTAACATTTCCTAGTGATCAGCGTGTGTTTGCCTGCGCCCTCTGCTGGATTGACTGAGAATATCTCCAGTGTGAAAAGACTCCTCAAGGAATGATTGTTTAGGATCAACCCAACAGTGAGGTTCTAGGTTCAGATCAACTCAGAGTTTGTAGAGGAGAAGGAGTGGTTAAAAGCGCAGAGGAAGTTGTGTGACATCATATTGGACAGGAAACTGCTGTCCTGCAGCCTCATGCAAACTCCTTGGTGGGAGGCCCACTTGTCTGCAGGCTGTCCAATGTCCCTCCAGCTGAGGGGTGTGGCTTTCTGGTGGCAGCACAGAGCCCTCACCTCTGGGCATACAGCCCTCCCCCTTCCACCACCAGGAGTCTCAGCCCTGCAGCCAGAAAACCAAATCTCTGACCATCGGACCCTCTTAAAGGCCTGGTTGTCAGATTTCGAGGATATTCTGCAAATATGTCCTTTTGTCTGGCACCCTATCTCTGACACATACAGCTGTACGACCTTCTGGCTTCCTGATGCCACCTTGCTTCACTTTTCAGCCCACTTCACTTTTCCTCTTAAAAGTCATTCATTTCTAAAATTGCTTAAACTTTTAAAACATGTCTTCCTTCTTTATTTTTTACTTGTCTTAATCCTTTCATCATTCTTGTTTTCAGTTTTATTTTTTATTGTTTTTTACTATTTCCTTTCTTCACATTATCTTTTCTAAGCTATAAATTTATGCTGTGACTTGTTATTTAACCTCACTTTCACTCCTCTTCATCTTTTTCCCTAGGAGGCTTTCAAGCTTTAAACTTCTTGGTCTCTTAAATTACTTGCCCTTTTATATTGTCTTCTCTTATTTTAATATTTTATCAACTTTTTTCTTTCCTACCCAGTTACAATATTTGAATCTGTATGTGAATTATTTTTACCTGATTTTTACTTTATCTACTTTTCACTAATCATTCCTAACTCTTGTGTGTATGTTTTATTTTAATTCAACATTTTATTTGACATTTAAACCTCCTTTCTTTATTTTTTACATTGTTTAGAGAAGTATTATCTACTCTTTTTATTTTTAAATTTTTATTTCATTCTATTACTTTACAAAAGGCAATTCAAGAAACATGCTGATAAAGATGACATGCACCTCAAAGGAGTGCACATAGGTGCTTGACCTTCCCTTGGGCAGAGGGCAAGGGCAGCAGGAGCCAGGGCTGGTGCTGGCCTTCACACAGTGTCTTTGTGAGCAAATCATGAAGGACACTGAGTCAGGAAGGGAGGAAAAGACAGGGATCTTAAAGGCGCTGACTCTCAGTTGGGCTCCTGGCTAATGAAAATTCTGTCTTCTGCTTATAACAGAAATTCAGCAACATATCAATGCATGCATACCCAAAACATTATTGCAGACAATTTCAGTGTAGATGGCTGCTCCTGGACCTTCATAGGAAGTGAAGAAAGTTGAGGAGACTGAGAACCAGAGAATCCCATATATGCTCCCCAAAGATAATAAAATAAAACAAAAATGAAAAAGAGCTAATGCAAAGGAAGAAAGGGAGGGGCGGAGAAAAGAAAAAGTGAAAATGAAGTTATAAGAAGTTTTATATAAACTTTCTCCTTGTTCAGCCTAAGAGAGACAAGAGTAGGCACCTTAGATAGACCCAAGTCCCTGAGAATTAAATCCTGTGTCTGTGCTTGAACTCTGCTTTCCAGCGGCGGGTGGGAGGCATTCAGCCCCCAGGAGACATTTGGCCCTGTCTGCAGACTTCTGTCACCATCTATGAGGAGGGTGGGGTGTTACTGGCATTAGTAGGTAGAAGCCAGGAATGCTGCTTAACACCCTACAATCTACACAACATAATTTACCCAGCCCCAAAGGTCAACAAGCTGAGGTTGAGAAAACTTGCTATAAAAACAGTTCTTCACTGTAAGTTGCTCTCACCTTATAGGACTTTCATTCGCTCTCAGTTGATGATCTCCTCTCCCAAATCCCCTCTGGTGAAACAGTATCCTCCCATCAACCAACCATGGCCAGAGGTCCCAGTCCCCTTCTTATTTCCCTATGAATTATTTCTCCACACCTTTCCCCAGATAAGGGTTCTCTTCTCAGTGGTCCTTTCTTCCTCCTGAGCCACACCCCCGTGCCCTGACCGAGTAAGGCCACACTGTCCATCTCAACAAGTCACTAACTAGCAGCCCAGCCCAGAGAACACTGAGCTCGCTAAGGATGGGGCTCAGCTGTTCCAGGCCCAGCAGGTTCCTGGGACTCCTTTCCTCCACCAGCCCTGCATGTCCCTGGGCTCCTACCTGTTCATCTTGCAGGTTTGAGGATGAGGGGCTACAGAGCCGAAGGGGAGCAGACATCCACATAGGCAGGACAGAGTGCAGGGATGAAGGAAATTTCCCTCTGGCCATCCCCAACTCTTGGTCATATTCCTTAATAACCACTCTGTGCCTCAATTTCCTTATATGTAAACTGGAGATATCTTCAAGGGCTGTTGTGAGAATCAAGTGAGTTAGGACAAGGAAAACTAAGTGCCAGGCACAACAACTTCCTGGGGAAAGAAGGGGAAGCATGGATCTGGGCAGGGAATCCATAGCCAGGAAGTACATGTTGGTGTTGCTAATGCTGCCCTTAAACAACATGGTTACAAATGTATCAGCCAGATGGTCAGCGAGACCAAAGGTTACCTCTCTCCAGGGTAAGTGAAAGCCAAACCAGTCTCAGCTCCTTACAAGGGCAGCGGGACGGGACTGTCCTGACCCAGGCTGCTATTGGAGGATGCACACACCAAGCGCAAGGCTCCATGCTTCCTTGCTTTCTTCTCAGCTCCTTCTCCTTATCCCCAGGGGAGTCCGTGCCTTCCTGCGTATAATTCAGTACATAATTATGTTGTAGCACAAATGAAATGGGATCTTGATTATTTTATTAAAGGTAAGAAATATGGCTATACCCTTGAGATGATACGAACACAAAATAGTTTTAAAATTATTGGCCATCTTTATGTCTTTCCACCAGCTGAGTTATAAAGTCTGTGAAAAGCTTGAGGTTAATTAGGAGGATTTCAGCCTATTAACAATCCTAGAGGTGCTAAGATGCAGCCACCCCCTCTTTGAATCCTTGGGCAACTTGCAGGCGTCCTCAAACTTTTTAAAGTGGGGGCCAGATCACGGTCCCTCAGAGAGCTGGAGGGCCGGACTATATGAACTACTAATTCCTACTGTAACACCTCGGCTGCGCTCACTGCCCAAAAAACCTGGCGGGCCGGATCAGACTCCTCTGCGGGCCGCATGTGGCCCGCTGGCCGTAGTTTGAAGACGCCTGGAGAGGGTCCTCTTCTCAGGACTTTAATAAAGAAAATTCACAATTTCTCTTATTCTTAATCCCATTTCTAAGTTTCCTACTTAACATATCCCTTCTGATGGTTTATTCTTTCTTTAAAAACTGATGGAACTAATAGGCTCTAGGTGGACACTATTCTTCCTGTGTTAGGCTTAAGAGATTGTTTTTAAGGAGAATAGATGATAGATTAGAATTCAGGGATGGGAAACCTTTTCTTGCCAAGGGCCATTTGGATATTTATAACATCATTCAAGAGCCATACAAAATTATCAGCTTAAAAATTAGCCTGTTATATTTGGTCAAACATTTAATTCACTCACCCCTAATGCCTTGGCAGGACCAGACCAAAGGATTTCTCCAGCCTTACAGGTCTGAGGACTGGATGTTCCTCACCTCTGGATTAGATAGATAGATAGATAGATAGATAGATAGATAGATAGTCTTAAAAATATATGTACCTGTTTTCATCTTCATATATGGATCTCAACCAGTTTAACTGGCTGACCCAATGAAACGTCTATGTTATATTGCCTGAAAAAGTGTCTGGACTCTGTTAAGCAATGCATAAATATGTATTGATGATATGATGAAGGAGGAAGTATTAATAACTACAGTCTATTACATGAGAAAATATATTTACTAATAACACATAGAACCATATAGAAATTAAGCATGAAGGGGGAAAAAGCTTAATATTTAAAATCTACCAAATCAGAGCTGTCCTAAGCCATCTTGCTAGTGGCTCCCAAAGATAAGCCTTGGATACTTTAAAACTAATGTGAAGCAAATTTCCTCTGGGGCTTTATTTAGGTAACAGAAAATTGTACTCATGAGATTGCATAATTCAAAGGAGGCTGATTTGGGGCTGTGTGAGGTTTGGCAGCTGCAATAAAACTGGAGAAGAAAAATGACCATTTAACTTTGTGCTACCATAATGGTCTGGCATCTCAAATTCACTATAATCATTTTATCCAGCCCCTACTACTGGAGAAAAGAAAAACAGCATAAAATCTTAATAGTGATGGAATTGTAATGGAATCGTTTAAAACTTCGCAATAGGAATTCTTATTATTTCTAAAAAAAAAGGTGCAGCTAATTCTTAGCAAAAGCCAAAAAGGCTCAATCAAACAATTTGAACAAAATCAAACCATTAATTTAAAATATAAACTGTGATAACAATCTTGATACCACTGTAGAATTAAGTTAGCAAAGCGGAAACTTTCTTTTCAGTCCCAACAAGAATCATTAGAGTCCCGTCTCTCCCTCTCCCTTTCCCCCCCGCCCCCCCCCCAACTAAACATGAAACATTATTTGCAAAAATCAGAATCTCAGATGTGAAGACCTTTCTGGAGCTACATCAGATATTCGGTAATTATCCTGGTGAAACAGTGTTGACATCTTTTTTTTTTTTTTTTTTAGCTTAGAGGTTTTAATGAACAAACTATTCATATATTAAACATTGGTTTGGTTCACATTAAATCAGTTGATAGTTGTAATACACAATTCTTCTGTTTAAAAGAATGTATAGTTCATAATATCTGCAAATGTAACTGGAAACAGAGATGCATGTTATGAATGTCCATCAATAAAATATGTAAAAATAAATAAATTAATTAATTAAATTAAAATCATAAAAAAATAAAAATAAATAAATAAATAGCACAATGCAAATAAACCTAAAAAAAAATTAACTTGACTGATTCTGGACCTTAAAGGTTTCATTTTAATTTTCTGTATTTAAGCTTCGAAGCTTCATAGTGTTGACATCTTTAACATTCAATATTAGTATCAGGAGTCTGAGGAGTATGACATAGGCAAATCTGGGTCCTGACAACTTCATTTATAGGTTTATTTTCTCTGAGAGCTAGGATAATAAAACATCAATGCCATATTTTAATTAGCAAATCACTAAATAGAGACAACCAGAGATACTTGAATAATTCCTACAAATTTTCCAGCTAAGTTCAAGTACCTCAGTTGTCACATATCCACTTTCAGCCATAAGAGGCAGCTGGTTCTCTATTTTGAGTAGCTGACATTTTTAAAGGCTTCCTTCTTTATATTGACCACTGTGTCTCACTGTGTCCATGCATCAACCGCGCTGCACAGCCAGGCCCAGGTAGGACAAACCCAAATCCTTTTCCATGTGCCAACCCTTCTCATCCTCCAAGACAGATGTCAAGTCCCCTTCCATCTTCTCTTTTTTGGAGGAAAAATTTTCTTTTTTCTTTTTTGATAATAGAATTCAACAAACATATGGAGATTGGTTATTTCAGATCAGGCTAAGTTCTAGCATTAAATAGGGGGTCAAGATTGGTGTTTCTCTTTAACAGTTCAGTTTAAACAGAGACAATGCATAACCAGAATGAATTAGAAAATGTGATAGGTGCAGTTGTATAGATTAAAAACAAGATGTTGTGTGGTATGTGATGGAGGAGGTAATTCTGCTTGGAGGAGTCAAGAAAGGCCTATGATTGAGCTGGGTCTTGACGGGCAGATAAGAACTGGGCAGGTGAGTAGGACATGGGGGTTGGCAGGGAAAAGAGGCTGGCTGCCTCTGCACAAAGAGGGGGCCCAGGAAAATGCAAATGTTGCAGGAGGTGGAGTGGGGTAAGAACAGTGTGTTCATGCGACTGCAGGTCATCCAGGCACTGGACACCTGGGCGAGAGGAGGAGCTGGTACTTGACACATAGGAAGCAGCCTCTTCCAGGTCCTTATAAGTTTGATTGGCAACATGAAAACCACTTATCCTGCAAGTCCTTAGGAGGCCCTGAATGAGCTTCAGCAGAGAAACAACACTGTCAGATATGCATTTGGGTAAAATGGGGGGGGAAAAGAAAAAATAAATAAATAAATAAATAAATAAATAAATAAATAAATAAATAAATAAATTGCATTTATGTAGAGAGGACGAGGGGAAAGGCAAAATTGTTGGCATGTTACAAGGCTTGGGCAATAGCGATGGAGAGGAAAGTCAAGGGTCCAAATTGTAATGTCAGTAAAGTCCTCAGAACCCAGTATCTGACTGGAGGTCAGTGAAATGAATGGTCAGGAAGACTTTTCTTCTTAAAGATTCCATCTTTTTCAATCTTTACCTATCATACTATTTCCCATACCCTCACCATTTTGGTTACTTTTGTGATATTGATAGCACCTGGTAATCCTTCTCCCATAATCCAATTGCCACATATTCCTCCTCACAGTGTAATGATCCTGAAGTTATAGCAGCATCACTATTTATACCATGGTGTCAACTTAAACTGCAATTTTTGAGTCACAGTTCCAGGCTATTAGGAATAATTGTCATAATCACTATGGCTTCCTCTATCTGCAAATGCCGGAGAGTGGTGAGATATAGACTTACATGCAAAAGTAATTTGATTCAGATTTATTTTTGTAATGATATTATGGAACATGAGAGTGAGTTAAAAAATATAAAGGGCATGGCCTTAAGCCTGATGCAATGACTTCATAACAAGTAGAATAAAGAAATGACATTACCACTCTCTGGAAGTGGTCCTTGTCCATCTTCAATAGTGCAGTGGAGTTACCCATGCAGCCCCTCCAGGTTCAGTGGCTGGGCATGTGCAGTCATCGTGAGAGTCACTTAGAAAATGAACCACTGCCCAAAGCAAGACGAGGGCATCCTGGTTGCCCTTCTGAGGCTTGGGATCTGCAGCGTTCCCTCAGACATCACCATTGAATACTGGAAATTCCCTTGGAGACCTGCTTAGTAGCATCAAAACTCACCACTCATACATGCCCATGGCCAGGCCTCCCAGGGTTCTCCGACTTCTACCAAAATGGTGATTTGTGACCGCCCTCATCTTAAGATTCTGATTCCCCATATCCATGCAGCCCTACTCTGGCAAGCTGTGCAGCCCTTCTACTGGTCATGGCAGCAAGTTCCACAGAATGGAGCTAGCTAATCTCACTTGGCTCAGCTCCTTATTATATGACCATCTGCTTTTCAATTCTGCACAGATTAGAGCCCAGCCCCGCCTTGGTGCCAGGCACATCCGGGGCCCAGGCAGACAAAGGAGAGGAGTGGGCAGGTGCTCCTCTGCATACTTCTTAGTCCAGCTCTACAATATACCAGAGAGCTGGTAAGAAAAATCTTTCTGAATAAAATGCTTGCAATACTGAGTTATCTGCTAGAGGGCAACATATGTTAAACAATAATGTGGCTTTTGTCTGTGGATTACACAAACACACTTTTTGTTGTTTGTTTTAGTTCAAAAGCAAGGTCTAGAGCCTGTGACATACCCAAATGATTGTTTGTTTGTTTGTTTTTTAAAATTACAATGCAAGTAGGCATCTCAGCTGAAAACGGCAGCTTTTGAGTTTTTGATATTTTTCAATAGATTTATAGTGGACACCTTCTTTATTGCTTTTGCCACCTTTTGAAACAGATTCACATAATAACCTCAATATGAGTCAAGGCAGCTAACCATTTCCACCACCAACGGTGACTTTCTCACCTGAAAGCTCAATTAACATCTCTTCCTGAACACCAGCACCTGAGAGGGGAAGCTTGAAGGAAATATTAGGTATAGTAATAATTAATGTCGTTTTCTAATACCTTTTTTTAAAATCGAATTTATTTAAACAATACAACAAAATTTAATCAACAATATAGTTGCCATTGTTTTCTACTACTTGTGCCCAACACTCAGGAAGCATTTTAATCCCTCTGTTGTAAAATTCTTGTGATTTTGATGCAAAAAATTCGGTCAATGCATTTTTGAGGCATTCTTCATTATTAAATTTTTTTCCAAGAAGAAAGTTTTGCAAAGAACGAAACAAATGCTAATCGGAAGGGGCAATATCAGGAGAATATGCAGGTTGAAGGAGAACTTCCCATTCCAACTGGCGCAGTTTTTCAGCAGTGATTCTTGCAGTATGCGGTCGTGCGTTATCGTGGTGAAGAATTACGCCCTTCCGATTAATCAGCGCGGGTTCTTTTTCTCTTAAAGCTTGGGCTAACATTTCCAATTGGGCACTATACACTGCACTTGTAATGGTTTGGTTAGATGGTAAAAGTTCATAATGAAGAATTCCTTTAAAATTCCACCAAACACACAAGATCACTTTTTTCGCCTGCAAGTCAGGTTTTGGCGTGGGCTGCGGAGCCTCATTTTTGTCCAACCATTGAGGCCGCCTTTTCAAATTAACATACAGCACCCATTGTTTATTTCCGGTAACAATTTGCTCTAAAAACGGCAAACGGTTTTGACGAGAGAGGAGCGAACTGCAAATTGTGACTCTTTGATTACGGTTGTTGTCTGTCAACTCATGAGGAACGCATTTTCCAAACTTTTGGACTTTGCCAAGTGCACGCAATTGATTGGAAATTGTTTTTTGTGAACAATTTAAAGTTGTCGCAAGCTCTTGTTGGGTAATTTGAGGATTTTGCACCAAAAGAGCTTGAAGAGCTTCTTGATCAAAATTGGACACACAGCCTCGACCACTCTTGTCATCTAACGAAAAATTTCCCTAGTGAAATTTCTCAAATCAACGCTGGCATTTTCTGGCGCTAACTGCATCTTGACCAAGAGCACTACAGATATTTTTTGCAGCCTCACTTGCTTTTCTTCCTAATTGGAACTCGTAAAGCATGCAGTGCCAAATATGCTCTTCATCCGCCATCTTCTTAGCCCTAGTCTTGCAACAAAAACCAAACCAAACACAAACTTTTTCAAGCAAAACTCATTAATTGCACTTCACACGTTCTGTAGATACCACGTGTTTGAAGGTTATGTCAATACAAGTCAACGCCAAGCAAGATTTTAAGCGAATGTTTAAAAACGACATTAATTATTACTAGACCCGATACATCATGGAGGGTAAAGAAACACTTTGTGATTGTTGCCCTTCCCCAAAAGTTCTAACCTTGGGAGTTGACATGGCCAAGCTTCCAGGGGACCCTATTTCTAAAACTAACCAGGGATCCAATGTTAGGGATTTCATTTCATTATCTGTGGTGCACCCATTGTGTTACCCAAAGGGAATGTTTCGTTTTGAAAGGTTTTGTCAGGTGGTAATTTCTGTACATATCTATGAGCTAGGCTCTGCCACTCGAGAAAGAATACTGGAGAGGTGCAGACTCTCCCGGTGCTGAGCCCTTCTCAGCCACACCTCCCACGTCCCCTACCCCAGTGTTTGTCTTCTCTGATAGTTTGCTTTTGTCTGGGGTACCAAGAAATGAAATTCTAAAACATTGGCATTTAGAGCCACCAAAAGTGCTTTGTAGGATGTATCCACCCTACTTGAAAGGCTTCAGATAGAAGCCTTTCGCCAGCCCCCAGGAAACATAGTTTATCAGATCAGATACTGAATTTCCTACAGAAAATCCCAATGTAGATATATGACCAAACCATTAAAAGCAAATGCCCCCACCTAGTAAGAGTACAGAAGGTGATTTCCTAGGTCTTCATAGAAAGAGATCACACAAACTACAGAACAGCACTGGACCCAGAGATGGGTCAAGTGATTGTCTAATTACCAGGCACTTTGACCTTGAGCATTCAAAGCGCACTTAAAGTGACAAAAACTGCATGCCAATTTTCATGGTCAAAGTCACAACAGTCTTGTTACATATCCAAAGGGCCATTTGCTGGTTAGGAAATGAGCAGCTTAGAACTTGGTGGGAATGATCAAATACTAATAGCTTCCCTCTTTCTTACCACATCTCCCGTGAATGTCTGAATGGATCAAACAGTTCTCAGGTCATTCCAGGGACTCACAACCGACTCCGTATCCACTCCTGAGGCCCTTAAGGGTGCTCTTAAGAGGTAGAATTATTTTCTGGTATCCTTACCAAATCTACTTCTGGGGTGGCTAAATACATTGCACACTTTCCCCAAGCCCTTTGCATCTGGGGGAGGGTCTCAGGGCTTCCAATCCTGAGGGAGCTGAGTGATTGTTACAGTCCAGAGACACCATCCACTGTAAATGGGGCGGTGTATTTCACAATGAAGAAAAGGCAGTAATGTACCTGTTAACCGAGCGGGACCTATAAATACGTCAAACGTAAACAATATCGGGAACGGGTAGGACGTATGAATACGTCCTTGAAATATATGTTGCTCCCCGAGAAGGTCGGTATATATTTTTTGTAATCTTCTTTTTTAAATATTTTATTGATTTTTTACAGAGAGGAAGGAAAGGGGAGGGATAGAGAGTTAGAAATATCGATGAGATGAGAGAGAAACATCGATCAGCTGCCTCTTGCACACCCCCACTGGGGATTGCAGGCAACCAAGGTACATGCCCTTGACTGGAATCAAACCCGGGACCTTGGTCCGAAGGCTGATGCTCTATCCACTGAGCCAAACCAGTTTTGGCTATTTTTTGTAATCTTTATCATTGTTTGTAAAATTTATAATTTTTTAATTCGAGTGTCCATTTTTTTTGTCGGTATTCTTTCCTATTTTTTTTTTGTAATTTTGTGTTTTCCTTTGTGCTTTATATATATAAACAAACGAATATATATATATATATATTTCATTTACTTTCATTAAGTATAAATAAAAAAATAATAATATGAAATTACGTCCTCCGGGCGTGACATACTGACACGTCCTAGTGAAAGAGTATGGGCCCGTTACAGGTTGCGTCATTAAAAAGGGAACTCCTCAGTTAACAGGTTAATAATGTTTCTCTCTTAGCAAATGGGAAGTGTTCACAGAGGTGACCAGTTTACACTCTAATCACTTAGACATTCTTGAGGATGTTATTCTGGAGAGCATCCTGAACTTCCACGTAAATTCTGAAGACACCCTGATCCTGCTGAATGGCCCGGGACATGTCATTATCTTTTTCCGTGGCTCTGTTAGTTCTCCTCCTACCTCAGGGACTGCTCCTCTCTTGCCTCTTTTGTGGGTTCCTTCGCTCTGCCCACTTCTTAAACTTTGGGTTTCATTCATAGTCTTTCTTGCCTCTGAGACTCTACATGTCTTCCCTGGGTGACTTTCCTTCAACTACCATGTACTATGTGTTCAAGACATCTGTTCAACCAATCTGAGGTCCAGATCCCTGTCCCAATCACCGTTAGCTTTCTCCACCTGCACCTTAAATGCTGCAATTGTAAATAGAGTTCATAATCTTTACTATCAAAAGATGTTCTTCCTCCTTTGTCTCAATTAGGGCCACCACATGCACAGCTGCTCTAACAGCTGAGTCCAGTCAGGAGAGGGAGATCTCACAGTAACTGAAAAGAATGAGAACTGAAAGATGTGAATCATTAAACTATGATAAGGGAGTAACTATAAAAATGTAAAAAGGACTCTGAAGGGCAGCATGGGGCTGAGGGATAGTATCTAAAGAAGGACGAGTTTGGAAGTACCCCCTACCTGGATTGGGATTCAGATCTCATTGGAGGTGTGTGCAGTTCACTGGGTGATGGAGAAGTTGTCTGTACATCCAGGCCAAAGTCGACTGACAGGCACTGGGCAGCAGGAACTGACCCTCTGGGTGCACATGAGCCCAGGCGGGTGGGTGGGTCACAGAGTGAGCTGGGACACCATAGTGAGAATGAGGCCTGAAGTGTGCTGTGTCTGCATAGGGAGGGCTACAGCAAATGGCACCAGGCCAAATCAGAACTGTGAGATGACGAAGGGGCTACTCATTTTGGGTGTGCATCTGAGGCAGGAACCATTGGATATCCCCACACATCTGCACCACTGCGGGACCATGCAGCAAGGGCAAGAAAGGGCAAAGCTCTGCACACCAACCATGAGGAATAGCTCCCTTTTTCCTGCAGTGTCCCTACGGTACCCTCTACTGACAAGGTGAAGGAGAAATGCTTACATCCGATGCATTATGGCAGAACACATACTGAAGGGTGAATTTGGAGCTGAGCAGTAATAAATTGATGACTGGCACAGTTGCCCCAATTAAACTCCTCCCTCCCACTCACTTCCTCACATTTAGTTGCCAAACTTTGTTGGCCATGTAGCGATGAATGTATCTAGAATAGATTCCTCCCTCTCCCTCACCCTTACCACTTCTGCCTTGGCTCATCCTCTTCTCTTCTCAGCTGTCATATGGATTTGGCTATGGCCTTGTATCTGGCCATCCTGCCACCAGCATATCCTGACTGTAATCCCATCACCACACAAATACCAGGTATCTTCCTAAAATAACAAAATCACCCTTATTATATCCTTGCTTAAAAATCTCTGATGGCTAATTGGCTGGTGTAATATATTAATAACCGGAAAAAGCTATGAGAGGAAAGGGATTCTATAGAGATTATCTGTACTGCCTGCACAGTCTTCTATAAGCCTAAAACTGCTCTTAAAAAATGCCTATTAATTTAAAGAAGGAACACTTCCATGTCTCTTTTATGCCAACTTCCTTCTGGCATCAAACCATTGCTGACTTTCATGTCTGTGCAGCCTCATCTTTCAGTTCTCATCAGACTGAATTTCACAGACCAAGCCCTGAATTCCCACAGCTCTCCTTCAAAACAAGTTATCCCCTTAGTCTGGAATACCCATCCTTGCTTTCCTCCACTGGGAAATTTCAACTTGTCCTTCAAGTCCCAGATCAAATGTCAATACTCGGTATACCTTTCCAGACAACCAGGCGAACCAGTGGTTTATTTCCCTCTGCTCTCATTTTATTTCCTAACTTGAAGTATTTTAAATTAGCTGTTTACATGTCATGTTCTTTCAACTGTTTATGAGCCAGAGAGCAGGGACTGTTTCTTATTCAGCTCTTGATCCCCAGAACCTAATATAGTATCTGGTACAGAGCAAGTACTAAGTAAATGTTTGTTGAATAATGAGAAGAGCATCGAGCACCTGGGTAACAGATGTATGTCCAAATCTCTACATATCTTGGAGGGGAAGATAATATGTCAAAATAAAAATTCTGGACATTCCTACATATACATCCTTAATAAAAAGTATAATGTTGGCAATCAGTAAATTTACAATTGCTAATTCAGAGAGACTAATAATTATTAAATTTCAGAAGAATTGGATACTCTTGGGTCTGGACCTGTGCTCCTGAATAGAATTGTCAAAGTGATAAATGACTAGTGTTTCTAATGTTCAGCATATCAGCATTCAAGGCTGTTGTTGCACTTCACTCAGAAACCCAAATGGCTTCTAGGTAAAGAGCACTATTACCACTGTACTAGTAAGATTAGGTGGAAATGAGCAGCAGGGGTGAGCAGAGTGCATATCTATGATCATAATTTAGATTTCCATCCTATCTAATAAATGAATAACATGCAAATTAACCATCACTCCGATACATCCACAAGCCATGCCCACTAGTCAATCAGGGGAAAGTATGTAAATTAACCCAACCAAGATGGCTGTGGCCATGGAGTGAGCATGAGGCTTGGGTTTCCCTGGTAATGGAGGAAGCCAAGCTTTCTACACACCCTGACAGGTCAGGCCTCCACTCAAGGCTACAAAGTTTCAATTATCTATACTAATAAAAGGGTAATATGCTAATTAGACTGGGAGACCTTCTGGACAAACCCATGGTGGTGGGGATGAGGCAGAGGTGCTTAGGGGCGATCAGGCCAGGAGGGGAGGGCAGATGGAGGTGATCAAACCGGTTGGGGGGGGCAGTTGGGGACCAGCAGTCTGGGAGGGGGACAATTAGGGCCAATCAGGCCAGGGAGCGTCAGTTGGGGGCGAGCAAGCTGAGGGGGCAAAGGGGGGGGGGGGAGTTAGAGTGTCAGTTCGGATCAAGTAGGCCAGCAGGGGGCAGTTTTGGGGGTAAGCATGCCAGCGGGGGGGGGGGGGGGGGGGGGGGGGGGGTGTCAATTGGGAGCAAGCAGGCTGGTGGAGAGTTGGGGGTAAGCAGGCTAGTGGAGGGGCAGTTGGGGGTGACCAGGCTGCCAAGGGGCAGTTGGGGGCAAGCAGGTCAGCAGCTGAATGGTTAGGGCAGTGGTCCCAGATTGCGAGAGGGATGTCCAACTGCTGGTTTAGGCCCGATCCACAGTTTGCTAACCACTGGCTCAACCAATTCCTTTTTCCATGACTGGGGACAGTACTTCAAGTAGTTCACCAGTTTATTCTCTCTACATCAGCCTTATATTAATAAGAGTACTAATAGCATTGAATGTATTTGTCTCAAGGTTGTTTCTTAGCTAGCACAGGGAGGCACAGGGCAGGTTGCAACTCAGCTTCAGGCCCATAGCTTTTCAGGTTAACCCTAATTATGCCGTGCTAGAATTGCCCGTGTTCATTCTGAACTTGCTATCTTTGGTCAACTCCTGGGGAAAAGGCCACAGATGAAAAGCAACTCAAGCCAAAGGACTGACTCTCACTCACTGAGACGTACTCAGAGACCTGTAACAGCAGGGACCGGTAATTACTCAAACACCAGTATTCTGATGGTACTACTAAAAACAGAATCCAATTTATGCTTGATTGTAAGCAAAAAGAATTACAAAAACCCTACCCTTCCTTAAACTGTGAAGCTTTAGCACCACCCATAGTGATACAGGCACACTATTACCCATAGTGATACTGGTACGATGACAACAATAACAGCACATCTGCTCAGTGTACAGCCTGTGCTCTCCCTGTGTGTCACGGTCCTCCTAACCAAACAAAAGCATTGCACAACAGCTCACCTTTCAATGAGTCCAGGAGCCTCGGGATGGCTTCCACCAGACAGGACTTGTTTGCAGCCTCAGAAGCTGTCCATGTGCCCAGTGCAGATGTCTCAGCCCTTTCCTCTCATCTTGAAGTGTCAGGCAGCTCTGCAGAAACACTGGGCTGACATCCTCAAATTCCTATTCCTCGTTCTGAACAGTGTAGAATACTTGTCATGCTATAGCACTTTCCAAGCCTGGCACATGAAATAAACTGTCAGGGACTAGGAATTTGCAGAGATGGAAATGAATCTTTTCACAAGCCCTTCATTAATGGTAATCCATGCATTATAAGTTTTTGCTGCTCTTCCTGTTCCTTTTCTCCTTCCTTGCACTATATGGAGTGGAGCTGAGTACAGTGATGAAGTAAACTTTTATCTGAACTACAATGAACAAGCTGCAGAATTATCGTGATGTTTCTATCTCTCCCTCTTCTTTCCTCTCTGAAATAAATAAAAAAATATATATTTTAAATAAAAGAATAAAATGCTGGTGCACTGTGAATCTCAATACCTCACTTAAGCTCAGAGAGAAGAAGGAAGGCTGGACCATACCCTGCATCTCAGTATGGGCTGGCTCCAGTGCCAGCAGCTTCTAGCGAAAAATGGCTCTGAAATTTGTATTCTGGGAGACTCATTTCCCACATCTGTAAAATGGTAAGGATGGCACTTCTACTATCCACATCACCAAGTCAACAATGACAAGTACCAAAAGGAGATGGTGTGGTTTGTGGGACTTTAACACAAAGAACCAATATGAGCTCCTTTCAGAAGGAAAGCCAAGTAAAATTTGGAGTTGGGATCCCTGGGTCCTAATTCTGGCTTCACCTTTAGCCTCAGTGTGACCTCGCCTCACAAAGGACTCTTCTTGAAGGAACTCACTTCCTTGTTCATTAAATGAGAGAAATGGACTAAATAATTATCTAAAATTTCATAATCATGTGCTTGAAGTATTGAAGAAAGTGTCTAGTAAACTTGTAAAACTGTTTGTAAACCTATCTTACTATCTCATTTCTGCAGTATGACCCAGAAGAGAGTCATATTTACAAAATTATGTGAAAACCTTCTGCATTTTCCTAATATTAATAGGGCAACAAATTAAAATATTAAGAGGTAAAATTTGTCTGAGCACAAGGAATAACATTGTAACAGTTCAGTTTCTCAAGAAACATTTATGGAGTATTATGAATGATTAGTTGAATTTGTGTCTCCAGAGTCCATGTCCCTTATTCTTCCACTTTGCTGCATTGTCTCCCATGCTAAATGACAGAATGGTGTATCGGAGAAACCAGGAAGCTTTGGAGCAGCTGGTCTAAGTTAAGATCTTGACTCTGCCACTCACAGCTCTGTGGCAGCTGCGGGGCATGTAACCTCTCTGAATCCAATATCCCAGTATATAAATGAAACTAGTGTGACTTCAGAGTGTTTTCAAGAGGACTCAATTATATGGTGCTTATAAAGATCCTTACACATAGTAGTATCCAATAAAGTGTAAGTAATTGGCTAGCATCCGTGTGGATTAGCATCAGAACTCTAGTCCCTGGAGAATTGCGGTGACTGCTGGATTTATAGATTCTGTTCTTATCCACCCGGACTACTCTCTCTTGATGGTTCTCACAGGCAGGACAACCCTCAGCTCTAAGCATCTCATAAAGGTGCTTTATTCATGCGAAAGGAGAAGGGTGTCCCTACAACCTCCTCAAATGTGGGTTCCCAAACACATACCTGGGTATGTCTCCTGCCATATCAGCCCCTCCCCTCACTCCCACTAATTTGAACTCTGCCTCCCTAAGTCAGCCAGTAAGAAGCATAGCATGACAGGGAGTGTTTTAAACTTGGAATCCAAATACCAAGACCTAAATAATATTATCTCTTTGAGCTTTTGTTTCTTCATTTATAAAAAGGAAATAATGATACATGTTCCACATATTTTTCAAAGTTTGAAAACTACATTGTTGTAGAAACATACTGTAGAATGTAGTACTGTGCCCCGGGGTATATGAAGTGAGAGTGTTGAGTGATTTTGGGCAGAGCCATCATCATTCTTAGATGAAAAAGCAAAGCTTACATCCCAACATTAATAACATGGAAACTATCTGCGGTTTTGATATAATATTCCCTATTTATTGAGAGCGGAAAGTATTAAGATTGACATTGCCTTTGGTTAGGCCCACAGTAATTAAAAGAAATAGCACCTCCCCCACAACCCTACCCTATTCCCAGGAGTCTGCATTAGAAGCTGGAATAAATTGAAAGAACTTCATTCATCTCGCAAATATTTACTGAGAGTTTTCTACAAGCAAGACAGTGTCAGTGGCTATGGGAGATGACAAAGGTAGAAACAGAAGCTGAGCTTTCCTTCACAGATGATTGCCTCTGCAGACAGGAATATTTAAAGAGAATTCCAATAGCTCAAAATGGAATGCAAAGGAGACAAGGCATGTGCCCAAACTAGAAGAGAATCAGAAATGAATGGATTTGGGGATCTAAGATATAACGGATAGGTCTTTATCAAAGGCCATGAAAGTGAACCTACTCTAAACTTCATTGTATTTTAATCCTATCTAATAAAAGAGTAATATGCAAATTAACCTTCATTTCACAATAAAGATGGCAGTGCCCATAGCCAATAAGGATGGAGTATGCAAATTGATGTGACCAAGATGGCAGCACCAGCCAGAGCCACAGAACCAGCGGGAGAGTGGGCAGGAAGGCTTGGCTTCCCAGGTCACCCCAGAGACCAAGGAATGAGGCTAGGAGCAATCACACCAGGAGGGGAGGGTGGTTGGTGGTGTGCAGGCTGGCAGGGTGAGGCAGTTGGGAGTGAGCAGGCCAGCAGGGGCGGGGGGGGCAGTTGGAGGCAATCATGCTGGCAGAGGTGGCAGTCGGGCATGATCAGGCCAGTGGGAGGAGCAGTTTGGGGCAAGCATGATGGTAACGGGGGCAGTTGGGGGTGAACAGGCTGATGGGGGGGGGGGGGCAGTTGGGATTGAGCAGGCCAGCGGGGTGTGGGGCAGAAGGAGGTAAGAAGGCCAGCAGGGAGGGCAGTTGGGGGTGATCAGGCCAGCAAGGACATGCAGTTGGAGATGAGCAGGCTGGCAGGTAGAGTGGTTAGGGGCAATCAGGCAGGCAGGCAGGTGAGCAGTTAGGAGCCAGTGATCCCAGATTGCGAGAGGGATGTCCAATTGCTGATTTGGGCCTGATCCCACAGGATGTCCAATTGCTGATTTGGGCCTGATAGGGTGCAGGAGAGGGTACAGGCCAGGCTGAGGGACACCCCTCCCCCGCCATGCACAAATTTCATGCACTGGGCCACTAGTAAAAGTAGAAAAGACATGTGACTAAGAATGTGCCTTAAAAATTAATTTATATAAGCTATTTCATCTTATACTTAACAACATTTGAGATAAAATATTACTATGCTGTAAGTCATAAAACAAATACATAAAAAAGAATGTTATTTAAAACAATTTTGCAAAGAATATTATTATAGTACAATGAAACATTTTGGACATTATATCTCATTTCTGCAGTATGATCCAGGAGAGACTCACATTTACAAAATTATACAAAGATCTGCATTTTCCTAATATTAATCCCTTGATATTGAAAGTATTCCCACTGAAGCATCTATCATACTATCCCTGCCAAGTTTCTCCTTTTTCAGTTGCTAACTAGTCTAACCCTTTCAGGAGCTCATGTTTCAATAGCTTTGCAGTTCTCCATCACAATTTTCACTCATTTTGTGAAACCATACATTCTTCATTAAATTTTTCTCTTTATAATTGACCTTCGTTGTGTTATGAGATAATATCACATCAAACATCAGCAAGAAGATGATCATCCAAGACAGAATGGTCCTGAATAAGCAATAATACAGATAAGTGGTTGGGTGATAACTTGTTTTATAAGTGGTAGGTTTACACATGACATGTTTACATCATAATGATTTATCCTTCTCTAAATACCATAAATGTGAAAGTTTAGATAATAGACATGTCTGCTCATGATAATAAAGTAATGTTCTAAAGTAAACTCTGAACATCAAATACTGTAATTTATTAATTCAGTTTTAAAAGATATAATCACCAAATATGAGTTGTGGGTTGTTTTTATTTTTTGGTAGCATTTTTAAATATTTGAAAGATTTGCACTTCAGGTTAAATTAATATATATTATAGATTGTGGAAACTGTGTGCTTCATAAACACATATATGAATATATATTTTATATAGATATAGATATAAATAAATGTGTGAGTATATATACACATACATCAACATCTGTTGGTTCATAATTATAGGTATGTTATTTATACTATACACAAGTAAAATACAAGTTTTATTATCAGTTTTATTATATGTTTTTATAAGTAACCACCGCAAACATGTTAAATTTCTCATTAACACTGGTTTGCCAAGCTTTGGGCAATGCATCTAATTTCCGTGGACTTTTAATGAGATATAAAGTAAGATGAAAATTCTTAAATTATAGTAACTAATCATGTTCTGCAGTCTCACAATCATTTGAACCCATCTTAGAAATGCACAAGTGGTTTTTCTTTTGTATTTGTTATTACAAGTTGATGATCATAACAGAAACAGATATTTTCAAGCCTTTTCCTTTTGTACAATATTTACATTATCATTTGATACATACCATTTATGATAGAAATCATTTGTGAGAAGCTCATTGTGCCAGCGTGGATTGTTTCTCTGGTTTTGATTCTCACATCCATCATCTAAGTTGCTTCTTTATCCTGGCACATCGCTCCCTGGCAATAACCACAAAACAGATGTCATTTGTATTTTATTTACAATAAAATATCTCACAGGAAATGTGTGATGCAAATCTCAAGCATAAATGGCTCCCAATAAGTTTATTACCTTTTATTGAGGTTCCACTGCCCTATTGTTATAATACAGTTAAATTATGATATGAGGTATGATTGGAAGTGTCTTTTTTATCCATATCTATACTAATAAAAGGGTAATATGCAAATTAGATCAGGAGACCTTCCAGGGGCTTGGCTGGCCTTCAAACTGCCTCTAAATGGCTCTCAGCCCCTTGTCTAGGCTGGCCAGGCCCCCCAGTGGGGACCCTCAACCTGATGGGGGCATGGACAGCGTGCAAACAGCCTTCAGCTCCTCGCCTAGGCCAGCCTGTGTCTCTCAGGACCCTCACCCTAATGGGGGCGTGGCCACCCTATAAATGGACATCATTCCCTAGCCTAGGCCTGCACCACCCCCTGTGGGGATCCCCACCCTGATGGGGGTGTGGCTGGCCTGCAAACTTCCCCAGGCTCCTCACCCAGGCCAGCCCCACCCCCCAAAGGCACCCAACCCTGATCCAGGACCCCCTTCAGGGCAGACCAGCCAACCTCCACCTGTGCACCAGGCCTCTATCTATGCTAATTAAAGAGTAATATGCTACTTAGACTGGGAGACCTTCCAGATGTCCTTCCAGACAAAGCCATGGTGGCAGGGCTGAGGCAGAGAAGGTTAGGGGTGATCAGGCCAGTAGGGGTGGGCAGATAGGGGTGATCAGGCTGTCAAGGGAGGGACAGTTGGGAGTGAAAAGGCTGATGGAAGGCGAGGGGGCAGTTAGGGGCAGGCAGAGTGGTTAGGAGAAATCAGGCAGGCAAGCAGGTAGGTAGTTAGTACCCAGTGGCCCTAGATTACAAGAGGGATGTCTGACTGCCAGTTTAAACCTGATTCCACAGGGATTGGACATCCACAAAAGGGTCCCAGATTGGAGAGGATGCAGGCCAGGCTGAGGGACCCAATCCCTCCACCCCCGTGCAAGAATTTCATGCACTGGGCCACTAGTTTTATATAATAAAAGCCTAATATGAAAATTGACCAAAAAGCGGAACAGCAGGTGGAAAGACTGGTTGCTATGATGTGCAGTGACCACCAGGGGAAGATGCTCAATGCAGAAGCTGCCCCAGGCCAGCCAAGGCAGGTGCCAGTGGGAGCCCCAGATTGCCCTGCTGGTCACCTCACAGATTGGCCCTGATTGCCGGCCAGGTCTAGGGACCCTACCCAAACAGGAATTTTGTGCAACGGGCCTTTAGTTATAAATACATTTGTGCAAGCACAACACCCTATTAATTAGTCAAAAAGTACTGGGAGCCTATAAGTTGTTCAAGACTATGGGGGGTTGGGGGACATGGAATAGAAGGGTATAAGATATAGTAAGTGCTCTAAAAAAGTACAAATATAAATGAAAAGGAAGTAAGTGCTCATTACTATGTTATTCTCTGGGATGAGCAGTCTCCCAAGTCAACAGTTAGTTTTTTTGGAACCTATGGATTGTCTTATTAAAAGTGTAAAACCTTGTCCTAGCTGATTTGGCTCAGTTAATAGAGTGCTAGCCTGTGGACTGAAATGTACCGAGTTCAATTCTGGTCAAGGTACATATCCCAGGGTTGTGGGCTCGATTCCTAGTTGGGGACATGCATGGGCAGCCAATCAATGATTCCCTCTCATCATTGATGTTTCTGTCTCTCTCTCCCTCTCCCTTCACTCTGAAATCAATAAATACACATATATTTTTTAAAAGGTATAAAAACTCTCCCAAATGTAATATAAACATGCATACACAAAAGGTTGAATAAAATATTGAGAACTATGTGTATTCTTAGGTTAAGAGTATCTGTTTCAAGGAAAAAAATTCCTACATCATATAGTTAGTTTGAAGATTGTATTAGATAATGTACATAAAACTTTTAATTCATGGAGTAGAATTTAGCAGATGTGCAATAAATATCACTACATTTCCCCTGTTTCCTTAATATTGAAATTTGTATTTTATTTTAAAAATACAAGATTTGGCTGGTGACTTTGTTCCCACTAGAGAAACACACAAAAATAGCATCCCAATAGCATTGATATTATAGAAAGCTCAGAACTGAATTCCAAAAGTAAACAAAAAAAGGGGGGGGGGGCTGGGAACTCCCTATTTATCGGCTACCCAAAAGAAATACATAACCCATTTCTAAGGGCCTCTCTCATAAATCTTCAAACTCATCTTTATAGACCTGCCTTCCCCTCAAGCCATTATCACATATCTCTTTTTCCTTTCTCCACTTGTATATTTGAAAAAAGAAGTCTATATTCTTTCCTCCCATTTCCCCTTAAATTCAAGTCATCTTATCTGCAGCGTGGCTTCTGACTTTCTCTCAGTACTGACACTTCCTTAGGTAGGCCCCAATTAGGTCCTAAATGCTATCCTCAGACCTCACAGGGCTAGAATCTCTGCAGCTATTGGCCTCATTAGCCTAACGTGTTCCTTCTCCAGAATTATGGTGGCCTTTAATATCTTTCCTGGATCTTCTCCACCATCTTGGATTCATTCATTAATTTTTATTAGTGTCTCCCAAAATATTGTCTTGGGTCTTCTCTTCTCATTACATATTCTCCCTGTCGAATCCCATCCATTTCCATTCCTTCAATTCTACCCTATAAATTGATGACTTCCATATCCATGCCCTGACATCCAGTTCCATATCTACATTTGAATACACATTGGGCACCTTAAACTCTATGTTTCCATAAGCCCAAGTCCTTGACTGCCCCTAATCCACACCCCACTAGCTAGCTCCCTACCCTCTTTTGCAGTAGCAACATCCACCAAACCTCTTGGCTTGGTTACTTGGACTAACTTTTGATTTATATTTACCAATTTCCATAGAAAGCTGCCCATCAAGTACTGAAGATTCCTCCATAGTAGCACTTCTTGCTTTGACTGTTTCTCCACAATCTGCTTTGGGCCCTCATTCATCTTATCAGGATGCACAGAGTGGCATTCCTCTCTACTCTCTGCTTACAAATCCATGTTGCAAATATTCAGCAGGCACCAAGTCAAACAGAGCTGATCATGAGCTCCCAGTGCTCATTGACAAAGGACCACCTTCTTTTGTGGCATTCAAGGCCCTTCATATCCTGGGACCACTGGCATTCTAGCTTATGAAGTCACCAACCCCATTCATTCCTCTGTCCCTGTTTCACCACCCTTTCTGTTAAATTGAGGTATTACTTAAGATATAGCTCAAATGCCACTCTGAAGATTTAGTTTATCTTTCCAACCCCAAACACAATAATCACAACTTTGTTAATGCTGCTGGCATATAGCACATGTCACCTTTGGTCATTCTGTGCAGTTGTTCAGATTGTTTACTGAGAAATGACAACTGGCCAGGAGGCCAGTGGTCTAAAATCCAGCCCACCTTTTCTGAGTCTCATGGAGGAACAGAGTGGACTAGTGCTGACCCAGCATTCAGCCAACTTCAGTTCGGTGCTCCTGAATGCATTCTCTCATAGTCTCCCTCCAGCCTATGAGCTCTTCAGGGCCAGGTTTCCCTTGCCTCTTTATCCTCAAGACCTCGTGCACTCTCTTGCATAGGCTTTTACAGATTGTTCCAATCTTATAAGATTAATAAATGTCAACAAGAAGAATAATATCAACATCTTAAATCCCTTATTTTGTCATAGGAACAACTCTAAATGTTTTTGCATGGATAATCTCACTTAGTTATTACAAGAAGCATATGTCGAGGGTGTTATTATTATTTTCACTTTACTGATCATAAAACCCAGGGTTGAAAACATCTGTTACTAGCTAAAAGTCACAGCCAGGATTTGAACCCAGGCCTGTCTCATTCCAGAGCCTCGGCCCTTACATACTATGTATGGTGAATGGAAGAGACCCATATGTGCCCACACCTAAAGGGCACTCACATGTCCGTGATGATCAAGCCCTAGCTCAGGACCCTTTGAGAATGTGAGCAGTCTATACAGAGCAGTCTGATGAGGGCATCCTGAAGCCCACCTGAAAGAAGATGGATGTAACCTTTCTGCAAAGGAAAAGGGCGAGCACAGCCCCTGCTGGTTCCTGGAAACCTAACAGGAATCATCCTCCTGGCAGGTGAGCACCTCTCAGACTGCTGCCTGCAGCTCTCTTCCCACCAGCATCATCTGTCTCTTACCGGTAATAAACCTCAGCTGGGCTGCTGGCTCTCGTTCAAGTCCCAGGCACAGCCAGGCTCTGTGTTAGCTGTTGAGCCCCTCTGTCAGACGCAGATGAGGAGGGATGGGAGAGCCATCTATCATCACCAGCACCTTGTGCCTGCCCCCACATGTCACACGGATTCATTCACATGCTGAATGGGAAGACAGATACCTCCTGAGAGGAAGGCTTGCTGATGGATGAGTGATCATCTTCTAAGGACCACAGGAGAAGGGCAAGATCTCTTTCCAAAGTAGTTTTCACTACGAGTGTTAAAAACCACAGTTAGTCAGAGGGGAGGGGCATTGGGAGTCTGGGTGAGAAAGGTGAATGGATTCAGCAAAGAAAAAAGAAGAAAAAACCTCACCAACACAGATAACAATATGGTGATTACCAGAATAAAAGCGGTCAGAGAGGTAGTAGAGCAAAAAGGGAAGATAAATGGTGATGGAAGATGTGACTAGGGGTGGTGAGTACACAGTGCAATATATAGATGATGTATTATATAGGATTGTATCCCTGAAACCTATACAGTTTTATTAACCAATGTCACCCCAATATATTCAATGCAATTTTTAAATTAACAAAAATACAGTTAATGCTTATGGAAGGCTGTTGAGAGGTGCACTAAAAATCTCTCATGGTTCAGCCTCTATCATACTACCTACCATCAAAATGAGCTTAAAATTACCTGCAAGAATTTCAGCTAGACCTAAAAACTAGGATATTAAAAGGATTTGTTTTCTTTTTTTCTTCAGAATCTGGCTTAACATTCACCTTTCCCTCAAAGCCTACTCCTGCCCTGAAGGGTTGCTTCCTGTGCACAGCATTTGGACCATCTGTGTCCATACCATTCAATTAAAAAGCTGTAGTTCTATTCGTTCATTCATTTCTGAGGCAAACCCTGATGTTGGCCTCCATGCTGGGCATTGTGGTAGGAGCCAGATCAGACAAATTAAAGCCTTGTCCATATCCTCAAGGTAGAGGCCAGGCCAATGGACAAGGCATTTCAATGTAGATTAAGACAAATTCAAAAGAGAGAGATTGATTCTATGACAAAAAGAGGCACAGGTACGAAAGACACCAGAGAGTCTTTGTGTTCCCCACTACAAGATAAGATGAAAGGAAGGCTGCACAAAGGAAGGGCACATGAATCATAAGGAGGAAAGGGGTTGGGGTCAGAAGGTTTCAGGCAAAAGCTCCTTAAATCACAAAATCTGAATGTGGAAGCAACACAGTGGTATTGTGTAAAGATCTCAGGGAGATTCCAGTGTTTAACAGTTTGAAGAGCTCTGCTCTTGGAGATCCACCCTAGGCAAGAAGACCTTCTCCCTGTGAGGGGTTATACCCACCCACTGGCCCCCACTCACTCCCCAATGGGGAGAGGGACAGCTGGCAGCCATGAATGCATGAGGAGCAAAGGACTGCCCCTTGCCTAAATGGGAGAACCACTCAGTGGGGCAATTCATGGTTCACAAAGTCTGGTGGAGTGAAGCTGGAGCTGGAACCCCACTGAGATCACATCCTTACTTAACCTTTTCCCTGCCCCAGCCTCCCCTGTCCACTCTTTCTTCCTGAATGCATTCACCTAGCAAGTCACAGGCAACTGGATCTCCACCTGGGCTCTGCTTTAGGGCACCCTACTCCAGACACCGCAGTCCTTCAAAGTATTTATTACAGACGCTCAGTGTGGATTTATTGGTAATGACGGTAATAAAATTTCCCAGACACAGGATACATGGACTCTAAAATGTTACCCTCAAATGATGCCCTGGTCTTTTATTGGAAGAGCTTGGAGGACAGTCAGTGGTCTAATTCAAGGAAGTGGAGGCAACAAGGTGACTCTCAGACTAGAAACAGAAATATTTACAGAACAAATGACTCATTGTTCCCCAGTTCTACCACAGAAAGAGCTGCCAAGCTCACCTCCTTTGAGGACTATTTATTCACAGCCTAAGTTTCCAGCTCCTTCACTGTGTTATCTTAGTTTGGGGGGTTGGGGAAATCCTTGGTCCTTAGATGATATTCTTGAATAGTTTTTAACTGATCAGCCTCAACTGAGATTGCTCCTTCATTCAAGCTTGTCAGAAGTAATCCTTTTCATGTTCTGCAAATGCCTATGGGACACTTCTTGGCTGAGTAATTATTGTTTTAAGACAATGGTGCAAATGACAATGTATTTTTGATTAACCAACATAACTATTGTCTCCCCTTAATTTTTTTGCACTGTTTTTTTAATTTTTTTAATTAAATTATTATATGTATACATATTTTAACATTGCCCCCCACCCACCCATACATACCCTCCCTCCCCAGAGTTGCACTGGTTTTATGAAAGAAAATATTTTATCCCCATATATTACAAGTAAAAGACTTTCTAATATGTTGGTTAAAACTTCAAGTACTCCCTTAGAAAAGAGATTTTTATGTGTGTCTAGAGAACATTTTGGGGTACTACATTGTAAAGAAAGAAAAGCGCCAGAGAGCTGACAATCGGTCCTGAAACAATTATTCTACTATTTGAGAACCATTGTCTTTGTCTGTGCTGTTATAACAGCATCTTTATATCAGCACTGCCAGTCAGATCTTCCTTCAGCATGTCCTTGTCCCCTGATGAGTAAGCACCCTAGATGGTGAGTCACTGCAAAGAAAGGCACAGGGAACTAGATCTGGGATTCTAACTTCTGGGAAAGGGTTGAAACAATTGCCAATTCAAGGCCAGTTGGCAAGTAACACATTATGAGAATGGATGCATTGGTACCTTAATTATAAAAGTTTGAGCTTTATCTTTAGTTCAGAAAAGTAGCAAATGCAAAGGACAATCAGGAAGGCAGTTAGTTGTATTAGTTCAGGTGAAGGCTAAGCTACTATGACAAAGAGGCCCCTGCACTAAATGGCTCAAACAAGATAGAAATTAGTTTTCCTCTAACATAAACACCCAGAAAGGTTGGACCTGGGCTGGTGGAGTGGCTCTGCCAACTTCAATGTGGCTTCCAGGATGTCCCAGCCACTGTCACTTCTCAGAGGGTGGGAAAGGGAGGAAGAAAGTTTGGGAAGCACCTTTCTCTTTAAAGAAGATAACCTAAAAGCCACACACATTACTTTGGCTCGTCTCCTTTTATTTTTATTTTTTAAATTAGTTTCTTTATTGATTAAGGTAACACATATTTGTCCTCAACCCCTCATTCCAATCCCCCACCCCCACCCCCACTCATGCCCCCATCCCCTATTGTCCTTGACCACTGGATAGGCTCATATGTGTGCATATAAGTCCTTTGGTTGATCTCTCCCTTTTATCCCCACTCTGCCTTTGAGGTCTAACAGTCTGACCCATGGCTCCTTATCTCTGGATCTGTTCTTGTTCATCAGTTTATGTTATTCACCATTTCCCCTAGATGAGTGAGATCATGTCCTACTGGAAATATACTTATAAGAATCAAAAATGAGACAAGCAATAATCATTTCCTTTTAGCCTCAATTTAGTCTCAAGGTCAAACCCAGCTGTATGCAAGTTTGGAGAATTTAGTTTTGAGTATGATGGCCATATGTTTACCTAACTCAGGGGTATCTTTTTTCCAAAATGAGTATTCAGCAGTCTCTACCATCACAAGTTAATATAAATGTCCAGAGACTCAAGATAAATTCAGGAGAAGACTGGAAGTGGAGTCTATGTAAGCATATACCATAAGGCTATGCACATTGTAAACAATGAGTACACAACTGAAGGCTGAGTTGATGAGTGAATCTTTTAAAGGATGAATGAAATAAAAGTGCTCATGTCAGCACCCAGAGACTTCAATTAAATAGGGCAAAATCCACAGTGCAGAATTCCACCCAAACACATTCATTAAAGCACAAAAGATGTACTAGTGTTCATCCTGCCTTGCAAAGGCTCAATATATGTTACCAATTGCTATAATCCAATGTATGAACAAAATCCACACATGGTTTAGAGAATAAATAAGAACCAAAAGCATGATATAAACACTGATGTTACAATATAGAAGTTCAGATAAAGGAAAGGGAGCATCTCAGATATTGATTTAGTATCTAATTTATGGCATGCTTGTGTTTGTATGTGAATGTATAGATGTGGGTAACTGTGTGTGTGTGTGTGTGTGTGTGTGTGTGTGTGTGTGTGTGTGTGTTTGGGGATAGCTTGATAGGGGAGCAATCATCATGTGGGACTGCAAAGAACTTAGGACCCTGTCGTCCTCATCTTGTTTCCATCTAACCACAAAGCCTATGGACAAACTTTAGTCTGTGTTTGGCCCAGCTCTCGGGGTGGCTGCCAGCTTGCATGGCTGTGTGACATGAATTAGGCTCCTGAAACATTTGTTGGACTGTGTCCTGAGCTGGGATATCACTCCATGACTGTGAGATGTGTCTGCTTATTTTGCCTCACAACCTGCTCAACCTCCCTGTTCTCTGGGAACTTTTGACCAGGCCATTGCTATATGATTTCAGATGGAGCATCCTAGAAAATAAGATAAACAGTCTTGATGCCCCTTAAAAATCTTTGCACATTTATAGCAAAAAAAGCTTTTTGACATAGCACCAAAAAAAAAACAAACAAAAAATCCCAACCAAACCCTTTATATGTCTTTAAAACTTTAAGAAGAATTTCATCCTTATACTTCAAAACTGTCTGGAAGAATTTTCCACAGTCTGGCTCTTTTTATTCAAAATTAAAGTAATGGATCTGGAGCTACTCAAGCCACCTATCCACTTATATTTATATGGTATAATAACAATTGTAGTATTAATTGATTAATCTAGCCCGAGGCACTCAAGTGTCTGCACACAAAATTAGAATGTAATTGCAACAATAAAGAGATCAAATAAGATAATTAAAACACAAACGATGACAAATGCCAAGCCGGGAAGTCTTTTGCATGCACGGAAGCTGAGCTACTTTTTTATAAAGCATTATCTGCAGATTCCTAAGGAGAGGTACAGGCAGAAAAATGTCAGTGTTCGACTTGCACAGGTATTACATTAAAGCACTCACCTGAGATCGGATTGCAGTGCAAGGGTAGATCCTAGTGTATATTCCAGAGAGCACTGCTTAGATGCTCTCATTCACAGAAATCGCATTGAACTGGCATTCGTGCTTACATTTTCCCCAGAGTTATACAGGTGAAGAAATAGCAACTACAAGAAACATGGCAACAGGAGGCTGGGACAGGAATTGAAAAAAAAAATCCTGTGAGGGATAGATATGTATTTTGTGTTCATGAAGTTAAAAAGAAGGAAGAAGCAGTCTGGGCAGAGCTGAGTTACCAGAACCAGAACACATGGGATGCCCTTTGAAGGCCTGTGGGAGGCAGGGTGACTTTAAGCCTTGGATCCAATTTTTGTCAGTTTCTCTTCATGTTGCCTATAAAAGAGTCTAAGGATAGGTCACGGTAGCCTTCATGCTCACAACTTCCTAAAATGTAAGATTTCTCTTCTTCATCACTTTAGTAACATTCTCAGCCCTCATCTCACTGTTTCAAATACCTAATTCAGCCCATGCAATCTCCTAACCCACAGATTAGGAATGAAAGGGGATTGGATGTTACTGATTAACTAATGTCAGGTCTTCTTTCTGCCCAGCTGCCACCATGTGTTAGTCGGGCTGTGCAGAGTCATAAGGAATTATAAACCCGCATATGCTACCAACAACGATGATAACAAAGATCACACTGCTTGCTGCCACCAAGGAAAGTTCTTGGAAACAATGCAGTCATTCACTTAGTCAACATTCAACACATTCATTCAGTGACTTTCATCTCAGTGAATGAAGTGTCTGGTCTCAGAGAGCTTATGTTCCAGTGGAGGGAGACAGAGGAAGCCAATAAACTAGGTGATGTATAGTATAACATAGAATATAGTGTGGGATGGTGGTAACTGTTAGGAAAGAAAATAAATCAGAAATGGTCTAAAGAGTAATGGTGGGGGAGCTGTTTCAGAGCCTGGCCAGGAAGCAGCTCCAGACAGGGTGCTGAGCAGACCTGAAAGGCTGCATCAATGTGCCCGGCTTTAATATTCCTTAAGTAGACTAATGAACTCAAATCTTATGTAATGAGATGCAAAAGATAAAACAGAGCGCTTTCTCAGTGCTTCTGGGAAAATAATAAGCGCAAGTTCTTATTAAGCACCTTACAAGCATGAACTCATTTAATCTCCAAGGCAGCTTTGTGAGGTAAGAATATCATTACCCTCCTTCCTCCATGAGGTTACTAACATACAGAAGGTGACACAGCCAGTGGACAGTGAGGCTGTGTTTCAACTCCAGGTCTTCTGCAGGCTCTTTGTTGGAGGGGAGAGGGAGTGGGGGGGGGGGGGGGGGGGTCATTTCCTTGTCTGAGAATCAGGGTCTTCATTTGCAGAATGAGGATCCATTCACACTATCCCTGTCTCTCTTTAAGTTAAAATCTGTCCTTTACTTATACAAAAGATAGCAGGAACCCATGAAGAGATGGATGAAGAGATGATGAAGGGATGACTCCAACTTCCAGAACTCTTGTCCTTGCCCCACCCCCACTCCCACCCCACAGTGGTGGGGGAGGGGTGATAGTACTCTGATTTCTGGAGGTGGAGCTGTGATTCCTAGCAAAGCCTCCTTCACCAGAGGCCAAGCCTCCCAGCCCATTCCTGATCACCAGCATCCTAGCATCTCAGAGCTGCTTGCAACATAAGAAATCATTTAGAAGACCAAGGCAGAGGAGCAAGGTGCCCCCACTAGTTCCTGGCAGAAGGGAACTCAAATCCAGCTTTCCCGCCATCTAGTCCAGAATGTTCTCTCCCACACCAAACTGCTGCCTGTCGTTTGCTCACATCAAGCAAATGTGCTAATTAAAGGAGTGAGTTCTTTCTCCAGTGTAATGACTTAGGTGGCGATCATCTGTGGCAGAATGTTCACTATACGATTGTGATCAAATCTCTGATGCTCAGACCCTCAGGACACCGAGTAGCAACTCCTTGCTAGTTAAATAAATGCTGCAAGAAAGGAAACACTTTTGGGGAGAGAAGCTGTAATAAGAGACAAATAAATGATTCACTCCCCCCTGCTGTTAGTTTAAGTTATAATTACCCACACTTTAAAAATAAAACCTGAACAGCATTGCTGTCTCAGCCATTCGACAGCAACAGCACACTCTGCTGCATCAGCTCAAGTCACTCATTCAACAACTGGTGCTTTCTTTAGATTGAGACTAATTAAGGACTGATGCTTGGTGCATGCATTCCCGCTGCAATTAAGTAACTCACAGTGTGGGCTGGAATTGTTCAGACTCCCTAGCGCTCCTTTCCATCTTGGGGTGTTAAACGATGAGTTTCCTATGTATACATCACAGTTGTAAGAGGTTTGTGCTTTAACTGAGAGCCTCAATATATTGGTTTAGATTGGCTTTTCTTCAGAACAACTATAATAAATGACAGGGTAACAAGCTGGGAGAGTTTCCATTTAGAACAGTGAAATATTCAGTGAAGATGAAATCACTTTCTAGCTGGCTGACCAGAGCTCAGTTCAGAATCCATAATGCTCATCACACCTTGAATGGAAGGAGGGGTGAGAGCTCACAGGGCTTTGTTGGTTGGGAGCCATGCGTTGCCAGGAATGGACTAAAATGCAAATTCCCTGCCTCCCAGGTCATATCCTTTATACAACTCATCCTCGCTTTGCTAAGTACAAAGTGAACAGGTTAGAGTTTTTGTGTTCATGGGCACGTTTGCTGAAACTCTAAGTGTTACATTCACTTATGCCATCTAAGTTCCTCAGCCTCTCCAGTATTCTAAGATGCTTTGTTCTCAATATATGTCAGTCGGACATATGTCAGTCCTTTCATTGCAGGTGCTAAAACAGAAGATTGGGATGGACTGAAATTATTTTTATTCCTCCACTGAAGACAGTGGGGGCTTTAAAATGCCTATGTAGATTAGTGTTCAAAATTTCAATATGACTAAAAGAGGTGTTTGCATAGCAAGGGTGTAGTTTTCTCTTTGGTGTTATGTTTATTGGGTTCCCTGAGACATCAACTCCATGTGAGGAATCATTCGCCCCTGGCAAGGTTCAAAGCCAAACACTCACCCATGCCTGTTCACCCACAGAAAATCCTTGGGTCCCAGTACATTTGGATAAACCTTCAGCTATTGAATGGCTAAACCAAACCAGCAGTAATGCCTCTTTAAGAAGTAGCCCCAGAGTAGGAGCAAAGTAATGACAGCTACCCTGCCTCCTATGTCACGCCTATCACTTGGCCCACTGCATGGGTTGCTCTTAATAACTATTTGTTATGGCATAAATCACCCTTGCAACTTAGAACTTTGAACAGAAGCAAATAGAAAAGCAAGGCATAGGAATGTTGATTGCTTTGCTCACCAACCACTTCCTGTCTTTGCACTTGAATCTGACTCTAACCTAAAAGGTGAGGGTGAAGGGGGTTAAAAGTTATTTAAGGTTTAACACTGGGACACTGTTGGGACAGGTGAGCCATCAGCAGATGTGGGCCAGGGATGCATCACTGAGAACTCAGGGCAGATTATAAACCAAAACCAAGTATATAAGCCAAGGTATATACAACCTAATGTTTATAGAGTTGGAGGCATGCAAAGGAGACTGAAATGTTAGCATAGAGAGCTTGTAATCAAAACACCATAGGGAAACCCAAGTAATAAAAATAAATCCAATACAGTCAGAGTTCTTAGCTATTCTCTTTTGGAAAAACTCCTCCCCAGGTTTGAACAACTTTAAACAGGAAACGTCAGATTCGTAAATTCGCCCATCCCACCTACAAGTGATGTCACCCACAAGGTGATTAAGTGAAAAGCACCCATGAGTGAATTGGTGAATTGCTACCTATGCCCAAGGACACTGGCTCTCCAACACCAATTCCTATCTCTTGCTCACCCTTCAGGAAATGAAATATTCTAACATACAAACAACAACAACCCCCTCCACCACCAACACCCTCTTTTTAAAAAAGAAAAAAAAGAAAGAAAAAAAAAAGGAAGAAAGAATCGTGAAAAGGATGAATTTTATATGGTATATTTTACCTCATTTTAAAAAAAAAATGTATTGCCCAGCAAGTAAGCATCAACCCATGAACCAGAGGTCACTGTTCAATTCCCAATCAGGACACATGCCAGGTTTCTAGCTCCATTCCCAGTGGGGGGCATGCAGGAGGCAGCTGATCACTGACTCTCTTTTATCATTGTTTCTATGCTTCTCTCCCTTTCCCTTCCTCTTTCTAAAATCAATAATAATAAAAGTTAATCTGCTTTAAAAAAATTATTATGTATCTGGGGTAAGATGTTCTATGAGGCATTTTTAGGGGTCCACAGATGTGCAAGACACATTCTATAACCTCAAAAATTTTAGAAATAAGCTGATAAAATTAAAAGGTATGTGTCTTTTCTATTTGAAATTATATTTAGAATTGAATTTATAATACTGTAAATCTGTAGACCTTGTAAGCATCTAAACTTTGAATTTTCTTGCTTTTGTTGAAACAATAGAAAGATGAGTGATGAAATATGATTGTTCTCCATATTTAGATCCTAAGTCATTTTATGGATTATTAACTTTGCCAAACTGCATGTGGGATTAATTGAAACAATTGCAATGTTCTCACTACATTGCACCACTTCTTTCTGTTAATTAAGAGGCATTACCCTCTATTCTACAGATGACAAAAAGGATGGCTTTTTTTTTTTTTTTTTTTTTTTTTTTTTTTTTTAATTACCAGAGGGCAGCCAAAGAAAAAAAAAGGCAGGAATTACAGTGTATTGAGAATTAGGTAACAATAGAGGAATCTCTGTATAGTGGCTACTGGGAAAGATGTTGATTCAAACTTCTGGGCATGTAGGTACACTCAATTCTAAGTGTCTAGTTCCATCTGCCCAATTACAGTTTTACTTCTCTATTTGCTAGATGACAAAAGCAAGTCACCCAAGAATGGAAAATATGTTAAAGAGAATTAGACAGCAACAGAGTTAATTAAGAAAATCATTTAGCCATTTACAATTATGTACCGATGTTTAATTTAAAAATAAATTAGAAGTAAAATTAGTAAAACAACATCCATGTACATCTTTAGCAATAAACTTTAAAAAAAAACTTCCTTATTTTGACTTTATTAAAAGTTATATGGATGGTATGTATATATATATATATTGGGGGCGGGGTGTACATCTATGTGCTTTAGCATATCATATTTGTCTGCCTAAAATAATAATATGATCAAATTACTAAAGAAATAGCAATTCAACATGTACTTATTAAACTCCCACTTTGTAAGCCAGATAGAGTGGGAGGGCAGGGGAAGATTCTGAGGAAGGATGCACGGGTGACCTTTTGGTTGAGATATTGCCTAGTTACTTAGTCATTCCCATGCTCACTCTTGTTTCAGGACTTTCACACAAGCAGTTGGCCTAGCCAACATCACCTTTTCCCTTTCTTCCCCTAACTCCTATCTGGCTAACTCCCACTTCTCCTTCAGGTCCTCATGTAAAGTCCCTTCCTCCAGAAAGCCCTCCCTAAACATTTCCCAAAGTCCCATTACCATGCACTGACTTCCCCTTATGAGATAGCTCTTACCACACTTTGTGGTTGTTGCATTTTTAAAAAAATATATTTTATTGATTTTTTACAGAGAGGAAGGGAGAGGGATAGAGAGCTAGAAACATCGACCAGCTGCCTCTTGAACACCTCCTACTGGAGATGTGCCCGCAACCAAGGTACATGCCCTTGACCGGAATCAAACCTGGGACCTTTCAGTCTCCAGACCAGCGCTCTATCCACTGAGCCAAACAGGTTTCGGCGGTTGTTGCATTTTTGGTTATGTGACCTTCTGGAGAAAACTGTAAGCATCATGACTATGTCCATCTTGCTTTCTATTTTTCCCTCAGTACATTCTCCAATGCCTGGCATGGTGTTAAATAAATACTTGCCAATTAAATGAGTAATGGACATATAAAGAATACATGAATGAAAAGGATTTGTATAGTTCAGTATTTCCAAAAAATGTAGTTAATAAACTCTAGTATTTAAGGGTTTTCAGGGTTAAAAAACAAAAACAAAAAAAAAAAAAAAAATACAGCAATGTTTAGGAGATATTGGACTAAACAAAGCTAATCAGGTTTATGTGTAGTGGGACTTCTCAGAGCATTTGAATGCTGATGTGCAATGTAACTTCCAAGGAGAGAGAGGACAGTATTACCTAGAACTGCTTCTCAGAGCTCCTTTTCTTCCGTAGAGCATTTCCTAAGGTCAGAATTCTGAGAAGTATATAGTGGGAAATGTTGCAAGAGGTAGAAAATAAGTGCATTGTTTGATAAGAAGATAGGTAGGGAAAGATGAAAAATATATGGAATACCAAGAAGCATGTTGTAGCAGAAAGTTAGGCATCATGGAAGGATGCAGTGAGAGAGAAGATGGGGATACAGTGCAAATCAGGAAGAACCTCGAATCTCTTTTTTTTAATGTAATAAATCTTTATTGTTCAGATTATTACAATTGTTCCTCTTTTTTCCCTCCATAGTTCCCCTCTGCCAGGTTCCTACCCCACCTTCTGCCCTTACACCACCCCCCACACTGTCCTCATCCATAGGTGTACGATTTTTGTTCAATCTCTCGCTAAACAACTTGAACTTTATGCTCTTGGACAATAATATCAATCTTTGAGGAGTGTCACATACTAGCCTAGTATTAAAACAATATTTCTGGTCAGTGTGGAAAATAAAGATCAGAGAGACAAGCAATTTGCCAGTGGAAAACAGTTGGTTATTGTGATAGTCCTAGTAAGAGAGGCTAGGAATGTGAATTAGAGAAATTGCAATTGATATAGAATTGAAAGCTCCTGAGTAGTAGATTAAAAGATTGGATGTGGGGTCATTCAGTGAGAAATAAGACCAGGAGACAATTTCAGAAGCAGATAAATGGTGAAAAGAAAATGAGATAAGTAGTGTTTGCTTGTTGGTTTGTTTAAAAGTAGCTGAGAGTAAGTGGAAGGCAAGAGAAGAATTACAATGTGTGTCCTATAGGGGAGAGGGCTCAGAATGAACAGTGCAGTAAGATCTTTATGACAGCCCCCTAGGTCATTAATATAATTTTGTAATAATTCCAACTTTTAAATATAGGAAAACTTTTTTGTAAGTTACCAAATGGCTAGGTAAGCTTTTTTGGACTGGATGCTAACTATGGCTCTTTCTGTTATACTATTTATTATAGATAAGACATTTTTATAACCCAACACTTCACTGTGGCTTCCCAAGAATCACCTATAGAAAGATAGCCATTCTTTTTTTTTTCCTGTGAAGAAACTAGTTGCCTTGTGATTTTCATAACAGTCAATGCTTACTACATTGTTTTCTGCAGAAAGGGGATAAAAAAGACATGGAAAAGCAATATTTAAGTTAAAATTTTTGAATGAGTGATTGATTGAATTAATGACGTGGGGGGAACAAAAGTAGTGACACTTAAAATATAATTATAATCATTAGAAAAATCCTTTAAAAGCACAAATGTGGAATTCAGACATCCCTGAATCTAGTGGCTTCATGTTATATGACATTTGGGAAAGAAACATACACATTGTCAGGTGCTGCGGTAACCACTATCCATACATTAATTCATTCAATTTTCACAATAACCCAAGATGAGAAATGGAGTTCAAAAGATGGAAGCAATTCAAAGATGTAGTAAGTGACAGAGTCAGATTCAAACCCAGGGTTATTTGATGGTGGCAAATCCAGTCTGAAAATTCTCAAGGACAGAAATCCCATCTACTTTGTATGTTCAGAGCCCAGCACATGTTAAGCTGTTAATAACTATTTGTTGAATGACCAAATGAAAATATGAATGAATGCATGGATGAACAAATAAACTGTAATGCTATTTAAGTAGAAAGTTATACTTTATCTTTTTTAATGTAATTTTCTCTTCTGTTGGCTCAATGTAGGTATTCAAAGGCTGAGCTGAATCACCCAACAGACCTAGGGATAAATAATGGCTCAGTCAAATAATTATTGTCAGGATAAGTGAGATAGTTCAGGTTAAGAACAACATGCACAGAGTAGCCCTGGCCAGTGTTGCTAAATGGTTCAATAATTAGCTCATGCACTGCATCTTTGATTAAAACAGATTTTCTGCTCCAAAATATTTGTTTATTAATAGGTAATGATGACTGAGACGGTTGAGGATATTGAGGATAAAGTGATGGTTGATAGTGGATAAGCTGTACAAAACAGCTCAGATTGATTGGATTGTTTAAGACAATTCCTCATGATTGTGATAAAGGCTGATAGATGCAGTCCTATTGATAGACTTGGGTTGAAGGGAATGTCTGAAAGGAGAAAAGTGTGACTAATGAAAGAAAGGGATCCATCTCAGCCATCTGTAAGGCCTTAAGGGCAAAACCCATATAAATGACTATGGAAAAAAGTTGTTGGTGGTGGTGGTGGTGGTGTCAGCTTGGTAGTATTGGTGGGGATGAGGATGATGGTGAACAATATTTAAGATGTGTGCTTGCTCTGTGCATGGTCTTTTGTGTGTAGGTTTTTGTTGTTGGTATGGTATGAGAGAGACACATTGATTGGTTGCTTCCCGCATGTGCCATGACCAGAGCCAGGAAACAAACCTGCAACCCAGATACATGCTCTTGACCTGGAATCAAATCCGAGACCCTTCAGTGCATGAGCTAATTATTGAACCAGTTAGCAACACTGGCCAGGACTACTCTGTGCATTTTGATGTTGTTCTTAACTTGAACTATATCACTTATCCTGACAATAATTATTTGACTGAGCCATTATTATTATCACCTTTTTAGACATGTGGACTTCTCAAAGGCCACACAGCTAAAGTAATGGGGTATATTTAAATCCTATCCTAATATATAAAAATCCAGGGTCTAAAACGACTGACCAAAGGCTCAACTAAACACTGGAAGTCAGTCCTGCAGTCAGTGCTGGCAACCCAGCACTGACTGATGAGGGGGCTGGGAATCAGGCCTGGAAAGAGGCCTGAAGAGAGAAGCAGGGTCTGATCCACAGCCTCCGTGGCAGCTCTTGATCAGATGTTGCCTCTCTCTTTCTCTCCAGGCTTTGCCAGTAGCAGTGCTGCTATTTCTCTCTGGGCCTCCGAGGGGGCTGCTGATCAGTTCTGCCTCTCTGATCGGTCCCAGAGATAGGCCTGGAGATGCTGACAGCATAGAAACCTATCAATAAGAACCAAATACGGGTGAACTGTGAGGAGCCAATGGCTGCCTACAAGGCAGAGCTTTTGACACCAACTGGTATAGAAACCGACCAATCAGAACCAAATTGGCTGACAAGGGAGGGCAGTTGGGGGTGAGATCAGACTGGCAGAGAAGGGCAGTTAGGGGTGATCAGGCAGGCAGGCAGAGGCAGTTAGGGGCAATCAGGCAGACAGGCTGGTGAGCAATTAGGAGCCAGCAGTTCCAGAGTGTGAGAGGGATCGGGCCTAAACTGGCAGTTGGACATCCCCCAAGGGGTCCCTGATTAGAGAGGGTACAGGCTGGGCTGAGGGAACCCCCCCCCCTTTTGAGCATGAATTTCATGCACCAGGCCACTAGTTCTCCCTGATAAAAGACCTAAGCTTTGAACCCTATATTACTGTACTCTATGAAAGTACAATGGAGACCATATTTATCTTCCAATTAACTTTTGTTGTGTGTTCATTATCTACATTTTATTACGAGGTTCAGGAATTCAGGAAGCACTCAGATGGATGATTCTGGTTACAGTTGTCTCTCATAAGATTGCAGTCACACCGTGACTGGGAGGGTGGGGAGGGGCAAGTAGGGTTGCAGAATCTTGGAACTCTCTTTAGGCTAGGTTGAGCTTCCTCATAGCATGGCAGCCTCAGTGATATTAGCTATTTACCTGCTTGCTGAATACTTCAAGAGCAAGTGTTCCAACTAATAAGGTATCAGCTGATATTGTCTTTTATGACTTAGCCTCTGTGGTCCCACTGAATTACAACAAGCTTGTTCTAAGCCCAACCAGATTCAGAGAGAGAGAAATTATGCATGCCACCGCTTAATAGTGAGTGGCAAGGTTCTAAAAGAGCAGGTGATGTGGGAGATACAGTTGTGTCCATCTTTGGAAACTCTAGTCTGCAGCATGGAGATTTGGGGCAGAGGAGGTGTGAGGGAAGACACCCATGTGTGGCACTTACCATTTGCTGGAGGGCTCCTTTCATTTCCACTGCAGAACTTTATAGGAAGGATTGTGTAATTTCTTTCCATTTTAGACAAAATCTACCTGGCCAATGTCTTTCTGTACACCAGGCCCAGGACAGATGCTTTACAAATGTCATAGACTCTCCTCCCCTGCCTTCAGTGTATTATCACCAGCATTTCACATAGAAACAAAGGGGAGATAACCTGGCCCCAGTGAGAAGGTGGCAGAACTAGAATTCAATCCCAGGTCTCCCTCCACCTCACTCATTCGATTTTATGTAAGGGCCGCTGTGCATCTCATCTTCCCTTTTGTGTCTTTCTTGGACTTTGGTTCTGTTTGTACACAGATCATCATGTAAATTCCATGTGGTGCTTTGGAGAGAATTCAAGTAAGCAACTAAACTGCCTGCCCCTCTGGAAAACTTCTTTTTTTTTTTTTTTCTTTTTTTTTAATTGTTCTCTCAAAGTAAAGCTATCACACAGACAGTATGCTAAGCTGGCCAAATATGCCATTTGAAAAATTGCCTGTATGATTGGAGGTGGCATTGGCTTGGCAGGGAGTGAGGTCTGAGCTGCTCTGTTATAGATTATGCAGGAGGCCTCAGATCTCTTCCCTCTCAGACTCTGCCTTCCTTCTGGGATGCTCTGTGTGAAGCAGACCCCTGTGCTCTGAACAACAATCCTTTGACCTCATACCTCTCTTGTTTGGGGCATTGCAGGCCTTCCAACAGAAACAGGCTGGTTTAAGTTTAGCAACCCGATGAGCTTAATATGGCTTTGACAAGAAAACCTCAATACAAAAGAGCCTCAGTTAGTCAGCCAAGAATAGCTAGGGACAAAATAAACTCATTTTTAAAATAATACATGGGAAGGAAGAAAAAAAGGAGAATAGGGAGGGAAGAAGAAAGATGGTAAAAAAGAGAGGGGTGAAAGGAAGAAAACAAGAAAATAAGGAAGACAAAGGTTGTGGAATTCAAATAATTCATCATCTTAATATGTGCCAATAACAAGTTGAATAGAAGGAAGGTGGTGTGAGATAGGAGATGAACTTACAGGCACCGACCTCTCTTGAGCTCCCTCAACCTATCTCTCTTTACTGTTACCATGTAATACCTAATAATACTTAATACTAAGAATAAGCATTTTTTCATTAATTGACATAGACACTAGCCAATCATTCTGCCAAGCACTTTATAGTCATGATCTATGTAAAGCCTGCAATATTCTCATCCCCTTTTTTCAGAGAAGGAACCCAATGCTCACAGGGATAAGTAAGCCCCTTGCCAAGCCAAGACAGCCCTGCTCTGTGTCATGTATAGTAAATCCAGCAGGGGATAGCCAAGAGCTGATCCCCAAGACACAGAGAGCTCTTCCCAATCTTTCCCAAGATCCTGCTCTTCCCCTATCCTAAACTGGGTCTCCTGGCACTCCCTGCCCCCAAGTCTGAGGCTGTCCTGGGCTCCAGTTTCCAGAAATTTCATCAGTAATCATAATCATTCTAAGACTATCATAGGTTTTACTAGTATGTGTGAGGTGTGTGGTGTGTGGGGGGGGGTGAGGGGAGGGAGAAAGGGGAGACCTATGTATTTATTATGTGGTGCATTAAGTTCTTTATTTCATTTAAACAAATATTTATTAATCCCTTAGTACATCCATTGCTATTAGTTTAGTTGTGTTGTGGAAACAAAATAGAAAAGAAAATTAATAAGCTATTTTTTGACACATCATTATCACCCAAAGTCCATCACTTTCTTTCTTTAAGTTTATGTTGTACATTCTTTAAGTTTTCACAAATGTATAACATGTATCCACCATGATGGTAGCATGCGGAGTAGTTCCACTGCCTAACAATCCTCTATAGTTCCCTATATATATCACTCCTTCCCTCCAACCCCTGGCACCAGTGTGTTTTGTTTTGTGTGTGTGTGTGTGTGTTTTGTTTTGTTTACTGTCACCATAATTTTGTCCTTTAGTTGGAATTGTATAGTATGGAACGTTTTCAGATTAGCTTCTTTCACTTAGTAATAGACATGTAAGGCTCCTCTATATCTTTTCATGATTTCATTTCTTCTTGCACTGAACAATAGTCCATTGTATGGATGTACCACGGTTTATTCATCCATGTGCAGATTTCCATGCAGACATTAGTTTTTAGTTCATTTGGGTAAATACCAAGGAGTATAACTGCAGGCTTCTATGGCAAAAGTAATTTCAGCTTTGTAAGAAATCACCAAGCTGTCTACTATAGTGGCTGTACCACTTTGCATCCCTACCAGCAATAAATGAGAGTTCCTATGGCTCCACCTCCTCCCCAGCATTTGGTGTTGATCACTCTACTTTTCACAGCACTACTACACTGAATTATGTGGGAATGACTAGAGAGCCAAAAATGGCAGAGCAGCAAAGCTCAATGTCACATCCTGCGATGTTCACATGGCAGGGTTTCTCCCCCTTACTCAAAGTCATTATACTCTTACTCTGCACAAAATACTACTAAGTTTTCTGTTTTCTCAGGCCACTAAGAATTGGAAGTGCTAAAGAGATAAAGTCACTAAAAATATAAAACAAAAGATGCATGCATTAGTCCATCAACAAATAAGTCAACAAACAAGTATGACATCCTGCACTCTTTGCAGGCATAACTGCACATCAGCTTGTCATAATATGTGTTATAAGAATCACTTCAGCCCAACTGGCAGGGCTTAGTGGTTGAAAGACGACCGCTGACCCAGGAGGTCACAGTGTAATTTCTGGTCAGGCACATGCTTCGATTATGGACTCGATCTCCATTGGAGGACATGCTGGAGGCAGCCAATCAATGTTTCTCTCTCATCATTAATGTTTCTATCTCTTTCTCTCTCTCCCTTCCGCATTCAAACCAATAAAAATATTTTTTAAAAGAATCACTTTAAAACACTTTTTACAAGAAAGAAATAGTACTAGAAGTATCTAAGGGAATATTTTGTCAAGTATATGATTATCTAACCACTATGCTGTACGCCTGAAAATAATACAAAATAATATTGAATGTGAACAGTAATTGAAAAATAAAATTTAAATTAAAAAAGAAAGAAGTTAATGGTATTAAAGATGCCATAGCCATTAAAAACTAATTAAGTCCCTAACTTGCAGATTTGTTGTTGGAATTAATTCTGTGAAACATGTAAAATGTTTAGCACAGTATCTGGTACATAGTAGTGCTAGTAATTATTGGTTGCTTTGCAATAATGGTGATGGTGATGATGGTTAAACAATTGGGAGAAAGATAAATGGAAAGGGAAAGATACTGGAATTCCTCAGGCATTTATTGAGATCCTACTCAAATTCAAGGAAAAGGGTATAAAGTTCCTGTTTTTAAGGAAGTTCTTGTCTCACGTCTCTATATATAAAAAGCCAGTATCCATGACGACCAAAAAATGGTCACCATGAGGTGCATTGAGCACCTCTCAGTCACCTGCGAGCAGGGCAGGGTGGGTGGGGAGGGTGGACTGGCGAATGGCGATAGGGCTGAACTGCTGACCTCTTGGTCCCTGCTCCTGAGGATCAGCGATGGTGAACAGGTGACTCAGGTGGGTGGTGAGAGGACCAGATTGGCTGTCGGGCCATTGGGATCACCAGTTCATCCTCAGCTTCTCAGGGGCTCAGGCTTGTGGGAAAGCAGGTGCCAGAGACTTCACCCCATGCACATGCACCAGGCTGGCCGCTGATGGAACATGCTGCCAGCTCAGGGCTGCTCACACTGGGGCAGGTAGGTCTAGGGCACACCCCACAGTGCCTCAAGCCCCAGCAGCAGCAGCAGTGGCAACAGCGCCTGCCTGAGCAGGCCCCATGCAGGCAGTATGTTCTATCAGTGGCCTGCTGATACACATGCATGGAGGTGAAGTTGCTGGCACATGCTTTCCCACAGGCCTGAGTCCCCGAGCAGCTGGATAAGCTGGTGATCCCAAAAGTCTGACAGCCCAGCAGAGGTAGTGTTAGGCCTGCAGTCTGGCCAAACAGGCAGAAGATGGCCCTGATCTCAGGAGGCTAGGCCCTAGAACCATACCCACATCATTTTGTGCACTGGGCCTCTAGTATCATATAATTATAATATAAGAGAAAGTGATATATAACACATTTTATAACAAACTTACAAAAGTTGTGTAAAAACATAGCTGAGAATACTATTCATTTTGACAGCAAGACCAGGAAAAGCTACAGTAAATGTTTGGGCTAGGCTGGAAGGATTTTGCTGTTTGGTGAGGGATAGGCATTTTAAGAGAGAACATTCCAGACAAAGGAAGCAGACTTTAAACAAATGTATGAAATCATGGAAATCGTGGCACTGTCAAGTATGAATATCAGGGTAAAATAAAAAGAAATGAATTGCCAGGTGATGGGCAGAAAGTTTCCCAGTGGCCAGTTGAAGGTTGCCTATGAATCACATCGGGGTATGCCTGCAGATCATAGCAAAGGGTTTTATGTGAAAGGAAGTACATTGCTATTAAAAGCTTTAAGATGAGAAGCTACATGATTGAATGTCTATTTTCAGTGCACGCTCCCAATGAAGGCAGGATGGAGCATGAACTTGAATGAATAGACAGTGGAGACAGGGAGACGTGGCAGGGTTTCTTGGGTTGTAGCAGAGACCCTGGGACTTGAGAAAAGGTGACAGGTAGACTTGATAAGACTTAGTGGTCTACTTGGTGGGATGCAGAGAGTGCAGAGAGTGTGTGAAAATTATGATCTAGCATGACTCTGAGGTCCCCAACTTGGACAATTGGGGTAATCCAAGGAAGGAACTTGCCATGAACCAGAGTTGTTTTTTTTTTTTTTAATCTTCATGGATTCTCTGGTGGCATGAAAGGAGTTGCATCATTAATACCACTTAAATTCTAAACTTATTTAATATTTTCTTGCTCCATTCAATAAAACACTGTTTGGATTGCACCATAAGGCAAGAATCAAATGAATGCAACTTATTGTTCTAAAATTTCCAAATACAGATAGACAAATATACTTGAAGAATAATTTCCAAACCAAAAATGATCAAATATAGCCAGGGGCAGGGCCATCTACTGTGGTGGTCATTAGCCACAGATGGCTATTGAGCACATGAAATGTAGCTACTCCTAAATGAGATGTGATGAAAGTATAGGTTTCAGAAATGTAAAATAAAGAAAATAATACAATGTACTTGTTAATAATTTTGTATTGATTATATGTTGAAATATTTTGGATAGATTTCATTAAATAAGATATACTACCACAATTAATTTTACCAATGTGGGTTTTTTTTCTTTTTTTAATGCAGCTATTAGAAAATGTAAAATTATATGCACGGCTCACATTATATTCTATTGGACAGTGTTGATCTAGGAAGTTCAAGCTTTGCAATGTCAATATTTGATGACTTTATATAGGCCAAGGTTATATTTTATATTATTGCTTATCTCTCTATATTTTATATTATTGCTTATCTCTCTAATATATTTTATATTATTGCTTATCTCTAAGGTCTTACCACCTGATGTTTTCAAATATCTTCCTATGTATCTTTATCTCATAAAAAGTAGTTGCCATAGCAACTGCCACAACACATTATATTTACTACACCTGGAGGGAGATATATAAACAGTCATCAATCTGTCATTTAAGGCTACACATTTATAATTTTTTCATGTGTATCTGGGTCTTCCTTTGCAAAGCAGAGGAGACCTAACTTATAATTTCTGTGCCATTGGCTTCCTTGGGTCTGCATAGAGAGAATAGAAACTATCTCATATCCCTTCAGGAGAATATTTGGATATTCCAAATATTAAAACTATTTTGAAAGGTATTCTTAGGACACCTTATCAGTCTAATGCCACACAGTTTAATGTAGTAATGGCATCTAACATTCCTTACAATGCTGGAGACAGGCAGGAAGGACCAGGAGATCTCCTTTGAATGATATGGGCATGGGCATGGAGGGGAGGGGAGAACTTGGAGGGGGGAGATGCAGAAGAGAGAAAAGAGGCCAGACCAGGATAAAACAGAAGAAGATTGATCAGTGTTAGCATTTATTCTCACAGACTTTAACAGTCATTTCAAGTACCATGTTTTTCCATGTATAAGACTCCCCCATATATAAAATGCCCCCTACTTTTCCAACTCAAAATTTAAAAATCATTATTTTAAACAGATTGCTGGTTTTCCTCTTAAGGCCTTCTTCTTTTTTTTTGGCATCTTAAGGAGTTGTTCTTCCTGTTTTCTCCACTGTCTGATCATACACTCAGTGGAAGGAAGTCCAAATTGTCTCTCTGCAGCTCGATATCTATGCTCTTTTGCACAGCTGATTACATTCAGTTTGAATTTTGCAAAGTAAGACAATCACTTACTGATATTTATCTTTTTATTTTTGACATCTTTATGGTCTCAGAACATTCAGGTCCCTGTTGTATCTGTGCATTCTCCACCTCCACCTCCAATTACAACAGCAGCTGATGTCAGTAACAATGAGGCTCGTGATTGGAGGAAGCCTATTTGACAAGGTATGGGCAGCTATGCACCCCAGCAGCTCCCTGCTCGTCTGACTTCCATGAATAAGATACCCCTCGATTTTCAGTCTAATGATTTTAGAAAAAAAATAGCGTCTTATATATGAAAAAATACGGCACTTTCCATATTCAGCCACAGGGCTTCACTGGCTAGGAGAGGGAGAACCCAGAGCCCCTCTGCATATAGCTCATCCCAGCTCTGACCTGGGAAAAGTGAACTGGTTGGAGTGCTTTATGTTGATCATCCTGTTTCATGGTGCTTTAAATGTTATGCTTATTTACGCCATTTAAGTTTCTGCATGAGCCTGTCACTCATGGGTCAATTATGTTTTAACAAGCTTGTCCTTCAATATGCATCATTTGGACAAAGATGACTGAAAGGGAAATTGGGACAGACTGAAATGATTCTTATTACCATGAAGGTAGCTTTAAAATACATGGATTGGCCTTATGGATTTCAATGTGGTTGAAAGTAGAGGCTGGGGCTCAGCCTCTAAGAGGTACTTGCATAGCAGGTATGCCATTTTCAGTTGGACATTATGCTTGTTTGAGGTAGTTGGAGCGGGTTTATGAGGACCAAGGTCAGAGCTAAAGACTCCTCCACCCAAGCTACCCCTTTGGTGTTTCATGGAACATGGATGTGTAGCAAAAGGAATAAGCCGCCTGTGTGTTCGATTTTGTTACACATCTGTCATAAATCTATGTGAGGCTTTCCCACTGATGCTGCACTTTAGCATCACTCACTGGTTTATCTAGCCTATGGGCAGCCGCCCTAAAAGAAAATCAAGAAACTGCTCGTTACACCTTAGATGTTACATCTTGAGAAATCCCTAAGTCAGCAGTGGCATTTAGGAGTTCCTTGACCCAAAAGGAATCAGACCAACAGGAAATAAAAATATGAGGCAAAAATGTAGCACCTCCTGCCTAGTTTCAAGAAAGGTTAATTGTCATTGTTTGTTTTTTAGTGTCTCCCTTTCTGCCTCTACATCCACTCCATGGGGACGGGGAGGTTGGTGGAGAAGAGAGAAAGGGAGTGTGGCTTTCTGGTCAGAACTCAAATAGCACAGTGTGAATTATATAATGGAGCTGCTGGGAGTCAGGTGACAGGCTCACTGAGTAATTCCCTGCAGAAGGAGACAAACTGCATGTTAAAAAGCTCAACAAATACTACAAAAAAAAAAGGAAGAAGGAAGGAAGGAAGGAAGGAAGGAAGGAAGGAAGGAAGGAAGGAAGGAAGGAAGGAAGGAAGGAAGGAAGGAAGGAAGGAAGGAAAGAAGGAAGAAAGGGCAGCCCAGGTCTTAAATTAGGGACTTCCAAGCTGCAGTTCCCTCTGAAATCTCTCCAGGCAGAAACAGCTGGGCAGGTGGGCTGTCAGAGACTTGCAGAGGGTCTGGTTTGGATCACAGACTTACTTTCTCTTTCATTTCAAAAATGCTCCCTGCCTCCGAAACTGGTTGCCGCCAATGTCAAGTAAAACGTATGACTCCTTGGAGACTCCAACCAGGTTTTTAAGAACCGAGGTTTTTTGTGAAGGTAAACAGCGATCCTAATTCCACAGGCTGAGTGCAGGGAACGCCAGCAAGAGTCTGCCAACTTGTTCTGGGATCTCAATGAGCCTGGAGAAACCATCTGTGGTGGGGGGTTCAGGGTAGGAAAGGGAGCAGATGGACCCTTCCTGCCTCGATGGGTGGCCACCCCATCGTCCATGGTGAGTGCTGACCCCCTTCCCTGCCCCATTTCATCCCAGGTGGGAGCTGGCAGCAGTCAGGGAATTGGCACGGGCGGCCCGGAGGCCCTGAAGGGAGGCGAGAGGGCTGCCTGGCACGGAAAGGCTGGCTGGGCTGGGCGTGTGTAGCATGTGTATTCAGAGCCCACACTTGAGGAGGCTGTTGCTCAGCCTAAGAAAGCACAGTTACCGGAGCCGGGAAACAGCCAGGAGGAGGCTCCGTGAGAGAGCAAGGAGCTTTGGGAAATCTGTAAGGTAGGCGTTGGAGTTTTAAATAATTGATTGCCTTTTGTGTGTCTGTTAGTTGGATTTTGTATTGGTTTTGTTCGGGTTAGGGAATTTTTCCTTTTTGGAGTTGCCAGGATGAGTTGATTTGTTTGCAGTCCTCAGATAGGCTCCTGGGCTGTGCTGGAGCTCACAGGGGCTGTGCAGATGCCTGGAAGTCAGAGGTGCTGGATAAGGACTAGCGATGCTTTTCAGACCTAGGAGATTCACTTGCAGAGCTCACCGTGATGGAGACTTGCTGGGAGCCCTGGACTCCTGCTGAGGCAGGCAGCTTAGGAACCTGAGGAGGTGGGGTGCCGAGGGAGGTGGGGAGTTTCTGACTTAAAGTGACAGCAAAGGGAAAATGGATTCAGCAATTGATATTTTTGGGGAAAGTGGCTCTGGGGAGAAGTTGTTGATGATTTAAAAAAATAAGACAACTAGGAAAACAAAAGGATTAGATAAAGGAATAGGTTTGGTGGGACCCCATCTGGGGCTGTAGCATTTTGAGATAAAATATGGCATGGAAATAAAAATCCATGTGGAGCCTGATAACAGCTCACTGAGCGTGTTTAAACAATGCTGCAATGGATCTATTTTCCACGGACTCCTAGACAACCTGAGAAATAGGCAAGGCTTTCGTTTGCAGGAGTTTATTTCTAGTTGTTGTTCTTTTTTGGCCACATGAGGTGCTCTAAACAAAATATGGTGATATTAGAAACAGGCCTAGAAAGAGACTCAAGTGTTTGCTGCCCTCACTCCTTCCCCACCTAACTCCCAGTCTAGAGCAAATTATATGAGTTCATTGCTTCTAATATAAACAACTCTATAGAATGGCACAGTTATAGCTGCAAGAGAATATTTGGAATTAAAATCAGAGGTTCTTAAATCTTTGAGATTATGGGCCACGTTTGAAATTCAAAAAGTATCTCTATTGCAGCCTCATCACCTCCATCCCGTCTGATGCTTGACAAACAAAACTAAAAACTAACCACAAAGCCAAAAGGCAGACCATGAGCTTTCTAATTAAAGGCCCTTTTGCAATGACAGCCCCTTAAGAAAGCACTGCTTAAGTAGCTCATATCAGCACAATGAGTCCCTTTTCTTCAGATTTCCATCAGTTGAAATTTGCTGGAAACCTACATTTTTGCACACCAGTAATGTAATGAGGTCTGGGCTTCATAAGAATGACCAGTATACACTACACAACCCATCAGTGCCTTCTACGTCACAGAAGATAACAGATGCACTACTTAGCTTGGAGTGCATTGCTTTGCATTCTCATTCTCTGAAATTTGTAATCTGCCTAAGTCATGGCACCTATGACATCCTCCCAAGAACTGGCACTTGGTTGGGTCTTACAAAGGATGTTTGTGTTACTTTTCAGTCTGAGGGACAGTCAGAAACACAGCTGCTTGGTTGTCCATTTCTGGGACAGTTCAGTGCTTTATGGGATGAGTCAGAAGATGTGAAATAGCACAACTGTTGAAAATCCAGTCCTCGGAATAATAAAGATAGTTTGCTTAAAGGCATACACTTTTTGTGCTCAGACTGACTTGAATTTGCATTCTATTCTGCCACCTATTCAGTGAGTGACACTGTGGGCAAGTATCCTGACTTTTCTAAGGCTCCATTTCTTTCTCTATAAAATTGGATAGTAACTGTGCAGACCTCATACATTGTATGGGAAATAAATAAAATAATGTATTAACAGAATAGCACATAGTACAGTGTCTAGCATAAACAGCACCTAGTAAATGTACCTGCTATTATTAGTGTTATTGATGGCACCTAGTTACCACAAAATACTTGAAAAACCAGAAGGTAAGGAATATGTTGTGCAAATTCAGATCAACACTCCTGATCTTCAAAAATGTTCAGAAATTAAGCCATGAGCATTTCTATTCTTCTTTATGAGGAGGCATCATTGCCCCTATGTTTTGGACAGAAGAGTTCATTGAACTGATTTAAGCTACACAGACATCAGTGGTGGCAGCAGGTGGGCAGTATTTGTCTGCAGACCCTTTGCTCCTAATGCCTTGATCATGCTGCTCCTGATGACCGGCTGGGGGAGACACCAAGGTTGACCTAGCTGAGGCAGAGTAGCTCTTGTTTCCGAAGAGCCTCAAACACTTTCCCATGGAATTAGTTGTGGTTTGGCAGGCTTGGTTTGTCTTACTTCAGCCCTGCTATGAGCCGTGGCTCTGAATCTGCTGGACTCAGGCTACAGATATTTATCTGCCAGCTCAGGCAGATGTGCAAGCGTGATCACAGCTACCCAGTTATAAGCTTCCACTGGGACAGCACAGAACCTGCTACCCTTGTCTAGCCCCCTGAGGACTGAGTTCTTGTCTTCTCCTTGTAGTCTCCTGACATGGGGATGTCATGCCTCCCATAGAGCAAACTGCCAACCATAGACAGTAAGTCCTCACTTGACATTGTCCATAGGTTCTATGACTTCAAGCAAAACAATGTATAGCAAAGCCAATTTTACCATAGGCTAGTTGATATAAATAAAAGTTAAGTTCCTACCATCAAAGTTATAATGAAACAATGTTGTTCTAGATGACAAATTTGAGGACCTGCTGTATTATAAAGTTGAAGACAGTCATATAATGAACCCTAAGGACGAAAATGTCAGAAGGCTTTTACTTTTACATTCCATGGGAATTCAGCCTCCTGTAAAATGTAGAATCCACAGTTATAGGGCAGGCATTAAGAGAAAGGATTTTATGGGAGGTCTTCCAGGTAAAGCCTGGGCTTCTCAAGGAAACTACCAGAATCAAATGTCCCCCTGAGATTTGTCATCAAATGGCAGAGTGATGAATATTGTAGTATCATCAACTAAGTAATCCACCACAAAAACAATACTAAACTCTAAAATTAAGATAAACAGGGAAAAAGGGCTCTTAGAATTATGGGGGGAGGAGGGAGGAAATATGGTTCAAAAATAAAGAAACAATTTTTTCTTTTTTAAAAATATATTTTCATTGATTTCAGAGAGGAAGGAAGAGGGAGAGATAGAAACATCAATGATGAGAGAGAATCATTGATCGACTGCCTCCTGTACATACCATATTGGAAATTGAGCCCGAAACCTGGGCATGTGCCTTTGACTGGAATTGAACCCAGGACCCTTCAGTCCACAGGCCAACACTGTATTCACTGAGCCAAACTACCTAGGGTAGAAACAAATTTTTAAATGTAAAAATACCCTAACCTTGGAAATATGTACTGTAACACTAAGGGGAAAGAAAAAGGAGTGAAAAGGAGAAGCAACAGAGACTGGCATTGAAAATGTTGGTTACAAGTTCAGTCCTATTCCCTGAGTAAATTATCAGTTGAATCTGTCTTATCATTTATAAAATGATTAAAAAAAAATATTGCCCAACTCTAAGGATGCTGAAAGAAAAAAACAAGATGACTTGTCAAAACTGAAGAAATGACAACAACCTTAGAGTATTCCCCTCAACAACTCGATCTCCACCTGGAACTATCACACAGATATTAATAACTGTATAGGATTAAAGGAAGTTGACACCCCCTCCTCCCCAAAATAAAAAGCAAGACACATGTGTGTGTAACTAAGAAATAGGATTTTTATTTTTAATAATAGGAAAGAAAATCACAGGATGATCCATAACAAATAACCAATAACTATTGTATTAGTTTGCTAAGGCTGCCATAACAAAACACCATGAGCTGGGTGGCTTAAACAGCATAAATATATTTTCTCACAGCCCTGGAGGACAGAAGTCTAAGATCACAATGTCTGCAGAGCTGGTTTCTCCTGTGTTCTCTTCCAGTGGCTTGCAGATGGCCATCTTCTCACATGATCTTTCCTTTCTATGTGCACATCCTTGGCGTTTCTTCCAGTCCTATTGGGTTCGAACCCCACCCATATAACCTCCTTCTAGGCTCTATCTCTATAGTCATATTTTTAGATACTGAGGGGTTAGGGCTTCAGCCTAAGAATTTTGGGGACACAGCCCATAACTTCTTATTAAACCTGGCCAGTGTGGCCCAGTGGTTGAGTGCTGACCTATGTGAACCAGAAGGTCCTGGTTCCATTCCCAGTCAGGGAACATGCCTGGGTTACTGGCTAGATTCCCAGTGTGGGGCATACAGGAGGCAGCCAGTCAATGACTGCCTCTCATTATTGATGCTTCTATCTCTCCCTGTTCCTTCCTCTCTGAAATCAATAAAAAGTTTTTTTTTTAAAGAAAACTCATTGAAAGGTATGAGAACACATTAAAAGAATTCATAAATTCTTGCTTTATGAATTTATCAGGTCTGGAAAGGAAAATGATATTACCAGAATGTTATGGGGAGACACCATTGAAGGTAGCCTGGTAGACCTGGTCCAAGATTCAAGAGAAGCTTAACATCCTGGCATATTTCAACTAAGAGAAAGTGAGGACCTTGTTGTTGTTTTACTTTTACCTAGATGTTCTATTAAAGAACTAGCAGGTTAACCCTAGCAAGCTTGCATCTTTCTGGTGACAGCTGTTCTTGCTGACAGCTATTCTTATTTGGAACTAGTGGCCCAGAGCACGAAATTTGTGCAGGGGGGGAAGGGGGAGTTTCTCAGTCCAGCCTGCACCCTCTCTAATCTGGGACTCCTCAAAAGATGTCCTACTTCTGGTTTACAGGGATCAGCCCTAAACCAGCAGTCGGACATCTCTCTCACAATCCGGGACTGCTGGCTCCAGCCTCTCACCTGCTTGCCTGCCTGATTGCCCCTAACCACTTTGCCGGCTTGCCTGTTCACCCCTAACTGCCCCCCTGCTGGCCTGCTCACTTAAAACTGCCCCCCTCTCCGCTGTCCTGATCACCTCCAACTGACCCCACTGATGGCCTCCTCACCCACAACTGGCCCCTCTGCTGGTCTGCTTACCCCCAAGGGCCCCTGCCATCCCATCCTGGCCTGATCACTTCTCGGCTATTCAAGGTCCCAGCTCCTCCTTTTTTTTCTTTTCAGTGCCTCCTTGAGTGGAGACCAGGGCTGGCTGGAAGCAAATATCTAGGATTGATTTATCTTCTATAATTGAAACTTTATAGCCTTGAGCAAAGGCCAGGCCGTCCAGGAAGCTTGGCTTCCTCCATTGCAGGGGCAACCCAAGCCTGCTTGCTCCAGCTCTGTGATCAGCTGCCATCTTGGTTGGGTTAATTTGCATACTCACACCTGATTGGCTGGTGGGTGTGGCTTGGCAGCAAAGTAATGATTCTTTTATTAGTGTAGATTAGATGCTCCTTTGAGGTCAAAAGGATTATGGAATTTCATTGGCTAATTTCTCAATTGTTTTGAATAGTCTGTCTCTTAAAGGAAGTGAAGAATTGATCCTATCATCTGGTTCATGCCATGTCTGCTGTTATCTTGAATCCTTTTCACCTCTTCATCAGACTGTCCCCAACTGTTCCTGTTCTTATTCAGTGACATGGTTTACCTGAAACACATACACATTCATTTAGTCATGAAACAAAATTTGTGAGAAGATGATTTGTAAGTGATATCTACAAATATCAGTTTCTAAATTTCTGATGTTTGATTCAGAGAAAGATATGAGGCCCAGCTAATGGCTGAGATGTCCCCACAAATATGGAAAGCAGAGGGAAGCTGACACCTATTCTAGTTCACAGCCATGAAGAGGCATGAAGAAGAAAGTGGTAACAAGGAGGGGCAGGTGCACTCTGATAAGGGGGACTGTGCTCACTGCCTTCCCTGTCCCTTCTCCACTTGCAGCTGCACCTGTAGGTAGAGCATTTGCACCCTTTGGAGGAGACATCCCAGCTCCCTGTTAGCAGTCTCGATGCTAGGTCCAAACAGAAAACATGGGATATCACACAAGCAAAGATATATGTACCTTGTTTAAAAAAAAACAAAAAAACAAAAACTGATGGTGGTAAAAAAATATATATATATATTGGGAGGAACAAAGAAGCACACATTTACTAACTTTAAAACACCCTGTCGTGTCCTTTTTCATTAAAAATAAGGTATGCCTATATGCATATGTAATACTTTCAATAATAAAGATTAAAAGATATATAAGGTATGCCTTCAATGAACAAGTGAAAAGAATCAGCTCCCAGGCCTCACAAGCATGATCCCTCTGGTACGGCTTCATCATAACAAGAACACACTCTGTATTAGCAGACAGTTTTCCCCTTAGACCAGGACCCATTTCCCCTTAGACCAGTCATGCCTTATTGATCTGAATCAGTTTGCCCAACCTTCAAACCATTTGGATACAATGTTCTCTCCCAGTGTCAAGTGTGCTTGTTTGGGATATTAGAGAGAGAGACTTTGGAAAGAAATGTGATATAATTTGGAATGTGTCAGAGACTGTATTATTTAGCCCTGATTTAAGGTGCTATGCTTGCCCACAAAAAGACCCACCCACTTCTTGTTCTAGCTCTCATACTGTAAACAAACACATGTTTTGCATTCTATTTAGTATCATGTTTCTTGGGGTTTTTTTCTTTTTCTTGGTGATTTTGTTGTTTAAAATCTTCCCCAGTGTATTGCTGAATTACTATCTGCTGTTCCAACCACAGGAAGGCTGTGAGGTGCTTTATGGGGAAAATATGTGTTAGATAAGATTTGTTCAGGCATGAGTTATAGTGCTGTTGGCTGTGAGTCCAAAGTTAATGAATCAACAATAAACACTAAATAAGGTATCTTGAAGCAGAAACGCACAAAGTATAAATGATCAATTGATGAGCACATTGTGAGTGGAGATTTGGAGGAATCTAACCCTGTTTTTCCTTAGGAGCAAAGGGTCAGTGTTCACTAATCCAGTTCACACCAATGTGATAGGACAGTGTGGCTGTGAAGATGGAGAATACCTGGTCATCTCCTCCCACAGGGAGGTAGCTAAGGCTGGGAGAGATAAGGAGGCATGAACTACACAGCAGGTGTGAACCCAGCCTGCCAGCCTGGGATGTTACAGTGCAATGACATGCATTTGTCACAACAGAACAAGGCCTGCACCAGGTAATAGCAATGAAGACTGGAGGGGAGGAGGCCAATTACAAAGGGCTTAGGAAGTTGGATCAACAGGACTTGGCCATCGAGAGCAAAGAGGAGGAAGAGGTCTAAGAGAACTCTGACATCCCACAGAGACAGGTGATAAACTGTTGGAATCAGAAAGCCAGAGTGCCGCCAAGTTTTCAGGGAGGGTAAGTCACAAGTCTAGCAAAGATAAGGACTCGAGTTGTGGAACAAAAATGCTGGCATTATTATTGAGCACTCACTATATTCCAGGTGCCGATGAGAGTCTCTTGCTAAATGATCTCATGTAATCCTCACAACAACCCTTTGAGGCTGGGACTATGATGCCTATTTTATAGATGAGAAGACTAAGGCTCAAAAAAGTCCTACTTATAAACAACAGAACAAGGAATTCAAACTCAGACAAAGTGACCCTGGAGGTTACAATAAAAGTGAGAAGTTTTGGAATATGAGATCTTGAAGGGAAAGAAGGATTATGCTAGTGATATCCTATGTTTTCTCTTCTTACACCACATATTTTCTTACCTTCCTGTGTTGTTTTTCTTTTCTTTTTTTTAATTCTTTTATCCCACAGGAATGTTGCTCTTCTCTCCTAAGCTTTAGAGTTGTTTGTTCTGTTCTATTTTGTTTTTGTTGTGGCAAAAGGGTGTTTCAAATTATTTTGTAGTTGCAGAAATTAGTATATGTTCTGTTATGATGTGCTGGTTAATAACAAAGGTTAAACATGTCAAAGTTACTTAAAAGAATTATCCTCCTAATCGCCCTTGCATTTCATGTGAATATAGCTATGGTTTATTTACACATGCACTCATTCATAGAGGAAAGCATGCTCGTGCTATTTGCTCAGTTTGGATCACCTGGCATAAAAATACATGGTCTACATTTTGCTTATCATCTCAGATATCAATTATCTTTGAACTTTTTTTTAAAGACATGAAATTTCTTTTTTAGTTTCCCAAATCTGTATTGCCAAGACTTATTTATCTATTTCCTTGACAGGTAAAAAAAAAAATTAAATATCCCCCCCAACACTTAGGTATAAGGGCTATTTCCACTGTGCCTGGGGACAAAGGGTGTTTTGTCTATTTATCATATAAAAAAAAACATGTTAACAATGTATAATAGAAAAATACTCATATATCAGCACATTGGGCCCCTTGTTTCTATTTAAAATGCCCCATCAAGATGTTCAGAAGGTGAGCATCCTTTCTGACCACATGGAAGATACTCTTCAGAGCTGTGACACTCCATCCAAACGCCTCTGCCCACAGAGTTCAAATGCTAGAAACAGCAAGAACAGTTAGCTTAATCTCTGTAGGTAAGTGGGAAAGGGTTCCCCTACAAGAGAGCTTCTATTCTTTGAAATAACCCAAGAGTGAAACCCTTCCTTTATGAATCAAAAAGAAACCACTTGAACTGTTCTAAAAGCAAAAGAGAGAAAGAGAATTGCAATGCAGCTGGAAACTACTCCCTACTCAGTCAACTGAAACTCTTAGATGAAGAAACTCTGAATTTGTATAGAGATCTGGTAACTCAAGAACAAAGGCTAAAACAAAAACAAAAAAAAAATAAAAAACAAACAAAAAAAGACTGAGAAATCTTTGTCATCTTCCTAAATTACCAAAATATAAAAGGGGAACTGGAAAAAAGTGAAGCCATGTTCAATTCAACTAACACTCGAAACGATCTTGCAAATATTCTGGACAAAAAAAAGTCCAAAGTATATTTTGCAAAACCCAAGGGAAATTCACTCCATATGTTTCTGATTCACTTATAGTTTAATCATCAAAATATTGCTTTGCCAGGACTAGTTATATCCAAGAAATCTTTTATGAGCCATTTTAAGACATTGTCTTGAACACAGGAAGCCCTATTTTGCCAAGAGCTAACAGATGCCTGAGCAGAGGCTCTGGGCTTGGTCCTGGGGGCAGAGCCATGGATACTGAGATGTGCAGATCAGACAGTGCTGACTGTATAGGCTCTGTGGGGAATCTGTGCTGTGTATCTGTCTTCACTCACAAGAATAAGAAAAACCCTTCAGGAGAAATAACCCAGGGCAAGGCAAACATTGGCTACCGTGATTTCCACTCAAATTCATTCCCATTCATGGAATCTCATACCCCATTCACCATATTCCATTTGCTAAATGATAATACAGGTAATAATGGCTCTACTGAAATTATATTGTTAGTATCTTGGTCCTCAGAAACCTAAGGTATAATTTTATTAATGTGATTCAAAAACAGCAGCTTCAGACTAGCTATTGACCTAGCAATAGAAAGAAAGAAAAAAAAAAGCTTTTCTCTTTTTATTTTTTGAATTTTTTGGTGTTTTTTTTTTTTTTTTTTTTTTTTTTTTTTTTATGAACTAAAATCCTCAGCTGAAGACTTCTAAAATGACTTTAAATAAAAAATGTTTATGCTGCTTTCTCTCTTGTTGCCCTTCATCAGCAGTTTTCAAAGTTGCCTAGTTATCTCTGAGCCCCCCTCAGACTTGCTGCTCCCAGGGTTCTGAGATTCCAGTTGACTTCAGAATCATTGAGTGCTCCTTAAAACAGAACTGCTAGACCCCACCCATGATTTATAATTAGACAGGTCTGGACATGACCTGAGAGCTTGTATTTCTAACATGTTCCCAGCTGTGGCTACTGGTCTGGGGACCTACTTGGAGAAGGACTTCCTACACCCTCACTACTGGTTTGTAGTTGAGTGACAGGAGATGGATGCTAAAGCACAGGTGTAAGTTGAGACCATTCCAGGCGCATCCACTAATGGTTTCTTGGGATGTGTTTCAATGATTAAACAAGAATGCCATCTCTCAAAATTCCTGTGTACTATTACTCATGCCCAAAGAAATGAAGTAGTTTATATGATTATTGGAATGACTGCGTAAATCTGAGGCCATCGCAAAGATTCAGTTTATGAAGTGGGAGCACCATCAAGCCAGTGTATATATTGTAGAACCCATAGTGTTTAGAGACTCTGGAATAAGACTATCTGTAAACTTTAAACTTGCGTAAAAGAAGTAATTAAACTCATCTGGTGACATGAGCTTTTTCTGTTATTAAATATGTAAAAGGACATTTATTGTGTGGGTTCTTGCATAAGGAATATTGAGTGTACAATGGGGAAATGTCTGTGATGAGAACTGTGTAACTGACACAAGTGGACTGTCCTGATCCCAGGCCCATCGTGAAGTGGGAGCTCAGGGAAGGCATTCCAACAGGGAGTTCTCCCGGAGTGCTGCTTTTTGATAATCTGACAATACAAACGAAGTGTTTATAGAACCTTCTAAAACACAGCAGTTTGCAAATTTTCAAATGCAGTAGTGTCACCCGAGAATCTTGTTTATATGCCAGCTGTCATTCAGCAGGTCCACAGTGAGGCTCAAGGTCATTCTAACAATCTCCAAGGTGGTGCTAATGCTGCTAGTCCTCAAACACACTTGAAGAAGCAAGGTTCCAGATTAGAGGTTCAGGACCCTGGGAAACCTTTTAAAAATTTTCTAGGTTTGGGTGGGACTTGGGCATAGATATTTTTAAAGAACCACAGATGCACATTTTATAGCCAGCATGGAGGGCCTCTGACCTGGAAAAGTAGTTAATATTTCTAGGCTGCCTCTCTGAAAACCATATCTCACCTGATTGGTGAGATTGCAGTGCATTCATACTTGACTTCTCTAGTAAGAGCCTTAAGTGCTTTTTTCTATGTTGCTGATAAAAGAAGGAGCCAATATTTGAGATTCCAGATATGCTGTAAAGTTGACAATCAGCTATGACAACTCAGCAACCTGTTTTGTAATCTCACCTGTACAGAAGGTCTCCCTATTTACTCAAATAGGCTAGTAGTGTGCAGATATAAGTATAGGTAAAACCAACATTGATAGTCAAATTAAAAAATGTTTAATATGCTCAAGTACTGAGACAAATATTTTAGAACTCAAAACCTTGCACAAAATAAACATTAGGAGAAAAATTTGTCTTAAAAAAATATTAAGAGCAGATGTTACAATCTACTTGTCTCCAACAAAAATAAATGTGGTATTATTTCGGTGGAACATCTGATTCTACAATTGCATCCCGATGGACCTTCTTGGATGAGTCAACTGCAAAGTGCATCCCTAAGTAACTGAATGTGCTATCAGTGATTGGTGTAATTAAATATTGTGCACTAAACATTAGAGAATGCCTGCCAAACACAACTATTTCAGTTTTAGCCTACTTGAATCCAAACTTCACCTTTTCACAATAATTAGCCAACAACTGTAGTTACTTCTTCAGATCATTCTTAATGTCTGATATAAAACAATGACAACACTGAAAAAATTGGTTCCTTGTTTATTGTGGCAAATGACTACCACCTCAACTTGTCTAATAACTGTTTCAAGTTATTTTAATATCAGATCCAAAAGAAGGGAACTTACATGCATAGCACTATTTTTAAAGTAAAGTTTAATCTACTAACGAACCATTCTTACCCTTTCAAGCCCCCCCCTTTTTTTTAAGAAGTATTATGGCAGGCTTTGGAGAATTAAAAACTATGATGTCATATAATTGCTTCCCATGTTAAACTACGGGTCATTTATGGCCATGAGTCTGAGACTGACCAAACATCATTCCAAAAGTTGCCTTCTTAACCAAATCTCCATGAGTTGAAACTGTGTAGTTAATGATCAGTAGAAAAATCAGTAATGGAACAGAAATGACCAGGGTGGCCACAAAGAGATGGTTCTTGTTCTCCAGTCCACTATTTGAGCCCCTTTGTGCTCTGCCTTGTCCCTTGGATTGAACTTCACCCACTCATGTACCAGGGTGTGCAGCACAAACAACTAGAGCTGGAGGGTAAACTTTAGGATCCATTTTGCTAGTTTCTGCTCTGATTAAATCTTCACCTAACAGTAGCCTGGAACTCCTCTCTTGACCTCTTTGTACATCATACTTTTATTGGGGTTCTCTTCAGTTTGGACTTCAGATGTTCTCACAGACTTAGGTTTGGCTACCTCATGGCTTACAGTAACTCCTACTTCCCCACTTAGAAACTCCCTGCTCAACCTCACCTCCAAGAAACCCATTCCCACTGGGATTTTAGCTAGGCCCAACTAGCTATGATTACAACAGACCTCCTAGAAGCCTGGGATAAGCAAAAGGAGATGGGTCTGACCCTTGGATTACTGAACATAGCTATGTGAAGGGGAGTAGGATGACCCTCCATGCACTAGGGAGCTAATAGAACCCCTTTGTCTTTGAATCCATCTATATTCATCTCCAGAATACCAAGCTCCCTCATCCCTGAGATTAAAGTTTTAGAATTGGGGCTTGGGGAGGAGAACAGAGGCAGGGAACTTTTAAATTTGTATATTCTTGAAAAATCATGACTTTAAAATGTACTCTTTAAATTTCAGTTCACTGTGATACTTGAATTTCTGACTACTAATAAAACCCAGTTTCCCTAAGGCACATGTGTCAAACACAAGGCCCACGGGCCAAATCCGTCCCACCAGGCCTTGCAATGTGGCCCGCACCGCGCTGTCATCACTGCACTCCGCTGCGTTTCCATCACAATGACAGTTTATGACTGTTCAGTAAACCATTCGGCCTGCGATTTAGGCTGGATTTTGGATTTTGGCCCCTTCTCTGATTGAGTTCAACACCCCTACCCTAAGGGGTATTTTTAGTTAGACAATTTTTATTTTTGAGAAAAGAAAAGCTAGTGTAAAATTTTGAAGTGATGGCCAATAAGCTCATGAATATTTGTTTGTATAAACAATAATATTTGCTTCATGAAGCAAAGGTAAACCACGTGGGAATTCATTTGAGGGTAACAATGCCTAAAATCCCATCAATGGCAATCATTGAGTTAGGCTTTATAATTCTAATAAAGATTGTTTTCAGCTTTTGATGATTGATCAGATATTTTAGGGTATTTGAGTTTTTAATACAGAAATAAACCAAAATAAGGGGAAGGAGAATTACTAAAAACATTAAAAACAGAACAAATAAGGCACTGGTCGGGTAGCCCTGAAATGCCAAGGTTTCGGGTTTGATCCGTGGTTAGGGTACATACCAGAATCAACCAATAAATGCATAAATAAGTGGAACAACTAATATATATCCTCCTAATACATAAAAATCCTGGGTCCATCATGACCAGTGGCTCAACCAACCAGAAGTCAGTCCTACAGTCAGTGCTGGTTTGCATGGTGACCCAGCACTGACTACTGAGGGGACTGTGAATCAGGCCTGGAGAGAAGCCTGCAGAGAGAAGCAGGGTCTGATCCATAGCCTGAGTGGCAGCTATTAATCAACACTTGCCTCTCTCTTTCTCCCAAGGCCAAGCCAGCAGCTGCACCTCCATTTCTCTCCAGGCATCCACTGGGACTGCTTATCAGCCCTGCCTTTCTCAGGCCCCATTGATAGGCCTAGAGACGCTGACTGGCATAGAAACTGACCAATTTGAACAAAATCTGGGTGAACTATGAGGAGCCGATGGCTGCCTATGAAGTGGAGCTTTAGACACTGACTGGCATAGAAGCCAACCAATCAGAACCAAATTGGCTGGCAGAGGAAGGCAGTTGGGAATGAGATCAAGATGGCAGGGGAAGGCAGTTGGGGAAGAGATCAAGCCAGAAGGGGAGAGCAGTTAAGGGTAATCAGACCAGCAGGGGAGAACAGTTGGGGGCAAGATTAGGCCTGCAGGGGAGGGCAGTTAGGGGTGATCAGGCAAACAGAGGCAGTTAGGGGCGATCAGGCTGGCAGCGGAGGGCAGTTGGGGGCAACTAGGCCTGCAGGGAAGGGCAGTTGGGGGTGAGATCAGGCCAGCAGGGAAGGACAGTTAGAGGTGACCCAGCAGGCAGGCAGAGTCAGTTAGGGATTATCAGGTAGGCAGGGCAGTTAGGGGCAATCTGACAGGCAGGCAGAGGGGTTAGGAGCAATCAGGCAGGCAGGCAGGCAGAGGAAGTTAGGGGTGATCAGGCAGGCAGGCAGGTGAGCGGTTAGGAGCCAGTGGTCCCAGATTATGAGAGGGATAACTGACTGCCAGTTTAGATCTGATGGGCCTAAATCAACAGTACAACATCCCCCAAGGGGTTCCAAATTGGAGAGGATGCAGGCTGGGCTGAGGGAACCCCCCCTCTATGCATAAATTTTGTGCATGGGCCAATAGTATATAATAAAAGGCTAATATGCAAATAGACTGAACAGAGGAGTGACCAGTTGTTATGATGCACATTGACTACAGGGGGCAGACAATGAATGCAGGAGCTGCCCCTTATGGTCAGTGCATTCCCACAGGGGTAGTGCTGTTCAGCCAGAAGCAGGGGTCATGGCTGGTGAGCACAGTGATGTGACAACACTGAGGATGTCCGACTGACAGCTTAGGCCTGCTCCCAGTGGTTGAGGGACCCTCCCTAGAGAGCACGAATTTTGTGCACCAGGCCTCTAATATATATAGATTAGATATATCGAATAGATATAGATATAGATAGATATAGATATAGATATAGATATAGATATAGATATAGATGATATAGATAGATATATAGATATTTAGATATATCTTTAAAAATCAAAAAGAAAACAAAAACCAACCAAACAATAACAAAAGATGTATACACATTATCAAGCAGTAACAATACCAAGAATCACTGAATTAACCAAATCAGAAACCTTCCCTTGCACATTCTGTTAGGATGAGTTAGTTCTGTGGATGAACATTCTATAGCAGCACTGTCCAATGTGACACCCAGCAGCCACATGTGGCGATGAGCACTTGAAATGTACCTAGTTCACACCGTAATGTGCTAAGTATTAAATAATACTGGATTTCAAAGATTTAGGATGAAAAGGGTGCAAGATATCTCACAATTTTTATATTGTGATTACATGTTGAATAATACCTTGGATAAATTGAGAAATTTAAAGAATACACTTTAAAGTCACATTTTTTTTCAAGAAATTGAAATTGATGGGAAATCTGTGAGGTGTGAACGTGGAGAGGTAGATATGAGTCAGGAAAATAGCCCATACTTTATATGGTTTTGTGAAATGACCAAAGAAATTATATTTTGTTAAAGAAAATATATTTTAAGATTGATTTCACCTATTTCTTTTTACTTTTTCTTAAATACAGCTACTAGAAAAGTTTAAGTCATGTTTATAGCCAAGTTATATTTCTATTGAACAGGGTCATTCTAGAGCCTGAAGATAAAATAACAAAGTTAAACTCTATGAAGTACAAAAAGCAAGAAAACCATAGGAATGAAGGGCTTTTTATATGAACTTTCTTGTTTGGTTTGTTTGAATTAAAAAATGGTGGTTTTAAATTAATTTTACTTTTTATTTTTCTCTATAGTTTGGTAGATATTGTACTTTCTAGATAAAGGTTAAAACATCCATCAACTGATGTTTAAGAATGGATGATCTTTTCCAACCTACTCCAGGTGGAAATTTAGGGTGTGGCAAACATAGGTTTACAGTTGCTCATCTGGAACATAATACAATAATTAATCAATAATAATATAAGAATAAATTGTTTAGCATACTTATAACTTAATCCTACTTTTGCCCCAGTCCATATTTCTCAAATTAAATAGAATACTGCTATGTAAACCATTTGTCAATGTTTTGCCCAGAAATTAGTTGAGAAAATGAAATGCTATCTACTGCTATATATTTCTTATATATTATACATTTGTACACATATACACATATGTACCAATCAAATATCCATTAGTAATTATGTAGGTGACAAATGGACCTATGGAATGTCTAATGTTTCAACCTAAGTTTATCTTCTCCAAATTTAGCAGAAAAGAATTCTGACCTTGGTCAAACAGGAGACTTTTTAAATATATGGCATTGATAAATTTCTAGAGTACCAAGTACCAAGTACTAAGGATACAATGATGAATAAGATAGGTACAGGTCCTACTTCCTTAAGGCTTACAGGGAATGCAGACAGGCCATGACAATGTAGCATGATGAGTTATAAAATAAGGAGCATGTTGAAAAGGCACCGAACAAGGAGTTCCTGGAAAGAGTCTCAGTTGAGACCTGAAGGATGTAGAGGCTGTTCTAGGTGGAGGGGCATACGCATGGATAAGGCCAGAGGCAGAAGACTATAAATTGTGCAAACTCTGAGAATTAAAAGGAATTTTGTTTTGCTGTCATCAGGTGAGGGGATGGGAAATTGGTGAGGTGTGAACCTGGAGAAGTAGATATGAACCAGGAAAATAGTCCATACGTTGTGTGGTTTTGTGAAATAGCCAGAAAAGGCAAATCTATAGGTTAATAGTTGCATAGGGCTAGAGTAAGAGTAAGGAGTGATGGTAAATGGGCACCTATTTTCTTTTTAGGATGTTGAGAATGTTCAAAAAATAGATTGTGGTGACGGTTGCACAATTTGGTAAATATTCTAAAATTCTTTTAATTATATACTTAAAACAGGTAAATTTTATGGTATATCAATTATGTCTCAATAAAGCTGTTAAAATAAAAGGGCATCTTATAAGTTCTGCTGAATTTTAATAATTTCCCAGTTGAGGCAGGAAGGTAATGGTGATGTACATTCATGCACCAGATCCCTGATGTGTGAGGGTGATGTGAGGTGAATACTGATCACCCTGTGGAGCATCTACTGTGTAATAAACACTGTACCTTGACTCTGTCTGGGTGGTTTAATATTATCACAATAAAGATGTAATTGGATTGGAAATGTAGACAACCACTGCTTTAACTAAAGGCAATTCAAGCTCAAAGAGATGAAGTAACATGCCCAAAAGCACAGACAGTAAGTAGATGAGCCAGGATTGGAACTGAGGGATGTAGGATCTCAGGCTTTGCCCTTTCTACTCCATCCTGCTGCCCAGAGACTGGGTGAATGAGCATGCACAGCATGAGGTTGAACTCTTTGATAGATTATCCAGCAATAATACGTGTACATGCCCCTTGTATTAGTTTCCTGTTGCTGCTGTAATAGGTTGCCACAAATTTATTGGCTTACAGTAACAGTTCTAGAGGTCAGAAGACCAAAATCAGCCTCCCTGGGATGAAGCCAAAATTGGCTCCTTTTAAAGATTCTAGAGGAGAATTTGTTTCCCTGCCTCTTCTGGCTTTCAAAGGCTACCAGCATCCCTTGATCCTTCTTTGCAATGGTATCACTCCAACTTCAGCTATCATCACAGCTCCTTCTTCTCTGACTTGACTCTGTTATAAGGAGCCTTCTGATGGATTATATTGGGCCCATTGGGACATTCCAGGATAATCTCTTTAAGAGCCTAAATTTAAATCACATCTGCAAATTCCCTTCTGCTGTAAAAGGTAACAACATATACACAGGTTTGAGGATTAGAATGTGGACATCTTTTGGGAAGGGCATTATTCTGCCTGCTAAAACCCCTGCTCTAGAAACCTGTGTGAGAAAGGAGTCTAGGAATAAACATATTCTTTCATATTTTGACCTTGCACACAAACTCAAAAGCTTCTCTTTATTTCTGACAACTAGAATCAAATAGTGCTATTGTTTATTCGTTTTCAATTTCAAATGTCCTCCTCTTGAAACTTTTGAGGAATAAAATTTAAAAAATTGATGTGTCATAAAGACTATTATTTTCCTTTGGAGGTATTATTAGATGCAGTATTACTTTAATATATCAAACCCTCAGAAAGCTCCCATGTTAAAGAAATGTGGAAATTTGGACAAATGAGAACAAACACACACATAGAGTAATATTTGTATTGCTCATAAACTGTTTTTGAGGCATACATTTTTCCTACAATGTCATTTAAAGCTCACAGTTGTTTTTAACTTTTTTATTGATTGATGAGAAAGAGAGAGAGAGAGAGAGAGAGAGAGATTTGTTGTTCCACTTATTTATGCATTCATTGGTTGCTTCTGTATGTGCCCTGACTAGAGATCAAACACACAATCTTGGCTTATTGGAAGGATGCTCTAACCAACTGAGCTACCCTGCCAGGACTCATAGTTGCTTTTAAATGGGCCAGTGTCTTATTTTGTTAAGGTTCTGTGGTGTCTCTTTTGCTCTAAGTTTACCCTCTACAGCTATAGCTATAAATTGCCAAAGTCAAAGCATCAAATTAACAGAAGATGAAGAACAAAGTCAGAGACCACGAGACAACCTTGAATCCTCTTAACATAGAGCAAGCACAGTATAGAATAGGGGTGTCGAACTCAATCAGAGAAGGGGCCAAAATCCAAAATCCAGCCTAAATCGCGGGCTGAATGGTTTACTGAACAGTCATAAACTGTCATTGTGATGGAAACGCAGCGGAGTGCAGTGATGACAGCGCGGTGCGGGCCACATTGCAAGGCCTGGCGGGACGGATTTGGCCCGCGGGCCTTGTGTTTGACACATGTGGGAACAAGGACTTATCTATTGTTATTCAAGAGTTTCAGATTCTGAGGGGTCATCATTGTTCCAAAGGTAGGAGACTTTACCAATTTTTTTTAAAGTATGTACATTCAAGACATTGAATAGTAAGAATTTGTAAGTTGAAGAGAATGGTATCTCCTTTAGTTCTTATGCAAAATTTTTCTCTATATTCTTGTCTCTCCTTGACTAATGATAATAATATCTTTCTCCATAACTCCTATCATCTTTGCAGAATATATCAACCCCTTAATGTTTTGTTGTCTTATACTCAGCATATCACCATAGATTTTTCTATTCATCAACTCAAATCCTATGACAGACTACTGCTAAAAGTAATATTATAGTTTAAACATGTCCTAGGGTCAGTGTTTCCCAAAGTGTGGTACACGTACCCCCAAGGGTACAGGAAGAGTTTGGTGGGGGGTACACGTTGCACCAGAGTTTGGTGGGGATATGCACTGCACTGTGCTTAGCTGCACCTAATTCTACGTTCTCAAGAGTACGAGGGGTACTCAGCGTTACGAAAATTATAGAAGAGGTACACATATGTCAAAAGTTTGGGCAACACTGTCCTAGGTGGTTAACAACGTTTAAATTTCACTCTCAGAGTAGAATTGTGAGGGACTTGGAATATTTACTCTTTGTTATTAACTATTCCTTAGGGGGTAGGGGGGACTTCTTGGGCTGAGATACACCTCCCAGTTTTTATTTGCCACATGTGGGTGTGAAACCAGCCCATTTCATGTCTCTGACCCTCTTACCAGTATGGATGTGGCTTTTTATTTATAGCCTTAGTTGTAAGAAGTCAGTTAAGCTAGATTTCAGATGTTTTTGAATGATGGTTGTTCTGTAGTTTAGTTGAAATGTTGATGGCCATTAACTGCTTATATGACCTTGGGATCAGTCTGTATGGAACTGAATTTTTCCATATGAAAATCAAACTGATCAGGGTTGTTTGATATGACTGTGAGGTTCCTTTCAGTTCTAATATCTTATAGGCCCAGAACATTTGGTGGTTATGGGAACTATGTGTTGGATCTTGGTTTGGGGTTTCAAGAAATTGACCCAGAGATAAACTACAAGAGTTTATTTGGGAGGCACACTCAGGAAACACTGGTAGAGGCTTGGGGAGATAAGACAGAAAATAGAAGAAAGACAATAAATTTATTATCAAGCTAACTGCTACTCTGTGCAACACACTTCCAAGTTATTCCAACTTAGAGGTGTGGAAACTGGGTATTTATTCACATACTTATTCTCTATGATTGGTTAAATAGAACTTAGTGTGGCATTGTCTCTAAAGTACTTTTATTCTTTTATTCCTATAATCAGAAAAAAATAAAAATAAAAAGCCAACCCTCCATATAGTGTAACAGATGTTCCAAGTAAGCTTTCTAATTGTGGAAGTAAATACCAATAGGATTTGGGTGGGGTGCTGACTAAATCTGCTGCAATGTGGGGGTGGAGGGAAAGTATAGGTAATGAATGGTCAATTAGGAAATGAGAGAGCTGTGATCTCATGTTTGGGTTTATTTTAAGTTGTCATGAATGTTTCAGAGGCTACAAGGCATTCCTCTGAATGCTTTTTTAAATAAATATTTATTGTTCAGATTATTACAGATGTTCCTCTTTTTCCCCCCATAGCTCCCCTCCACCTGATTCCCCACCCCCGCACCGCATCCCCTTACTCCCCACCACTGTCCTCATCCATAGGTATAAGACTTTTTACCAATCTCTTCCTGCACCCCTCATGCCCCTTCCCCCCCAGAATTGTCAGTCCATTCCCTTTCTATGCCCCTGATTCTATTATATTCACCAGTTTATTCTGTTCATCAGATTTTTTTATTGACTTGATTTTTAGATTCACTTGTTGATAGATATGTATTTGTTGTCTCTTTGTTATTCATAATTTTTATCTTTACCTTTTTCTCTTTTTCTTCTCAAAGAATACCCTTCAGCATTTCATATGATCCTGGTTTGGTGGTGAAGAACTCCTTTAGCTTTTTCTTGTCTGTGAAGCTCTTTATTTGACCTTCAATTCTGAATGATTGCTTTGCTGGATACAGTAATCTTGATTGTAGGTTCTTTATCTTCATCATTTTGAATATCTCTTCTCACTCCCATCTTGCCTGCATAGTTTCTGTTGAGAAATCAGCTGATATTCATATGGGTACTCCCTTGTAGGTAACTAACTGCCTTTCTCTTGCTGCTTTCAAGATCTCTCTTTGTCTTCTGCCCTGGGCATTTTAATTATAATGTCTTGGTGTGGTCCTCTTTGGATTCCTTTTGTTTGGGGTTCTCTGTGCTTCCTGGACTTGTAAGTCTATTTCTTTCACTTGTAAGTCTAAAGTTTCAGTCATTATTTCTTCAAATATGTTTTCAGTATCTTGCTCTCTCTCTTCTTCTGGCACCCCCATAATTCTGATGTTGGTATGCTTAAAGTTGTCACAGAGTCTCCTTTCACTATCTTCATTTTTTTTTTCTTTTTTCTTTTTGTTTTTCTGGTTGGGTGTTTTTTGCTTCCTCACATTTCAAATATTTGGTTTGGTATTTCTGACTGGTCCTTTTCCTTTTTTTTTTTTTTTTTTTTTTTTGGCATTCTCATTAAGATCCTTAAAGGCCTCACTAAGTTCCTCAGTGGTTTCTAGAAAATTCTTGAGTAATTGTATAACTGTGGTTTTGAACTCTATATCCAGTAGTATGCTTTCCTCTATTTCTTTCATTTGTGACATTTTTTTGTCTCTGCATTTTGGCTGCTTCACTATGTTGATGGAGTGGCTTTGTGTAGTAGGTGACCTATAGGGCCAAGGAGCTCAGCCTCCCCAATCACCTGAGATGAACACTCTTGATGCACCCCTTTGTGGGCTGGGTGCACAGTCTTGTTGTAGTTAAGCTTTGATTGCTGTTGGTACACTGGAAGGAATTAACCTTCAGGCCAATTGGCTGTGAGATTCAGCTGTGTCTATAATGGAAGAACTTCTGTGCTGGAAACACCCTTATGGGGCAGGACTTGCTTCAATGGGACTTTAGTGCTCACTGAATCTGCCCCCTGGGTGTGTCACTTATAAATATGAAGATTTGAAATCTGGTGTCATCTCACACTGACCACTAGGTACACTGGCTCCTGGATCTTCAAAGAGGTGCAAGTCAGCTACTGTCTGAGGCCACCCAGCATGAGCTAAAGCAAGATCTACAGGTTTCTCCTCTTTGCTTGGGGTTTGGAAATTTTGGAGCTGATCCAGCTGCAGTTTGTTAGGTTAAGCTGCAACAGGGCAGGCCATTCATATGCAAAAGCCGCTCTGCACAGTTTGGGTGGGTTTGTAAATTGGGCAGGGTGGGGTCTCAGGGAATCACTAGGGCATGGCAAACAGCGATGCCTGTCAATTAGCCCTCTCTGCATCTCTGTGTTTCTATGTCCCCGAGTCCCACATCCCAGCACAGTAAATTATGATTCCTATGCTCACCTCTTCAAGAAAGCCACCCTCACTTTCTGACCTGATGCCTGACAGTCCAGTTTCTCCCTGTATGAGTCTGGATCTCCAGTCTTACTGGAAACTGGAGTTCAGAGCAGTCAGAATCGTGTGTCTCTCTCCCACCTCAGTTGCCAACCCTTTCCACGCATGCCTCCGTACCTCTGCTTTTCTATGGCTCTACACCTCCTAGACAGTCTTAATGCCCTTTTTTCTTTCCTTCTAGTTGTAGAACTTCCACTCAGTCAGCTTTTCCGTGGTTCTGGGTGATAATCATTTTGTCTTTTAGTTGTAGTTTTGGTGTAGTTGTGAGAGGCAGCAAGTACAGGTGTATACCTTATCCTGTCATCTTGGTTTCTTGCTCTGAATGTTTAGCAAGGTATATAGGCTACCTCTGTGGTGGGCATGGGCAAGAAAATTAATTTGTAGCTTAGCATTAAAGATGAGCTCACAAAAATCCTGACTAGAATGAAAAGGGAGATATGTTAATAAATTATGGATTCTCTGTAATATTTACACAGAAATATTCTGAAAACACCACTCTACAAAAATATGCAATGAAATTTTCTCTCATTACCCATTCTTCAGACAATGACATTAAAATGTTATAATTCCATGACATTTAAGCTAACAAGGACCCCATTCTTAATTACTTGGTATAGAAGGTTTAGTTTGACAAAGAGCCTTCCCTCATTTATTATGGGTCTTTCCTTTAATGCATAGCCAGTGCTATGTGTAAATGGGCAGTTGGCTTTATGATCATTCTTTGCTTCTTGAAAAGCTCTGACATTTAGATATACTCTTAGAAATATGTGGGATAAGAGAAATGGGATGATTTAATTCATTCTCCCTGTTCTTTATTTCTGAGAACCCAATTTGCCAACACCTGTAAAATATCAAAGAGGCTTAGCAATCAATCACTAGGGAAAGGGAAGGAGTCAGCTGGCCAAGAAACTCTAAGCCTCAATCATTATGCATTTCAGGACAAGAGAGCAGGATTGCTGACTTGAGATTTCCTTTGAGAAGAGGCATTCTTGAGAACAGAATATCGAATATTTTCCTAAAGCCAAGTATAGGTGTAATTCCTTTGGGAAATAGGCTGGTAGAGAATGAAACTCAATGGGTGAATATTAAATGATATTTGACTTACATGTAAATTAGACTCAAAATAAAAAGAGACCTGAGCATCTAATTTGACCCTCTTTTTGACTCAGCAAGACACCATGACTTTGAAGATTCAGATATTTGTCCATCAGTATCCTAGGGATTGTGGATTCACATATTCTAACACCTTGTGTAGTGCTCTTTCTACCCCCATCACATTGCTGTATTGTTTCTCTCTCTCTCTCTCTCTCTCTCTCTCTCTCTCTCTCTCTCTCTCTCTCTCTCTCTCTCTCTCTCTCTCTTCTTTCAAACAACAAAATGACTTGAAAGGGCAACTATCAAGGATTCATTTCTTTTAGATTATCTCTACATGTAATTAAAAGCTTCATACACACAGTTAAAAAGTTGTTCTTGAGCCGAAGCCGGTTTGGCTCAGTGGTAGAGCGTCGGTCTGCGGACTGAAAGGTCCCAGGTTCGATTCAGTAATGCAAGTCTGCAAAATTTTGCTTTGGTTATTTGTTTAAAACAGAGAGCAAAATGATCTGCCGTTATGTAAGGACAGAAGTTGACTAAGCATGCTACTGATGGAGAAAGGGGATGTTTTCACAGAAAGTCTTTGTCCACACTCTGTCTTTATTTGACCTCCATCTTGAGCAATATGCCATAGATATAAATTTAAAAAAAAAAGGCAACATTTCTCTGATATCTCTGTCCTGCTTCTCTCAGCTTCCCTTTACCTGACCTGCTCCAATGTAGTTGTCATTTAAAATCTCTGAACCTCAGTGTCCCTGTGTTTGAGTAATAGTGTACTTCTCGCCAGAGGTAGATCTTATTTTTAAGGGGTGTTTCTTAGAAAAGATACAATAATATGACTTTAGAAAATTAAGGAAAGTAAATGTCCATATGAATTCATTGCAAGGTTCTCTCCTAGGGCTTTGAAAGGGGACCATGCCTAGTTTAAGTGTCACTGTCTTCACAACAAAACACCCAGTATCCTCCACAATGTTTCTTTCTATCACAAGAAACCTGGCCCATATTCTGTCTGTCTGTATGGTTGCACCCTTGGCTGGTCCTCTGCCTGCCTTCGGCCCATCTCCCACTGCCTGCCTGAGGAAGTGTTCAAAATCTGAATTGAATCATGCTACCCACTTTGTTTAATTCCTCTCTGATTACCCATTACCTTAAGGATAAGCCTAAGGATAAGCACCTCAGACACTCCAGAAGGAGCTGATCCTTGCCCTTCCAGTACTTTCTCTTGCAGGCCCTCAGGACCATGCCCACATTCCAGCCATCCTCACTGTCTCAGTTCCAAAATAGGTTGGCCTGTCCTGCCTACATCCCTGCCACATGATGCCCCTTCTTCTTTGCTGACTGTCAGGCATATCCCTCTTATTTGGCTCTGCTCCCCAATAATCTGATAGTGAAGTCTCTCCAGGATTCCCTCCCCTCACCACACTCACCTGTATGTACCTGTATCATAACTTCTGGGGCACTTTTGTCCTTTGATGAGCATCTTCATCCTGCCCTCTACAGAGCTTGAGAACAGTCTTTTCTGCCTTTGTATTCCCAATCCCAGAACGTAGGAAGTTGTGGTGGAATCAGTGATCATTGAAGTCCATGCCAGGTAACTCTTTACTCACCACAGCCATATCAGGAATCGAGAGCAACATGCGGTTGACAATTTTACACAATGAAATACAGGAACTGTTGAGATAAAGACCTCAGAACAACTCCATTCAAGTTGCTTTAATACCAGCATCAGGATCATGGATTTTCACTGGAATATTCTCAGTAGCCATCGCCCTATCTGCCCCTTTTCGTAGACCTCTGCAGCAGGATAACAACATGAGAAGACATGGGGAAGCTCTGAGCATAGCTTTGTCCTTTGCATGCTCAAAATGATTATTGATTCTGAATCACAACCTTCTTGGCAATTCCAAAATTTGCCACATTAGCCCATCTGAAAAGCTTACACCATTTTCCATAATGTGCCACTTGTGCAGAAAGAGAAATCAAATGCAATCTTGCCCGGAAGGAGTTGAAGAAGAGAATGGCCCAAGATCTCTCACCTGAACAGTGAGGTCAGAGGGCTCTCTCCCTCCCGCACCTCCAACCCAGCCACTGGGCACTTGTATTTCTCTTTCCTCAGGTGGAAGAAAGGGGAGGGTGAGTCCGGCTTCCTTTTTATTACTTGCAGAATTCTACCAGGTCCCTAGTTTCTCTCTTTGCACTGATTCCTTTAAATCATTGTTGTAATCATTAAACATGATTCTAAATCCTTTAAGCGCCTTTCTAAATGTGCTGATCCTGTACTAGGCACTGAGCTAAGGAAGTGTAACAGCTAGTGAATCTTACCCTTAGAAGTTCACAGTGCAAACATACTTAAGGGAGAAAGGCCTTTGAGGCTCAGGGACTCCCCCTGAGCTCCGCTTGGCAGTTGGCAGTGGGTGCCCAGCGGTCAGACATGGGGACTGGCAATGTGTGTCTGCCTGGCAGACACCTGCATGTGTTCCTTGTTTGCATTGTGTCCTTCTGGCATAACGCGGTAATATTGGGAGCCTCACATATAGGCATTACTGTTTCAAAAAACATTCCCTTTCTGTGTTTGTGCGTGGAGGGGATCCAATCCAGTGAGTTTTCCTTATAAGTGAATAAGCCACCAAGAAAACCATGCAACAAATGTCTCAGTGTATTCTTGGAATTCTGTAAGACACTATGATTCTTTCTAAAACAAAATCAAGTAATAAAAACTCTCTCATCCTTTAGTTGTCAGATGCTCGCTAAATAACACAGCTGATTTGACTTATTTCTTGTTCTGAGGACAACTCTCTTAATGCTTCCTTTTTGGCCATATGGGAATAAAATCACTCTCACAGTTAGCATGATTTATTCATCACAAGTAGAGTTTTCTTTACAATATATAGACATTTTCAATTATTGCTGATAAAATGATAGTATAGTATAATCCTAGTCAAATTATGGAGAGTTATTTTGTGTCATAGAAAAAAAAAAAGTGGAATAAGCCCTCCATGTGACACTTTCTTATTGAACAGTATAAAATGCTGGTGACTCTAAAAGCTTACAGGAAAAAAAAAAATCACAAATTGTGTGTGTGCCACAAATGACAAATGTTAGAAGGATTTATTGTTTTGCCTCTTTTGTCTCTGCTCCTACATATTTATCCTCTCAGTAGCCTTAAAGTTACCAGGCTAAAACAAGAATTCATCGTGTGGGGCAAGTCCCATAGAAGTGCTTTTATGCGTCCCCACCAAAGGGAATGTGCTTTGAGCCTGGACCTCTCTGATTTTGCTCACATTGCCTCCGTGTTCAGAATTTGCCTGCACCCTCTTCCCCACTGATGCCTGCCCAGGTCTCTATGTATGACCTTCCCTAGGACCATGTGCAGATGGTCCAAGCTGAAGCCTCTCCTTCTACTAGCCTGTGATTTGGGTCTTTCGCACAATGCTAACCATAATTATTCTTTGCATTGCTATTTGTCTTATCATCTGAATACTGTGAGCTCTTGAAGACAATGAGCTTATCTCTGGTCTTATCTTCCAGGATGGCACAGGTCAGTGTCTGCACTTAGGGAACACCAGACTGAATGCATAGGAGAGGTAGGGTTTGAATTTGTGGTGAGTTTGGATTCACGTGTATGAGTCACAAATAGGATGACTTCTATGCCTGGTTGTGGAAAGGAGGTTAAGATGAAGTGTACTGGCTTAAAAAAAAAAATGCACACTGCATGACTATGAAAGCTGTCTATTTGAGACTCCCAGTTTCTAATTCTTATACCAATTCTTTTACCGTTTCCTAGAGACACGGGTGCAGACCAAAGATAAAGACAGCTGGAAGGAAGATAGCCATGCTGTTATTTATAGGCCTTTATCCATTTTCCCTTAGTCTTACTTCAATGTTTTCAGAAATTCCCATGTAGGACTGTATTGCCTACACAATTTCTTTAAGATGGAACTTGTGCATTCATAGCTCCGCCTACTCTTCCTGCTTTTGCACTGAGTGCTGGTTATATGTGTCTGCAATGTGCTTCCATTCTGCCTGACAAAACCTGGCTGCCTTCCCCCAGATTTGCAGGTGGGTTTGCTTGCCAAACAGGATTACAAATCAGAAGTTCTTAGCCATAAACCCTGCAACAGTGGGCTTGTTCATGCAACACTGCATTTGATTTCTCTTCTTGCAGAAGTGTCACATTGCTAGTACTGGCCTTTTTTATGGACTGGTGTGACTACTTTTGGAATTGGCAAGGACTTTATAACTTTTTGAGCAGGTTTTGTGAATAAAGTACTGGTGTAAAAGTGACCTGAAAGAAAATACATGGTCCTATATACAGATTTTGTAAATTAGTAATCCACAGATGTAACCTATATGTTCATGTAGACTAATGTCACCCCAATAACATTAAAAATAATGATAAAAAAGAAAATGCTAAAGATAATACTGTCAGAACTATTCTGTCCCCACATCTGCATCCCTTTCAAAGCAAACTAATGTGAGTTGTTTAGCCAAATATCTTATGATTATTACATGTCTTGGCACTTCCTGGTCTACTATGAATAGGAAGAAACTTTTTAGATTGAAAGAATATATATCCTTATGAAAGTATATATGAAAGTATATATGTCCTTCCTTTCTCCTATTATAATATGAGCATTGGAAAGATTTCTATCCTAGCTCTTTGAAAAAATTCCACAGAGCATCCCCAAATGTAGGCATTTTTCTTTATAGATTTAACCACTAGACATTTCACTCTAGTTAAAGGATTACAAGTTTTCCAGTTCATCATATTACCATGGGGCAAATCTCTTGTCCTATGTTCATTTCCAACTATCACTCGGTTGTCACAGGACCAGTGAGCAAATTGGACCAGAAAATTCCTGAAGCACAAGGTAGGAAACTTCAGGGTACAAACCATCTAAGTGGTTGTATTGTAGTAGGTAGCTTAATTGAGGCCTCAACGTGTCTTGACCTACATATATTTCATAGATATTTTCAATCTTTTGTGCTTTATTTCCATGGCCTTGGTTAAGTCCAAACAACTTGGCAGTTACTTGAACACCATCAAATTGTTTGCATGCCTGGAATTCACTTTCCTACATCTGTTTTGCCTCTCTTATTTCTTCTGAAATCTCAGTAAGCTTCTTTCCTGACTATCCTCGGGAGGAGATTAAATGTTTGCACATTGACTTGAAATTCCAGAACTGAAACTGAAATAAACTGTAATAAACCTAACTGGCAGGCGTCAACATCCCTAATCCTGAGGCTTTTCCTTGTTCAACTTCGCCTCAGTACACTGACCTCTCCTAGATGCTGCTGCCTTTGCAGCACCACTTACCTTATGTTGTTCTATGTGAAACTGCCTGAGTTCCATTCCCAACACAGAACTTCCCAGCTGCTGTTTAAGTCCATTTTAGTTCTTTTTCTCTCAGACATGGATGGTGAATTTCTACTGCTTGTCAGTTAGTTACTCATGATAGAGATTAACCTATCAAAAGCTCCCTTCCTAGGTTTGCTCTAAGAGACAATTTGCCTAAACACTAGACTTGAAGTTAATCAAGTTTTATAAGTCTAAATTCCAGTTTCTCTTACTATTAGAGCCTCTGTTTTCTCATCTGTCCATGGAATCAGTTCCTGAATGTCAAAAAGTATTTTTCCTTCCTAGCTACAATTAACGAGTTGTATATTCACAATAACTATGTAATTGGAGATGTTATATTCAGTATAAGTGAGAGGGTTTAATTCTTTTCTTTGATTATTAAGGCTAAAACCCCTAAAGACTAGAAGCCCAGCATGCAAAGAAGACCAGTGTTTGTTTGTTTGTTTGTTTGTTTGGTTTTGTTTTGTTTTGTTTCACCAGTCAGGGAAGTGATGTCCCAAGATCCCACGATCAGATAATTAGCAGCAAAGCTAAGAACAAAAACCTATACCCCAGGATTTCCAATTCATTAAGTTTTTGCTGTATAACAGTCTGAATTTGCAGACTCAAATAAATGCAAATTAATTTTATGCTTGCTGCAAGGAACTGTGTTAAGCATTGAAGATATGGAAAGAAGGCTTAGTTTCTGCTCTTAAAAAATTGTGAACAAGAGGGGGAAATAAATATGTCACAAACTAATTAATATAAGACATAATAATTGGATCCTAAATAAAGACAAAATATGTTTGTGATTTATCTAATTCAAAGAGGAGAGAGCATTTACGCTGGACCATAATTGTTATGGAAATTTTGGAAATGTGGAGAGATGAGGGTAGGAAATCATCTAGTTTTGTTTTGTAATTTCCTCTGCATTCCACGGCAGAGAAAATTACAAAACTAAAAGTAACAATTTCAAAAGTGTACTGAGTATATAGAGGAGACTAGTGTTAAATAGAGTGTAGGATTTTGAAGGAGATGTAGTTTAGAATTTAGGTTAAAAACATAAATAGCTTGGGGCTATATTGTCAAGAGTTTTGTCCTCTTTTTGTAAATAGACAGCCATTGTAGCAGTTTGAGGAGGCTGGATATGTGAGATAATTTAATCTTTTAAAAAACTAATACCTAAAAATTAAGTCTAGTTGGGTGGGGAGGGCAAAAGGTTGTGGATAGTGGTAATAGAGAGAAGAAGGCAGATTCTGGAAATATGCCATGTCAGGATTGAATATAAATGAATAATTCCAATCTTAAGAATGTATGTCATTACTTTGTTCTTCTCAGCTGTCCCCTCTGGTGTTTCCATAAAGAGTATCCTAACTAATAAAGAGAGAATATGCAAATTGACTGTCACACCATCACAAAGATGGCGGTGCCCATAGCCACTAGATGTCAGCACCCAGTCCCCTCAGCCCTGCCAGAGTTCTCTAGTCCTTTCAGGCTCACTGGGGGAGGGGAGGAGGTGGTGGCAGTTGCGTGGTGTGGCCAGACCCACCCATAGTCCCTCAGTTACCCAAGGCTGGCCCAAGTCTATATAATTTTCATGCACTGGGCTTCTAATCTATATAATTAAAATCCAGTGGTCATAACGCCATAAAAACCAAAGACCAGTCACCAGGAGGCTGCATGCATGGCAAGGCGTGCAATTTTGCTTGCTGAGCTTCTAGTCTTTCTATAAGACTTTGTCATCTCATAAACACTAACCTGGTTACATCTTTCATTTATAGAATACTAGAGGCCTGGTGCATGAAAATTCATGCACTGGATGGGGGGTCCCTCAGCCTGACCTGCCCCTTCTCACAGTCCAGTGGCTGAGGGGCTGAGAGTATTGGGGGACTCCAGAGGCAGGTGTGGCAAGGCCGGGCCTGCCTGTGGCTGGGCCCGGCCTTGCTGTGTGCCTGCTGCCCTGGCATGGCTGAGGGGACTAGGTGCTGCCATCTTCTGGCTATGAGTGCTGCCATCTTTGAGGTTGTGGCAGTCAATTAGCATATTCCCTCCTTATTGGTTGTGTGTACCACCATATTTGTGATGGTGTGAGGATCAATTTGCATATTCCCTCATTATTAGATAGGATTAGCTAAAACTAGTTTCTAAATATTTTTTGTATTATTGTGGAGAGAGAATTTGGTAATGTTGCTTACATCACTACATAATTTGCTTCACAAGGAAAAAGCAAACCTCCCAATACTGGATCTAAATAATATTGGAGTATCCATTGATTATAATTTGAGAACATGTGTTTAATAAACAGGAAGCTCATGGAAATTTTTATAGCACATTCATGAAAATGTATGAACAAAATTTAGCCAAGAGAAAATAATTAAAGATTGTCATTTTGGGTTTGAAAATTCTGATTTACAAGTTCTGAAACTAATTCTATACTTGGAAAGTCCAGTTGTCACTTAAGCTAATGTCAGCTAAACCACAATATTCCACTGTTATATACAATGGAAATTTTGACCAAGTGAAACCATGTAAAATATAATTTCATTAATAGAACATGAGGTTTGTTGTTTTTCAGCCTCATCATCATTCTAAGTTAATATTTAAGAAGCACTTTGAAAAATACTCTGTTTATAATTTCTAATTCACACCAATCTACCATAAATTGTCTTAGTAATCCAAAATTTCTTATGATTTAGATTTCTTCTATGAATAAAAACATAAAAAGATCTTATTCTAAATGAGAAATTAACCTGCAGAAAAAATATATCTGAGTTTTCCATGGGCTCAACAAGCAGATATAGATCTAACACTGATTGAGAGTAGATATAATTAGATCTCCTGTATTCTAGTAAGTGGCTCCTTTAATTTTTATTCCAATGAAAATTCAAGTTTATTTGTATTTAAATGTGGCTACTGTTTACATTGAACATACTGCTACATCATAAGTGTGTTAAGTGTTACAAATTAAATTATATAAGTATACATTTATGAAAAGTTTTCATATCTTATGAAGATATATCTGTATTTATGATTTTTAAAAGGAATGTGGTTTAGAATATTATGATCAAAGTCAATAATCTATTGTGACTATGTTAAAGAGATCTGGAATCCTAAAGATTTGGATTTTATTCTTTAGGTAAATGAGAAATAAGGAAGGCCTATCTACAGAAGAGTAATATTATTAATTGAAATGACTGAAGAACAATTCAGAACAGTATTTGATCCAGGTCCAAAATGTGCTATATCAACATATACAATAGGTCAGAGAAGGAATTAGCAGTGTGGACCAGGATGTTAAAGATGGGGTTTGTGGAAAGACATAATATTGCAGCTCATCTTGGAAAGAGTTGTAATATTTAGATAGAGAAAAGGGCAGGGTAGAGGACATTTTAGGCCAAAGCAAAGTGCAAGCAAAAGTACTGATGAGGACAAATGTTTCTGTTTGGAAATAATGAGATCTGGGAATGCACAGGTGAAATAATGCAGATTAGGACAGCTTCTTGTTCCAGAAGGGAGCTGTGGACTTGATTGTATAAACCAGGGGAGATTTTCAAGGAGGATAATGATGAGATAAAAATAGTACTTGAGCAAGTAAACCTCATTTGGCAGCAGTGTTCGGGGAGGGGAGATGCAGTAGGAGAAACACTGATCTCCGTGTGGGGTGATGACAGTAGAAGCAGTAGGAACAGAGCAGCAGAGGGAGCACATTTAAATTTAAAACATCCGTTAAATGGGTGAAGATCGGCTATTGACTGTACGAGAAGAAAGAGTTAATGGCATTTCCACTGCAAACAGAATCCTAAAGTCTAGAAGAGAACTATAAATTGCCATAGAATCCCATGCATATGAAAATGGCAACACCAATCCTCATCAGAAAGGTGTAAACGCTATGAATTTTCCCAATGATTTTACTGGATTGAACCACTCCCTCATATTCTTCTGCTGAGGCCTCTTGGTGATCCATTTATAAAAGAGATGGTCAGCCTATGGCCATAGGAAAGTGCAAACCTGTCTGATAACAGGGGCCCAATTCCAATCTTGTAATGCCATGTGATAGCCAACTAATGTAATCAATTAATATTGAAAATAATTGGTTTGGGCTCCATTTCTAGTACATATTGGTGGGCAAAACACATAGAGATTGAAGACACCATTTCTATCAGAGCATCTTAAAAGATTGGGGGAGAGGGTTGTAATAGGCAATTACAAATTAAATAATCTTCATCCAGACTGATTGTTGTAGGTGACCCAGAAATCATCTCTAAGTTTTGCAAGTCATGACATCACATCACACAGATCACCAATTACCACAGACAGGAAGCAAAAGGGTGTGGCAAGAACTTGGATGCAATGTTACATATTCATCATGAAGCATTAGCAGAAGGTTCATTTTTGATCCTTGGATTCCAAATTGTCAACAGATTCATTGGGGTGATGCATTATAAATGCCTGTGGATGATAGGTCCATCACACATTCATGGAAAACCACCACCAAGATTCAAAACAATAATGTCTGCAAAGTATTTAAACATCCTTTTAATCTCTCGACTGCCCCTCTCCACTGTAGAGTATACTTTTCCTCTTTTTAGGTAGGATATGTAAAAAGATTGTTGAGCCCAGCCAGCATGGCTCTGTGTTTGAGCATTGGCCTAGAACCAGGAGGTCACGGTTCGATTCTGGTCAGGGCACATGCCTGGGTTGCAGGCTCAATTCCCAGTATAGGGAGTGCAGGAAGCATCAGATGAATGTTTATCATCACTGATGTTTCTATATCTCTCCCTCTCCCTCAATAAAAATATATTTAAAAAATAAAAAGATTGCTGAGTGGTGGAACAGTTTGACTGGTATCATGAAGGCAAAAGTAGAATGGTGAAAACTCTGGTGTTCATATTTTGCAGACCACAGATGTATCAGTTAACTGGTCTGTCTTGTTTTCTTTTCCTATCAAAGAGCCAACCCACCTCACAGAGTTTTTGAGAGGATCTGAGAGATAATGGATGTGAAAGAAGAGATAATGGATGTGAAAGAAGGTTCAAATGTAAGATACCTGAGTGTGACTAAACTGTAAAGCTCCTGAGCTTTGCAGAGTCCACTAAGCAATAACAACCCACTATACAGTGTGCTTTTCGTGCTTAAGCTGCTACTCCAACAAAGGTTTAAAAATCAAACTAGTTTATTTAACCACTCAGTTAAATATTTAACACAGGGCATCCTGTGCCTGTCATAGATCTTTGCACTCTATACATGATGATTAGCAATCAGCATAAGGAATAGGACTATATAAGCTGATTTCTAGGTGAACAAACCATTCATTCATCAATTTTCCAAACATCACTGCTATTCCATGTGTCCAGGCAGTGAAGACACAAAAGAACACAAGGTATAATTGCTCTCTGCAGAGTCTCAAAGTCTGCAGAGAGCAAATATTGGGGCGGGGGGGGGGGGGGGGGGGAGAGAAGAGAGAAGAGAAGTCACTACAGTCACCAAACCAAGTGAGAGCTGAGGCATGAAGAAAGTGCTGTGGGAGCACAGAGGAAACTGAATCGCTCTGCCTGCAAAAGTCTCATCCAGGAGATGACAACAGAGCTGCTTGTCTTACCAATGTCTGGCAGACCAGCTAGATAGGCTGCTGGAACTGTGGGCTATTTACAGCAATATAACCTCAGGGTTCCTGATTCAGACCCTACACCTAAGGATACTCCCCTCAGCACCTCATCCCTCCAAACCCCACTTTGAAGAATTTATCTTAAAGTTTTCTCAGTCCCCATCATGTGCCTGGTACTGGAGGGGTGACAACTGTCTGAGTGAGGAGTCCTAGACCTAGACCACAACCCCTTTGGACCTCAGACTTCTGTTTCCCTTTTTTGGAGATAAGAATATCTTCTGGGAGAACCAATCCTCTAACTCCATCTTACCCCACGCCTAGCATGTGAGAGTGACCAGGTGCCTCAGGAGCTCAGAGCTCCCACCTGTGTGTTGGTTGTAAGCACTATGGTCTATCTCTTCTTCCAGGAGGGTGGCCTGCCTAGCAGATCGCTCCCTCTGGCCAGCATGCCATTTCTTTTGTAAATTAGGTGGGATCAGTAATGACATGCTGACTTAGAGTGACTCAAGTGGTTTCTGTAGACAGGGTCCCTGCACACTCTGGGGATTGGTGTGGTTGGCAGGGTAGTAGCATGTGTCTCCAGAGGACTGCCCCATGCTGGAAAATTTTTCCACTTATGGAGCTGACCAGTAAGTTAGTGCCAGTAATTGCAACACTCACACCATTATGGCAAAAATATATGCCCAACAGACTGCTTTTGGGAGAGGCCATAGAAAATTAGCTTCTGCCATTTCTCTGATTTCATTAAGAATATTCCCTCTGGCCCTAGTGGTTTGACTCGGTGGATAGAGGGTCAGCCTGTGAACTGAAAGGTCCCAGGTTTAATTCCTGTCAAGAGCACATGCCCAGGTTGTGAGTTCGATCTCCAGTGGGGGACTTGCAGGAGGCAGCCGATCAATGATTTTCTCTCATCATGGATGTTTCTATCTCTCTCTCCCTCTTCCTTCCTCTCTGAAATCAATATATATATATATATATATATATATATATATATATATATATATATATATATTTAATATTCCTTCTGGGGTGAATTAGTTTCTAGATGTGGTTGTTTCTTCTTGTTTATTTTTTTAGGTTTGCACTTTCCTATGACCATAGGCTGACCATCTAGAAACTAAATATATAGTTTGAAGATTATTTAATAATTCTTAATAGTTCTTCAGTTTAGTCTCTGATAGGGTCCTGTTTCTATTCTTTTACTTTCTCTTAAAAATCAAACAAAACTATAACTGTAGAATTTAAACTAGATCAGCAGCATTTTGTGTCCATGTGGAGCTGTCCAGCTTTGGAGGAATAAACTGAGACTAGGATGACGAGGCACATTTTCTAAAGTGGCAGTATCCTATGGTGAGCCCCAAGAGGAAATGGATGTGGTTTAATTAGATTATGCTGTCATGTCGAGGCAGGGGGAGGGGAATCACATGAACTGTATTTTATAAATATACTTTCTTAAAAGCAGGGTCTCAAATAATGAAAATATCAAGTATAATGTCATACGATGTATTACAATGCCCAATGTAATAAACCTTGCATATTTACATCAGAATACATGGCCTAACTCTGTTGTGGCATTGGCATAACTATGTTTCTCTGTGTGTTACTTTATGAAAAGTCTTTTGATCCTAATACTATCTGATATTTTTTTTTACGTCCAAAATTCCACTGACACTATATGCATTGGTATTTACCATGTCCAAAAAGTAAACATGACTTAAAGTAAGCTAAGGAAAAGGACAAGTTCTAGGTTAATAAAAGACAAGGCTTTTCTTCCCTCTTTTTCCCTCCTCCAAATCCCCACTCAAATCCCCCATTGACAGGTGACCAGGAACAAATCAGAGTATCCTCCTCTTGCACTGTAAGCAACTTGAAAATGAAGCATCCCAGAATTTTTAAGAAATTGAAGATCAAGATGTTAATTAAATTGTCAAAAAGCTTCTTGTCTCATTTCAGTGCACTGCATAACTAGGTAGCCTGAAGCTATCTATAGCATCTGGGTGCTATTCTTGGGTCTTAATACAGTTTTAATTTTTTAATTTAAACAATGTTTCGAACAGTGAGGAAGAAGCTAGTTGAATATCGGGTCAGAACAGCCAGGTACCACAGACTTCTTCAAGTATCTCTCTCCAATCCTGTTTTCTCTGACTCATCTCTTATGTGTCTTGGAAATATTCTACATCATGCTGCAAGTTTAGGAAACATTTTAGTAAATGCCAAACTCACTTAAATGAAAGCCATTCATTCTTTCATTCATCCAATATTTGCTGAGTTCCTGTTTACCAAGTGCCAAGCCTATGCTATAGGCTGGGAGAGCAGAGAAGAGTAAAATGATGGGTATTACACTTAGGTGATTGCCTTAAGGATGCTTACTCACCAGGGAGGGTGGCCAACATGGAGAGACACAATGGCAGCCCAGTGGACTGAATTGATGTTCTCATAAGTAGGCTGACCTGGATAGACATCCTAGACAGTGAGAGATCGAGTTTCAATGCCAACTTTAGGGAAAAGAGTGATGTGGCCTTGGCCTGGCTTAAGGCCAAGACCCTGTTTAAGGGAAGACTCTTCAAGGGCCTGCCCATACTTAAACCTAGAAATGAGAAAATAAAACCAAAACTAAACTAAAAACTCTGCCTGTAAGGTCGGGGCAGTAGTGAGAAGTCTTGAGCTCTGGGGATCTGGGTAGAAACAGGAAGACCCTGGGAGAAACTGTAATGGCAAGCCTGTGCCACTATTTCCGTGGGATCCAAATTTACACTGCTAACAAGATTCAGAATTTTTAGGGCCGAAAGCAAACATCATCTTATCCTGCTCCTGGGCCATTGGAATCACTGGGATTCTGATGGAAGCAAATGGAAAATAACTCTAGGGAATGAAAAATTATCCTGTTGAACATAAACTCACAATTTAAAAAATCCAAATTACATGAAGAAGTAAACCACAATAAGGAGAGTCAGAAGGTGCATCAAAGGAAGAGCTAGAAAAATCTAAAGTTTATTATTCAATACAGATGCTGACAATAAAAATATTAAAGGGGAAAATGGAAGGCATTATGAAAGAAGAGACCATATGAAAAATAAATAAGAAGGAAACAAGCACAATATCTAGAAACTAAATATCAATATATAGTCTGAAATGAAACACTAAGCATTTGGATTAAATAGCAACCAAAAAGAAAATCAGTAAACTGGAGAATCTAAGGAAATCACTCAGAATGAAGCCTAGAGAAATAAAAACAAGAAAATAATGTACCAAGAGATATGGAAGATAATAAGATCCCTGACATTTGTTAAGCCCTTACTGTTTACTAGATCTAGTTCACATTGCTTCTCTAAATTAATTCATTCAACCCTCATTATGACCCTCTGGGATAGGTATTAATACTAACCCCCTTTTACATGCAGAGAGAAGTTAAATGACGGGAAACGGACACAAGGAGGGAACTGGGCATCTTGTTCACAATAAGCTGCTCCAAGACCCATTTCTCCACAGGGATGCCCAGCACTGTCTCTCTCCCGGGCCAGCTGTGAGGCAGTAGCCAGTACAGTAATGTATAATTCATCATGGCTTCCCATTCTCCCTTGCCTTTCTTCCCTTTCATCAAGATTATAGCCCTAGCTTTTTACCCTGGAGATAAGTCATTAGCAGTTAATTGATGTTTATTATTATTATAGGTCATTAATAACATTATAAATTCATGAATTAAGAGAGTGTTATAATTACACTATTTAAAAACCTGGAGATAGATACCATCAGAAATAGTTCCCCCAAAATAGTTGAAAATTGCTACCTCTGGGGATATGAGACAATTATTTGCAGCACTATTTAAAATTGTAAACTACTTACATGCTTTTCATGCATAATAATTAAAATATATAAGATCAATGCTGACTTAAAGATTTTGCAAACAGAGCCTGAGTTTGCCATTCATGGGTCCTTACTAAATAAATGAACCACACACATTCAGAAGGAAAGAAATTGAACCAAGGAAAAAGGAGTAAGTTCAAGAAGCAGCCGGGACCGGTTTGGCTCAGTGGATAGAGCGTCGGCCTGCGAACTGAAAGGTCCCAGGTTCGATTCCGGGCAAGGGCATGTACCTTGGTTGCGGGCACATCCCCAGTAGGGGGTGTGCAAGAGGCAGCTGATCGATGATTCTCTCTCATCGATGTTTCTAACTCTCTAATTCTCTCTTCCTCTCTGTGAAAAATCAATAAAATATATTTTTTAAAAAAAAGAAGCAGATATGAAGTTGACAAATATGTTCACAAAGTAAAACAAAATAAAACAACAATGGAATGGTTTTTAAATTAGGGGAATTACAAACAAGAGATCACTAAAATCAAGGCTAAGATAACATGGAAGATAAAGAGGGGTGATCATATTTAAGATTCTAAAGTTGCTCAGAATATATTGGTCAGATATATAAGGCCAGAATATGTTAAAGTTTTACTGGTTAATGTAAAGAAAATAGGAATAAAACTATAACTTCCAAGCCAGTAGAAGGGAAAAAATGGAATAAAAGAAATCTTATCAATTAGAGACCTAGAGGAGCAAGGACAAATAGGATACCAAAATGATACTATACAAAAGTAACAATAATTGTAAATAGATTAAACCTCTCTGCTAAAAGTCAGAAGGAAAATAATGCAAAAATGATACATTAGGGCTAGGCAAATATTAATCAAAGAAAACTAGTATAGCAATATGGAATCAAGTAGATTTTAAAACCAACAACATTATTAAACATTAGAGACCCAATGCACAAAATTTGTGCATGGGGTTCTGGGGAGCGGGGGTGCAGGGAGGTGGTGGTCCTCAGCCTGGCTGTGTCCTCGGGGGACGTCCAACTGCCAGTTTGCAGGAGGCAAATGGTGGAGCGCTAACTGGCCAGCTCCACCCCCTGATGGCAGCAGCTGGTCACCTCCCTCTGCAGGGAGTGGTGGTGCAAATGCTCCTGCATTGAGTATCTGCCCCCTGGTGGTCAGTTCACATCATAGTGACCTGTCATTCCACCAGTTGTTGCAGCAATGGGTCAATTTGCATATTAGAGTTTTATTATATAGGGTAGGGAAATTTTTGCTTACTGATAAAAGGAATATTTTCTAGGATAATATAAAAAGCTAAATGAAAATGTAAATGATCAGAATTATAAGGAAAAGGTAAATGATCAGAATTATAAAGAAAAATTGAATAATCCAAATTTATAAATGAAGATTTTAAACACCTTTTTTTTTAACTGATAGATCAGTCAACTTAGTAAGTACACTAGAGATTTGAACAACTCAACTAATATTTTTTATTTAATATACACTTCATCCAGTCAGCATGGCTCAGTGGTTGAGCATCAACCTATGACCCAGGAGGTCATGGTTCAATTCCTGGTCAAGGCATATGCCCAAGTTGCATGCTTGACCTAGTGTGGAGCATGCAGTAGGCAGCAGATCAATGATTCTCTTTCATCATTGATATTTCTATTTCTCCCTCTCCCTTCTTCTCTGAAATCAATTTTTAAAGTATTTTTCAAAACATATATTTAGAATTAAATAAATATCTAAGAAATTCATAGGTCAAAAATAAATTATAATGAAATATTTAGAACTAAACAGTAATTAAAAACTGCTTACAAAATAAATGGGATTTGAAGTGTTGCTTAGAGAGAAACATAACCTTAAATGCACATATTAAGAAGTAATTAATATGTAAAGTTAATGAGCCACACACTTAACTTAAAAATAAGGGTGTTTTTTTTTTTCTTCAAAAACTGAAGAAAAGAAATAGAAATAAAAGATGAACTTGGAAAGGAAAGCCAAGATACAACAACAGAAGACTCAAAAACAAACAAAACAGAAGCCAGTGTTAGGAAAATATTAATAAAAGAAGAAAATCTCTGGCAAGATCGAACAAGAACAAAACAAGAGCAGTCACATACAAAGAATATTAGAGGGAAATAATTAACAGATAATTTAAAAACATCTTAAGGGAATATTACGATCAGCTTTATGTAAAAAAAATTGAAAACTTAGATAAGGAATTTTCCAGATAAATTATAAATTACCAATATTGACTAAACAGACAACAGAAAACTGAAATCTCTAAGAAATTGAATCCATAATTAAATTTAAAAATCTACTAACCAAAAATCATTAATGCCAAAAGGTTTTGATGGTGAGTTTTAATAAGAATTCAAGATGAGTTATTAGTTTTAAGTTATGTAAGCTATTCTGGAGAATAAATATGTAACCTCTAACTTATACAAAATGTTCAAGGAGATAAAAAAAAAAGAATAAAACATTTGGTATAAAACTTGATATGAAACCCTTGATATAAAAAGACTGCAAGAAAGGGAAATTTTATACATCAATCTAACTTATGAATACAAATGTAAAAATTCAAAATATATTTGAAACCAAAATCAGCAGAGTATATAAAAGTAATATACCAAAGGCAATTAGAATTAAGAAGGTAATGTTGGCTTAACACATAAAGTCTATTTAGAATTTCACCATGTAAGTAGATCAAAGAAAAAAACAATTTTCTTAATAGATATGTAAAAAACATTCATGATAAGTTAATACATTGGAATATGACAAAAGTTGCTTTATAAATCATTGGAGAAGGACTGTACTTGGTAACTGATAGATCAGTCAATTTAGTAAGTATGGGGAAGATTTGAATAACTCAACTAACATTTTTTATTTAATATACACATTCAACAACTGGAGACTACAATAAACAGTACTGAGGGGAAAATGAGACTTTCCATACTGAAAAAAGAAATTGGATTTCTAGCTAACATCCTATATAAAAACAAATCCTAGGTGGATTAATGGCCTATATATGTAAAAAGTAAACTTCGACACTTTAAATAGAGTATACTGGTGACAGTTATATTACTTCATCATAGGAAAGAATTTCTTAAAATTCCTAAAACAGAACAAAACATAAGCAACTGGTAAGAATGGACAAAATTATGAGCAAGCAATTTGCAGAAGAAAAAAATCTGAATTCCTAGCAAGTAATCAAGATACAGCAATTAAACCACACCCAGCACACTGACAGACAAATTAAAATATTGGTACCAAGTGTTGATGAGGTGAAAGGGAAGCTTTCATACACTGTTGAAGAGATGGTAATTGTTATGATCACTTTGAGATCTGTCCATGTCTAGTTAAAGTAAAGATATGCATATTCTATGACACAGCTATTCCAATTGAAGTTATATTCCTTAGAGAAACTATTGCACAAAAATACAAAAGGGAATGTATGAGGAGGCTCACTGAAGGACTATAATTGACAAAGACTTAAATACCAACTGAATGACACTCCAGGAGGGAATATGGAAATAAGTTGTGATATAATCCTATATTGGAGATATGGACTAGATTTACAGGAACTAACATGCAGTAATCTTAAAATATAATGTTGAATTAAATGTTGAATATTACAAAATGATTCTTAAACTATGATACAATTTACGTACTTTTGAAACCCACAGAACAGTATTATATCATGCTTACAAATGAATGCATATATGGTAAAAGTATAAAAATATGCATAGGATACATATCAAGGTTAGGGTAGTAGTTGCTTCTGAGAAAGGTGGTAAAAGGGAGGATTGATGGTCTTTGGCTGTACCTGTAATTTTTATTTCTTTATATCCTGTTTAAAGGAATAAGATAACTAGAACACAATGTCAACACTTTAAAACCTGACTAAATGCACACGTGTGTAATATAGTATTTGTTGTCTTTTACTGTATCTTTGAAATGTGTCATAAATAAGAAGCTCATATTTATTAGGTGAGACAATAAATGTTCAACTTTTGCTAGGTTTCAAGGAGGCACTGGAGACTAAGGAGATAGTTCTGGTAGCCTTCCAAATGGCACTCTAATGCTATGACATGCAGAATGAGAAAAAGTCTCCTGGGAGAGAGAAGGGGAGGTTGTTCCAGATGAGGAAATAGCGTGTGGGAAGCCATGTTAAGGCATGGTATTGTGGGAACTGGGAGTCACCTGGCGTAGCTAACCACAAGGTGGTAGGACATATGCAAGATGGAGGAAGATAAGGCTTGTCAAGGCTTTGGGTCAAGATTTGGTATCTTACAAAGGCAAAAAGCTCACTGAAGGCTCTTGCTTCTAGCTAGAGTAATATTCCTCTTCCCTTAAAAATTAGTTATTTGTATCTTTCCTCTTCAAGACACTCTTCCAATCATTGTAATTAAACATATATTAGAATCAGAAGACTGCATTTTTGGAAAGGCCTTAGCAATCATCTACTAGTTCAATCCCCTCTTTTATTCATCAAATAATATATTGAGTACCTTGAAGGCAAACAAATATGAAAGTTTTATCTTTGCAATCCAAGTTAACTCAATTAGCCTTCTGGAAATGTTGATAGAAAAGATTTATGAAGGAGTCAGGAGAAAGACTATGTTCAGAGAAGTTTTCACTGATGGAAGTAGTACTGTGATATATACAGATGGATGCTTAATAACTTACAAATTATTTTGATGGATTCTTTTTAAAAAAAAAATGTAATTTACTGATTCCCCACAGAGAGGAAGGGAGAGGGATAGAAAGCTAGAAACATCGATGAGAGAGAAACATCGATCAGCCTCCTCCTGCACACCCCCAACAGAGGATGTGCCCACAACCAAGGTACATGCCCTTGACCAGAATTGAACCTGGGACACTTCAGTCCACAGGCTGACGCTCTATCCACTGAGCCAAACCTGTTTCTGCATTTTGATGGATTCTTAATCATAAAAATTAACTTTAAAAGTTGTTTCTTTAATTCATTTTCTTAAAATGAGATTCCCATCTTATTCCACTCCCAACTTTGGGGATTTCTATTTTAAACTAGTGAGCCAGTGCACGAAATTTGTGCATATTAAAAGAGAATTAATCAGAGAAAATATTTTAATATTATAATCTGCCCTTTATAATAGAAGTGTCAGAGATTAAAGAAAATTAGTAAAATGTATATGAAAATCTTCCTCCTGTCAGAGTCTGGGGCACATCACAGGACTCAGAGTCAAGTCCCTACCCACCCACCCATGTGCACCTCAATGTTGTGCAAGAACTAGACCTGGCCGGCACCAACCCTATTGGGCTAGATCCAGACCCAGCTGGCCCCAACCCCTTCATGATCTGCTGGTAGGGGCTGCAGCCTCAGGTCACATGGCCCAGTGCTGGGGTGAGGGGCAAGGTCTGAGGTCCCCCAGCCTGGCATTGGGGAAGGGGATATGGTCTGAGGTCCCCTGTCAAGCCCCACCAGGCAGTGGGGGGCAGACTCAGGTCCCCTGTCCCAGCCCAGTGCCACACAGCCTCAAGTCCCTGCTAATTGCTTATTAAGGCTCATTACAGGAACTTGGCCTCCACTGTGGGCACAGCCACCTTGTTATGGTGTGATGGTCAATTTGTATATTCCCTCTTTATTAGATAGGATGAGAGAAGGAATAAGAAGAGAAATTCATAAGACTTGATTGCTGTACACAGCAGATGAAGGAGTGATCCTAGATAGCACAGAGGATTCAAAGCTAGGTGAGGAGGAATGGGCACCCCGGGAACAGTTTGCACAAGGACTGTTGAATTTCAGAATAAGACTACACATTGCAATCAACTTGATTCATGTCCCTCTCCCAGCACAACCACCTGAAACAGCAGATCAACGTAATCAAGTTTCTACCATAAAAAGATAACTTCTTCACCCTGGCCAGTATGGTTCAGCTGGTTGGAGCATTGTCTCATACACTGAGAGGCAGAAGGTTCAATTCCCTGTCAGGGCATATACAGGAGTTGCCAGTTCAACTCACAGTTGGGTAATGTATGGGAGACACCCGTTAATGTTTCTCTTTCTCTCTGTCTCTCTCTGTCTCTCCCTCCTCTCTCTAAAAATAAATGAATAAATAAATGAATAAGTAAATAAATAAATAAATAAATAAGCAGCAACTTTAATGCCCAATGACAGGTGTGATGACCAGGGATGCTAACAAGTACCCAGAGGGTCAGCTCCTTAAAAAAAAAAAAAAAAATTAATTCAGTGAAATCCAGTAAAGAATATGCCCTCACTTTGTGGAAGTGCTCTCTTGTTTCTGATCTTCTCTCTTCTCTCCTCTTTTTCACTTTAGTTTGAAATCTTTGTGTTTCCTGATCCTCCAGATCCAGGTGACACTGATAGATGATTAGTATGGACAGTAGTATCTCTGGATTTGAAGATAAAAGACTTTATTGACTCTTTCATTCATTCCTTCAATAAGTAGTGAGCTAAACAATTCTGGGCAGTTTATGTTATCAAATTTATGCTTTATTTATAATTAATACCCAAAACTATATATTTGCAGATAATAGGTCCTTTCCTTCTTGGCTTACCGATGTCTGCCCTGTTTTATACAGTTCTGAGCTAAGGTCATTTTGGAGAACACAGCAGCACATTGCTCATCTCTTTTAGCAAATAATGCTGTGTCTTGGGTAAAGGAAAAATGCTTGCTCTATTAACTCAGCCACCAATTTCTTTCTTGACCTGGCAAGATGCCACCAAACACTACAAAGCATTATATATATTTCTGCTTGTTTTCATTGTTAGGTGTGAATATTATTCATAGAAAAATAGATGAGCTCTCTTTTTATGTCAACATTACATGTAGAAATACCTTCATTTCTTATCATTTGCAAATTAACAAAAGCTGAGGGAAAATTTAAGCATTTCCTATTATTATTATGCGTTTCCTGGATTATTCTTCTGCTTCAAACATAGCAACACAAGGAAAAAGCCTATCTATGCCTGGAACTATATTAACATAGAAGCAATGCCAGCTATTGGTTGATTGTGTACAACTGTCAAAAACAAAGCTTAGTTTTGCCAATGCCTACCTTGGGAGGTTATTCTAAATGAATTTGCTGATGGGTAATAGTTCCCAAACTGTGTGTAAAATGTTCTGAACAATTCACAATTGACTTAACACACACTGTTTAAGAAAGATTGGCACATCCTAATACAGGCATATACTAGTATGTCCTGTACGGACGCATGAACATATTAGTAAGAAAGCTTTGTGAGCGAAGCTTGTCATTCATATGCAGTGATGCCTCTGAGCATGTCTGAGAACTTTTAATGGGGAGCATCAGATTTAGGCAGGCTGTCGAGCAGTGTCTATACCTCCTCTCACAAGCAAAACGGGAGTAGTTTCTTTGTGAGGTAAAGTTCAGGGTAGGATTTGGAAAAATAAAAGGCTTCTTTGCCTTTGAAGTATTGACTGATTATTTTTGGAAGGGTTACTAGCCTGGGAAGACACAGTTGTTCACTTGAAATCGGGGGATGGTAACTTGGGGGCTCCAGGCCTCCCCTGACATGACATATTGTCAGTTTGGGAAAAGAAAAAAGAAAGGGAGCCTGGAAAAGGGACTTCACACAGTTAACATTTTGCAAGATTTCATTTAAATAGCCTCTATTCCTGAGGTTTGGTAAAACACACACATATGTTGATTTAATATTCATCCTGTAAATGTTTCCTTTCATTTTTTAAAATTATAATTCCTAAGAATTGAATGTCACGGTTTAATAAGTCTGTTTTTTCACTGATGAGTTTTAAGGGGGGAAAAAAAATGGTATGTTTTTAAAAGTAAGTTACTGATAACATTTGGGAATGAAAAAAAAATATATTTTTCTGTTACTATTAAAACCAAAACCAGTTTGGCTCAATGGATAGAGTGTCGGCTTGGGGACTGAAAGGTCCTAGATTCGATTCTGGTCAAGGGCATGTATCTTGGTTGTGGGCACATCCCCAGTGGGGGGTATGCAAGAGGCGGCTGATCGATGACTCTCATCGATGTTTCTAACTCTCTATCTCTCTCCCTTCCTCCACGTACAAAATCAATTATATATATATATATATATTTTAAGTTTTTAAAAATAAAATAAAATTGGAAAGGTAGACTTAGTTCCAGTGGAAGGGGATAGCCCTACCATAGTACAGGTTTGCCCTTCAACTTCAGGAAGTCCTCCAGGAACTTCTTCCTGCCATGGGTTGGAAAGATATTTTCCACTTCACTGGAGCCTCTTTTTTGTGGACAAATCTCTATGCAGCAGCTCGACGTAGTGAGAGTGAACGTGTCTCTGAAGGGTGAGCAATTGGCATGGGTGTCAGTCTGGGCTCTGCTGTGTCTGCCCCGTGCAGCTCTGTGCCACTTCTCCATCTCTCAGCTTCCTCCTGGTCAAGTGGGGGTCAGAACCCCTCACACCGTTGATTTGTTATGGGATTAAATGATAATTATTTTAGTTAAAAATATACATAAGATATATTATATAACATTTCATTGTAATATATCTGTTATTATGTGGTTCTACTTTATGAATATGTACATACATTAAAATATGGAATCTATTATTTGTAAAAACCTCAGCAGTGTATCTGACATACTGGAAGTTCACCAACTCACCAGGACATCGGTCTCTCCCTGCTTCCCCTACAGTGGACAGTCTTTCCCTGCAAACTCGTCATTGTTACCCTGAATGGGTGTTTAGAGTGTATCCTTATCTATATACACGTGTGTATCTATCCTCTACTCTTAAATTCCAAATTACCTCTCTTTGCTTTTTCATTTACCCCTCCATTTCCTGTAAATAACCTTTCTTTGACATTTAAGATGGCTTCAAACTGTTGTTATATTTGTGTGGATATAATATATATCTGAGAAGAAAGCTTATGACATATGATATATAAAAATAAACGTAATTCTTCTTCAGCTCAGCTTCTCTGCTGTAAAAACCTGCTTTAGAAGCTCAGCAGATCACAGGATCCTGGAGTGCTGGGAAGAGGAGTGCAGCCTGGCTTGTTAGAAAAAGAGATACTCCTTTGATCATTCATATTACAAGTCTTAGAGCTAATGTACTATGTTCCTCAGTGAGTAAGGCCACCTTTTTTCCATGGAAGGAATAATTTGCATGTCACACGTTTATACACCTGTGGTACCCACTTAAAATATCTCCATCGCTGGCTACTCACAGCTACCCCCCCCCCACACACACACACACAGTTACGTTTCATGTATAACTAAAGTTCTCACACTTGAAAAACTGGCCAACTTGTGCTTCTTGCCAATGTTACATTATCCTATTATCTTGTTCCTCACCTGCTCTGTACAAACACAATTGTGATTCTGTCCTAATGGCCAATTATCGTTAGCAGATCAAAAGCTTTTGTTAAATGGCTCTCCACACTGTAGATACAATCCCAGCCCTGAAAAGATAGCATCAGTGAGTTTCAATTCCAGTCTGTTTTCCAGAATGAAAGAGCAGGAATCCGCCAATATATATGATAGATAAGAACCAGCTTGTCCTATTTTTGTCCCTGTTCTCTACGCACAGCGGCCCTGCTCTGCTGTACAAACTGCAGTCCTACTGTGTGCCCTGTGCCTGTAGTCTGGTAGCCTTTGTAGGTTGTATGTCACGGTGCCCTATGCTTCTGTGCTAACATAGCGCGTGGGACCCCTGAAGGAAGCTGCCTCTCCGCTCTCTGCGTGCTGGTGGGATCCTTGGCAAAGGAAAGGTGTGCTTTGCTGTTAAACATATTTTGGCTCAGATTTCTAGTTGATAAAATGTTAATTGTGTAACCTGGGAAATTTGCTTAATCTTATTGAGCTTCAGTTTCCTGAAGCATAAAATGGAGAGAATAGTTCCATTGTATGGAGTTGGTGTGATGACTACTTATAATAAATACATACACATACACATGCACTTTGGCCATTGTTTGTGTCAGTCTTGACAGACGAGGTTAAAATTTAGTAAAATCAACTCCAAAATTTTAGGAGTTTAAACAACACAAAGCTCTTCTCTATACTCCATGGCCCTTGTGAGTGAGCAGGTAGGCTGGACGCAATGTAGACTCCAAAGGGAAGCAGCAGCCACTGTCTTCACCTTCAGCTCCTCGCTAGGCTCAGAGCTCTATCTGCCCTCAAGGGGATTTAGATGTACAAACTGCAGTCCCATAGTGGACTTGAGCATAGCAAATCAGAAATATGTGGAGAACAGTATTAATGTTTGCAACATTTGTCTTTCAAAAATAAAGTCAGCCCTAGCTGGTTTGGCTCAGTGGATAGAGTGTCAGCCTGAGGACTAATGGATCCCAAATTCAATTCCCGTCAAGGGCATGTTCCTGTTTGCAGGCTTGGTGGGGGCAAGTGTGGGAGGCAGCAAATCAATGTGTTCCTCTCACAACAGTATTTCTCTCTGTGTTTCTCCCCCACCCTTCCACTCTCTAATTTTCAATGGCAAAATATTCTCAGGTGAGGATTAACAAATATATATATTTCATATTGCAGTCAGTTCTCTGAATCTTAATTTTCTCATTAGCAATGCATTGTAGAGATTCTTCTAAGCCAATGTGTTTACCTGTCACTAATTATTTTTAGTGGCATCATGCTATAAATATACCATAATTTATGCAGTCATTTCTTCATTGGTGGACTTTACTTTGTTTTATTGCTATATAATCATACTTAACATCTTTTTGTTCTGATGTCTTTATTTCTATAAGATAAATATCCTGAAGTGTATAAATCTACCCAAATTGACCTTTAAAAAAATATGGCTATGTTTATGAGGCTATAAATCTCATTTTAAATGGAATTACATAATTTGGAGCAAAATGTAAAGAACCTATGTCAGTCCTAGCTGGTTTGGCTCAGTGGATATACAGCATTGGCCAATGAACTGAAGGGTCCTAGGTTCGATTCCAGGTCAGGGCACATGCCAGGGTTACAGGCTACATCCCCAGTAGGAGGGATGCAGGAGACAGCTGATGAATGATTCTCTCTCATCATTGATGTTTCTCTCTCCCTCTCCCTTCCTGGTTGAATTCAATAAAAATATTTTTTTTTTTTAAAGACACTACTTAAGAATAACACGCTTCTCACTTAGAATGCTAACAGTTCTGAGCCTCTATCCAGCCTGTCCTCTGGCTTTCCTTGGCCATGCGCAGAGATGTCCGAGCCTCTCTTGGATGTAGGTGATGTGGGCCTTAGTAATGCCTGACATAACAAGACCTTGTAGAAATTTTCTGCCGGACCCGATCTTCCTTCCACTGCAGCCACAAATGTACATCCACTCTGACAGCATAGCCTGTTATGGACACGATCTTCTGATTTGCATTTAAGAACTAGACCACTTTACTGCTCTCCCTATCCATGCAGGAAGAGAAGGAGACATCCCAGCATAACACTGTAATCAAAAAGCTACAGGAGTAGACTCCTGACAGTGTTCCCTCAATCACCTCTTTCAAACTACCTGTTTGTCTAAATGCTTCCAATCTTCCCTTCTCATCAGGTTGCCATCTCCTAAGTGTTTGCAGAACAATTTGCACAGAACAATTCCTTACTAAGCATAATTATCACAAGCAGAAATGTAAAATTGCTTTCTACTTAAAATTTTTTGGGGGAAGCAAACCCTTAGCAAAAACACACTCAAAATGCTGAGATCATTTAAATTCTCAACTGTATTTTCAATAACTCAAAATCTAAAAATAGAGATATATGAAATTATTTCTTCAAACCCACTGCCTATGACCTCTCCCTGGCTTTCATACTCATACCCCAAATCTGCCAGGTTGGATTAAACAAAGGCAAAAAAAAAAAAAACTTTTGCAATAGCCTCCAAACATTTTAAAGGAAAACACGGTATTAGAAAGCCTTTCGTTTAGGAAAATAAAACTTGCCAATTGTGCAGCTGTTTTTTAATGTTTATACGAGTGATATTAAAAATATTTAATAACTAGAATTATGAGAGTCAGAAAGGATGCTGGAGCAGACGCAGCTGGACCAGTGCACAAGGCCTGCACATGGGCTCCACTTACACGTCACTGAATTGCCTCAAGAATCCTCACTGGCCTCCCACAGCAAGCTTTGCTCATCTCTCCTTGGTCGGAATGTAAATGCAATACACTAAACAGTAAAAAAGCTTGAAGCTGTAACCCTCTCTTAGTGACAGTCTACTTTCCATTCCATTCCATACTCCCATTCCAGTATCTGTAAAAACAAAAATAATAATAATTTAAATAAAAAAACAAATCAGCATGTAGCAGCAGTGTGGCCCAATTCTGTGTTTGTGAACCATTTGAAAGTAACTTGAAACCCTGTACTTTATAGATGAGCTTACAGTTCTGGTTTTAATATATACATTTAAATCAAATGTAGAGAGAAAAAATAGATGTTATTCTTATACTAGAAATATAACATGTTCTCATTTAGGATATACATTAGTGTTTTAGGGCTGCTATAATAAATAACCACAAATATAGTGATTTAGAACCAACATTTATCCTCTCCCAGTCCTGGATAAAAGAAGTCCAAACTTAAGGTGTCAGCAGGACCAATCTCTCCAGAGGCTCTTGAGGAGATGCCACCCCTTGCCTCTGCCAGCTCCTGGTGTAGAGCATTTTTGCTGCTCTATGTCTCAGCCGACTTTAACTGCTCCGCAGTAATTAGGCTTACAGGAAGTCAAAATCAAAGCTAAAGGTAGAAATCTGGAAATGCTCACATAGTGCTTTAATTCTTATGAAAAAGACAGAGTTGGCATTCCTGTGACTGCACCGCCCCAATCTCTGCCTCCATCGTCACCCTCCCCTCCCCTCTCCTGTCTATCTTCTCCTCTCTGGCTCTGGGTCTCTCCTTTGTGTGTCTTTTGTCAGGACACTTATCATTGGACTTAATCACAACTGCAAAGAACCTTTTTCCAAATAAAGCCATATGCATGTGTTCCAGGGATTTGACATGGAGGAAGAAGGGAGGATAGAAACAGGAAAAGAGACAGAAGTGGGAAGAAAATTTAATGGATTGCTTGAGTTTAAATCAAAGAAAAAAAATATTGAGAGAGAAAATACATTTTCTAAATATTTTATTACATCCAATATGTGTAGTGATATTTATTTAAGTACACCCCTTGAAGTGGTTCCACTGCTTTGCCTTATATTGACATTAGTATTTTGTATTTCTACTCTGTCTTTTTCATAAGAGTTAAAGCACTATGCGAGAGTTTCCAAATTTCTACCCTTAACTTTGATTTTGACTTTCTGTAAAATTTTGACTTTCTAACCAGTGCAGAGCACTTGAAGTAGGGTGAGGTGTAGACAAGCAGAAAGCACAGCCAAATCTTAGTCCCAAACTGCCTACACACCCTTTCTCACATTCAGAGTTGGGGGATTTCAAGATCTGCATTCGCCTTCCCATCATCATAATGGAAAGCCCACTTTTCAGGCACTGTCTTGCTGGGCGTAACAGCCCTACCAGCCTAATGACCAGCCTTGACCATTCTCTACCCTGAACTCCTTCTAGCCTAAGAGCTTGTATCCTCCCCACTCAGCCACCACCATCAGCGCCACCCCTCTGCTCCCTCCTGCTTCAGATCAACTTCCCCAGTGAACCTCTCCTCATCACCTCCACCCCTTCCACGTCATCACTGAGAACGCCCTTTACCCTGGGATCCAATTCAGCTATTAAAGGCTCATTTCTCCATGGCTGCTCCCTGTTACAGATTTGCACCCATGTTTTCAGCTGGGTGTGGTGGTTATTCTTCTATGTCCTTTCATTGAGTGGATCCTCTCTTTTATTATAGTTTAGGTTCTATAAGATCAGGTTAGGTTCTATTAGGTTCTAGTTGTTATTTACTTCAGAACCAAAATGTGCATTCCACTGGAAGTCATGTAATACTGTGATTGCTCTGGCTGCCGGGGCACTTCTCAGCCCTGATGTGCCTCTAAACCACCTGATGGTTTTGGTAAAATGCCGGTTCCAGAGTAGAGCTTGAAATGCTGCATTTCTCCCAGGCTCCCAGGAACCAGGATCTCCTGGTCTACAGGGTTACCCTCAGCATACATAGCAAAGTCTTAGCACCCCAACAAGTTTCAAGGAGGGGCCCTACAAGTTAAGTGTATCCTAAAGAAAAGATCTAGCCCACAACCTTTTGGGGTAGATATTAGTGTTTTTACATACTTAGCATGAATAACAAGCCCCCTGCAATTGTGAGTCATCTCCTTTAACATTTGAGCCTCAGCTGCTGCTTGTGTCAGAGTTCTTTATACCAAAATGCCATTTGGCCATTTACAACAGAGACCTCCAGAACCCTTAAATCTAGTTTAGTATCTGGTGAGTAAATAAAATATTATTGCAGGCTCAGTTGTTTTAATAAAACCATACAGGGTTTATGCAGGCCCAGTTTTCTGACCTTCAGGGCAGAGAGTAAGGCATGTGATTTAAAAAAAAGCTCACTTAAGAAAAAATGTAATAAAGAAGTAAGTTAAGAGGAAATACAGTTTGGGGAAGAGACTTGAGGATTAGAAAAAGTGAATAATTCGTGCTTGCCTATGACACAATGCAATAAATCCCTCATAACAAATGGGTCCTTTGCTAATAAGGCTATTAATTAGTCAAAGACCAATTGACATGAATCTGACATGAGCAGATACAGCAAGATTTACTAGTGACTGATTTGGCTGTAATCCAGGCAAGAAGGGAGGGTTCACCAAAGGCACTGAGAGGCACCAGGAGAGACTTGGTCATGATCTAATAAAAAAGAGCGCAAGACCAACACTTGGCTCTCACTTCAGTCCCTGCCATGTCTTTTTCGAGCAGGCTAAGATGTCTGGACACCTGATATTCCTAACTACATTGTGGAAATGAAACTGAATGTGATGATTTGGGCAGAATGTTTTGTGGATGAGAAGTAGCATAAAGGACAGAATGGTAGAAGTGGAATGATCAAAAGTATATTGTAACACAGAATTTAATATCCCCAGTGATATTGATCTTTTTACCTATAAGCTGAGCAATACAGGTAGAATTTGGAGGAAAGACTAGCAGTGGCCTGCCTTTTGTGGAAGTGTCAGTCACAGGGTATTATGAAATTGACTTTGGGGAAGTTTCTAGAAATAACTGGTAGTGATAGTGCAAAAAAGTGAAATTAGATCACTAACTTATACCATACACAAAAATAAACTTGAAATGGATAATGGACTTAAACATAAGACAGAAAACCGTAAAAATCTTAGAAGAATTCACAGGCAGCAAAATATCAGACATACATTGCAGGATTCTTGTCCCAGCCTTAAAAAGGGTTCTGCAATCTAGAAAAAGGGGCTGATTCAGGAAGAAATCCAAAGATGAAAGATAATTTTGAAAGGCATTGGAGGTTAGAGGAGCTTCAGGTAAAGAAGCTGAATGACTACCCCTTGTCTAAGGACCCTGTGCTATTTATTTAACACAATTTGTCCTAAGGCAATGTGGAGACATACACTTCAAAGGGTAAAGTTTCAAAGGGTAGAATTTATAGAAGCACTGTCAATTTGGAGAATAGCCTACAGCTGTTCAGGTGTTTGGCCAAGGAGAGGCAATAAAACGCCCTGAGCTGTCTGGTAGCAAGCAATCAGATTTGGGGGAAATGCCTTTCCAGCCATTCCAACAGGTAATTACATATGTGGCTCAGTCTGTGTTGAGCCCACCAAGTCCCATCAACTTTTGATGGAACTCTTGTAATTATGACATGCTAGAATTGGCTTCTGTCAATACGTTGTAGTAATATCTTTACTGATACAGCTCCTAGGACAATGGAAACTAAAAAGAAAATAAACAAATGAGACTACATTAAAATAAAAAGTTTCTGCACAGCAAAATAAACCAACAAGAAAGCCCACTGAATGGGAAGACATATTTCCCAATATTATAAATGATAAGGGTCTAATCCCCAAAATTTATAGGGAACTCATACATCTTAACAAAAGTATGATAAACAACTCAATTAAAAAATGGGCAAAGGATCTAAATAGATACTTTCCAAAAGTGGACATAAAAAAGGCCAAGAGATGCATGAAAACATGCTCAAAGTCACTAATCATCCAAGAGACGCAAATCAAAACGACAATGAGGTACCATCTCACACCTGTCAGAATGGCTATCATCAACAAATCAACAAATGACAAGTGCTATGGAGAATGTGAACAAAAAGGAACTCTTGTGCACTGCTGGTGGGAATGCAGTCTAGTGCAGCCACTGTGGATGACAGGATGGAGATTTCTCAAAAAATTAAAAATGGAACTCCCATTTGACCCAGTAATACCACTTCTAGGAAGATACCCCAAGAAATCAGAAACACCAATCACAAAACCGTGGTACATCTGCACAATGGAATACTATGCTGCTGTAAAAAGGAAAGAACTCTTAGCATTTGCAACAGCATAGATGGACCTGGAGAGCATTATGCTAAGCAAAATAAGCCAGTCAGAGAAAGATAAATTTCACATGATCTCACTCATTTGTAGGATATAATGAACAACATAAGCTGATGAACAAAAATAGATCCAGAGACAAGAGAATCATTGATTAGAACATCAAACTTCAGAGAGAAGACAGGGAAAGGTTGGGGGAAGATGGGGAAAGGTGACGGTAAGAGATCAACTAAGGGACTAGAATGCATGCATACAAGCATAATCAAAGGACACAGACACTAGGAGGGTGAGGGCATGTGCTGGGTGGTGAGAGTGCCAGGGAGAGGTCAATGGGGGGGGAGAGACATATGTAATACTTTAAACAATAAAGAATTAAAGGGAAAAATATCATTGGAGCTTATTAGAGCTATACATTCCTGGCCCCTAAGTTGACATACTAAATCAGAATCTAAGGGCTTTGGGTCCCTAAGTCCCTATTCTTAGAATAAGCGCCTAACTCGATTGTGATATAAGACTTTTCTAAACTTAGTCTCTAAAGGGTGATGTGGGATTCACAATACCTTGAGTCAGGTTTACCAGTATTGTATAGACACAGTGTGATTTCTTTTTAAAGTGCAGAACAAAGAAGCTCTATAACTTGTGGTGGCTGTTGTTATTCTGGAGCCACTGGTGCCACTGCCTTGCTAAGGCTGCTCGCTATGCTAAAACATCTATGGAATCTTCAACCAGCCTGGCTGGGATCCCAAAATTGCAAGTTGTTTCTGAGTTTTTGTTCAAGCCTCTTCTGATCCTTTTTTACTCAGAATTTTAATGACACTGGTGTAAGGCCCCCTTCAGGCTGGGGAATTTCTGTTGAGGGTGAAAACATCAATTATATTGTAACAGGTTGGGGGCTCCACTGAGAGTCAAGGACTGTGGGATGGACACCCCCCCCCCTCCCCCGAGGAAGGTCATTTGTTTCTGGCCCAAGAGAGGCGCTTTCACTCCAGGGCTCCCAGCTTAGCTGCCTTCTCTGGGTGGTGCCTCCTGCTTTCCTTTGCTCTGTGAGGCTGGGGGAAAGGGAGAGGGGGAGGCTGGCGTCTGTCTGGGAGCTCCAGAGAGAGCAGTGAAGGTAGCTGCTGAACCAGCAGGCTCCCATTGCTGGGGCTGAGGTTTACTGAGGGGTGGGGTTGCCAGGGGGGGATGTGCACACGAGGCGCAGGTAGGACCGAGGAGTACCTTCCGGAAACCCTCCCCCAGCCTTGGGGTAAGGATTGGATCGGGCAGCGAGGTCAGCGAGGTCAAGACCCTTTCCGTGCCTTCCCCTGACCCGGCCCGCCCTGGTCGCTGTAGACACGAGGGTGCAGCGCGGGGCGGGGGCATGCTGGCCCGGCACAGGGTGCAAGAGGCAGCTCGCGGCGACCGGAGCAGCGCCGGGCCCGGGCCGGCCGGGGGCCGGATGGATGGCGGATCCCACGCGCGCCGCGGAGCCCGGGAGGTTTGCGTTCCGCTCGCCGCGCTGCAGGGAGGGCGCGGTGCCAGGCGCCAGCGCCCAGAGACCCAAAAAGAAAGCTTTTTATTTGCTGAGGATGAAGCCCCTGAAGGAGCCCGCCCCCAACAACAGCAACAACGTGTCCTTCGTGATCCATTGTCAACTAGGCAAGGAGATCAAACACATTTGCAGCAACTGCAGCCGCGGGGAAGACACGCGGGACGGTGAGTGCCTGGGCCAGTCGGGGCGGCGGCGGGCGAGCGCGGGAGGCGGGCGGGGAGGTGGCTCCGCTGGTCCCCAGTTCGGGGCTCCAGGAGCTTCGCTGCCTGGAGAACCGCGGGGACTTGAGCCCTCTCCCCAGGCGTGACACCCGCCTGCCCAGGCACTTTGCAGAGTGATGACAGGAGCAGCCAAACCCGGACTGCATCCCCCAAAGGAGGCATTTGAAATGGGGGTTTGAAACGGGGTAATCTGGGGTTTTTCTCTTGGAAAACCTGGGGTTTAGGTTATTTGTTAAGGGCAACATTTTTTTAGCTTTGAAAAGGCTCCTGCACCTGCTTTCTTGGCTCTCTGGGCTTCTTAGTTAGTCTCACATCTTTGCGTTAAGATAGGATACAGCCTTTGCTCCAGATGGGCTGTGTTACAGATGTGCCTTCACTTTGGAGAGGGGGTTTGGCCTTGGCAACAGCGCCCAGCGCCCAGCGCCCCGGGGACTTGTGGAGTTGTTGAATGGTGCCTGTTTGGAGCAAAACATGGCCGTGGTGATTTTTGGAGTGCCGCTGGCCCCTCTTGGAATGATGCCTAATGTTCAGAATGTGGGAGTCGGGGGAGGGGCGTGCAGCGGCTTCTTTGGAGCGGACGTGTGTGCAAGCCAGAGAGCTCCCCACAATGCTGTCTGAAGCGGGGAGGAGGGAGGGTGCCGGCTGGCAGCCACTGAGGCAGAAGGAGCCAAGAAGGAGGGTCAGCACCGCGCCCAGCAGGCAGAAGCCTCCGCAGCTGTGGGCGCGCCTAGGTGGCAGTGCATTTCGAAGGAGCCTCCAGTCGGTTCCCAAGCACCTCCAGGAGCAGACTCCAGAGGGCCACGTAAGGTCTCAGAAAAGTTTTAGGCAGCAGATGTTGCAGGGGAAGAATGAGCTACTGGCCAACCTGAAGCTCAGTGCCTCGCTGGACACTCGCACCTGCTTGGACAGACAGAAATTTCCTATCAACCAGCGGGTCCTCTTGCTCCGTTTGGAAGAGCAAATACTACTTAGGATCCCTCGTGTTCATTGTTGGACTCTGAAGTGCAGAGTGAATGAAGCGACGGTGGCTTGGCTAATCATCTTTTCAAAATTAGCATCCTGCTAGTGTAATTATTCTTTTCTTTGATTACACTGCCGGAGAGGCTGTGCATCACGGCACTGGGCATCCAAGAGGAAGACTGGGGGCCCTGCTGGAGGAAGGCAGGAGCGCACAAAACACCCTAATGCTGACTCTGTTAGGTTTAGGGGAGGGTATTTTGAGAAGCACACACTGCCTGTGTTCGGTCCTTTGGTTGCGATATAAGGTAATGACACCTATGGAATATAAATGGGTGAACGAGGTGATTCAAAGCCAGACTTTTACCATATACTGTAATGGAATAGAGCAGGAGCTGCAGGCTGGAATATGTATTGAATGAATCCCTCTGCTTTCTGAGTTGCTTCTCAAATAGGCTGCTTTCACAACCTTGGGATTTTATTTAAGTTAGAGTTTCTAAATGTTGCTACCATAAGGAAGGGTCTCTGTCTATGCTCAAGGACGTGTGTTGACAATGTGGTGAACATGCCAGTATTCACTGCTCATGGAGACAGGCGTGTTCTAGCCTATAGCACACATTCCTTCTTGCGTCCTCTCTACGGTCTCAGACACTCCAGAGCATACCTATGGATGTTCACATATCATCTGATATGACTCAACTATTTAATTTCAAAGAATTCTTAGGTGAGAGACCTCACATTGTAGAACTTAATGTTTTGCATAATTACACGCTGGGAACCCTGCCTTCCTAATGGGTGGTAGTCACTGAAATAGAATGAGGTCAGGAGTTTAACCCTTCTGTTTTTACTGCCAGAGCCCAGAGCAGCACCGCCCCTTGAAAAAGGAAAGGGAATTCAAATAAATGCCAGGATTGACCTTGTATGATTTTTTTTTTTTTTTTTTTTTTGTCATGAGTGGATGTTCTGTTAGATAAGTTCTCTAGAAGCTTTTTTCTTTTTTTCTTTTTTTTTTAAGATACTTTTATTCCAAGCTCCTGTTAGCAACAGTTGTTTATGCAACATTATAAAAACTCATTTATTTTATTTACTGGTATGTAACAACAATAAGTAACAGTTAGTTGCTTTTCATTTTTATTTCATTTATTGCACAGATCAATCCTATGAATGAGGCAATCTTTTAATGTCCATCTTACAGAGGAGTAAACGGAGGCTCAGAGAGACTTCATTCATACGTTATATGTGTAGTAAATGAGAAGGCGGGCTATAACTTCACATTTGCCTGGCTTCTACATCATACTATTTTACAGTATACAACAAATTGTGACCATTTCTCTTTAAGTTATAAAAATGTTTAAAAATCTTTTCTTTGGGTCTCATCTCCAACACCCCACTTCCTTCCCCATATTTCATTTCTTCTTCAAAAATAAACCAAACATACACTGTAGACACTATTTTCAATCTGGGTCTTCTGTTCTGTATGTCAGGAGATCCCTCTATTGTAAAGGGAATGTGCGGTCAAGAGTATAGTAATGCAAGCAGGCTCGGTGGGCCCCATAGAGGAGGACTGTATGTTTCTCGTGGTGGGCAGACCTACATTGTGTCCAGCACCATCAATATGTTTGGCTCCTCATTTAGCACCAAAGAGGCATTGAGTGGTAACCAGTGAAAATTCTGATCTATACGAAACCGGTTTGGCTCAGTGGATAGAGCGTTGGCCTGCAGACTGAAAGGTCCCAGGTTCAATTCCGGTCAGGGGCATGTACCTTGGTTTCGGGCACATCCCCAGTAGGGGGTGTGCAAGAGGCAGCTGATAGATGTTTCTCCATCATCGATGTTTCTAACTCTCTATCCCTTTCTCTTCCTCTCTGTAAAAAAATCAATAAAATATATATATTTTTTTAAATTTCTGATCTAGCAGCAAAGACCTCACTTGAAATTTTACATAACTAAAACTTTTCAGAGTTTCTCTTGTTCTTAATTTCTTTGTATATAAAAATGGACATTATTTTGAACATACTTAAAATATAGTTTACTAACTTTCAGTTTAAAGACAATCTAGAATTTAAAATATTTGGCTGATATGGAATAAACATTAAAAGAAAAACTATTCCTGGATGGTTGAGTGAATATAAAAGGTGAAATGAAATTTTTGCAATTGCTGTTCTATGTAGAAGTATTATTTTTAAGTTTTTGATATCTACTAAATAATATTAAAGATGCTTTTCTAGCCGTATTTTAGGTATTTTTTAAGCTGTAGAATATAGTTTACAATTAATAGCCAAAGATGGTTTGCATTTATTTTAGCTTTATGGATTTGTTTTAATATTGAAGCCACTTTCAGATGAGAAAGCAAGCTTACATAGCACTTCAACAGTAAAGGCTACAGAGCAAGCACAGGGTAAAACAAAGATTCACATCCTTGTTTGCCTGTCTTTCAAAGTGAGGGGCTTTCAACCGGGCTATCTAGTTGTGTGTGTGTGTGTGTGTGTGTGTGTGTGTGTGTTTTTTGTGTTTTTTTTAAATGACACATACACTAAATGTAGAAAATCAGGTAGTGTGATGTGTATGTGTTCTATACATCTGTAGGTTTGATAAGCCAGTTTTATTAGATACATAGTTAGAATGAATTGCAGAATTTCCTAGTACGCTTAATTATTTTTATCTGCTTTATCTAAAAATAAAGAGCTAACATTGGTAGGAGTAGAGGGAGAGACGTTTTTAATTAAGTACATTAGAAGTTATGTACATTGTAAAGCCAAAAGTAGCTAAATAATCACTAAACATGTTGGAAGTTAATAGAGAATATGACTGTAGTGGAATAGAGCATGAGATACAGGCTGGAATATTAATTAAATGAATCCCTCTGCTTTCTGAATTGCTTCTCAAATAGGCTGCTTTCACAACCTTGGGATTTTATTTAAGTTAGAGTTTAATTTACAAATAGTTAAAAATCAAATTTTTTGAGAAATCTATTCTAGAAAGCCAGGTAGCATATATAATAAAGGGCTAGTATGCAAATCAATTGAACTGTGGAAAGACCATTTGCTATGATGCACACTGACCACCAGGGGCCCAGCTGTCAGTTGGATATCCACTGAGGGCTCCCAGACTGCTAGAGGGCACAGGCTGGGCTGAGGGACACCCCCCACAAGTGCATAAATTTTGTGCACCTGTCCTCTAGTTTCTGTATATAATTTCATACACATTTTCTATTATAATTTGAAATCCTTTTGAGTTTATTCATGGTGAGAAATTGTCATAGGCATTATACCATCATTAATAATTACATTTTAAGATGTAATTTCAAAATAAGAAAAATATTTTAACAGTTTTCAAACAGCTTTTAGAAATATTTTGAAGCCTCTGCCTTATAGAAGTATACTTAAAAAGTAGTAATTAAATCATAAATAAATTCAGAAACAAGACATTTATTGCAGCTACTATTCAGTGCTCTTTTAAAAATATATTTTTATTGATTTCAAAGAGGAAGGGAGAGGGAGAAAGAGATAGAAACATCAATAATGAGAATAATTGATTGTCTGCCTCCTGCACATGCCCTACTAGGGATTGAGCCTGCAACCCAGGCATATGTCCTGACCAGGAATACCATAGTAGAACTGTGACCTGATTCATAGGTCAATACTCAAATTCCCAACCACTGAGCCATGCAGGCTTGGCCTCAGTGCTGCTTTACATATAATTTATCAATATTTCAGGGTAGTCTTTATTTCACTTATGATTTCTAGCTTTAAATATTTGTATACAAATGTATTAATTTATTGACCCACTAGATGCATTTCAAAATTTTGTTTTAGGGATAAATATTTAAGAAGTTTTCTAATGTATTCCAATATGAATTTTTGGAATGACAATTTATCATAATAGTTCTCTGTTACTCTGACTGTAGGGTTCCTCAACAAGACAGCCTTTTAGAAGAGAATGCCTTATGAGTTTTTGTGAGCGAGAACCCTCATTTTGCAGATGAAACAATTGAAGTGCATAGAGATTAGGTGAGCAATCCAATTTCCAACCACCATGAGTGTCAGAGCTGCTCACAGAACCTGTCACTCATGGAGGCTCAGAGCTGGATCTTGGAACCTCACTGCCTATTTCTTATATAAAAGGCCCGTGGCCATCACACCATAATGCCCGTCATGACCAAACAAGCAGTGGTTCTTGCGGTGGGCCGGGTGGGGTGCAAGCTACTAGCAGTGGAGACCTATGAGTGGCGAAGGGTGGGGCAGCCATCTGAGGCCAGCTGAAGCAATCTATTTGCGCACAATTTTGTGCACGCTGGGCCTCTAGTTTTCAAATAACGGCTCATCCACTTGCTAGCTGGGTGACTTTAGGATACCACAGCATTATTTACTGCATGGAGTTGTAAGGATTAAATGAGGTAATTGGTACAAAGCACTTAGCCTGGCAAAAGAAAGTGCTGGAGAAATATTAGCTGTGATTACTATCATTTGTATTGTTGCCGCCAAGTCCAATTTCGTGTCGAGTGTTTTCCTCCTGCTATTATTCTGCACTTCTTGGCCTCTTCGGTAATTAAACTTCCTTGGATTGGGTCCAAGTGAAAGCACCTAATTCTACTCTGCATTTAACAGGTAAACATTTATTTCTAATAAGGCAAGTGAAGTACAAGTGAGACTGGGGAAGGGCCTCTTTGAAGCACACGTCAAACTATTTTTTTTTTTTTGAAATTTTAACAATCACAACTCGGATGTTCTAGGTAAAAGTACTCATATATATCTATATTTACAATGACTAAGCATTTTTTGTTAGTTGAGTAAAAAAAAAAAAAAATAAGCAAGGTAAGATCCTTGTGAGGAAGAGGGAAGATTAATAGCTGAAGGAAGTAGTTACTGGAGAATTTTGTCTGCATGGGTCCAAGGGACATGACTCAGAATCAGAGTGACAGGTATGGAGGACTTGGCCTGAGGCAAAGGACAGAGGCAGAGAACTGCTTTCTTAAGATCAGGAAAGCCTGGGCAAAGCTCTAACTTGGGCAGAGTATGGAGGTTGAGTGGAACCCTGAAAAGAAAGACCCTTGCTCAGACAGTGGGGAAGGGAAGTGAAGAAGAGGTGTAAAGAAGGCATGTACAGGGCACAGAGAGTCTAATGATGTTGTGCTCTCACAGTTTTATTAAAGCATTGTGTACTCAGCTAGCTGTTCATTCTCTTACATTAGTTTATAAAATTAGCAGCTTATGTATGCATTTAAAAGAGCATGTGTTGGGAGAAAGTAGGTAATTTCAGCAGGTGGAATGTGGGGAAAATTGACATGAGTTAGTCTGGAAACATATGTTGGGGTAATTTATCATTTTCCCCAGCAATATATTTGTGAAGCATTTTTTATGTGTATATTAAACATTGGGAATATAAGTATCATGAAAACAGTGTGGTCTTTGCTTTCAAAGACCTTATACTGTAGTACAGGTAGGTAGGCAAGTAGACAAATATATGCACAGAATTTGTAAGTGTTTGTGTTTGAAAAAGAAAAGTGTTGTTTTAGAGACAGAAAGAAGAGAGAGTGGGTAAGAGAGAGATCTGAAAAATCCTGACACAATTTATAAAAGAGTTAAGATTTCATCCAGTGAGCACACCGAATGTGGCACAGGGTTTTTTAAGCAGAGGTGGAGTGATCACATTACCTTAAAAAAACCAACAACTATTATTATAGAAAAGTTTACACATATACAAAAGTAGACAGAATATGGTAATTAACCCCATAGATGTATCACCCACATTCTCCCCACTCCTGTATTAGGATGAAGTAAATTTGAGTGGGATTTTATAATGGTGTTACTGGCAGTGTGAGGCAGGGATCAGACAAGAGAAAGGGCTTGGAAGCCATGAGCACTGATAGCTCAAGAAAGCCTGTTTTAAGACCTTGAGCAGTAAGTGTAAAAAAAAAAAAAATGTAGGATTCTTTTCTTCTATTACAGACGCATAAAGAGGCCCAGTAACACTTTCAAGCACCAGCAATTCAAAGCCAGTTTGCCTTATTAATTTTGAACTCATATATAATTTTACTAGTAATTTCCCCTTCCATTCTTCCATTCTTATATCTTTCTGACACTTTATAGACATCTGGAAATATTCACTTATTTTAGGAAAAAATCTTTAAAATGTTTATAAAATCTGTAGCTTAAATATGTCTGTATGTCTAAAGGAGATTTTAAAAGAGTAATAGAAAATATATATACATTAAATATTATTGGGGGGGATGTCAATACTTGCATAGCCCCAAACATTTATTTCTGTAGTTTGCTAATTACTATGAACAGGAGAATTTTTTTAACTTCAGGAGGTGTTTATAGTTTAAAGATGTGTCTGAAAGGAGGGGGCATGGTGAGCGAGTTAGAAATCACCTTCAAAGGCTTCAAGGTCAATGCCAAGTAGACAGTTGTGATGAAAGCATTGAGATGAAGGGGAGCCAGATGAAGGCCAGAAAGCAAGGGATAGGAGAAGGGATGTGCTTCCCTTCAGCCCAAAGGTTGATAAGGGAGAAAAGGAAAGACCAAAGAGGCCAAAGTTGCAAAGCTCGGGGTAAGAAAACCAGGAGCTAAATAAGAATCCAGTTGTTGGGTTGGGAAAGAAGAAATAAATAGTAGAGATTTGCTGCCTGGGGAACATTCAGCCAGGACATTGGCAGTAAACCACATGAAAGGAATAATGTGCTGGTTGTTCTTACAGTTGTACTGTTTCTATGCCCAAGGCCAGAAGAAGGGTAGAACATGGTCTTTCGTCTACTCACATAACAAGCATTGATGCCTATAGTGAATTTTATGTGCAAACAGAGAGATAAAGGATGAGTTCCTGCTCTTAGAGAAAGTTGCAGTCTAGGGAGGACTTTGCTATCCAGAATTGTCCCCTTATCCATGGTTTCCATAACCCAGTCAACCACAGTCTGAAAATATTAAATGGAAAATTCTGGAAACAAACAATGAGTTTTAAATTGTGTGCCATCCTGAGTGGCATGATGAAACCTTGTGTCCTCTTGCCCTATCCCACCCAAGATGCAAATCATCCCTTTGTTGATGAATTTTTTGGGGTACAGAAGCTTTTTAGTTTACGTAGTCCCATTTGTTTATTTTTGTTGTCAAATTTTAAAAAATTTTGCTTCTGAAACCTGTTTGGCTCAAGTAGATAGAGCGTTGGCTTGCAGACTGAAAGGTCCCAGGTTCAATTCTGGTCAAAGGCATGTACCTTGGTTGTGGGCACATCCCAGTAGGAGTTGTGCAGGAGGCAGCTGATCGATGTTTCTCTCTCATCAATGTTTCTAACTCTCTATCCTTCCCCTTTCATCTCTGTAGAAAATCAATAAAGTATATATTTTTTAAAATTGCTATGACTTATGTCAAAGAGCTTAACTCCTATGTTTTCTTATAGGAATTTTAGGATTTAACATTCAATTCTGTTTATTTTTGTGTGTTATAAGTAGGAATCTAATTTCATTCTTTTGTATGTGGCTGTCCAATTTTCCTAACATCATTTATTCAAGTGACTATCCTTTCCCCATTTTATATTCTTAGCTCCTTTGTCATAACTTTATTGACCATATAAGCAAGGGTTTATTTCTGGGTTGTCTATTCTGTTCCATTGGTCTCTGTGTCTGTGTTTATGCCAGTGTCATATTGTCTTGATTATTGTAGCTTTGTAGTATAGTTTGAAATCGGGAATTGTGGTGCTCTTCTTTCTCAAGATTGCATTGACTGCTTAAGGTCTTTGTAGTTTCATAGTTGTTGTAGTTGTTGTAGTTGTAGTTGTTGTTTATTTCTATTTTTGTGAAAAATGTCACTGGAGTTTAGTTGCTTTGTTGAGATATTATTCACATGCCATACAATTAATCTATTTAAAGTGTACAATTCAGGGACCTTTAGTCTATTCAGAGTTGTGCATCATCACCATAATCAGTGTTAGGACATTTTTTTAAATTAATTTCTTTATTGATTAAGGTATCACATATTTGTCCTCAACTCCCCATTCCAATCCCCGTCCACCACCCCACTCATGCCCCAACCCCTATTGTCCTCGACTACTGGTTAGGCTCATATGTGTGCACATAAGTCCTTTGGTTGATCTCTCCTTTTTATCCCCACCCTCTCTTTGAGGTCCAACAGTCTGACCCATGGCTCCTTTAAAAGCTATCAAGACTACATTATAAAATTTTCAAAAGCCTCCTGATATTTAAATCAAAAAAGGGGGAAAGTAGAAAAATATCATGTAAGGAAAAATATCCTGAAAGTAAATTACATCTAGAAAATTTGTACTTTAGGACATTTTCATTATTCCAAAAAGAAGCCCTGTTCCCCTTAGCATGTTCCCTCCAGGTCTTTGATATCTGCTATCCTTAAGTAACCACTAATCCACTTCTTGTTTTTATAGACTTCCTTATTCTAGATATTTATTATACATAGAGTCATGCAGCATATGGTCCTCTGCTTGTTAAGGTTCACCCATGCTGTAGCATAAATCAGTACTTCATTCTTTTTATCGCTGAATCATTGTGTGGATATAACACATTTTGGTTATTCATTAATCAGCTGATGGACATTTGAGTTGCTTCCACTTTTGGGGTATTATAAATAATATTTCTGCCAAACTGGTTTGGCTCAGTGGATAGAGCGTCGGTCTCCAGACTGAAAAGTCCCGGGTTTGATTCCGGTCAAGGGCATCTACATTGGTTTCGGGCACATCCCCAGTAGGGGGTGTGCAGGACGCAGCTGATCATGACTCTCTTTTATCAATGTTTCTAACTTTCTATCCATCTCCCTTCCTCTCTGTAAAAAATTAATAAAATATATTTAAAAATAATAATATTTCTGTAGCATTTATGTACAAGTTTTGGTGTGGATATTTGTTTTCATTTTTCTTGGATGTGTGCCTAGTACTAGAAATGCTGGATTATATGGTAACATGTTCAACCATTTGAACTGCCAGATCTTTTCAAACTGTTTGCATCACTACATATTCACACCAGCAATGAGTATATGGATTTCCCATTTAGCTATATCCTCTCCAATACTTGTTATTATCTATGTTTTCTATTATAACCACCCTGGAAGATTTTTTTTTTAAAACTTAATTGTTGAAAGTACTACATATGTCTCCTGCCCATGCTGTCATCTCTGAGCTGTCTGTCCTCCAGTTCCTCCTCTCCAGCCACAGTTGGCTGCCTTTGAGATGTGAACCTCCAAGAAAGACTAGTTATTTTGTAAAAGACTAGTAATTAAATGTGAAAATAATTCTTTTATGAAAATTTAAGCAAAAACCACCACCCCAAGCAAACTGTCAATTTATTCAAAAGTGGAAGATGAATAACTGGCAAAGAGTGTATTTGGTTAGAACTAGGAAGCCTTAGGGACCACCAATTCCCTCTTCTCACTCTTGGTACTACTCTATCCTGAGTTTTTCCTACCTGTAACATGAGCTTACTAGTACTTCTCTTCCCTGAAGATCTTACTGAGGTGCCAAACCCGTCTAGATCAGGGAATGGTAAGCTGCAGACCAAGAACCCTCTGTTGTTTTTTGAGATTTTTTTTCAATTCCCAGTGGTTGACTAAAATCAAAAAAAGTACAATTTTATGGCAGAAGACACTGTATGAATTCACATGTCAATGTCCATATCCAAGGTCTGGAGGAGCACAGCCACACAGTCATTCCCGTACTGTCTGTGGTGACTGCGCACAGCCACTGCTGAGCTGAGAGTGACAACAGATGCCCTCAAAGCCTGAAATATTTAGGTGAAAATTTATAAAATATTCTCTGGTCTTTGTATAAAAAAAAAAAAGTTTTCTGAGCCTGTACTATCACAGAGTTCCTATCATGAGATATTACCCCTTAACTGCCTTAGCACCACATCTGAGCATAGACTCTCAATCTAATGTCTGTTATTCACCTGAATTGCAGTTTCAGTCTTTTTAAGAGGTTGCTGGATGTCCTAGTGATTCAGTGGGACATATTTCAAAAGAAAATCAGTTTAAAAGAAATCAGGTTTGTGGAGCATCTTTGGTGCCCTACCCCCACCCTCACCTTCCAGTGGGCTTCCAGCTGGCACATCTGATCCCCACCTAAGACCTCACCATCTTGGCTGTTCTTGTGAACTTTAGAGCAATCACTCTGCTATTTTGACACATGGAAATTTTTCTCCACAGTAATTATCTTGCAACCCACAAAAGTAATTATAAAATCCAATAATTATCTTCTAAACAAGCCGTAACCCCAGTGGTGGCTCTTGGTGGGGGGAGTTCCTGGCCCCCTCACTTCATTCTTCTGTTATTTCAAGTCCAAGAGCAACCTCCTCCAAACAAGTTCACGAGCAGAAAGATAGAGGAGCAAGCAAGAAAAGGGGAAAGCAAAGCCAGGTGTAATTCTTCTGGTGACAGGAAATAACGTTTAAAAAGGACTAGAAGCCTGCCACGAGGGCATTACTGGTTGGTTGGAAATCCTAGGAGCTGCCCTGCAGTGAGGCCTCCAAATCCTGAAGATGTTCTCAATCAGAGTTGGCACCAGCATTTCCTGGCACAGAGGGCGGGATAAAATCTGCCACTAGCCAGTCACCATCCATCTCAGACAGGGAGGCATGTACCAGAATTAGGTTCTTTCATGAGAGACTAAGAGACTGTTTATGGGCAAGTGTTTGGCTGACATATGCAACAGATATTGTAGATAACTTTTATTTCTATGTTTGGAAACTGTCACTTGTCTGATAAGCCAGACTACGCCACATGATGGAAGAATGTATAGAGAAGCAGATCTTGGTGACAAGGACCATGGCAGATCTGCTCCGTTTTCAAGAATTGCCCTCTCCCATTTTTGGTAACTCCCTGATGTGTGAGTCAGCCTGCCAGCCCACTCAAAAAACCAAACAGGCCTCAGACAGAAGCTCGTCATCCCCCAAATGAACACACAGTGAAGGCTTCCCTTACCCAACACCCTGATGTTTTCCTGTCCAGAATGAATTTGGGCTGCAGTTTCCTACTGGCCATGGCATGAATTATTCATGCACTTATTAAGCAGCCTGTGGTCAGAGCACTACTATCCAAAGTAAAACTGTATTCAAACGAGAGGTTTTAATATTTGCAGCTGAGTCCTTTGCAGTGGAAATAGAGATGGTGAGCTTCTAGACCCCTCCCATCCTTGTCCCAGGTCTTTGAGGTTAAATCATGAATGAAAAGGTAGATTTCTTGGGTAAGACAGTAGAAATAGCTTGGGGTACCTGCTGAGGGTAGCTATCATTAGGCTGCAGGCTTAGGTTAAATTTTCAAAAAGAGGGGAACATATACAAAAGGGAGCATCTACATTCAAGAAATAAAAGACAAACATAACCAAAGGAAGAGTTTTTCTTTGGAGGAAGAAAGCAATTATCTTGGGTGATCTCCAAGTACCAACCAGAAAGGGGGGAGGGGGGGATGCTGTGGTTCAGGCCAGGGTGGTAGCCTGCCCTCGCAGAGTGCCATTGGGTCCCAGAGCTTTTCAGAACCACAGTTTAAAAGTTGTTCTCTGCTCTACTCCATGTAGATGACAAATAATATATTGTGGAGTGATTATTGTATTTCTAAAATATAAAGATCAACTCATAATAGGGGATATTATACCCCACATTTTAATTCTTTGAAGATGATGAAACCTCTAATAGAACAGCTTGAGATAATAATGTATAGCCAAATACATTATATAAATTATTCATGTGACTGTTTGTGTGTGGTACACTGAACATAGAGTTAGTTTTGGGAAATATATATATTGACTAAATAATTATATAATACCATGCATAAATGGGTAGGAATATAACATTTTTAGATTCAAATTATTTCAATAGGAATGTTGAAGTTAGTGTCGACATTAGTAATCATGTATTAAATAAAGGCAACCTCTTACAATGGAACTGGATCAGGTGTATAGTCCCCTTTGCTCCCTTCTTGGCATTGCTGAAGTTCACCATGGGATCTATTGTATAAGCAAGTGTTGAGGACCAAACAGGAATGACATTTAGCCTTTAAACCATAAGTATGACATATGGGTCAGTGTGTGTTACTAGCTCAAAGTACACAATTCACCATGAATGAAACGGCACAAATTTACTTTGAAAATATCATAGCCTACAGTAAGATTTAACTAGGAGAATTTCTACCATGGTTTTAAAAAGTAAACAGGCCTTATTTTTATTACAAATCCTAAGAGTACAATTCCTGGCAGTGTTTACCAGACAGAAGGAATTAGCCCTCCAGGGGCAGGATAGGAAAACAGAGCACCCTCTGGGACTTAGGCGCAGACTGGCCTCAGACAGTCGTTCAGGTCTGGCCTCTGCTTTCCTTCTTGCGAAAGGGGGTGAAGGATAGGAGGAGGACAGCGCTTCTTTTTCCAGAGGCTCTGGAGACTGTCCAGGAAGCATGGGGAACATTTTCAAACATCAAACACACAGGGTGGTGTCCTGCTTTTCTATCCATGGGGCTGGCCTGCACTTTCAAAGGGAGGAAGGAGGTGAGTGTCTCCTCTCTCTGTGCTCTGCTCTCTATCTGTGGAGGTGATTGATGGGAGGATGGCTGTATGCCTTTGGGATGGGGAAAATGATAGTCGATTTATCTCAAGGTGAAAAAGTAGAGGGATCCCCTGCATTAGGTGAACAGATGGCAGAATCATTGCTGCTACACTGCTTCTGCCTGTGCATGTCCTCACCCCCATACTCAGCCGGGCCTTTCAGACTGTTCAGGTCACAGAGCTATGGCCAGCCCTATAGAGCAATCTGCTGAAGGCTGTTCTAGAGGCCAGAGTATTTGCTGATGACCATTCCTCTTGCCCAGCAGAGGAAGGCTGCACACTCATAAGCAAGGATGGATGGGCTGAGGCCATCTAGGAATACCAGATCCTCTTCAGAATTCACAGTTCTCTGCTGGTCAACTGTATTCATAGATGTCACAGAGTTATAAAAATGAACAAGCCTGTCTGTGACTTAGGGATAGAAGATGTTAGAGTGGGTCAGGAACTAGTCAGGCAGTGGATGGGAACATTGAAGTCCTTTACACCATAACCTTTGGTCTTAATTGGCTCCCTTGCTTTTCTTCCTAGTGGATATTCAAGGTATATGCATAAGACATTTGGTTTCTCCTCACTCAAAAATTTAAATTAGCCCAATTGCTTGTGGAAAAATACTAGTAATACTTTTTGACCTGGAGTCTAAATATGTTGAAGTCTGTACTCTTATAACCAATGCAAGGATATAAGGTAGGAGAGATAATATCTTCATGCCATCTGGAAATTTGGTCTGCCCAAATTCCAGCAGAGACCAGCAGGTGCTGTCTTTCTGCCAGAGACTTCTGAAGTCGAGGGCGGCTGTGTCAGCTTCTCTCTGTTCCGTGTCCCAAAGCAGCTCTGATTACAGTGTGAGGAACTTTAGAGTTCAAGTTATAAAGTTCAATGTTGAGGTTTTTGTTAACTTTAATGAGCTGTTTCCAAAATGGGTTCCACATAGCACTTGCTCCATTGGGTGGAAATTGATGGTATGGGAAACGTTTCAAGATCAAACTTATTTGGAAAACTGAGCTAAACAAAGTTAAATAGACTGTTTAAGTCTCTGACCCCTTGGTCTGCCATGTGCACTGTGAAACTTCAAAAACAGAGTGTTTGTACTTCTTAACCCAGATTTATTTTATAGCACCTACTGGTTTGGGCAGTGGGGAAGTACAGTGCATCACAAGTGACAGACACACTAGAGGAAAATAAATGGGCTGCTTTGGAGTCCTTCAGTAGCGCTCATGGATTTTTCCTTTTTACCAGAAGCTGTTACCACTAAACTTTACATAGTAACTGAGAATAAATATTTTCACTTTTGCTGAACATTCAGTGATTTTTTATTAAAAATGCATAACTATAAATTAAACTATTATATTGATTGCACCAGGGGTTCAGCCAATTCAGGAACCAGGGACTTCCTCCTTTTCCCTGGTCAGGCTGAGCAATAGAATGGATGGCAGAGCTGGGCTTCCAGAGGCCTTGTGATCTCAGTGTGGGGCACGTTAGGTCAAGTTTCTCAACTTTAGGACTGTTTCGTTATGGACTGATTATTCTTTGTTTGCAGGGAGTAGTATTCTATGCATTTCAGGATATTTCACAGCCTCTGTGGCCTCTGTCAACTAATAGCATCCACTGTCTTAAAATGTACCTGGGTCTTGTTTCTGCCAGAGGCGGTAAGTGGCAGAATAGAGACAGTGCCTTTGAAAGAAGAGTTATCACTCACTGTTTCCTAGAGGAAGGAGGCACACCGTGCCACGTAGGGCCGGCCACAGGAGGAAGTACCAGGGTCATTCAGGAGGCAGAAGGACAGAGGGGAGAGCATTTGCAGGGGAGGAATGGGGGAGTCAGAGTAGGCAAGTTTGAGCAAGCTTAGGATTGAACAGTGGGAATGATTTAGACTGGCACAGGGCTACAGAGGTGGTCTGTAGTTGTCAGATACCTGGCCCTGGGGTGATTTAGGACAGAGGACATATTAGTTTGGTATGTGAGGGTTAGACAAAAGAGGTGGGCGTTTGGGTATAGGCTTTGGATTGGTTGCTTTGCCTATGAAAGGCAGCAGGCAAATTGTTCACTGTCTCTGGGAATTAGCTAGCCCTCGAAGGGGCAGCCTCTCCGGGCCTCAGGGTGTCAGAGCATCATAAAACACAGAAAATATAAAACACATGGTTAATATACCCACCTCCCAGTTGTGACAGCCAAAAATATATCCAGACATTGCCAATGACCTGTGTGTGTGTGTGTGTGTGTGTGTGTGTGTGTTTGCAAAATGACCCCAGGGTAAAAATCACTGATTAAGGGCCAAAATGGGTAGTGCCAACTATGAGTGAGTTCACCAGAGCAAGAGCTCAGTGTGTACTAAAGCCCTGGGAGAAGGCTCTGCGTGAGGATGCTGAATTTGATTGGCAGCAAAAAGAAGGGAAGACATCCTAAGTGGAAGGATTCACATGAACAGGAACAAAAGGGGGGAGGAGGAGTGAAGTGTACTGTTTTCAGACAATAACAATAACAATTCTTATTCACTTATTCTATGCCAGGCTCTGACAGGGATGAGATTTATGTATTTAATCTTCCCAACAGTCCCATGAGATAGATCCTATTTATCTTAGCTTAGCAGAAAAGGAATCTGAGCCTCAAATGGATTAAGCTGGGTCTCACTGGTAGTATGTGTTTCTGTTTTGATTTGAAATCAGGTTTCTTTTAATATAACTGTATTAATATGGTTAGAAATAATGCCAGATAAGATTAAAGGATGTTAACCTACAGACAGAAGTGTCTGGACTTAAAGGACTGTGCTACTCAGAATGATGACATAGTCTTCATCAGGTGAGTAATATGGTAAAAATAGTATCTTGATTTCTATTGCAGCATCAGCTGTGCACCAGGCACAGGGTATTGGTTGGAGGTGAGCTGAGCTGCTGTGGAGCTGAACAAGGTCAAGTAATCTGGGTGTGATGCTCAATACTTGGCCAAGGGTGGTGTCAGTAGGTTTGGCAAAGAGGTTTCCAAATAACAGGAATACAAGAAATGAAGAAGAAAAGGTAACTCTATATGTCTGAAGTAGAAAGCTAAAAGAATGGTGAGCCCCTCCCACCCATCCCTAATGGGAAGGGCATCAGTTATTTATATTTGGACGGCAGGCCAGCTGGGATCTCAGGAGCATGGTGAATTGGGGCTCTCTTAAAGATTGAGTTTAGTTCATTTCCATGCCTCATTTTTAATTTTCATCATAGTACATACTCATACTAAATTTACTAAGACCCAGGCATTGCTCTTTAATTCACATATATGAACTTGCTTATTACTCACAAGGACCTTTAAATATGATCTCCGCATTGCAAATGAAGAAACCAAAGCTCAGAAAGTTGCTCCATATCTGGCTGCAGGGTCCCACTCCAAAACGCATGTGGGTTAATGCTCAGCTCCCAGGCACCCAAGGCAACCTTGTCTCCCCTCACTGCTCAGTACACATAAGGACTCCTTGGTTTTCCTATCTGTGAATTGAAGAGGCTGAGCTTGTAAATCCTTTTAGCTCTACCATTCTATGTCTGAACAGTTACTGAACAATCAGACATAATTCTGTTATTTAACTCAAAATAATGGAGACCTTTTTCTTAAACCAAGAAATGGATTTTCACAAGTTTTTTTTGTTTGTTTTCGTTTTTTGTGTGTATGTGTTCTTTTGTGGGTTTTTTTGCCTTGGTTGATTTGGGAGACTCTTTCCCTGGAATCAAGCCACTGATCCTAGTCCCTAGGTAGCTATGTGGGTACCTCGGTTTCCCCTGCTCATCTGCAAACTCCTTGAGGGCCATGTTGTGTTTTACTCATTTTGAATTCCTGGCACATAATGTGTGCCCAGTAGAAGATCAGTACATGTTTTTGCATTTAGTGTTTGCTTTTTAATGATTTCAGACGGTGCGGAAATCGGTTTTAATAAGGTTCACTTGTATGACATTACTGTTATTCAGATAAACTCTTTGCTAAAGAAAAGGATAGTATTAGCCATAAAGATGGCTATGAAAATAAAAGCAGGGGTCATACTTAAAGAAGGTGAAGCTACCACCTAACTGGAGAAGTGCACAAAGGACCTCCAATGCCTAACAATATGGAGCTCAAGGTGGAGCAGACATTGCTTACTATGGAAGAGTTCAGGCAGATGTTGGCAAACTCCTGCTGTAAAGGGAGATAGTAAACATCTAGGTTTTTACCACATGGCTTCTGCTGTAACTGCTCGATTCTGCTTTTGTAGCACAAAAGTAACATAGGCAACACATAAGTGAAAGAGCATGGTTGTTTTCCAGTAACATTTTACTTACAAGGGAGGAAGCAAGTCAGATTTGAATGAAGGGTCATGGTTTGCCAACCCATGGTGTAGACCCTCAAGAGGGGCAGAACAGAGCACAGATCCCAGGTGTGCCACTTGTTTCATCAAGGAAGCCTCGGTTTCTGCATCTGTAATGTGATGACTACAACATCTACACCAAGGGCTGATGGTAGGATTAAATGAAACAATATATCAAAGCGTTTGGCAATGAACCTGCATATAATAAGCACTCAGTAAATGGTGCTATTATTATAAATAGTATTGATCAACTCCTGGCTTTTTTCTTTTTTTCTTTTTATTGTACTAGATTAATTCACATTGAATTCAGACTTGTGAATGCTATGGTCAAATGTTTTATTTTCAGTCCCCTTTTTCTTTCTCCAGACTTCTTGAGTTTGAAAAATAATAAGGAAAACGATGCCATAATACCTTATTATTAACCTACCAACTAGGATTGTTATAACTATAAAGTTCATGTGTAGTAATTCATACAGTGCCTGGAACATAACACCCAATATATTGTAGCTAGTAGAAAGAGAAAGAAAAGAAGTTGAAAATGTAAGATTTTCAAATGAAGACTATAAATAAATTCACTAATTACTTAGAACTATCTTGTGGAATTTCAATTAAATAGGAATTCCCATGGGGATATTTTAGCCTTCAGTGAACATAAACAACTTAGTTTTTAACACTTGGAACCAATTAATTGCTTGGTTTTGTTAATCAATGATTCCCTAAAGTGGAATCTATTGCTCATAAACCAGGAACTTTATGAGCTATTTGCTTTTTGAAATGAGCTGTTTAAATTATAACCACAACAAGATAAGTCACATATGGGAAACAGCTGTCTGTTGATAGGGACTAGTTTTCTGAGCATATTGGAAACATTCATGAATGGTCACATTTGAGCTGAGCCAATGATTGTTCAGAACTACACAGAAGAGGTGAAAGAATTTATCCAATTAGGCCTGGTTTTGTTCAAGTCTTTTGTTCTAAGCCAAGGTATGTTCAGCATGTTTTCTCAACCTTGGCATGATTCCTATTTTGGGCCAGATAATTCTTCATTATGGGAGGTTGTCTTGTGAATTGTAGGACTTAGCAGTATTGTGGTCACTACCTACTAGATGCCGGTAATACCCCTTCCCCAATTGTGATAATCAAAAATTTCTGTTGCTGATTGTTTCTCCTCGGTTGAGAGCCACTGTTATGGATTAAACAGTGTTTGGAGACATTATGTTCCAATAGATCCAATTATTTACTTATTCCTATGGAAACATACATGCCAGAGCTCTCAAAATGACCCATTTACTCAACATGTATGCCTAGACTTGGAAGCCCACATAGGCCGATCTTCTTAAATTTGAAAATATGGTGACCGCCCCTATGCAGTTTGTCTTTTTAGGTCTTAAAGTTTGAATGTATTTATTGTATCACCATTCATTTTTAGTCTTTATGCATTTTCCTTAGGCAGATGATTATTGTTTTCCTGGTGGTTGATGACATCAAGTGTAATTATATCCTAACCATGATATAAGTCTGCCAGTAGTTTAATTGAATCAGGTATCTTTTAAGACTTTAATAAATAAATCAGTATAAATTTTTGGTTTTGTTTTTTTCATATTGATGCTAAGGTAAAGCTTTTTGGGTGGTTTTCTCCTGTAACGTGACCAGTGATTGATTTAATTATGTATCATATTTAAAAATATGATAAATTATGATAAAATATGGAAAATTATGTTCATTTGGAATGTATTGCAGGTACATTCCAGCATATTGGCTATACTACCTAAAGCAAGTTCATTTATCTTTAGGGTACATTTCATTTGTAAAATAAGGCTGATATTACTCATATTTTTAAAATAAGCATCAAAATTATCAATTTGCTTTTAAACTCACATTTGCCCAAGGAATATTATGGTAGCAAGCAAAATTAAATCAAAGTTTGGGCTTCTTTTTTAATATATATATATATATATATATATATATATATATATATATATTGATTTCATGGAGGAATGGAGTGGAAGAGAGAGCTAGAAACATCAATGATGAGAGAGAATCATTGATCGGCTGCCTCCTGCACACCCCATACTGGAGACTGAACCTGCAACCCGGGCATGTGCCCTGGACCAGAAGCAAACCTAGGACCCTTACAATCCACAGTCTGAGGCTCTATCCACTGAGCCAGACCGGCTAGGGCAAAGTTTATACTTCTTAATAAATCTTACACCAAGTGCTACATGGAAATGTGGCTGTCTAGCCTGTAATAAGATGATAAATTATAGGGGATATTAAGAAAAGTGTCAGTATTTAAATTGTGTCATGAAAATATTTATGGATGGAAAATGTATATCATTTTCCATATCACTATTCTGAGTCTATGGAATTCTAGTCTAATGAAATATCAAATTTTCAGCATTGGGTAGAGGAATTCAGAAATATAATATTTTACCTAATTCTGAAGAACAATCACCCATGGAGATATTTTTTCTGGTTTTATATAGCTTGGGTATAATTTTGCCAAATTATTCCTGGACTATTCTATATTTACCATTTATTAAAGAGGTACATTTTACACTGGATACCAGTACCTTGAAAAGGAATTGTGGCTCATAGTATTGAATATTTTTTAAATGTTGGCTTTCCCAAAACAAATTTTAAATCTCAACCTATCTATTTTTTCCTAAATCTGTGTAAAATTATTGCTCTCCCTACAATTTTATAGCATTTAAATACAGAAGAGGAACCATATAAACAAATGATAAAATGTCTGTATTAATTTTGAGCTCTCAGACCTTGTGAGATCATGGCATGGTAGAATAAATACTACTGTTGCTATGTTCACAACAGTATTTTCTGGATATTTCTTACTAGTATGTACAGAATATCCATTGTGTCTTGGTGTGATATTTAATTACTCTATCATGAATTTTTATATTGTTCGAGAACATGGATGATAATATCAGTAGATGTTTATTGTTGTTTTATGTTGCTATTTGGACTTTCTTTTTTCTTTAATGTGCTATGGTGTTAATCCTAACTTGCAACTACATTTTTAAAGGAGAAAAATCAGTAGATAAGAGCAACTGATTAACAATCAAATTACCTAACATTTCTGCACAATAGCATAATGATAGCATTTTTTTACTGTTCTTATCCCAGAAAGAGCCTGTGGCCCCCACCCCATCAGATTCCAAAATAGGAATGATACAAAAATCATCTTTAAACTCTTGAACATTTTGAATGTCAGCAAAATCTTTACCAATTTTTTTTTTGGGGGGGGCAGGGAAATCATTTGGTTGAATGAAGTAAGAATAGTGTTCCTTCTGTCCAGACTCAACTAAATTGTAGACATGTAACTATTTTAGGTTATTTTTTACTTTCAAGATTTAATAACTATATAAACTTGACTTATCTATCTATTGTTTTGACAGGACTATACAGAGAAAGTATTGATGCTAGAGTTTCATGGGCATGTTGTCTTCTATGGGCACTTTATTTTGAAGTATATCATTAATCATTGATTCTCTCTGTATAAAAAAAAAAATAACAAAAAAATTTTAAGATCATCATATAATGTTATCCTAGCTGTTTATCCTAGTTGGTTGGCCTCAGCGCTAGAAAGGACAATACTATATGTGTATGGATTCAGTCTGTCAGGATTATTTTTATTGATTTCAGAGAGAAATCATGCTTCCAACTGGGGATTGAGCCTGCATACTGGACATGTTTCCTGACTAGGAATCAAACAGTGACCTCATGGTCCATAGGTCGATGCTCAACCACTGAGCCATGCTGGCCAGGCTGTCAGAATTTTGAAGCTTAATTCATACAAACCTAACTACAAGCACAAAAGTACCTCCAACTTCTGTAGTATGGATTGTTTTTGAAAAGAACTTTCTTGGTGCTATAAAGATAGACCTAATTTGCCTTCTTCCTGTCCCCCAGAATGCCTACACAAAGTGCTAGTTTATGGTTTTTAATAAAATAATCTATATCTTATACTAAATATAACAAAGCAAAAATGGCTGCAGGGAATTTTTCTGCTAAAACTTCTTCATGACCTATCCTCAAAGAATTCTGAGAAGTTTCTCCATATCTTTTCTCAGCCTTTGGATGACTGTGCAGCTGTGTGTGCATGTGTGCATGTGTCCCACAGGAGTGTGCGTACTTCTGAAGAGCACAGGCTCAGCTCGATCTGATTCACAGTACTGGAGAACAAATGCTCAGAAATGTTTGTTGAATTGAATTCATAAAAAGTAGTTTGTTTGGGAAGCCAAATTTTATTAATGTACTTAATCTAGACTTTTCTCCCTGTGACCACTTCCCCTCATGCTTTATCTTAGAAGCCAGTTATTGCTCTGTTGGTTTGCTGAGAAGGAGCTCAAATGAACAGTTACTGTTTTTCCCTCTGAACAGTGGCTGAGTTCTCCAGATAATTTTAAAAACCCCATTATTGGCTTGGGCGTTGGGGCTGTGAGTATCTATGTGGTATAGAGAGGCCTATTTGCAGGTAAGTATTCCCTTAACCTGGCTTGACCTTCTGCATTGAATCTTTCCCAAATCCATTCAATTCTGTAACTGCATCTAATTTTTAAATAAGCATCAAGAGAACAGTTATATTTGCATCTGAGCCAGTATGAATGGCAGAAGTTTACTTTTCTGGGTAGCCAATGCCAGGAAATAGATCAAGAAATTACCTTCAATGTTCCTTGAAGAATAGTTCAACAAATATCAAATGCTGTTAGAAAAACCTGTGGAAATATTGACATCTTGGTATTCAATTTCTTTCTGCTTTGTGGATCTACACCAGATCTTGGGCAATTTCCATGTAAATATATACCCCTAAAGCCTTCAAAGTATTCATGGAGTTTGCTTTGCAAATTGTATGATAACATTTTTAATATATTTGAATTATTCTGCTTTACTGGTCAACTTAACCATAAGATTAAAGTCCAAATTATTTTATTTCATTCAACACAAAAATTGTGGCTATGTTTTTTTTTTTAGACCAGCTAGTGGGCTCTGTTGCTCTTATTAGTCTGTAAAACACTATACTTCCATTTTACATTAGAATACCATTTTCATGTAATTAAATCTGTAGAATAAAGATGAATTTTGCATCCAAGTAAATTTGAACTTACTTTATTATATAACCTCCTCTCATGAAGAGCCTGCTCCTATAGCCCCCTCCACTATTTACATAGGAATTTATCTCCTTTCAAAATACAAATATTCCAGAAAAGTTACATGAGATTGATTTTTTTAAAACCAGCAAACCATTTTAGTGCGCTGTTCTAGTTTATGTTTTAGTAATTTCTACAAGTCCATTTTAAAATGCAAGCAATTTGCTGGGTAAAACAAACAAAACAAAACAAAAAACACTACTAGTGGAATATCAAGGCAATTATTTATTACATTTGAAGTATAATTTTTATGATGAATTTATAACAATAATATTTATTGGTCTCTTAACTGTGGCTAGAAACTGTATTAGGCATTTAAGTATTGTCCTTTGTAACAACACTATGAAAAAAATATTTCAAAGCAAAGAAACTTGCTGTAGGTCCTGAGGTTCATGTGTGTCCACTCCAAGGCCATGCGTTTAAAGCTGTATCATTCATATCCCAATGATAGCCTCTGGTAGAAGTGGTAACATTCAGTTATCAGAAATGCCTTTCTGGCCGGGACTGGTTTAGCTCAATGGATAGAGCGTCGGCTTGGGGACTGAAGGGACCCGGGTTCGATTCCGGTCAAGGGCATGTACCTTGGTTGCGGGCATATCCCCAGTAGGAGGTGTGCAAGAGGCAACTGATCAGTGACTCTCTCTCATCGATGTTTCTAACTCTCTATCTCTCTCCCTTCCTCTCTGTACAAAATCAATAAAATATATTAAAAAAAAAATGCCTTTCTGCACTTTCCACTCAACCACAGCTACACTAAGAACCATTTGTAGCTCTCTATTAGACTTAAACACAAATGCAATATTCACATTACAATAATGGCAGTATTCTTTTCATAATATAATAACAATAGCTAATATGATGGATACTGTACTAAATGCTTTACAGATATTCAATCTTAAAAAATGGGTTTTCTTATTTTGTCTTCTGCCCATGGCTTGTGGATGGCAGAGATGTGATTAAATCTTATCCTCACCCCAAACCAAAATTAGAAAATAAAATTATAAGGAAGTTTAAGATCATCTATGACTTTATGACCCAAATAGAACGATTATTTAGCTGTGTTTCTTCTTACAGATCCTATGCCTATGTATAGATAAGTAACTACATTTTTAGAAAAATTGAATTATATTACACAAAATACTTGGCAACTTATTTTCCACTGAACAAAAAATCATGACAGTCTTTTCCTGTCAATAATTAGAGATATCCATCATCATTTTTTAATGGCCACATAGTCATGCATTTGATGGTTGTTTCTTAATTTAGTTCATCAATCCCTCATGGTTGGATGTCTAGGTTACTGTCTTTTTATGCTATTAAAATACAAATGAAGTTTAGTTTGTGATGTCAGCTTTCAATAATATCTCAAACTTGACTCAAATCAGTAAATATCTTATAATTGTGAAATGCCAATGATCTAATTAAAGCAAAGGCTTAGTTCAATTGTATTTGAGATGACATTTATATCTAAGACAATCTTTCAAGAAACATGAGAGCCCCTCATCTTTCCCTTGCATGTGAGAAAAATTTCCCTGTGTCATTTCTTAACTATGGCTTGGGGATAAACACTGTTTTCTATTTCATAGCCTACTTGCAGTCATGGCTCTACCTAGAATAAGTTTGTCCTTACCATAGACATTCTAGGAGATGAGAAATATTATATACTAGAGGTCCAGTGCACAAAATTCATGCATGGGTAAGGTCCCTATGCCTGGCCAGCGATCCAGGACGATCTGTGCAGTTACTGGCAGGGTGATTGATCCCCCATTGGCACCTGCCTTGGCTGGCCTGGGACCTATAGGCTGGGAGCAGCTCCTAGATTGAGTAAGAACACAGAAATGGTGATGCAGACAACTGGTTTGACCTGAGGAGAAAAGTGGAGAGAGTTGAGAAATATTTAAGAGTTAGTGTTGACCAGTACTAATGAATTAGATCGGGGGATGTGAGGGAAGAGGTGGTATGTTCAGGATGGCTCATGGATTTCTCTCTGAGCACTTAGACAACTGGCATTGCCATTCCTGATCAAGGATGATCACAGTAAAGTTATAAATAATTAACTTTAAAGGAAGTGAATTTGAGGTGCCTATGAAATATTATTTGGAGATGAAGAGTGTTAATAATAGTAGTAGTGATTCTGACAACGTCCAGTCTTTTGTTTGTGTGAAACAATCAAATACTTATAATAACACAATGAGGTAGATGCTGTTATTATCCCCACTTCATAGATGTGGTAACTGAGACCCAGAGAAGTTAAGTAATTTGGCCAGAGTTACACTGCTAGTAGATCTTGTGTCAGTTGGAAAAGCTTTCTAGGCTACAAATATAAATTTATAAATATCAATCTTACCAATGCTAATTAAAGCCATGGGAGCAAATGAAATTGTCTAGGGCAAGATGAGCTCTGGGAAATTCCATTATTTAAATTAGAACCTGAGAGACACAAAGTACTATAGAGGATGGAATTAAGGGGAAGAGAGGGAAAAATTCTTCCTACAGGTTGGTTTTTTAAAAATAAACGTTAAGCTTGGCTGGTGTGCCTGTGGTTGAGTGTCATCTCATTGATGTTTCTGTCTCTCTACCCTTCTCCCTTCCTCTCTCTTTCTCTCTAAAAATATAAATAAAAATAAATGTCAAAATAAAAAATTAAAGTATTTGGCTCCTTTACAAGCTAAGGAACAAGTTATGAAAGGTTCTAAAATTCTGCCACAGACATGATGTTCTTCCTCTTACAAATTAGTTTGCATAAACTTAGGCAAGTCGCATCTTTGCATTAGGATTAGCTTCTATTGCATAAAATAATAAACTGAAAATTGTGATAACTTAAACAAGATAGGGAGTTATTTCTCTCAGAGAGAAAAATGCAGAGGCAGCCAGTTCAAAGCTGCTGTGTATGATGGTTGCACAGAGTCCTTAAGGACCACAGTGCCACTTACAGCTTCTCTGATTAGTATGAGGAGGCCCTTGTCCTCATAATGTTTGCCAAGTACCAGCCATCACATCTCTGATTTAGAAAAGTAAATGAAGGGAAAAGTAAAGAAATGGTTCATCCTTTCCTTTAAGACTTCCCAGAAATCTCTCACAAAAATTCAGCTTACAGCTCAATGGCGAAGCTTAGTAATACGGCCACACCAGCCTTCCGAGGAGGCTGGGAAACAGTCCTTTAGCTGGGCATGAAACCAAGGAGCTGTCACTAAAAGGGATGGAAGAGTGGATATTGGCATGCAATGATCCATCTCTGCCATTGTCAGTTTGCTCTTTTGTAAAATAGGGATTAGAAATATTTGCTATACCTTGCTTGTTGGTTTGTTGTGGGAATCAAATGATATAATAAGTTGGCAAGTGCTTGATAAGTCAGATAGCTGTTGTGAGAATGACCATTTACTCCTTTGGGGCACAGTATTTATAGTTTGAATAAGAATATCTTGAACAAAGTTTAAAGTTTTCACTAATTTGTAGGTTCAAGAGCAGGAAATATGAATTTGGGAGCAAGATATTTTTCTACAAATCTTGCATTTCAATGAGAAAGCCTTCATTTGCTCTCAGAACCAATTTCAGAATAGCCAAGGTGAATATTTGATCTAGCTGTGCAGTAAAATGTCCTGTCAGTATTGCCTACTGTCTGCAGAACCCAGACACTGTCCAATGAATACTTTCTGGCAGTTAAAGCAGAATGATTACTGTGAGGACAATAGCTCATATCATTAACCCACCTGGTCCTCACCATTCTGACTTACTGGTCCCATAATGAGGATTCCAGATCAAGGTCCCTTGTGATAATTGCATTTAAGGAAATGGCTCTATCATTAGAAAAATATTCAGTGATCATTAAGAAATTGAATGCAAAGCTAGCAGATCACGTTAGATACTGTAGCTACTGATTGGACCTGGAGATTCTCAGGCACGATAAAAGCAAATGAAGTTCTTTTTCCCATTAAAATAAATCTACTATAAGGTAGTCGGGAATTATCTGAATATTAATATTCTCTTTCAGTTGTGAGTTTGAGTTCAGAAAGATGATACTTTTGCATTAAATAATGAATTTTAAGATTATTCTGTCATACATGGCAAAGAATTCCTGTTATCTTTCATTAAATGTGTTTTATATGTCCACATCAATTTCAAATTCTTCTAAAAGTGGAATAGTTTGCTTTTGTGTGATACCTTTCATTTTAAGATTTTAAAGATTAGAAACTTCATCTTTTCTTTCCTCAAACCCCCTATTTCATCATGCAAGTTGAACAATAAATGTGTAACCAGTGTTTGCTGAGTTAGTGTACCATTACCTCATGTATTCATATGCTTTGGTACTTCCTGAAAGTGCCTGAAGAGACAGATATGAGGACAGAGACTATTCCTTATATGGGTGTGAGGAACATCTGGCCCATGGGCCATTTAAGGCCCACAAAATCATTTGGTCTGGCCCTGCCAAGGCATTAAGGGTGAGATAATTAAATGTCTGACCAAATATAGCAGGCTAATTTTTAAGTTGATAATTGTGTATGGCCCACGAATGATGTTATAAATATCCAAATGGCCATTGGTAGATAAAATGATCCCCACCCCTGCCTTATGACATCCCTTTTTCCTTTCGTTGGCCTGATGCCTTATTGTTTAGTGCCTGGGAACTTTACAAAGGAAAAGAGGACTAGCACAATTAGAGATCATTTAGTTATGACAAATTTTGTTATGTAACCTCAAAGAAAAACTGGAAAGATGCTTTATAAATTAAAATACCATCTTGCAAGTAAAATGGGGAAAAGTGATTGACATATTGTAAGCTAAAATTCTAACAATTCAAATTCAGCAATTTAGGGCTTTTTCCTGGTTGGAAGTGGTGTTATTCAGTTGGTTTCATTGATGTTCTGAAGCATGAGCATTATTTGAAATTCATCTTTTGTGCTTTTCTGATGCCCTCCAGCTAAGACACAGCAGCCCTTCAGCTCCACACACCTTCAGATGAGTTTCCAATGAAATCTAGAGTGAATTCAGACAAAAAGTATCAGGCAAAATCAATCAGCAACCTAGACTGGAGTCAGGAGGTATTTAATGAACACACACTAAGTGCCAGTTATTAGTCTAAAGTTGTTTTTGTTTGTTTGTTTGTTTTTGGTAGTTTTTGTTATTGTTGTTAATCCTCACCCCTGAGGATATTTTTTTTCCTATTGACTTTTAGAGAAAGTGGAAGGGAGGGCAAGAGACACAGAGAGAGAAACATTGAGAGACACATCAATTGGTTGCCTCCCTCACATGCCCCTGACAGAGCAGGGCTGGAGCTTGCAATGGAAGAACTTACCTTGACCGGAATCAAACCTTTGACCCTTCAGTCCCTGGGCCAGCACTCTAACCAGTGAGCAAACTGGTGAGGGCTAGGCTAAAGTTTCCATGTGTTAATATAATAATTGTACAGAGAAGTAGATGTTGTTATCATCCCTATTTTGCTGTTAAGTGAATGTAATTCTGAGAGGTGAGTTAATATGCCTATAGTCACAGAGCTTACTTGATGATTGGCAGTTAAACCTCAGTATTCAGCCGAAACCGGTTTGGCTCAGTGGTTCAAGCGCTGGCCTGCGGACTGAAGGGTCCCAGGTTCGATTCCAGTTAAGGGCATGTACCTTGGTTGTGGGCACATCCCCAGTGGAGGGTGTGCAGGAGGCAGCTGATCGATGTTTCTCTTTCATCGATGTTTCTAGTTCTCTATCTCTTTCCCTCTCTCCTCTCTGTAAAAAAATCAATAAAATATATTTTAAAAAAAACAACAACTCGGTATTCAGAGTTCAAATAATAGGCTCTGAGGTCAATATAGTCAGTCATTAGGACAAAAATAGAAATTTAAAAACAAACTACTAATTCAATATGAATTTAGACCTTCTTATGGGCAGAAATTAACCAATGACTCACTGCTAAGACCTTTTTAGAAACTGTACATCTTTTATGCAAAATAACAATAAAATGTCCCCAAAGGAGTTATAGACAGGCCAGAAAGAATAGGACATTTACCTCTGAAAAAAAAAAGACTAATGAACTCAATTTCTGTGTCCTGAAATGAAGGAAATTAGGAATTCCTTGTGAAAGTCTCAAAAAATATAAACAGAGTTCCTTCCTTTGTGGGTAATGGTCAAGGCAGGCCCATGTTAGAACTGTTGGTGGGAATTATACACACAGGGAGAGAAAACAAAGACCAACATCTTTGCTAATTTTTCTCCCCAGGAGTATGATTTAGATTTCACACCAACACTATACAAATGACAGCTGGCACTGAAAAACTGTCTGTGAACTAATGGGAGGTAAATAAGAAAACTGTAATGTCACCAAAGAAATAAAATGAGGTATCTGAGCTTGAAGGGATTCTTCAATGGAATGCAAGGTTTCATAGGTCCTCTGTCATCTTTATGTTCAGTAGATAGCTGAGTAGCTATTATTATGAAATCTTGGAATGAGCCCAAGGGAGAGAAAATACTGAAGAGTTTATTAACCTTGTCAGTATTATGGAGGGAAAGACAGCTTGAGAAGAGTTGAATCAGAAAACCTCCTCTACCTGGTCTTGAGCATTCTCAAGCCACCCATGATGTAGGGACTGAGTGGTGACTGACCCAATTTTAGAGTCAGGAGCCCTGGCCTCTTTAACTGCCTGTGTAAGCTGACACATTCTGGTCCAGTTGCTTGATCTCTCTTTGTCTCATTTCCTGCCTTTGTAGAAAGGGACAAAAAAAGACACTATCATGGCATTTCACAAATTGTGTTCCATGGAATATTGGTCTACTATGAGATCTCAAAGTTGCCCCTCAGGGAAACACCAACCAACCATATTTGTGATTAAATTAAGTTTGCAATGTGCAAGGTTAAACAAAGTTTACATGGCTTATAGCAGGCCTTCTCAGAGTCTGAAGAAGGCTAAATTTTGATGCAATTCTTTGAGAAAATAGTGTTAATTATAATTATAGGGAAACAAAGGAAATTTGATGACTTGCCTAGCTAATAGGTATGCTATGAAGACCTAATAACATAATGGATATAAGAGCACTTGAGAAGGATAAACATAAACATTAGACATCTTTTTTCTCCCCTAAAATATGTTTTTATTGATTTTAGAGAGGAAGGGAGAGGAAGAAAGAGAGAAACATCAATAATGAGAGAGAATTATTGATCACTTGCCTCCTACACACCCCACACTGGAAATTGAGCCCACAACCTGAGCATGTGCCCTGCCTGGGAATTGAACTGTGACCTCCTGGTTCATAAGTTGATGCTCAAGCACTAAGCACACCAACTGGGCCATTAGGCATCTTTAGAGAATTCACAATGTTTGTTTGATTTTTTAATTTTTTTATTGATTATAGTGTTACATATGTGTCCTTATTCCCCCATTACTTCCTCATCCTTCCCACTCATGCCCTCACCCCCATTGTCCGTGTCCATTGGTTAGGCATATATGCATGCATACAAGTCCTTTGGTTGATCTCTCCCCCCTTACCCTCACCCTCCCCTACCTTCCCTCTGAGGTCTGATGGTCTGATTGATGTTTCTCTGTCTCTGGATCTGTTTTTGTTCATCAATTTATTTTGTTCATTATATTCCACAAATGAGTGAGATCATGTGATATTTATCTTTACCCAGTGACCCCACTTCTAGGAATATATCCCAAGAAACTAGAAACACCAATTAGAAAGGATATATGCACCCCTATGTTCATAGTAGCACAATTCACCATAGCTAAGATTTGGAAACAGCCTAAGTGCCCATCAGCAGATGAGTAGATTAAAAAACTGTGGTACATCTACACAGTGGAATACTATGCTGCTATAAAAAAAAATGAATTCTTACCATTTGTAACAGCATGGATGGAACTGGAGAACATTATGTTAATGAAATAAGCCACTCAGAGAAAGAGAATTCCCAATGTTTTGAGGGTTTGGGGATAAACCATGACATTTTTTTATACTAAGGATCTTCTTTCTTAGCCAATTTTCCAAAGGCTATAGACTTAGCTGGGGAGAAGGGAGTAGGATTCTAAGCTTCTGTAGGAATGCTGTAGTATGCTTCCCAGATTTGATTCTCAGAACACTTGCATCAAAATGATCTGGGCTGCCTGTTCTACATTCATATTCCTGGTTCAGCAGGCCTAAGATGGAGACCAGCAATCTACAATTTTAATAAATACTTTAGTTGATTCTTTTTTTTTTTAATAAGTTTTTATTGTTCATATTATTACAAATGTTCCTTTTTTTCCCCCCCACCATTGCTCTCCTCCACCAGGTTCCCACCCCACCCTCTGCCCTTCCCCCTCTCCCCATTGTCCTCATCCATAGGTGCACAGTTTATGTTCAGTCTCTTCCCATGCCCCCCTCTCCCCTTTTCCCCAAGAATCATCAGTTCACTCCCCTTCCATACCTCTGATTCTATTATATACAATAGTTAATATTGTTCATCAGATTTTTTTAATTTCCTTGGTTTTTAGATTCACTTGTTGATAGTTACGTATTTGTTGTTCATAATTTTTATCTTTGTTTACTTTCTCTTCTGAAAGAACCCCCTTCAGCAATTCATATAATTCTGGTTTGGCAGTGATGAACTCATTTAGCTTTTTTTTATTAGTGAAGCTCTTTATCTGGCCTTTGATTCTGAGTGATAGCTTTGCTGGGTAGATTATTTTTGGCTGTAGGTTCTTGCTATTCATCACCTTGAATATTTCTTGCCATTCCCGTCTGGCCTGCATGGTTTCTGTTGAGAAGTCAGCTGACAATCATATAGGTGCTCCTTTATAGATTACTACTTTCTTTGCTCTTGCTTCTTTTAATATTCTCTCTTTGTCTTTTGCTCTTGGAATTTTAATAATGATGTGTCTCAGTGTGGTCCTCTTTGGATTCCTTTTGTTTGGAGTTCTGTGTGCTTCCTGGACTTGTAAGTCTAATTCTTTCACCAGGTGGGGAAGTTTTCTGTCACTATTTCTTTCACTATGTTTTCGATATCTTGCTCTCTCTCATCTTCTGGGACCCCAATAATTCTGATGTTGGTTTGCTTGAAGTTGTCCCAGAGGTTTCTTACATTATCTTCAATTTTCTGGATTCTCTTGCCTTCTAGCTTCTGAGGAGGAGTGTCTTCTGGCTCTTTATGTTCCAAATCTTTGACTTGATTCTTGTGATCTTCCCTTCTGTTTTTAGGACTCTGGAAAATATTTTTTATTTCAGACAATGTATTCTTTATTTCTTGTTGATCCCTTATCATTTCTCGATGACTCCTTATTAATTCTAGTTGATCTCTTTTCATATCCTCATAGGCCTTATCCATCTTTTCTAGGAAATTCTTGAAAAACCTTATAAGCATAGATTTGAACTCTATATCCAGATGTTTTTTGTGCTCCATTTCTTTCGTTTGTGATCTATTTTGTTGTCGCATTTTGCAGTTACAGATGGGACGGGGTTTCAGGGAGGAGCCTGCAGCTTTGGCTTGTCAGCCCCGCCCTATGCGGGTCCATCAGTGCTCGCTGCCACCGGTGCCTCTGAGAGAAAGGTGCCCTCGATTTTCGCCTGCTGCCAAACAGTCTATGCTCTCCCACAATGAGCCCGGTATTGGGGTTCAGTTCAGATGGAAGTGGAGTTGGAGGTGGCGTTCAGAGCAGTCTGGAGCCCCAGTCTCCTTCCCGTCAGGGCAATCCCGTGGCACAGCCGACCTTCCCTTCTCTGTGCGCAGTGTGCGCACCGCCGGGACCTCCTTTCACCCCTTACCCGGGGTTCCGCCTTACAGCCCGGCTCCCTATGGCTGAGCCTGAGTCCCCGGGGTCTGGCTTAAAACTGGGGATCAGAGCAGTCGGGGGCCCAGCACAGTCGGAGTTTTATCTCCTTTCCGCTAGGGAACGCCCGCCAGGCACTCCGCCTCTCCCTCCTCTCCGGCTCCGTCCTCTCCTCGCGCCGAGTCTCCGTACCTTGGCTTTTCCAGCTCCTCCGCACCTCCTTCTGGTTGTTTTCTCCTTGCTTCTCACTGTAGAATTTCCAGTCAGTCAACCTTCCTGTAGTTCTGGGCAATGTCCGTTTTATATTTTAGTTGTATTTTATTGAAATTGTTGTGTGCGGCTGCGGCTAGGTGTTCACCTGGGCGCAGCCATCTTGGATCCGGAAATGTTTGTCTAGTTGATTCTTATATATACTAAAATTTCAGATCCACCAGCCTGGTGGGTCTTGGAACAGTTCAAAACCTCCAAAACTTTAAAAATTCATATATTCCCTTACGGATCATCCTTGTGGTGAAGTGATGAGGAACTTCCCCCAGAAGGACCCTGTTGAGCAGGTATGAGTCTGCCTGGTGTCAGAGGAGATGATTCATATTTAGATAACTTTTCTTGAGATCCTGTTCTATAACCCTGCAGGGTGCTTTTAGTATATAGTTGTTCATCTTTACAATCCCCATTTTATAGGAATAAAAGGTGACTTTTTTAAAGAGGTCACCCAGTGAATTTGTTAGAACCTTTTTTGTTGCAAGTGAGAGAGAATCCAACCCACCCTTGCTTGAGTAAAAAAGATAATTTATTGGTCTTAAATGAAAATCTCCAGTGTTAGAATGGTTTCAGGCAGGGATTCATCCAGGGGCCCAAGTGATATAATGAAGTCTCAGTTTCAATCTCAGGCAGGCTTTCCCCTCAAGATGACAGAAAACTTAATAGCAGCTCCATATTACAGGATGAGGGCTGGAAACTTGTGGTCCCCAGGGCTGGCAGCTTGTTTTGTAAGTAAAATTTTATTGAACACAGCCTTGGTCCACTTGTGTACATTTGTCTGTGGCTGCTTTCATGTTGCAACAGCAGAGCTGAGTATTTGCAACAGAGCTGGGTGGCCCATAAATCCCAAAGTAGATGTGATTTGACTTTATAGAGAGAGTTTGCTGACCCCTAAGGAGAAACAAGGTTTTGTTGAAGTTTTATTTGGAGTTCTGAGAAGCACTGTTTATGACTTTAAGATTATCAGGCCCTACGATCTGAGATTTAAGATGAGAAAAGAACGTTCATTATTTAAAGATTGTTGCTTTGGATTAATACATGACTCGGGAGTTCATTTACAAGTTAAATAAACAAGTTTCATTACCAACTCAAATATATCCTGTGGATTAAATGAACAATAGAATGTTTTATATGTTTTGTACTCATTACATGCTTTGACAGTTGAAGGTTACATTCCTGGGAGATGAAACAGGAATTTTGTATTGAATATCTCAGAAAGAACTTTGCTGACAGCATCTGTTAGCTCAATAAATAAAACAACACAGACCTGGATAAATTTAAATGTAAATAAGACTTTTCCCTACCAGTCTGGTCTATTAGCAGTTCTATTTATTCCCTGATTCTTGTGGTCACAGAATATAAATAGCCTCTCAGTACAGTGCTTAGAAAATATGAAGTATTTGACATAATAGTATTGTTTCCTCCCAAAGCATATGAATTGCCATTGTGACCTAGAGATTCTCTTAATATTAACCAAATCTGAGTGAAGGTTTTTATATTTATGGCTCTTGCTTTGTCCAGGCTTGGAGCCAGTCTAATCTACAACCTTAGCTGGGAGAGCATGTCTATCAATAGCCCCAACAAAACCCAGAACTGCATCTTGTTGCCTGGCTAGGCTCAGTCACTCATTTCTGAATGAATTTCTAGTGGTGAAGAGTGGAGAATGCAATATTCTGATTAGCCTGCACTGGGTCATGTGCCCACCTCTGGAGTCAGAAGTGAGAGTCTTCTTTCCTGGACCACCTGCCCTGGAAATGGAAAAGGGATGATTCTCCAAAGGAAAATTAGGAAGCCCATGCCACCTCCTGGGAAGCCAAAACAGACTCAGCCACCAACAACTATTAAGCTTTAGATTCTGGATTTGAACTCAGATCCTCCTGGTTTCAAAATTAACAGTCTTCACACTATACACATATATAAAAAAGAACAGTTTTCTAAGTGAAACAGATTTTACCTGATTTCAGGCCAAATTGGTGCCTGCTGAGTTCTTAATTGAAGCCTGGGTTGTAGGTGAGTAATAGAGGATGTACTTATGATTCCACATCTCCTACTGACCAAGGGTAGGTATCCTCCAGGGCACCTACACTCAGGAGTGCATATATTTTATGATATCTTAAGATATGGCAGATAACACCCCATTTTTCTTACTAGAATAAGATTAATATATATTGGAACCTGTTTGTAGTCTTTTCAAGAGGAAGCTAATTTCTTCCATCATCCCTAAAGCCCTCTTATTACTTTAGTCAGTCATATGGAGATTTGAAAAGCCAAAATTTCATTGAGTGAGAAGGTGTTCTTGAAAACAGGCAAGTCTTAATAGCATGTGTTTCTCTTCTGGGTATTATGTCCTCCTATTCATTAGTTCCTCCTCAATTTTCCCAAATGTAAGATGAAGATAATAATAACACTTCCTTATAAGATAATGTGGGTATTATATATAGCAATACTTTAAGTGCTTTGGTTGACACCAAGCACAGACTTAGTGACTGGAAAATGGTAGCTGTTATTAATACTTTTATTATTATTATTATTATTATTATTATTACCATCATTGTTGTCATCAAAAAACCACTGTCCTGTTTAGAATCTCCCTTCCTATTATAAGGAAACTGGAAACCTGTTAACAGTATGCAGAGTTCTGTAGACCATAGTAGTTACATAGCCTCTTTCTGTTATAAGGGCCTACAATTCAAAAACCAGTAGAGCTGCTAAATTGGTATCTCTCAAGGCAAGGGGTTGAGGGGTATTCTCCTATTCATCTTGGATTTCAATTACTGCTTCAAGAGATGATGAACAGTAACGACTTGGGCCATCTTTGATCATGTGGATTCATAAATTCCCTTTCTCTCCTCCTTCCATTTCATGTAAACATAGTCCTGTGTCCTTTATCCCAGGCCAATCGGTTTATAGTGCCAAAGGCAGTGACAGGCCTGTGAAAGCATCCCTTGGGACCTAGCAGTGAGTAGAATCACCTCCCACCAGGCAGCAAGCTCTGGAACCGGAAAGAGAGGAGGAAGCTGGCTAAGTGTCTGAGCAAATGTGCCGAGAAGTATGAGCTTAGGTATATGAGATTGGATGTCTACTCCCATTTCCCAACCCATTGTACAGTCACACCCACTGTTGCTTTTCCCACCATGAAGAATACCCTTCTTGTAGCAACAGACTGATTAGCACCTCTCTCAATATTACATTTATATATCTCTCCAGAGGTAGACAAGACTCAAATATCATGATGATGTATGATGGCTGTGTTTGGAGTGTGATTTTGTGTGACAGGGAATTGGTATTTCTTCTGGTGGCGCCTAGGTAGAGAAGGCAGCCACATCTGTGTCCAGAAAACTGAGGAACACCAGAACTCTCCAAGCAAGTCAAGCAGACTTTGCATTAAGATGAATAAAACGTTTGTCAATGCAGCTCTATTCTAATTAACACTGTGTTTGACAAGTATCAGTGTTCATACTTCAGTTCTAATCTACAGATTGGACCCATCTTCGACCTGAGAGTAAAGGATGAGGAAGAGGAGGGAGGTACAGATGGTGAAAGACTGGGGAAAGGTGGTGGAGGTCAAGTACAGGACAGCGTGAGAAGATGGTGGAGAGAAGGAACAGTGCTCATTCTCAGCAGTGTTCATACCAGTGAGTTTCAGGCATCATGTCCGTGTTTGCACCAAGCCCTTTTGTAGCCTCGTGGTGAGTGTGGCAGTATTGTTTTATCCCCCAGCTCAGTACAGGCTTATAGGTGGTCTGCAAACCAAGCAATCTGCTCTGAGCAAAACAGCCTCCCTTTGCCCCCGTGGCCTCGCCTTCTTCATCTTACTCCTCAACTCATGGGACAAGGCAGGGGGTCCTGATTTTAAAATAAAAATGTATCACTCCACTTTTTTTTTTTTTTAAACACACCTTAGAGTTAATACAGATCAGTCCTAGAGGGACAAAAACTCTTCAAAGAGATCTGGCCTCTTGAAGACAGTGTGGTGTAACTTATGTAGTGAAAATGGGAAAATACTGCCCTTTACATCTGATAATTCATATCCATCCTTCATTTCCCTGCCTGGGGTATCTCTGTGAAACTGAAAGTACATTTTTAAAAGGGAAAAACCAGAGTGGTTGAGAATTTTCTAAATGGCCAGGGACCTGTCTCACATCATTCTGCAGTTGTAAGAAAAAGTAATGCTGCCTGAGGCAGGAAGGTGACAGGTTTACTAGTAGCCCCTGGGCAGCTCAGTGTAGGTAACTGACAGCGAACCTCACCTCCACTCCCAGCTCTGGCCTCCACTCCTAGGGTGGTGAAATATGGTAGGAACATAATCCCTTCTAATGAAATTGCAAGTAAAACCAAATGGTATTAGATCCTGCTAAATAAGCATTTGATTTTGGGGTTCACATTGGGTGGAGAAGCAAATATTAATTTGTGATAATCTCAGGTCCTCCTAAAGTCCTGAGAGATCTGCAGAGGGGGATCCTCTTGTCCCAGCCCTCCTGCCTCTGTCATTGATTGGACAACAGACACCATGGCTTCCTTCTTCCAAACTTCTCAGGGGGACACTGCATGCCTAACACTTTCTAGGCCAGCGGGACACCAGAATTAGTGCTTTCTTTGGGTAAGCCTTTTGAAAACCAAGCAAGCATGAGAGATATAATGGTAAGGGTGCCAGCTGAAGTTCCCCTTGCCCATTCCCACACTCTTGTATGTCCTGAGAGCCTGCCAGGAGCAATTCCAGGCTACAACAGGGGTGGACTTCAGAGTGCCCACACAGCTACTTGGGTTCTCCGTGATGAAAGGATGCATAAATCTAGTATTTTCTTCCCTGTTTTTCTAAAAGGAAAGAAAAATCAGCTCCCAACGTTTTTCTTTCTACAGATAAAGCAAATCCCAGTCACGTCATGAAAGGGACCCCAGACTGTGTAGTCTCTTAGGAGAGTATTATTTTGGAGAGTGATGGTGCAAATCATGTGGTTCAGGCCTCCCATTCTCCCTCAGCTCAGAATTAGCTCAGCTGCTCAGCTTCCCACCTTCTGATTCAGCATTCTCTGGCCGGGCGGTTGACAGCTGATTCATGTCTAAGTGAGCATTTTCTCCAGACAGCTGTCTCCTCTCAGCAGCACGAAGAGGCCACCTTTGAGAGCAGTGGGCTTGGGCAAAGCAGTCTTTTCATGATATGTTTGAAAGGAAGGCTGGCTTTGTAAACACACCTGCCCTGGGGGCCTTTCCTCTCCCACTGATCTCCATCCCACCCTCTGTCCTGTCCCTGTGGTCAGTAGAAGACCACTTTATTCTGAGCCCAGTTTTGTTGTCTTTTGTTCTTCCTCTTCAAACTGTATTCACAATTGGCCTCTTTCCTCACTGCTAAGCCTTCAAATTTCACTATCTGGTGGCAAAGCAGTGAGGTTGAGGGTAGCCCCCATTGTCAAATGAGTTGTAATGAGGATGATTAAAATATAAATCACCTTTACTTAACGGCATCCAGTCTGCTCAGTAATCTAGTGTACATTAGGGATAAACATCTTAAACTTAATAGTATACTTATTAAAGATTCATTTAATTATGGAGTTATAATTATACCTTTGTAATGTTCTGCCAGCTTCTTGCCATTCTAAGGTTTTTCCAAGGCACTCCTAATGTCTTATGATTATTTTAATGTGGTAATTTCAGAATAATATGCATTCATTTCTTAAAGACGTAATTATGAAATAGTTTTTGGTCCCAGTGGTGTTTATTTCTTAAGACAAATAGTAATACTGGTTTTCATGAGCTGTGTCAAATGCCCTCATTCATTTACTTATTTAACAAATCATTATTGAGTCCCAACTATGAAAGGATATTTAACATCAAGAGTAAGTAACTCATATCTTGTTTTAAAAATAAATTTTTAAGCATTCAATGCACAGTCTTCCCTTAATCTTCAGCAGATATTTTAGGTTGGCTGACTCCAAGAAGCCTCAACCTGGATACTTTTAAAAATTCAGCTTTTGTGTGTTAGACCACCTGGGAAAACAAAAGAAAATGGAAACTCTTTCAACAAAATTCAGATACCCAAACATACATGAAATTTTGCATATAATTCCAGTCATTTGATGTCCATCAGGATCCACAGGCCCCGGGAGGAGGCTGCTGGGCGGTGTGTTGCATTTTGGCTATAGTGTGCGCTGAGAGAGAGAATTCTAGGCAGGACATTGGGGAGGTTCCTGAATGCCAAGACAGGAAATGTAAACTGTAGGAAACCATTGACAGTTTCTGAGAAAAGCAGTCTTCTGGTAGAGTTATCTGCAACAGTATAAAATATAGGTTTGAAGGCAGGAGGTGGGGGCGGGGAGAGGGGTTGGGAATGTAGGTTTGGAGACCTGCAAAGTCAGGACAAGCAACAATAAGATTATAAACTAAGGTAAGAAACAGGGGAAAGGTGATGACTTTATATGAAAAAGAAAGTGATCTTGTAGGAATTGGATGATCTTGACTTGTGTCCTGTACTCAAAACCTTCTTGGAATGGTTTCTCACAATTGTCACCCCCCTCTGTAGACACCACTGAGCATTACTGAAGAAGCCCCGGTTCAACCAGCTAATACCATTTCAAGAGAAGAATGTTCGAGTTCAGTGTTGTTCCAGAGGCTGCTTTCCTACTCCATTTGACTTTCTTCTCATTCCCCATTATAGCTGGCTTTTTTAACTACTCTCCTCAGCCACTCTGAAAAGTAGGCTTACTTAAAGTCATCAGTCATCATTTTCTTCCCTCTGTCTTCAATAATCTCTTACCCACTGGATTAATCTCCCTGAACCCCAGATGTGATCAGGGACCCCACCTTAAATTTTCAATAACTCAGCATAAAGCCTTCCAATGACTAACCCTCCTGTGTGTACTTTTGATCCTACCTCCTCTTTTTCTCCCCAAAAATACTATTTCATAAATTTCTCCACCTCTTCAATCTCTTATATCCTTCTGGTTTTTGGAGCTCAGCCTACTGGCAAGAGTCTTCTCATCCCATCCCGGCAAATTCCCCTTCAGTAGTTCTCCGTTACCTTAAGAAATAAAATCCAAACTTTGAAAGAAAAAAACAAACAACAACAACAAACAACTGCATTTTCTGGCTCCAAAGCCCTTGTGGCTGATTGACCATCTCATCCTGCTTCTTGCTTTTACAATCAAAGCTTTGTTAGGAATGGCAAGTTTTCACTGCTCAGTCCTGAAAAACAAAAGATGCTGCCCTTGTTGCTTCCTTGTCCTCCCTTGTACTTAGGAAGTTACCAAGATCTGTTGGTTCACCTGTGGCTGAATGTCATCTTCTCTGCGTCCCTTCTGTCCCTGTGCTGCTTGGATTCTAGTCACTACCCCTGACTATTGCAGTGACCCCCTCGTTACTCTCTCTGCACCTGTTTCTTCACACTCTGCTTTAGGTTCTATTGCTGTTGCAATAATATTCCTAGAAATAAATCTAATTGTGTCCTGATCATGTACCTTCTCAATCAGGCTATTTCATATTGCCCACTACCACCCCCAATCCCCAACCTAGACACTCTTGATCTCTTTTGCCATGTTCCTCTTTGTCCTTTATTTTTCCTCCAAAGCATGTATCTTCTAACATACTATACAGTTTACTTAATTTTAGTGTGTATTGCATGCTTCCTACCCCACTCACTAGTGTAAGCACCACAGATTGGTATTTTTATATGTTTTGCTTACTGGCATAGTGTAAGTAATGCATCTGGTAGTGAGCACTTAATGCATATTTTTTTAATGTAGTAATAATGTCACTTTCCATTTTCTGATTCTCATCTTTTTCTCCTGCTTGTGGGATACAAACATCTAATCAAATATTTCAAAGGCTTGCATGATCTGATTCTGACTCCTCCAACTTCCACCTTCCACACACCTCCACCCTCCACCCTCCCCCGGCCATCTCAGCACCATAAGCAACTCACAGATTACTGTTTCTCAAAGTTCCTAAATGTGCCATTCTCCCAGCCCTCTCTGTTCCTTTTGGGCTGTTTTCCTCCCTGGGATCCAGGTCTCCCCCTTCCCCAGGTGGAGAAAACAGTTACTCCTCTTTCAAAATCTAGCCAAATGACTGGGCTGGTGAGCATCGACTATAAACTAGGAGGTCACAGTACTAGTATTATATTCCTGGTGAGACACATGTCCGGTATTAACATATAAACATTCAAACCTGTAAAAAAATTTTGTGAGTTTATTTGAACCAAACTGTCGGCAATTGCTGGGAAGCAGTATCTCATGGGTTTGGGATAATGCTCCAGGCGTCTTCAAACTACGGCCCGAGGGCCACATGCGGCCCGCAGAGGAGTCTGATTCGGCCCACCATGTTTTTTGGGCAGTGAGCGCAGCCGAGGTGTTACAGTAGGAATTAGTAGTTCATATAGTCCGGCCCTCCAGCTCTCTGAGGGACCGTGATCTGGCCCCCACTTTAAAAAGTTTGAGGACCCCTGCTCCAGAGAATGGCAGCTTTTCATCTATTTTTACAGATTGCAATCAAAGGAGGGGACATAGGTGGGTTATATGAAATCCAATGGTGATAGACAAGACAGGTGGGAGAAAACAAAGCAAGGAGGGGCGGGAAGGGGGCGGAAACCCTGGGATTGGATAAAAAGTAAAATGATGGACACATATTTATGTGAGTGCAAGAGAGTTAACAGTCAACAAATAACAATGAAGGAATTTGTGTTATCTGTTCTGGTGCCCAGGCACATTAGGTTGTGTCCTAAGGTTTTGAAAAGGGGAAGTTACAAGTTACCCAGGCATTTCAAGGATATGTTATCATAGATGCAAAAGACAGATAAACTCAGTTAAGGTAAAGGTTGACCTTGTCAGAGAAGATATTAGCCTAGGAGGTAACTACTCACCGTAACTGCTTTTATAAATATCACATGATCTCACTCATTTATGGACTATAATGAACAACATAAACTGAGGAACAAAAACAGATCCAGAGACAGAGAAGCATCCATCAGATCGTCAAACCTCACGGGGAAGGAAGGGAAGGATGGGGATAAGGGAAGGGGGAGATCAACCAAAGGATAGAATGCATGCATATAAGCCTAACCAATGGACACAGACAACAGGGGGGTGAGGGCATGAGTGGGGGCTGGGGTGAGAGGGTAAAGGAGGTATAAGGACACATATGCAATACCTTAATCAATAAAGAGATTTAAAAAATAAAAATAAATTTTTAAAAAATTTTAAAGAGAAGTTATTGGAGAGGCCAGCTGTGGTGGCTCAGTGGTTAAGAGTTGACCTATGAACCAGAGGTCATGGTTCAATTCCTGGTCAGAGCACATGTCTGGGTTGCCCAATCTCATGGTTGATGTTTCTATCTTTCTCTCCCTCTCCCTTCATCTCTGAAATCAATAAAAAATATTTTTTAAAGAAAAAAAAATTTTAATTTTAGACCATCCTTTGTGGTTACTTTACTGAGTTTGCAAGACTGCTATGCAGGCCTTCTCTGAGCTTGTCAGATTAGCTTGTGTCTTCTTTCATCCACACCCGGTTTGGGGCTCAATCCCCAGTAAAGGTGTGTGGGAAGCAGCTGATCAGTGATCCAATGCTCATCTCTCTCTCCATCTCCCTTCTTCTATGAAATCAATAAAAATGTGTATATTTTTAAAATTATAAAACCACTTGTTGCTTCCCTAGGGTCTTTTCCAACACAGCCAAACAGAATTAGTCATTCTCTTCTCTGTCTCATTGAATTTTACATGGTTTCCCATTTGGGCAGTTTTGCACACTGAGCCCTTTATCTCCTCCTCTAGACTCTGCTCAGCCATGTCCCATTCTTCTCTGTGTCTGCACAATAAATGCTCGCAGTGTCTGGCACAGTAGTAAGTAGTTACTTAACACAATGATTCAAAAGAGGAGCTACCAGTGTATTGAACCATGTAGTCAAAGCTTTTCAGTGCTGTCACCACACATCATGTCCAGAACCTTGCTGCCCTCACCTGCAAACTTGTGCCTCCCCCGTGTTCCCTTCTTCCATGAATGAAGTCTGCCATTCCACTGACCTCCCTCAGGCCATCCAATTAGTCACTAAGTCCTCTGGACCTTGCTTCCCAGACATCTCTCAAATTCACCTACTTCCTTTCAGTCTTGCTTCCAGGAGCCTTTACCAACCTGTCTTCATCTGTCACCACAGCATACTGCCTGGTATGTGGTGGAGGTTCCATATATGTTGAAAGTATGACTTTCCTGAATTAGAACCATTTCAATGGCCTCACATAGCCTACCAGGCTGTAAGACAGAGCTTCTAAGAACAGCCTGTCCAGGTGATTTTTCTGAAAGACAGTGTTAAAGGTTCATCAGAGGGTTTTAGATTGACCACAGCTTTAGGAACAATTTGACTTTCTAAAAAGGTGACTCCTTTGTACCCCATTGACTTTGTCAAGGAGGTTATTTTCTCTGATTACTCCGGTCTCAAAAATTCAAGTTGCACTGGGATGTGTACATGCTCATGTAAGTTGGAAAAGAATTTGTTTCATTCCAAGTTATAAAAGAGGTCAGGATGACTGTGGCCTTAAACAAAGGGTCCCCACAAAACATTACAGGTTTGAGTGTCCTCAAACGTAAAGTTATTGGGAGTAGTCTAGGTGGTCCCTAAAGTCACTCTTAGCTTTCAATTTCTAAAAATCTTCCTTCAAAAATTAACGCAGAAACAAAAAGACTAGAGGAGTCAAGGCAACTATAAAATCTAACAAATGGTAAGCGCTCTAAAATCAGTCAGCAACCCTAAGGTGGAGGCACTCAACAGAGTCCAGGGCTCCTGCAGGGCTGGGTGAGCAGGGCAGTAGGATGGAGAGCCATGGGTGCTGGCACATTGGCACTGAAATAGACAGTTGATAAATGTTTTCTCCCTCTTTTCTCAGCAGACGGTGCTATAGTGATTGCATCTGCCAAGTCTTATTTGAGAAATTGCTGGGCCAGTAGTTACACTGTCATTTGACTCTTCTGATGCCTCCCTGCCTCATGGGGAGTCTCGGTGTGTCAGGAGAGCTCTGCTCCTTCTCCTCCTCCCCCACATCTGGGTTAAGGTTAGGCAAGTTTTGGTTAGGGTCTTTGAATCCTAGGATTTGGCTGACTATCCCCGGCCTTTGGAACATGTTGGCATGACTTCCATTACAAAAAGATGAAAAGAGAAACGGAACTTCAGTCATGTGGCTTCTGTTATCTGTAACCATGGAAAACGCTGGCCATCTGTGAGGCACCCATTTTAACACTTTTTTTTCCCCCCTTCTCTCTATTTTCATCTTTTTCTTGGGAAAAACAAGCTGAGGAAGTGGAGAGGCTGGCAGCAATGCGTTCTGACTCCCTCGTCCCAGGTACCCATACCCCACCCATTCGGAGGAGAAGTAAGTTTGCCAACCTGGGAAGGATTTTCAAGCCTTGGAAATGGAGGAAGAAGAAAAGCGAAAAGTTCAAGCACACATCTGCAGGTAAGATTATTTTTTCCTTCATTTCTCACTGGGTTTTTGTTGATTTCCACTGTGTATGTTAATTAGTAGACTTTAAATTCTGTAGGCACTAAAGGAAAAAAAAAATCAAGCCTTAGAATTGCTCTTGTCTCTAATAATTATTCCATATGATTAAGACTGGCTTTTGGATTCTGTGTGTTTTCTTGTGCCTCGGAAGTGGGAGTGTTTTTAAATAACCACTTTATGTGATCTATAAATATCTGCACTTACAACTCCACCTTTTCTATAATTGAATGCTTTCATTCTAGCATTGACAGTCCATTTCTTATTTTTCATCGTTATGTTCACGGTTCCAGTAAAAATCAACACACAGCAGAAAATAAGTTATATATAGTTGTTAGCAGATAGGATAGGTTATTTCATGGAGGAATTGTCTTGAATAAGTGATTCTTGGACATGGCAGGAAAACACAGGAGAGGAGAATTGGAGCATTACTGGTGACAAAGATAACTATAGTTTGTAGCCTAGTGACAGCAAAAGGAACTTGTGGCAAGTCAGCATAGCTAAGGGGTTAAGAGCATAGACACTCTGGAGTTTGAGTACCTGGGTTCAAGTCCCAGCTCTGATGTTTGGTAGTCTCATGGCCTTTGCCCAGTTTATTTAATGCTGTACCTCAGTTTCCCCATGAATAAAAAAGGGTTATGAATTGTACCTTAAATAACTTAAAATTGAGGAGAGTTCATGTGTCACACTAGATTTTTTTAAATGAGGAAGCGTGTGCTTGAGAGTAATGTATAGGTGAAGGAGTTCTGATTTCACCTTGTTTTAGAGGAGATGCTAGAAGGGCTGTATAGATTTTTTGTTTGTTTGTTTATTCGTTTGTTTGTTTGTTTTGATTGATTTTGCTAATTATGTGTCCAGGTCATCCCAGACCTACTGTAGTACTTTTATTTATTTCTTTCTCTACATCCTAAAAAAATCAACTTGCTCTCTGTCCTCAGAATTACCACCTCCTCTATTTTTCTGGCCTCTTTCCCCTTTTCTCTCCTCTAAACATGAAAATAGGAGATATGACCTACTTTTTGTACCTGAACACTATTCCACAGACCCAGCCATTTTACTGCTAATTGCTTTTGGGGAATGAAAGAGAATAACAAAGGACAGTTGAAAAAAGTCTTGTATCTTAAACAGTCCTCATGGTAGACATCTCCAGTTCATGTTCTGATTCTGTTTTTTAGATGAAAGCCCCAGTGCCCCACTGCCATATATAACCTGTCAATTCCTGAGATTAGAACCAACTTCCGCATTCCACCAATCTCTATATTCGCCCCACTGAATTCTCCAACCTCTCGGTCATTACACAGATCTGTTAAGGTATATGTGTAGGTCGTGCATGCATCCCCAAGCACTATGGAGAGATTTACATGCAGTCGAAAGTCTAACTGGGTGACTCCTGTGAATCCCCTCTTCATGAGGTGACAAAGAAAAAAACACTTAGGCCATTGCATTGGAGAAGAGAAATCAAAATGAAATACATTCTTTAAGCAAATTACAGTGGCATCAAATTACTCATGAATCATTAAAAGTTTGAAAAAACATTCATTTAAAATTCTGTGGGGAGAGAGAATTAAAAAACATGTGACAGGCAAAAATGGAACTTTAATCATTTTTATTTTTAACTATTCTTAGCAAGTTTCTATGATTTCTGTGGCCAAAGTAGTTAAACTGATAGCTGAATGTTATGTGTGTGTAGTTGTTGTTTCTCTTTGAGAGACATTCAGGTTCCAAATTAGAGAAGCTGGAGGACATACTATGGAATATATCTGTATCACAATAGATGGATGGGTTCAAGATATAACTGAAGCTATTTTGTGGGGTTTTTTTTTTTTTAAGTCAACAGTTTACATTGTAGTGTTCCTTGTACTTAACTGGATTCAGAAATGTTATTTCTTGTTTTTGGAAAGGAGAGACTTTCTATGCTAGTTTTTAGCCAAAATGAGAAAACTATTGTCAACATAAGAATATTTAATATCATAAATTACATATTTGCTCAAGTAATACTTTGAATTACAAACTTTCCTACACATGGATAAGAATAAAATATTAAATATACAAAAGGATTAATTGATTGATTGTGAGAAGGTAATTGGTTTGCAAGTTTTAGCTGGAATGCATATATTTGTCTTGGCTGTGTATGTATATAATATCATTTCATATGCACCGTAATGTCCATGATTTTAAATACAAAGAGTAAGTCCATATATTGCATTTATATTATGTCTTTGTATTTAAAAATGTATGTGTGTTTTTTTAACACAAAATTACATTAACACAGTGCATGATTGGCTTGTTATTATTTCCACAATGAGTTACATTTATAATTTGCCATAATTCTCTACCATATACTATAGATTTTCTGTAACTCAAGATATGGGACATGTGCATCTGCATATATGCAACACCTTCAAATATTGCTTTGCAAGTTGTATAGAAATAAAAAAAGCTACATTAGAAAATTATGATCTCAAGATTTTCCTAAATTTTGGCATCAATAGATACTATACGAAATTTTCAAAGATAGATCATGTCTCATGCTGCTCATATGCCCCTCCTATTCAAAGGCCAGTGTCCTAAAGGCCTTCAGGATTAAGACCCAGGGCTGAGTTCAGCAAGGTGGCCAAAGCACTACAGGACAGGGTTCCTCTCAGAAGCTTCTCTGCATCATCTGTGAGTGCAGGAGAGCCGTAACGCACAGAACGTAAAACAATAGGTTCTCAGGGAAATGGCCTCCACCTGCTTTTCATCCTGCCCTCAGACACTCCATTCCGCCCAGGCCTGGGGAGCAATTAGGCTAAGGCCCAGCATCTTTTGTGTTATTGGCAATTGGTGTCCACAAAACATTCTATACCTGCCCCAGGAACAAAAACAGATTATAACATGTGAAACAGAACACACAGTGCCTCCTCAAATAGTCAGCTGCAGCCAACTTATCCAAATTTCTTATAAATAGGACTGTATTTAGAAAAAATACCCTTGACAGGAATAAGCTGTGAAGATGCCACCAAGTTGTGCTTTTGTTTCCTTTGAAGTTGCATGGGTTGGCCTTGGAAATCTACAGTGTGCCAAAGTTTCCTTTGTGTGTGTAAGCTTTACTGCATACCTATGGCTTTGAAGAAAAACAACAGCAAAACTCCCTCAGCACCTACCACGTGCTGAAATTGTACTTGGCCCTGGAATGTATTTGTGAGCAAAACTAGACCTTGTCGGTGACCTTGTGGCCTGCACAGTGTTGCTGGAGAGGCAAATTATCAAATCACAAGAAGAAAGCTAGGTCACAGCTATGAAAGAAAGGTCCTTGGAAGAAAGAAAGAATGAGGCATCAGGGGAACTTCCTCTGAGGGAGGGTTAGGCATTTGCATCCAGGCAGTAGACCAGCATGTGCAGAGTCCCTGCAGTAGAAAAAGCAGATGAACCTTCTAGTAAAGTAAGAAGGGCCAACGGCTAGAGAAGGGAGAGCAGGGAGTGTGATATGAAATGAGGCTGAGGCTGGAGATATAAGATTGAACCTACACTAGGCCTGCATCCTTTAGAACAAATTAGACAAGAGTGTGAGTGATCACAGATAGACCAATTAGGAGGTCATTGGCAGAGGATAGTAAATTGGACTAATATTTGGTGGTAGGAATGGATGGATTTGGGTGCTGTTATAAGGAATAAGTGATTGAACTTGATGACAGGCAAATGTAGGAGAGACAAAGAGAAGTGTCACAGTTGACATTTTCATGTTGGTTAAGGGTATGTGGGGGTGGCCTTTCCCAGAATGAGTATTTTGGGAAAATGGCAGGTTTGAAGGAGTGGGGGCAGGGTGAGAGTGTGGGGGAGATAAGATTGCAAGTTTTGGTATGTGTTTGTGTTGACCTTGTGATAGCCAGAGTTGGCAGTTGATTATATGGATAGCAAAGAAGAGGTCTGTGCTTGATATGTAAATGTTGGGTCATTTACATACATATGTCAATTAGTGATGACCAAGTATGAGATCATTAGGGAACAAGTATAGAATAGAAAGAGAGTCAAAGTTGGTTCTAATGGACAAAGGAAGAATATCATTACTAATAACTGAGTGGAGAAGGATGAACCTATTAAGGAGCTATAAAGGCAGAGACTCCAGAGGTGGAAGAAAAACCAGGAGCATATGATGTGATGGAGCTAGGACTGGAAATGCTTCAAGGATGGTATACTGAACTGTGTTCAGTACTATAATTTCAAGTGATGTATAGAAAAACACCCTTGACTTTAGTGATTCTGATCCATTAGAGGTCATTGATGATTTAGCAAAAGCTCTCTGGGTGAATTGTTTGGGGATAAATGCCCGATTAGTGTAGAATGAGAAATTAGAAGGAAAGGGAATAATAAGGCTACATCTTTAAGAAGTCTGGCTGTGAAATGAGGAAGAGATATCGGACGAGGATGGGTGATGGAGAAAACGTGTGTCTATAGAGACTCAAATGTATGTGATTTGATTGGGAGGGGGCTGTCTGTGCCTTCTGATTTGTAGTTGCTCTTTTACAATAAAAGTGACATAAACATGACCAACCAATGTGAAAGATCCCAGAGAGAAAAGGAGTTAGAAAATGTATGAGACCTAATAAATCAGGTAAGGGAACTGAGAAGTTAAGAGTGCGTGGGATGTAAAGCCCAGATAAAAGGGTTGGTATCAGAAGTAATGAGCACCTCCTCCACTGAAATGGAGGGAAGCAGTGGGCTGGCTGCAGAGATAGGAGTCAGGAACTTTCCAGCAACCCTATCTGATGGAAGAGTTTCTTCTTTAGGTAATAAGTGAGGTTGTCTCCTCACAAAGAGGAGAGGAGGGATTATTTAGAGGAAAAGCCCATTTCAGGTTGATGATTATGAATCTTCACAGTACTGCTACTTGTTTTAGCCATTTTGGCTGTCCAGGTACATCTATGGAAGAAGCAGGTAATTGAGGGCTGGATTTTTGCCAGATGGGTAAAAAGAAAAGAAGGGGAGAGATAAATCACTACAAACTTAGTGGCATAGAGTGACAGAATCATTCTCACACACTTCTAGAGGGCAGAAGTCCAAACTCAAGGTGTTGGCAGGGTTGGTTCCTCTTGGCAGGAGACTATGAGGAAAAACCTGTGCATGCCTCTCTCCTAGGTTCTGCTAGCTGCTGGGCAATCTGTAATGTGCCTTGCTTGTTGCTGCATAGCTCAAATATCTGCTTCTGTCTTCACATTGCCTTCTCCATGTCTCAAATCCCTCCATTCTCTTAGAAGAACACCAGACATTGGAGTCAGGGTTCACACTAAACCAGGATAACCTCAACCAGAGGTTTTTAACTATATCTATAAAGACCTTGTTTCCAAGTAAGGTCACATTCTAGGTCCTGAAGGTTAGGACTTGGATATGACTTTTCAGGGACACTATTTTACCCACTTTAGTATTGGACTTTCAATTGGCTAAGGAAGGAATGGGTTGAGTATGATTAGAAAAATCAAGAATTTAAGTTCGTGGAGGTCAAAGAACTTTAAAACAGTAGGTGGGAGCAGTGGCCAGAAACCAACTAGCAGTGCAGGAGCTTGTGAGCCCAGAGCTGCATTATTGAATTAGTGATTCTCAGAATGGAGGCAAAAACAGACAAGCCTTGGCAGTGTGTGCCTTTGGTGGAAGAATAAGTCAGAAAATTATTTAAAATGTGGTACAGATCCTGTATCTACTAACAAACGAAAAACAACATAGCTTACCTGCAAAATTTCATGCTGATTTAATTTGTCATTTTCAACCAAGAAACAAAGGAACTTTCCTTTTTTATTTTAACATTCAACTAGTTGCTGAATTGATGTTTTCTTGGAAAGATTCTGTGTTCTCTTTTCTCAAGTTGAGGTGTTTCAGTTCATCATCTTCTTAGGCCAATAAAGTACTGCAATTTAATTAATTCAAAGAAAATCAAAAGTTGTATTTAAATTTTCATTCCAGCTATTAGCAAACCCAACTAATGTAGGTAAAATTGTAATAAGGCAGCAACTTCCAAATAGGATTAATTGATTGCCTGTTCCTCTACTATGCCAGACAATTAGAAACCTTCTTACACTGCCACCCAACTGCCAGTAGTAATAAAGGTCCAGGCCTTAACTATATAAGGAGTTCCCTTGGTACATATTGTGGTGCCCACTTGCTTTTGTCCACTGTTTTCTGTACAATAAAACACTGATGCAACAGGAGATTCTTAGGTACTCATATAAGTGTGGAGCTCCAGCCTTATCCTTTGGCCCCTCTGCCTCATTGGCCTTCTGCTACAGGTTCTGCTTACCCCAAAACTTCCCAGTGGAACAAGAGTCAACCCTTAATGCTGACCTGTTAGATAACTATTTCACCTAGTTCCTGGCTGCCTCTTATCCTCTGGGACAGACCCTGCTTCCTTTATTTCTTCCATCAATTTATCCAATAACTGATGACTTTAGCAACCAATAGATTTCAAGACACCCTTCCTGGGAAGCTCATCTCCAGAATTCCTAGGTTGCCATGTGATTGGGCGAGTGCATTTGCATTTCTTAGAGGAAACAGACAAACCCTAAGGTTTGCATCAGAGCTTTTCTAGATATCCTTTTATAATATAGGATTGAGGAATACAGTTAATAATAGGATTATTACCTCATATCCAGCATGAACCAACTGTTCCACTGTTAGGTCCTATGAAATATCCCTGGCATAGCTCTTGGGCTGGAAATTTATATTTTTCCCACTCAGGCAGTGAGATAAAACTGATGGGTTGACAACATTGATGAATAATCCCATGTGTTCTTGAAAGGCAGCTGATTTAGGCCTTTGTACCCTAACTCTAATGTTCCTTTGAAATTCCCCCTGTTTATGCTAGCAGAGTAATGTTATTTACTTGGTCAGAGCTTAGGTTTTTAGACTTCAAGGGTCTCCAAGATGTTAAAGGAGACAAACCCAACTGAGTTGTAAGTTATCATCTAAGGTTCCTAGGGAAATGAATGTTTAACCAAGGAGTTGGGGAATGAATGTGAGAGAGAGTCATCTGTCCTGGTAGAAATAACAGAATGTGAGAGCTCCAGGAGAAGAGAGAAGGAGATATTGACAACCTGCAGTATGAAAAGAAGCTATGACCTGGAAAGGATTGTTAGTGGAGGAGTAGAGAGTAGTGAGAAATGAGGATAAAGAGGTGGATGAGGGTCTGCTCATAAAGGGTTTTCCATGGTGTGTTATGAAGTCTACATTTTATCCTAATGCAACATCCTAATGAAGATATCAGGGGACTTGCCTTTTATAAGATTATTCTCTGTAGTATGGGGAAAGTTTGGAGTAATGCCAAATGTTGTTTCAAGTGTTTAATATAACTACTTCTGTATATTTGTGTCTGTAATGACAGAAAATTTACTTGTAATAGAATTAAGAGGACACCTCATTGCAAATTGAATATTAAGTGCCTCTACTGATTCTGGTAACAAGAGAACTGCTTAGCAGGTGGTTGATTATAATGTGGGGAGAGATGAAGATAGACTAAAATAGTGACACTAGGAACTTAAGACTGTGAACAGTTGCAAGAGATATTTAGGAGACAGAATGAGCAAGACTAAATTACAGATTAGATATGGAGGATGAGAGAAGAATAAAGAACTACTCTTCTGTTTCTCTATAAGCAGTTGGATGGGTGGAGGTACCACTCACTATATCAGGAACACTGAAGAGGAGAGAGTGTGTGGGGAAAAGATCATTTATTTGGGGGAGTTCTGGCTTTTGTGGTGTTTCTGTGACATTCAATGTGGAAGGGACATTGGACATAGAGAACTGGGTCAGCAGGGGTCTGGCTGGAAATGCAGATCTGGGCATCTGGGTCATCTTTGAGGTCATGAGATGAAAACTCCAAGGAGAGAAATGGGAAGTAAGAGAAACTGCCTCAGCACCCTGAGGACTATCAGCCTGTAAGCTAGGAGCAGAGACAACAGAACCTACAGAGAAGGTGGACAAAGCCAACAGGAGAGTTAGAAAGCCAGGGAGGACCAGTGGTATCACCTGACCAGAGCAGGAGAACATTGAAAAAAGAAAGAGTGTGCACTTCACCAGGTTCTGACAAGATAGTAAGGACTGAGATGAGTCCAATGGTTTCAGTGACAACTGGTCATTGGTGTTCTTGGGGAGAACAGTATCAGGAAAGCTGGATCGCTGGCTTCACATAGCATATGGCTGAGGAATATGTCAGGGGGAAGGAAGCAGACTTCTTCTTTGAAGAAGTTTGGCTAGAAAGGAGGAGAAATATGTAGTAATCACCAAAAGGCTATATGAGCTTGAGGGAGGTGTTGTTTGTTTAAGACTAGTCGGATTGTGTCAAGCTGCAAAATTTGCCTTAAAGTGGCTTTGGCATTCCAAGGAAAACAGAAACATCAGTAGAGTGGCTATTATGCCAAATAAATATATTTCCACACATTTTTCAGCAATGACAATTCTCATGATTAGGAAAAATAAACATGCAAGTAATTGAAGCACTATTTAGCATCTGATTTTAATAAGAAATTATCAAACCAAGTTGTATAGCTTTCAGTGTCTGACTGTAACACACATTCCTTTTGGGCGATTGGAGCATTCAGTTTCTTTAAGAAAGAGGTTGAGCACCGAAACTGGTTTGGCTCAGTGGATAGAACGTCAGTCTGCGGACTGAAGGGACCCGGGTTCAATTCCGGTCAAGGGCATGTACTATGGTTGTGGGCACATCCCCAGTGGAGGGTGTGCAGGAGGCAGCTGATCGATGTTTCTCTCTCATTGATGTTTCTAACTCTCTATCCCTCTCTCTTCCTCTCTGTAAAAAAAAATCAATAAAATATATTTAAAAAATAAAGAAAGAAAGAGGTTGAGCAAGGACAGGCAAAGGCATCTTTTTACCTGTATATCCACCAGAACCCTCAAAGAGAACATCTAGGTGTTAGACAACAAAGGTGACTTAATGGCCCTGATTCTTTTTTAAAAATCACTTATTAGATGGTATAGACTAAAGACTATGAAAATTAGTACTTTCCTAGAGCAAGAGTTACAAAGATATAATTGTTTTCTCTCCAAATGAACTTTACCCATCATTCTGCTATATGTCAAGAGTATAAAATCCTTAATGACAGTGACTCTGCCTTTCCCCCCTCTGTCTTCCAGCATTGAGCAGAGTACCAGACATTATGGGTGCCCAAGTGAGGTGGTCAGCCCACTATATATATTTTTAATCCTCACCTGAGGATATGTTCATTGACGAGAGAGAGAGAGAGAGAGAGAGAGAGAGAGAGAGAGAGAGAGAGAAAGAGAGAGAGAGATCAGTTGCCTCCTGTATGTGCCCCAATGGGAGCATCAAACCTGCAACCTAGTTATATGCCTGGACCAGGGAATTGAACCCACAACATTTTGGGATGACACTCCAACCAACTGAGCCACCCAGCCACAGCCAGCCCACTATATTTTTGAGGTCTTCTGTTTATAAGATCTGAGAGAGGAATGGGCAGCACACAGTAGAAGGTCCAGCCTTTGAAGTACTTGCCTTCATTCATGATTGCCTTTTAGTTTATCAGAGTTGTGCACATGTCAGACTCAATGGCAGTGTGTTGAATCTCAGGTCATTTGTGCAGCACTATTGTTTGGGTTATGTGTTGCTATGTAATGAAACATCCCTTAACTTAGTGGCTTAAAACAACAACTTAGTCATAGTATCTTCTGTGGCCAGAGGATTGACTGAGATCAGCTGAGTGGTTCTTCTGCTGGCCTCTCATAGTGGGTCTCATGTGTCTGAAGACATATGGAATCAGGGTCATCTAGAATCACTGAGGCTCATGGGGGATATGGGGAGAGCTGTCCCCTCTCCTTCTCCATGTGTTTTCATAGCTTTTCCATATGAGCTCTCCCCATGTCCTCTCCAGCAGGGCTGCTCAGGACCCCCAGGAGCACCAAAGTAGACACTGCTGGGCCTTTTAAAGACTCAAGTCCAGAACTGGCCCTGTACTACATTCGCAATATTCTGTTGATTAAGACAAGTCACAGAAGCAGCCTAGTTGGAGCAGACAAACAAGGATATGAATGCAAGGGTATGAATTCATCAGGGGCTGTCTTTGGAAGTCAGCTGCCACTGTTGTTCAAGGTGTGACAAAACTACAGTTGCTGTTTATTCCCTTCTACCTAGGCATAAATTGCTTCAGTAGTTACTATCATCTTGATTTTTCCATGGATGTGAAATATGCATGACTCTTTCCATGCCTTGTTGACTTTAATTTCCCAGAAGACCTACATGGTGTTATTAATTGCATTTGACAGATAAAGAAACTGAGGCTTAGAGAGGCTAAATAATTTCCAGTTAGATGGCAAAATTTAGCCTATGCTTGTATTACCTATGTTGCATTTTGGATCCCTGAGTATGAGAACTCTTTAATTCAGATGTTTTAAAATATAATTCATCTCTACTTCATGGTAATATTACAAAATGTTTTTCTTTTCTGACACATCTGTATATAGCTAAAATATGAAGGAAGAGAAGTCATAATATGAGTCTTTTTTTAATGCCCTTAGAGCAGTGGTTACCATCTCACTTGTCTTTGCATCTCAGTGTCCAGCTTGATGCATGTACAAGGCAGACACTACTTGTCGAATGGCTAAGAGAGTGAATTGATACTGGCTCCAAACAAAGACCATTCAAAATCATTGCATTAATGTTTTATATGAAACACAATCTCTTTCTTCTATATAACATATAGGAATAAAATATGCATTGAAAGGTAAGCAAACATTACACAGGCCTCTGAGGTGGTTGCTAGATTTGGGGTTCAATATTCCCAGAACTAATTCTATGAAAGGACACAAGCCTTCCAGCATTTATCATTAGATGTGTGTTTGGTGACTGACTTCTAAGTTCAGCAGGAGCTCCGTGCAGGAAGGTAGTCAGAGGCAGTGATCACAGCACAGACCAGGCAGACTCACTGCAAGTTCCTCAGGTCAGGTCCTCCCCTTGCTGTTCAGTTCCTTCATCTAAAATAGAAATAAAGCTGGCACCTCACAGAGTTGTGAGGATTGAAAAGGAACTTAATTCTGGAAAGCTCTTGGAATCATACCTTGCAGAGAATAATTCTAAGTTTTATCTACCATGAGTTCTTTTTCTAGAAATTCATTAAAAAACAAACATCCAGGACCAAAGCAAGACTCCTTATTTCCAGTCTTTAAATGGTGTGTATACCAGATGACAACCCTGATGGAGTTTCTTAGATGTAGGTGGTGTTTCTTCCGGTCCTTGGTTTTGGGGCCTAATTTCCAACACTGTACAGTTCCACGGAGTTGGAGTTTATTCCGTGTTTTCCTGGGCTCCAACTAGCTCACTGAACTATTTCCTCCTCTCAGTGAATTCACAACTTAGAGAATAGACACAGTGGCTCTGAGTAAGTGCTCCTCCTATTTCCCCTTGGCTGCATCATAGACAGAAGCACACACAGCATGCAAAGAGGTGCTCTCAGGGGAAGTAACGTGTGTGTTGTCTTTTGTGGAAATATTAGAGCTCTGTGGCAAGTCAGATTGCTCAAAAATGGAGAAAGATGTAAACAGGAGGACTGTATGCTCTATTTTCCATCCCTACATGTCTTTGAGGGTAAAATGAGATGCCATGACTATGGAGGGCAGGGCAGGGAGCACTAACAGGTCTGTGCCAGGCAAGGTGGGGTACAGGTCAGTCTATACAAAGCCACCAGGACAGAACCTGCAAACCCTGAGGCCAGTTTACAAATAGAAAAGTGCTAGTTACTTTCTAAGAGAACATATTATAGAAAGGACCATTGGAACCAAGACTCTTAAAATCATTAGAATGGCCTTCATCTGCCTACCTTTCTGTGAAATTAATGAATGGGGCTTGAGTCCATTAGCATCTTTACAGAATTGAATTTCTTTGTTCCTTGCCTCCTTTTGAACTTCTTAGACTGATGTCTTGATTGCAAGTTCTGTTCCAGTGATAATTTCTTCCACAAGTAATTTACTCTCCCTTCCTTCCTCCCGCCTCTCACTCTCCAAAGTCCATGGCTGCTCCTGCCATCTGCTCCCACACCAGCAGGCCCAGATGCGGTTCCAGCTTGCCCGCCTCCAGGAGGGCACCATACACCCTGTTGCTGCCTCCCACAACCAGGCCTGGAGAGCACTTTGGACTGGCCTTGAATACTTCTCTGTGTTCTACACATTCTTCTTCCTTTATTTCTCTTCCGCCCATGTCCTAGAGCACTCATTTCTCCCAGCTCTAGTTCTAATGTCTCCACAGTTCATTCAGTTCATTAAATGGCTGCCCCGGACACATATCCCCATTGGCAGATCCAGCCTCCACCTCCAGGCCAGCCCTCTGCAGGACCTTTGCACTGTCACCCCAAATAAGTATGTCTACAGGGATGCCTTCTTTATGCCCTGACAGGCTTCCCCCCACAAGCACCCTGACTCCATTAATGATCATCATTCACGTAGGGGCCACCTTTGAATTAAGTCTACAGGATTTTATTCTGCATTCAGTACAATTATAGACCTGTGCTTTCCTTTCTCCACTATCACTTTAGCATAGACATTCATCTGAGTCCCCTTTATTTCCCCAGCATCCTTTGACCTTTTCCCTTTGACTTTTTAAATTAACATAAACTTGATAATATCACATTCATACTACTACCGTGTTTCCCCGAAAATAAGACATCCTCCAAAAATAAGACCTACTTCTGAGTGAAATATAAGGCATCCCCCTGAAAATAAGCCCCCCCGCCCCAGGCTAAACATGAGAGATTCTGAAAAGAAATGGAGTCACAAGAAATTCACCGGGAAATTCAGGAATTGGATTGTTATGATGATGCTCCAGAAGATGATGACATGATTGTCATTGAATAAATGAGTAAATTCTTGATACTGTAGGATTCACAGTTTGTCTGGTTTGTGTGGACAACTACCGTACTACAGTACCATATACAGGTAATAAATTTCCTTTATTTTCATTTAACAATAAATGTGTACCGTATTCTTCTTCATGGAAAAATAAGACATCCCCTGAAAATAAGACCTAGCGCAACTTTGGGAGCAAAAATTAATATAAGACACTGTCTCATTTTTGGGGAAACAGGGTAATAGCAACTGTAATTGCTAATAGTTGTGCCCACTAACTGACAAATACTGAACCAGCTGCGATGGAGCCCTCAGTGGTCCTGTGAGGCAGTTACAGTTCCTATGTTATATATGAGAATAATGAGGCAGAGGAAAGGCCAGGAACTTGCCTGGGATCGCTTGGCTGGTGAATGGTGAAACTATTGGGATGCAAGGCTCTCTCACTCAGAGGCTTCTAGGGTTTGCTTGGAAATATCCCTGCTATGTGTGACTGAAAAGCACAAAGAGTGAAAGATGTATTATATAATATGTGTAGCTAGATCAGTGTTAAACACACTTGAATTCAGAAAGCTGATCTCATGAACAAAAAATAATATTGCAGGTTGAACTTGGTGTTGTCAACGACTGATGCTAACCTTCTTGAGGCAGAGAAAGATTCCTATATCATAATAACTTGCCTCTTAAAAAAACATTTCCTTTATGTATTGGTTGGTTGATTTATTTTGTTGTTGGTTTCCTTGTTGAGTTGCTGGAGATATAGGAATGACTTTAGGCAAGGAATCAATTATGATTTAGGGCTTGTTTCACAAAAATAAATATCAAGTAACCTTAATAGAGAGAGAAATAGACCATGAGGCCACTCATGCATCAAACAGTTTTTGAAGGTCAGTTTTAAAGGTCTTCCTTCTTCCTTTTCTTAGCTGGAGGGAGAGTTTGGGTGGGGGTGAAGTGTGAATATAAAATGTGCGAGGTTTTGATGAAGTCACACAAATGAAAGAAAGCATTGTGTACGAAGAACCTGCTTTGAGTGGTAGTCTGACCTGGGGATGGAGGACATGTATGATAACCTCGCATGCCTCAGAGGACCTTGCTGTTGAATCACAAGGAGTTATAATTAAACGATGCTGTAAGAGGTCTTTGTGGAGAAGAAGTCGGAGAGGGGAGCTAATGATGTTCAGATGTAGATATAATTTTGGCATAGAAGACTATTGTAAGATTAGTCTATTTTTATCCCCAAATTAACCAACTGTGAGTCTGAAGAGAATGACTGTCTCTTCTATAGCATAGCAGCATCTTTGTGTGCTTTGGAAGCTGTTTTGTCCAGATTGCTGAGCCTTCCAGCCCCTGGTTTTTGGGGAGCTGTAAGATGCTCAAAAATTGTAGGAAGCTGCTTGCCACCACTGCGTGTTGTTGTCAAGGACACCTGTGAACGGGCCTTTACATGCTGCCCAGCATGTGGGAAGGGGTTGTTTAATGCGGGAGTCTGGCATCATGCTGATTACATTTTCAGATGTTTCTATGAAGATTCTATGAAGTAACTATGAGCTGTCATTCCACAATAATATGCTCCCATGTAAAACAAAAATTTATACAGCTTATCCACCGTAGCACAAAACTTCATTTCATGCATGGATACCTGGGAAGATTCATTACCAGAAAATTCACCATTACAAGGAGGAGGATTCTCACCTGCCTCATGAATGATTGAAGCATCATTTGATAGATCTGAGTTAGGTGGATATTCCCAGAGACAGTCATAATGGATGGCCACAGTCCATGTCTCTGGTGGTTCTGGAAAGATCAGTCAGATCAGGTGTGTTGAATTCTAATCGTCGCTACATAACTACATGTGTCTAAATGAGTCACTGAACATGTACATCACAACTGCAACCCCACGTAATGTAAAGGAAACTTAGAGGTGTTTTTAAAATAAAAGTAATACATTACATTAAAGTTTGAAAATAAAACATTTGCCCTTCCTGACACTTACAAATTGTGATCATTTATACACGTTTATGTGTGTTGTTTCATATAGTTTCACATAGTTTAATTCAAAGTATAAATATAATTTTGTCTTGCTCTCTTGTTTTATTTTACTTGTTTAATTTTGTGGTATGTTGTAGTGGAACTCTTACTCCTGGTCAGCTGTGTCACCTCCCTAATGACTGTCAACCATCCCCTTGGGTGTTCAGGGTTATAAATACCCTGTGCAAACATCAGTATGGGCAGCGTTTGTTTTATTTTGTCCATTCTTCTTCAGGGTGGAGACCTGATTCTGGGGCACACTGGGCATGAATATGTTTTTGTGACTCTTGCTTTCTGAAAAGGTTGTGGTGTGATGTGTCGAGTGATGACTTTGTGCTCAGCAGTGTTGGAATAGGAGATGTGAGTGGTGCTGTTATACAGTATGTGTGTCAGTGGGAAGTCAGCCAGCAACCAGGGTAGCAGAGGCTCTTTTCTAGGCTCTTCCATCATCAGCTAGTCTGTTCCTCAGGGAACTGGGATGGTCCTTAGGGAACATGTGATCATCAGCCTCTGTTTAGGCTGATTTGAATATTGCAATCCACTAGTAGTCTAGCATTTTCCTCCTCAGAATAACTGAACTTTAGTGAGAACATTAATATGGACCAGCTGGGAGGTACCTGGTATTATTACCAGTATTAACTAGCAGAAACCGTAAAGATATATTATTTACAAGTGGGCTCTGATATCAAATTAACAAGAAAAAATAAAATACTTGAGGGTATAGCAGAATCTTTCCTAATGGTTTGTTATTTCAGGTGAATTACATGAAAACGGAAATTCTTTAACCACTGATTTTGAGGCAAAGGGATCTACCAAGAGGAGGCTTAGAAGAGACCAGATCACAGGCCCCTTTTTGTCATATTAGGAACAGGACTTTACCTGTAGGCAGTGAGTCACCATTACAGATTTAATTCAGGGAAGTAGCACAGTTCACATTTTCAATTCAAAACAAATTATCTGATTGCAAATGTCCCATATACATAAAAAGATCTTATCCTCACTTGTAATGAATAAACATAACAAAACAAATTGAAACTAGTGAGATGCTGTTTTTCACTTATGGCTTGGGCAAAGATAAAAGAAATCGATTAGTACACTGAGTCAGCTAGGAAAGTGGGAAACAGCCACTCACTTACAGTGCTGGCGGGAGGATGAATCAGAGCAAGCTTTTCAGAGGACAATTTGGCAAGAGTAACCAGAATTTCAAATGCACTTACCTTTGACCTTGCTATTCATCATATCTAGCAAAGGACGTTCAGGCAAGGAAAAAGATTCCAAACAGGAAAAGAAGGTGCTTCCTAAAAACAGCTGTGAGGAAGGGCATGCTTGGAGGAGCTATAATTTCCAGGAATTTAACCTACATGTGTGCTTGCAAAAATACAGTGAGATGGATGTGCAAGGTTGTTCACCATAGATTATTTATAATATCTGAAACTGGAAACAGGACAAATACCATTAGCAGGCCTGGTTACATAAATCATGTTCTTTGTATAATAAAACAGTGAAGTGCCACTGAGACACACACAAAAAAATATGAGGTGGAGTTTTATATTTAAACTAGATACCTGGTGCATGAAATTCATGCATGGGGGCGGGGGGGAGGCTTAGCCCAGCCTGCACCCTCTCCAATCTGGAAACCCTTGAGGGATGTCCGACTGCCTGCCTTCCTGATTGCCCCTAACTGCTTCTGCCTGCCAGCCTAATCACCCCCTAACCACTCCCCTGCAAGCCTGATTGATGCCTGCCTAACTGCTCCTCTGCCAGCCTGTTTGCACCTGCAGGCCTAGCCACCCCTAACTGCACTCCCCTGCAGGCCTGATCATCCCTAATTGCCCTCCCCTCCAGGCCTGGGTACCCCCTAACTGCCCTTCCCTGAAGGCCCGGTCGCCCCCAACTTCCCTCCTTTGCTGGCCTGGTCACCCCTAACTGTCCTCCTCTAAAGGCCTGATCGCTCACAACTGCCCTCCCTTGCAGGCCTGGTTCCTTCCAACTGCCCTCCCCTGCTGGCCATCTTGTGGTGGCCATCTTGTGTTCACATGGGGACAGGATCTTTGACCACATGGGAGCAGCCATCTTTGTGTGTTAGAGTCATGGTCAATTTGCATATTACTATTTTATTAAATAGGATAGAGGCCTGGTGCATGGGTAGGGGACTGCTGGTTTGCCCTAAAGGGTGTCCCGAATCAGGCTGGGGGTTCCCTTGGGGTGTAGGGTGGCCTGGGCAAGGGGCCTGTGGTGGTTTGCAGGCTGGCCACACACACCCCCACCCCCCAACCCTAGTGACCCAAGCAGAGGCCCTGGTATCGGGATTTATTTATCTGCTACAATTAAAACTTTGTAGCCTGGAGCAAAGCCAAGCCTCCTGCTTGCTCCATGGCGGCAGCCATTTCTGTTGGAATTTATTCATCTTCTATAATTGAAACTTTGTAGCCTTAAGTGGAGGCCTAGGCCAGTCAGGGTGTACGGAAAGCTTGGCTTCCTCCATCACCAGGGAAACCCAAGCCTCCCTCCTGCTCACTCAGTGGCTGCAGCCATCTTGATTGGGGTTAATTTGCATGCCCACTCCTGATTGGATGGTGGGCGTGGCTGGTGGTGTAGTGGAGTGATGGTTAATTTGCATATTGCCCTTTTATTAGATAGGATATGGAGAGAACTTTAAGGTGTACAGTTAAGTGAGAAAAGACAGGTAAGGTTCAGAGCAGTATGTGTGTTATAATATTATTCATGTTAATTTTATTTATTTTTTAGTTCAACATTCCATCTTTTTTGTTTTTTAACAAAATTTGTATGTATTTAAGATATGCAACTATGATGGTTTGCTATACATTTAGGAAAATGATCATTATATTCAATTTAATTATCATATTATTTCCTCACATAGTTACCAATTTTTATACATGATGAAAGTCTACTGAGTCTACTGAAGTCTACTCTCTTAGCAAATTCCCAGTACTCAATGCACTATTATTAACTAAGGCATAGATTGTATGTTTAATGTTGGTTTCTAAATAAAAATGTTTTCTGCAAAAATATGGAAGAAACAGTTGAGTGTGGTGGTTTGGAGGAAATAGCACTGGATATTGAGATAAGACAAAGGAGGAAGGTTTGGCATTTCATCATTCTTCTTTCTTTATTTGAAGAATTGACATTGGTATGTGTTACTTTTATACAAAACTAGAGGCCTGATGCATGAAGATTTATGCAAGAATGGGCCTTCCTTCCACTGGCTGCCAGCACCATCTTCACTCTGGCTGGAGCCGCCTTTTCCGCCTTCCCATGCTGCCCAGATGCCTGGAGTGGCTGGGGTAATGCAGAACGCCTGTATTGTCACAATGGCACTTAGTTTCTGCATATGCAAATTAACCCATCATCTTTGTTGGTTTAATTTGCATACTCACTCCTGATTGGCTGGTGAGCATTGCAAAGGTATAATCAATTTGCATCTTACTCCTTTATTAGTGTAGATAATTTAAAAAAATACAGTTTACTAAATTGTAGGTGGCCAAAATTACCTTTGCTTCATTTAATCTTAATTTATCAACACACATATTAAGTGCCCCTCACTCTTCCAAGTTCCTTACATTTATTAGCTTACATAATTATCACAAATCATACAAGACAGGAACTATTTTCATTCTCATTTTGTAAATGAGGAAATGGAGACACACAGAGAGTTAAGCCACTTTCAACAAGATCACACAGCTGTTAAAAAGCCTAGGTAGGATTTGAACTCTAGAAGCCTGGCACCCAGCCCACTATACTTTTGTTTAATATTTTTATTTTCTAGCATAAAAACAGGACTCTGTTTCCTAAAATAAGGTCTTGGTAACAACTGACTTGTACACTATTCTTTGTGGCCAATTTGAAGTTCATTTTGTTTAGTCTCTAAATAATTTTACTTCATAAGAAGCTGAAGCTATTCTGGCTTCTGTTTCAGCAGGTAACTCTTTTCTAAATGCAGAATTTGCTCAGTCTTCATCTGCCAATGATCAGGCTGTTACATAAAGGTGTGAACTGCTCCTTGATTCCCCTTCTCTTTATCAACCTTAGTTTTACTTTCTGAGAGGGAAATCCACAGTTAACTCTTCCAGGCATGCTGTGAACCTCATCAGTGATTGGCCAGGACACATTCATATCTGTCTTCTATAAGCTGCAGGCTCCCAGACTGGGCCATTTGACCACTCCATCCATAGCAGAACCCATTATAGTTCAAGGTCATAAGCCAACTGCTCTTTCTGCTCTTTGTCTCTATGCATATTTTGCTTGGAAAACAAAATATACTGTAAGTTAGCTAGAAATCAGGCAGAGTTATTAGATGAATACAGCTAAAAATTTCACTCTTTTCAGAATTATGTCATGGAAATGACAATAGTATTTGATCAGATATACCTTCTTAGCATTGGAGTACTTGAAAGCACAACATAAGAGAGCATCTTTCTTTTTCTCATTATCTTTTGCTACTTAATAGTTAACAGTGCCCCGTGGTGTAGCTCAGGTTTCTCCTGAAAATTCCTGTTCAATAAATACTTCCCCAAGATTCCATAAATGCCAAACCCAGAAAATTGAGAGCTAAATAAGACAAAGTCTGCCCACACTACACATACTCTTGGAATGAAACAGAGCTGGCAACCAATAATTATAGGCTTCAAGATTCATGGGGATGAGGTATACACAGTGCTCTGGAACCACAAAGGGAGCTATTGACTTGATTTAGTCCCACATGAGAATTACTGCACAGGGAGATGGCCTAAAGTCATCATTGGGAAATTTTAGTCCCTTGAGTTATTTCAGCCCTTGTGCATACATGCAACACCTGTGCTACCGGGAACTGCAAGCACGGGTAGCTGTGTGAAAACACTGTAGAGTCTGGGCCACTGAATGTTCACACCTGAGAGTGGTTCAGCATTCGGTGTTTGATTCATGAGCAGTTGTTTTATACTTACTAAGTGTTAAGCACTGTGTTAGGCCCTTGGATACAAATATGAAAAAATTAGGTAGCTACCCCCAGACTTGAGTCTGGCCCAATGATTGCAGGGGTAGAGATGGCAATAGAGAGTTGAGGACCAGAGAAGTCAGAGGAAGATTCTGTGAGGACTTTGGAATTGGTGTCAATTGTCTATAAAGAGAAGATATATTCCAGATATGGGAAGAAATGCTGCAAAATCATGTCCAAAAAATTATTAAAGAAATTTAAGGGATATAAGAGCAGATCAGTGCGGATGCTCTGAGAGATCGGGAAAGAGTGCTGCTACCCTCAACCTCCTCTAAAGGGCTTGTGAATAAGAATAATAGATGAGAGTTACTGTATCCTTAATATTCCAGGTACTACTCTAAATGTGGTTTATGCTTTTTCTTGTTTAACTCTTACTGCAGCCCCATGAGGTATCCTTATCCCCAGTTTGCATTTGTGCAAACTGAAATGCAGGGAAATTTAAGAACTTGCCAACATCTTGTCTCAGTGACTTGGGAAGGCAGAATCTATCGGGTCCTTTGTGCTTCAGAACCTGCAAATGTAACCAGAGCACCACAGTTAGAGTCCTTACACAGTGGCTAGAATTTGATGGGTAGAATTAGTGGAGAGGATATTCCAAACCAAGCAAATGGGATAAGCAAAGGCACAGGTGGGATATGGGAAGTGTACTTTAGAAGTCTGTCTAGTTGGAACATGGGTTCATAATAGGCAGGTGCAGGCTAGATATGTTAGGATTAGATCATGGAAAGTAGTAAAGATTCCAGAGTGAGCTCTTATTCCCTTGGACACTTTTGAGCAAGGAGGTGACATAATCACAGCTGGCCTTTGGGTGACTCACTGGCAGTTCCAGACATAGCTGCCAGGGGAACAGTAGAGAGCCTGGCTGGGGGAGGCCCGTTAGAAGGCTATTATAACAGTTTGCACAAGAGATAATTGAAGCCTGAATGGGTGGTGGCCTCAGCCATGAAAAGGAAAAGAGAGATTTGAGAGACACAGAGGAGGTAGAAATGACAGGACTGGGGAGACAAGATGTGGGGCGAGAGAGGAGAAATCAAAGACAGCTCTCAGGTTTTGACCCTGGGTGACTCATGATTAGTAGCACCTTGGGTAACAGTTGAATTTAGGAGATAAGAAATAAAGGTCATTCTCTTTTTTGACAAGAAGTCCTCGAGGCTGCAGATAATATAGAGGCCCCACCACACTGAAGCAGAGGCCATCTGCTGAGAGTGCAGGGCACCCAGGCTCATGCCGCTGTGTCTTGACAGGATAGGGAGTCATTTAACCCTATGAATAAGTTATGTTTGTTCTCTAGGACTCCTCTAACAAAGTACCACAGACTGCGTGTCTTAAATAATAGAAATTTATTGTCTCACAGACCTGGAGGTCGTAAGACAGATCAAGGTATCAACAGCGTTGGTTCCTTTTGCCAGTTGTAAAAGAGAATCTCTTTGATGCCTCTTTCCTGGCTGCTGTGGTTTGCTGACAACCTTTGTCCTCCTTGACATACAGATGCAACATTCTGATCTCTACCTTTATTTTCATGTGGTGTGCTCCCTGTATGTGTTTCAGTGTCCAAATGTCCCCTTTTTATAAGGATTTCAGTCATATTGGACTAAAGGCCTATCCTACCTCTAACATGACTTCATCCTAATCTAACTAATCACATATTTAATGGCCTTATTTCCAAATAAGATTACATCCTGAGATACTTGGAGGATAGGACTTCAACATGTGAATTTGGCAGCAGGGGGAAGGAAGGGGAGGGGAGAGGAAAGTAAATACAGTTCAGCTCATACCAGCAGAATGAGAGGAAGGCCTTTTTTGCTCTCAAAAGACAACCAGGTTTCTGTTCTTAAGCATCTTCTGGAGATTTATGAGCAAGTCGTATTGACTTAAAATATTATCACTATATCAAGGGTACTCATTATAATGAACATGATTATCTGATCATTATAATGTACACCTGAAACTAACACAAAATAATATTGAATGTAAACTGTAATTGAATAAGGAAAGTAAAAATATATGTATATTATCACATCAATAAGATCTGAGGTCTGTTGGCAACTCCTTATTGACTTGCAAATATTTTTTTTATTTATTATTTTTATTGTGTTGTCATTTGTGCAAACCTTTATTTTCCTCAGCATTTTTTTTATTGTTTAAAGTATTACATATGTCTCCTTTTTTGCTGATTGACACCCCTTCTCCCTGCCCTGTCCACTCCCAACCCTGAGGCAAGCTCCCACTGCCCCAGTGTCTGTGTCCATTAGTTATGCTAATATGCATGCATACAAGTCTTTTGATTGACACCCCTCCCTGCCCCTTGACTCTGGATCTATTTTTGTTCATCAGTTTATGTTGATCATTATATCCCACATCTGAGAGAGATCATGTGAAATTTATCTTTCTCCGACTGGCTTATTTCACTTAGTATTGTATAATGCTCTCTAGGTCCATCCATGCTGTTGCAAATGGTAAAAGTTCCTTCTTTTTTATAGTAGCATAGTATTCTGTTGTGTAGATGTACCACAGTTTTCTAATCCACTTATCTGCTGATGAGCACTTAGGCTGTTTCCAAATCTTAGCTATTGTGAATTGTGCTGCTATGAACATAGGGGTGCATTTATTCTTTCCTATTCCTTGAGATATAGTCCTAGAAGTGATATTTCTGGGTCAAATGGCAGTTCCAGTTTTTACTTTTTGAGGAAACTCCATACTGTTTCCTCAGTAGCTGCACTAGTTTGCATTCCCACCAGCAGTGCATGAGGGTTCCTTTCTTGCAAATACTTTTAAAGAATCTCAGTACCTCAGTTATTCCTGTGAGTAGCATCCTTCTGGTTTCCCAGCTCTAAAGCACTTTGGAGCAGTGATAATCCTCCCAAATATCCTATTCCAGAAAAAGTCACTCCATAACCAGCAGCATGTGCTGAATAACTGAAGAATTCTCACTTGGGAATAAATTGCTTGTGAGAAAGAACAGGTGAAGACCAGAGCCTGAGCTAGGAGTACCAGGACGTTCCAGTGTGAATAGCCCCACGTCCAGCTCCCAATGGAAAGTGATGTGTGCCCACTTCGTTCTTGTTTAAACATGAAGCTTTGTCAATGAAACAGTTTAAAGTTTTTAATTCAAATACAGTGTTTTCTACTTGGAGAATGAATTATATCATCATGTTAAAAAGAAAAGAAAAGAAAAAACTCTCCCCCCAAAAAAAACATTTTTAAAGGTATTTAATTTTTAAAAACTAACCCTCCTCCTCATAAGGCTTGTAGGCTATTATGTCCAAGCAGGATCGGAGAAAAAAACATTTGGATCAAGATACATGGTCCTTTCTCATAAAAAGGAAATGCCAACGCAGGAGCGCTGGGCTGGGCTCTTTACTAGCATGTGAGATGGCTTGTAGGTTTGGGCATCCCAGAGATGAACAGATGCCCATAAATGAATCACAAAGAGCTCTGTCCTGGGTGTTTGTAATTCAGACCCAGTCTTTCCCTAAATAACTCCTTGGTGGTTTTCCATTTTCGTGTGAGTATATTTACATTTACACCCCATTTATATGATTTGCTAGAGCTGGAAGCTGATAGCTTAAACTTTTTTCTTCACTCCCAATTTTCATTGCCCTCCCAATCTCTATAGCCCTGAAAATGAGCTTTTCTGAGCTTCTCATTAATTTTTCACTTCTCTCCCTGCAGGAGATGCACAGATATACAGCACTAGGATTGCAGGCCAAAGGATGCTTGGCAAGCCACTCCTGTGCCTGGCAATAGATTTCAGAAACACACCTCCAGGGATTTTTGACATGGGAAATGCCCAGTACCTGCTCCCACTCTAATTACAGGGTTCCCATTATACCTTCAGAAAGTTTCACTATTTCCCAATACAGGATGTGCAGTAATATGCTCTCTGTTTTCTAAATTGGGTATTAAATTAAGAGTTAGCAGTGTGATAAACTAGCAAGATCACTGGTCTGGCTGTTACTAGCTTTATGGCTGTGGACAGCTGAGATCACCCCTGACCTTTATCTCTTCATCTTCAAAATGTGAGGCTCAGATTAGACCATCTCCAAGATTCTGTTACATCTAACCCTCCTGTCATTTTGACAGCAGCTGAGCATTTTTCTCTACAGGTATAAAGAAAGGTCATTTAACAAGTTCTCTCCATGTCACTGTTTCTCTAGCTAAGAACAGGATCTGTGTGTTGGAAGGCTTAAAAAAATGTGCCTGCATCAGCTTGATGTAAGAAATATGCCACATATAAATCTTCTAGTTAGAACACCTAATTGCTAGTTCTTCGTCTTGACATTTGATGCTGTCTCCTGACCATCCCTGCTCTCTTCTCATTGACCCTTATAAACATCAGACCTGATTTAGCAGATTGAACACGTTTCTTTTAAAATATATATATATGTATATTTTTATTAAGTTTATTTTATTGAGAGGAATGGGTGGGGGAGAGACAGAAACATTCATTGGTTGCCTCCTGCATGCTCCTGACTGGAGATACAATCCACAATGTGGGTATGCACCATGACTGGGAATCCAACCTATGACCATTCAGTACTCACGACGAAGCTCAACCAACTGCGCCACACTGGCCAGGACTGAACAGATTTCTTTAGGGGCCTTTTAAAAAGTTATTTCAATACCTGGAGTTTCAGGTTCTGTAGGACAAAAGTGGGATAGAGTCCTCTGTAATGAGCTGTGACCATGAACTTGCCCAACTGACAAAAAAAAAAAAAAAAAAAAAAAAAAAAAAAAAACCTGAAATTTTTACCCAGCTGGCTTACTTGGAACTAGGGTGTCTGTCTACAGAGTCCAGATGGATAAGGCTTTCGGGATGCTAAACTAACTAAATCAGTGGTACACGTGATTTCCTGTAGCAAAGTCCTCTAAAAGAAGAGAACCTTATGAATATATAGATGGTCTTCCAAGAACTAATAATTCAAATGCACAGTGAATAAAATAGGGTAATAGCTACTTTCATCACCCTGCACTGCCTCTGTCTGATGTCTAGAAGTAATTATCTTGGGAATGAACTCTTTGGGTCAGGAGCCAGGAATGCTGTTACTAAAAACTAAATTCCCTTACATTGTCCTTGAAGACAATAAACAATGTCTCAAGAAAAAAAATACAAAAAGAAAAGCAGATGGAAAAAACAATAAAGAGATGTTAAGGATTTAGTACAATAATGTTTAAAAAATTTTCCCCACCTAAGTTTTATGACATCTTAGATTTAGAGCTTTTTGGAAAAGAAAAAAGTTTGTAATGGCTTGCTTCCATGACTAACAGAAAAACTGAAGAAATTTTCAGGCTGAGCTGAAAATGAGAATATTTTTAGAAAAATACAGCAAGGACTTGGAGTGCCAACAATTTGTTACATCAACATTAAATCAGAATGTGTTGAATAACCAATAGATTAGTTCTTCATATGAGCAGAGAGTAGAACTGAATACAGTATTTAAAACACTGGGTAAAAAAACAACAACTCTAAGAGTGTCATTCTTTTCATGTACCCAAAAATGTGTTGGGAAGTATTATAAAATGTGGGGGTATAGCAATGATTATGATGAGTGAAGCTCTGCCAGTATTTGAAGTCCTTGTGTAACCCCACCTCCCTTCCCAAATTGGGCTCTCCTCCTGGATAACTCCCCTAGAGCCCTGCTTCTCATGAGTAAAGTGAAGGGCTCAGAATAGATGGTTTCTGAGGCCCCTGCCAGCCTTAATATTCTTTGGTTTTAAGTCAACACATGTGGGAAAAACATGTCAAATTTTATTAAGTTTTCAGTTGTACCCAAATATAGTAACAGCGGAAATGATAAACACACTCCCCACTAACTAAATATCCTTCTTTGCACAATACCCTCCCTAGCCACTGCCCCAGGCTACAACTATTTGAAAAGATTCTATGATGTTATCTGGAAACTTTCTTAAATAAGCCAAAAAGAAGTCTGTTTTGCCCCTTTAAATGCTATAGCAGTACACTTCTCTTCCAGGGAACTTAGGAGCATAATTACAAGTGATACCCCTCCTGTCACTGTTCCTTTCCTAGTTTGACTAACAACTCACAGAGCACTGCAGGTAAGATCATCTTGCCCACCCCATCTTTTGAGCCAGAGCAGATGATAATACTTAAAGAGAAAGAACAATTACGGACCAAGAAGAATTGGTTATGTCTCAGCACAGACTTTTGGGGATACCACTCATGTCCCTTTATCATCCACTCCACATTATTTTACTTTCTACCTCTATTTATCATAATGTCACTATACTTTTCCTTTTCCCTTATGAGTATCTTCTGCCCTCTCCACTGAATCGTCAGTGACTCTCACAGTCACCACTTTGCTCAAAGTCAACATATTGGAGATGATGGACCATTAAAATATCTTCAGAGTATTGGAGAGAAATACTGTTAACCAATAATTTTGGGCCTGAATAAACTATTGTTCTGGATTAATAAAAATACTTTCAGCAATAAAAATCTAAAGGGGTTATTTCCAAAAAGAAATGAGAAAGAATATAATTCAGGAAGAAGGAAGTAAACTCCATAATAAAGTACAATGCAGAAAATAATAAGGAGTAAATGAATTGGTAAAATATTATAAATATGAATAAATACTGATTGTTTAAAAATAATTATTATGAGAAATAGGGGGATTCGTTAAATAAGGGCTGAACCTGTATTCTATATAACAGCATATATCGATAAGTACGATTGTAATGATTTGAGAAAGACATTCTGAACTCATTGTTATTATGTTGGAGGTGGGGGAAGAGACTCATTTTGAAGTTTCCAAGTCAAGTAAGACTGACCTCCAAAAGAATAGAAGTAGAATCTATAACTTAAACCAGTGAAGAAGAAAAAGAAAGAAGAAATTAAACCCCATTCTTTATTACCTAAAAAAAATAAATAGAAGGAAAATAATGGTAAATAGCAAAGAATAAGAGTAGAAATAAATCCAAATGTTCCAGTAATTACAGTAACCATAAATGGTTCATATGTTTCACTTAAAAGATTGGAGTTGTTAAAAAGTATATAACAAAATTCAGATATAAACTATTTATGAAATATATCTAAATCATAAAGATATAGAAACGTTTAAAATAAAAGGACATACAAAATGCACCAAGTTGTTTTTGTTTGTTTTGAAAAAAAGAATGCTCACTTATTTACATTAATATCAGGCAAAATATATTTTAAGTCAAGAAGCATTTATGAAGTTGAGTCATTATATATTGATAAAAGAAGCAGTTCATTAGGGAGATTTAACAATTCAAAATATGTATGTAGCTAACTAACCTTAGTCTCAAAATATACAGGGTGGGCAAAAGTAACTTTAGAGTTGCATTTAACATTCTTTTGATTTAATAAATTTATTGTAATAATCATAAACTACATGTCTTTCTTCCATCTGAACCACAATAAACCTATGTTTTCCCACCCGTGTATACAGCAAAAATTGGCAGAATACAGAGATAAATTAATAAGTTTATTAACGTATGTTGCCAAAACCAGTTTGACTCCGTGGATAGAGCATCAGTCTGCAGACTGAAAGGTCCCAGGTTCAATTCGGTCAAGGGCATGTACCTTGGTTGTGGGCACATCCCCAGTGGGGAGGGTGCAGGTGGCAGCTGATCGATGTTTCTCTCTCATCTATGTTTCTGGCTCTCTATCTCTCTCTCTTCCTCTCTGTAAAAAAAATCAATAAAATATATTAAAAAATAAAATTATTTTAAAAATCTATTAACATATGTCTAGCAATAATTGACAGGTCAGGCAGACAAAAACAAGTAAGGATATAGAAACAAAAATACACAGTTAACAAGTTTTAAGACAGCCAAAGCCCATCATAAGTTTAGACAGTTAAAAATAAACATCCAAATGCTTTTGGATCAAATAATAAATTATACTCAATATTAAATATTTATAACTGACAGAAAATATGTTACATGTCAAACACATGTGAAATATATCTAAAGCAGTAAATAACAGAAATTTATTACCTTAAATGCTACTAAGATATCTATCTATAGAGTGAGAAATCTATAGTACAAGACAATCTATAGGGACTTATGACTAACATGGAAGGTTTGGCAAGATTGCTGAATAAAAGATTAATATATATTAAAAATAGTATACCAGGTAAGTCATATATAAAAGTAATAAAGGTAATAAAACATAATGATAATTTTTTAAGAGATTCTATTCCCGACAGCCCTCAATACCACTCATTACTATGATTCTGGTTTGTATTTGATTCTCCATTTTATCCAAAAAGGATATGATATACTACTAGGAGAATTTTGATTTTTTTTCCCATGCTTTTGTTACTTCTTTACAATATCAGTTTCTGAGGTGGTTATAACCTCTATGTATGCCAGTATGTCAGTTTATTTTGTTCATTAGATTCCACATATAAGTGAGATCATATGATACTTGTCTGTCTCTGACTGGCCTACTCAGCTTAGCAAATACTCTCCAGGTCCCTCCATGATGTCTCGGGTAAGAGACCCTGTAAAAAAAAAAAAAAAAAAAAAAAAAAAAAAAAAAAAAAACTCCTGCAATTTAGTATTCCATAGTATACTTTTTTTATCCATTCATCTACTGATGGGCACTTGGGCTGTTTCCAGATCTTAGCTATTGTAAATTGCACAGCTATGAATATAGGGGTGCATACATTCTTTCTAACTGTATTTTGAGATTCTTGAGCTATATTCCTAGAAGTGGAATTCCTTGTTCAAATGCCCAAACCCTTATAAAGCACTTACTTTTGTCCAGTACCTATTTAGAAAGCTTCCTTTTGTAGTATTAGAAAAATTCCTCTCTATAGCTGCTCTTCATAACCTTCTAAATATAGTTCAAATAGTCTTTGTTTTGACCCCAGTTTGTAACATTCTTTTCTCCCCCACTTTGTCCACCTTTGATTCTGAGCCTTTGGATAATGTGAAATTGTCTCCATAGTAATCCTGAAAAAAGACCGTCTAATGTTAACTTCGACATTTAAATGACCCTTTGTCTGTAGATAGACAGAAGTTACAGTGAGATGCACAATAAAGTATTTCCGATGTGCTCTCAGGAACAGGGATGCATGCTGTCCTTCAACTTTGTATCCTGTGAGCCTAACAGAGAGTGTTGCAAAAAGAGGGCCAATGGCAGTTGATTATAAAAACCTCAAGCGTCCAGAAAATAGAGCAGTTTATTTTAGATTTTCTACAAGCAGGTGGGAAGTTGCTGTTTTGTCCCCTCTATCTCCTTTATCTTCACTGTCACTGTCAATCATTAAGTGACCTCTGATGGGCCCCACACTGTTATTTGTCAGGCCTGGAAAAAGTACAAATAAGGACACACACACACACACACACACACACACACACACACACACACACCTTCTTGGCTTGGCCCCTTCTCTTCCCATCTCCCAACTACAAGAAACCTCTAGGGCAAGGGCATGGACACCCACCACTACACCAACTCAAGCTTCATCTTCTGGAAGGTCTTGGTCATCTGGGAAAGGATTCAGTGGTCTCAAGTACCCAGTCCTCAGACTATGGATTAAAAGCAGGTGCAAGCTCCTGGCTAGACTTCTTACTCTGTATGGGGTCGGAGCTGGGAAGGGAGGACCCTCAGTACCAAGCACAGGGCAAGCTTTCTTTGCTTCCTGTGCCACCAGGAATACATCAGTTTGTTGCCTAAGCAATTCTGACTTGACATACCATAATTTTTTAGGTAGCATCATAACTTAAAGAGACATTCAAAATCATCTTATCAAAATTTTTTATTAACCTAGGAAACCAAGGCCAGAGAAATGAATTGACTTGCCCATGGTCATACCACAAGGTCAGCATTAGATGAGTAATAGGAAACCAGGTCTCTGGAGTTCAGATAATCCCTCTCATTCCCATTTTTCTAGCTGTGATTCCAGTGCTGATCACTGCAGTTCCTGGATGCTTTGACAAACTCTATTGCTGGCTCTCTTGCTATTAGATTAAAGTAGCTAATTGTAAACACAATGGAACAAACTCATGGAAGGCAGAGGAAATGTAGCCAGTTGCCCTACAGCATGTACATAACTTAGGTTTCTCTTAATTGTGAAATAATAAATTCCCTTTGTTGACTAGGATACCATTTAGAATCAGAAGTGGACATCAGTTAGCTATCAGATAAGTTGAGATGCAAGGAGCCAAGTAATACAGTAGAAGGGAATAAAATTGCATTGTTTGCATCCATGGAAGCCATCCATTTTCACCCATTTGCAGGTCCCTCCAGAGTAATATATGCAAGAAGACTGTGCTGGATCCAATGTGGCCTCATAAGTCAGCTGTCACTCAGCCTTGAAGGCTGCAACTGGAATTCGCTGAGTTTATTCTTTAGTGAAGTGAGAAGAGGAGGAGGAGGAATATAGTTCGGGTCTTTCTCTCTGCATTTGTTTTTACAATATATTACTATTTGTTCTTTTAACAAACATGTATTTAATAGTTCTTATACACTATGTCCTGTGTAGGGTGTGAGGAGTATAGAGGTAAACAAGGCAAATATAGTCCCTGCTCTTTAGTAGCTTCCTGTCTATGAGGGAGAATTACATGAGGTCTTTTGAGAGGGAAAAGAGGTATGCGAAAGAGCCAAACCAATAATTTAGGGAAAGCTGATAGAGCAAATGGAGAAAAAGATCTCTACCCATTAGCAAGCCCCAGTGGAGATGCTAGATTCTCAGATGCTGAAGAGAGAGATGAGGACTGATGGTTTTCACCTTTATTGAGAACAAAATGAATTACAGCCAGAGGAATTCAGATGGGGAAATATTTTAAAAATTGTTAGAATAGAAAATAGGCATCTAGAAGAGATTATGGAGTATTCTCGTCTGATGGACTTTAAAATAAACCTATGCCTGGCTATTGTGGCTGAGTTGGTTGGAGCATTGTCCCATACTCCAAAAGGTAGAGGGTTCCATTCCCAGTCAGAGCACATACCCAGGTTGTGAGTTCACTCCCTGGTTGGGGTGCATATGTAAGGCAACTAATGTATATGTGTCTGTCTTCCTCTCTCCCTCTCTCTAAAAAATCAGTACAAAATATAATCTTGGGTGAGGATTAAAAATAAATAAATAAACAAACAAAAACTAAAGAAATAAAATAGACTGAGGGGTGATGTAGCCATGACTTGTTCATGTCTGTGAGTGATGAACTGGGAGCCCCTCAGGGTCAGTCCCAGCTTGATTTGCCTTTATGTGGTTGACAGAATGTTTAGTGATATTGGGCTGTGTCTACTTTGTTGTTTGAAACTGGCATTACAAAGTTTAAAACTGATGATAGGTTTTGTGGGTGAAATGTAGTTTTATCATGATTTTTTAATGGAATAATATTGAAGTACAAAGAAGAGGCATCTTCTGAGCCAGCCATGGAGTTTCATGTTTCATGAGTATATTTTTTGCAACAACTTCAAAATGTGTTAGCTATCAGCTATATTTAGCCAGAAGTATATTAAATGTATCCAAGTCCATAAGTTTAGAGTTAAGCCAAAAGTTCTGGAAAAAATTCTATTTCCAATTACTAGAAACAATAAAAAATAAACAACCAGTTGCTCTTATCATGCCTTACCGCTGTTGTTATTATTCCAACCAGATTGTCACACCAAGCACTCTGATAGGAAGAGAGCAGACATGCTACACTTTTAGGCCCATGTAGTGAGTAGCTAGACCTTCAGCACTGATTTCTCTAACTTAGTGCAAACTAGGCACTAAGATAACAGACTGGTAACAGGGGCTTCCATGCCCCAAATTAATTCATTTCAGGTTTGACTAAAATGTGTCTCAATCTGTATCCAAATGGACCAAAAACTAGAATGGATGTTAAGTAATGTCCAGTAAATAGACTTGGGTACAGGATAGAATCTGAAGAGCCATTCTTTCAACAGGGTCTGCTATTTCTATTTTAGGTTAAAGTGAGCTAAGCAAACTTTTAATTTTCAAATTAAAATATAATAGCCACATCATACTTTTTGCATTGTTGTATTTTTTAAATGCTAATTTATATATACTAGAGGCCCAGTGCACGAAATCATTCACAGGTACAGTAGGCCTGGCCTGCAATCAGGGCTATCTTCCCGCAGCTGGCCTTGCCCCCTGCCACCACCCACCCCCAGTTACTTGTTCGCCATTGGGCGATGGGTGCTTTATGACTGGGGAAGGGACAGAGAGATTGGCTGTTCCCACCCACTCACCAGGGGTTTTCAGACTAGCCATGCTCCCATTGGGGTGGGGAGTCTTTGTTGGGAGTCGGGCCAGCTTGGGTGAAGGGCTGAGGGTGATTAGCAGGCTGGCCACATCCTCAATTGGGGTGAGGGTCCCTGCTGGGGGGTGGGGCCGACCTGGGAAAGGGGCCTTCTGGGTTTGCAGGCCGGCCATGCCCCCGGCTTTGTCAGGAAGGATGTCAGATGTCTGGCCTAATTAACATATTACCCTTTTATTAGAATAGACTAGAATTTTCATGCACTGGAGGGGGTGTCCCTCAGCCTGACCTGACCTCTCTCACAGACTGGGAGCCCTCAGGGACAGGAGGCAACCTGGCGATCAGGGGAAGGCAATGCCCCATCACACCTCTGCTTCTGCCACTGCTGGCAGTGCAAGTTTTGGCTGGCCTTGGTTACCTGAGCCTCAGGTGGCCCTGGGCAGCTAGGCAGCTGACATCTGAGGCTTGCCTGCACCTTGGGCCAGCCCTGGGGAGCTCATGGGACTAGGGGACTCTGGAGGCAGGTGCGTGGCAGGGCTGAGGGGACTGGTCGCCGCCATCTTGTGGCTGTTGGTATAACAGTCAATTAGCATATTCCCTCCTTATTGGCTGTGGGCAATGCCATCTTTTGTGATGGCACGAGGGTTAATTAGCATATTCCCTTTTTATTAGATATGATGGTTTAAAGAAGGGAGCAGGAAATAAGTAAGAAGCCTAGGAAAGAAGCTGAAGATACAGATGGAAGTGTAAATCAATATATGTATTTGATAACACAAATACACTATAAATTTTTGACATAGATGGGAGTATAAAATTCCATATATCTGATTACCCTACTATACTACAAAGTTGCGAAGAAAAAAATGCAGTATTATTTCATCAGTTACCCCTTCTTTCTCTCTGTTATGGACCGAATGTTTGTGTCTCTCAAAATTTATATGTTGAAGTTCTAACCCCTAAATTGGAGGTAGGGCCTTAGAGGAAGTAAATAAGGTTAAATGTAATCATAAGGGTAAGACCCTGATCCAATAGGATTGGTGTCTTTATAAGAGAGACACCAGAGAGCTTGCTCAATCTCTGTTCACACAAGGGAGAGGTCACTTGAGCTCACAGCGAGAAGGTGGCCTCCTACAAGCCAGGAGAAGTGGCCTCAGAATGAAACCTACCTTGCCAACACCTTGATCTTATATTTCCCAACTCCAGAATTTAAGAAATTAATGTCTATTGTTGAGATCACCCCTCTGTTGAATTTTGTTATGGCAGCCCAGGCAGACTAACACCTCCCCACTTTCAACACCACTCCTAAAGAGGAAGCCCACCTTTAGTGGCTTATTCATTTATAAAATAAGCAAAGAGCAGAGCATACTATCTTTCAGTGAGAGTGATTTAAGTCACAGGGTGTCATTCACATTCTTTATCACTACCCTCCATACTCACTTCCAGTGATGTTCTGCTAAATCGGCACAAGTGGAACAGCCTGGTCTCTGTCTCCTAGGGGCTTTTGTTTATTTCAGTCATTAAACAAAGATTTATGTTGTAGAATCCCCACCATATCCTAACCTTATTGTGACATTCCTATGCAGGGATAGGGAAAGTGAAAAACTGAACTTACCCCCATAGGAAGGTTATCCAAGATTTAATGCATGGAGGGTGAAGGTGAAGAGTGGAGGAAGGATTGTGACCTTGAACTTAATTTGGAGATGTAATTGATACTCAATTTTAACAACTAAAGTGGATTATTTGAAAGTTTTCTGTTAGATCAAAGACTCACAAAACTAACTGGATAGCTTATCAGGAGAAAGAGTTGGATTTTGATCCATTGGTTTGTCATGTTTCATGTCTTTGTGTTCAGTCCTGTAAGCACGAGAAAGGAAATGGATAGGAACAATTGCAGTTTTTGAAAACCAGAACGTAGAAGAAGGTCTCTTTTGATTTATGTTTCATTTTCTTTTAACTTGTCCTTTCCAGTTGCTAGAGTCTGAAATTATCACAGCTGGGGATAACATTTTTTCCCTTTGTGCTCTCTATTTTTTAAAACTCATCCCCACAAATGATGTTCACTTTTGAGTTTTTATACTACTCCACAGCTCACCAGTATATTCAGGCAGTTTACAGAGGTTAAAATGAATCTTTCCAACCTGCACTTTTTTTCTCTCTCTTTTTTGCCAACATAGTTTTCTGAACAGAAATTTAATGGATAATTTAAGAAAATAAAATCAACCATTTCTATATCCCTATTATTAATTCTGTTATCTAAGAGCACATTGTGATTGGCTCGTTCACAAGACTCTAAAAGTAAAAGAGAAATTCCTCCTCTAATTAGATTTTACACTAATGCTTCAGGTCCTTCAAATATGTAGGATAATTCCAAATAATTGGATGGCTCTCAGGAGCAGACCCTCAGGAGGGTAGACTGCTTACATATGTTTCATCTTTTTTTACTCTTTAAACTTTTTTTACTCTTTAAACTTGAATTGTACTTGGAAAGTTTCTTAGGAAACAAAATAAAATCTTGTGATATTGTGGGTACAAATTAATATTATTTATGTGAATCTGTGGGCATTTTAAAAAGAAAAGAGCAACTATAGAGATTGAGGACAGGACAGAACCCAGGGACGGAAGCGTGAGCAGAAACTCCAGTGGTCTTAGTTTTGCACTTGTCTGTAACATACTTGGATTTGGAAAGTAGGTCAGTATTGTGCCAAATTTGTTTATTAAACGTAGCTTTTGTGCATATAACTTTAAGGAGTAGTCTCCATATATAGAGGTGCCAGGAAAAGTAGCATATGAAGATAGGATCTAGTCTATGAATAGTTTCCCCCTATCATGCATGACCTCTGGAATATTGAAAAGGTCTTTGATTACATCTTTGTGCAAAAGGAGAAAAACAAAGGTGGTATAGAAAGACAGGATAGCAGAAGCTTTAGATGCATAGGGAAGAACTAACTTGATATTAAAAGAAGAAAACAACTAGGGCTCTTCTTTGTCATAAGTCTTCATATAGTAGAGGGAAGATAAATAGAAATTGTGTTTCCTATAAATGCAAATTTAAACAAGGCAGGCATGTACTATTTTTGCAGGACAAGGTTACTCCTTGCATCCCACTAGGCTACAAATAGGGTCTGTTTGAGTTCTCTTGAGCTCTGCTGGTAAGGAATACTGTTTCTAAAACTCTAAATGGTCTGCTGGATTTCTTTATGTTTTCCTGAAGAATGGAAAACACTGTACTTACTAAAGATTGATTTATTTCTAAGAAAACATTTTCCAGGTCAATGCAAATTAATCTGTGCCTTGCCTCCCTAATGCCTTCTCCCCTAGTCCCCTAACACCCCTCCATCTCCTGCCCGACCGCCACCAGCAATATTATAAAAGAGTGATTGTACTCTAAAATAATTTATTGGGGAAGCATTTATTGTTATTTTTACACTCAATTGTGAGTTATTTGTAATAATATTATCAGATTTAATGATTTGGGTTGTTAGAGAGGAAAGTTATTTTCCTTTGGAGCCTTACAAACCACGTATGTACCTTTAAACAAGCAAACTGGATTAAAGCCAAAGAATGTCCCTTTGCCCTGGCTAACTGGCTAGAATGGGCACTGAGTAGTTCATAACCAAGTTCATAGTCATTCTTGGCAGACTGCCCTCCTGCAAAGTCAGCAGCTGAGCTGGGGCCTCAGCACCACTGGAGCAATCCTCCTATGTGTCTCCAGTGTGCTCACGTTCCCATCATCCTCAGGGACTCTTCTTCCTCTAACATCTCAGGACCTCCCCTCATGTTCTTCCTGCTCCCAACCCCCTGTCCCATCCCCACAGTATGATTTTACCTTAGGAGCCTCATACAGAAAACAGCAGCCCCTCAGACAAGAAAGCTCCCAGCTTCCCACCTTCTGCTCTATCTGTTCTCTGCATCTCCTGCTGCAATGAAGATTCCTTGTGCCTTTAAAGAACTGTCTAGATCTGGTTCTTCCACTCCTGGTCAGAATCTCTCTTCATCTCTTTTCATTTGTTACTAGATCTTTGTATCCAATGACTCTGTAGCTCCTCCCATTTTAGATACTCTCCCTGCTGCTGTGGCTGTCAGGGCAGTGGTTGTGCTGCCCATGTTACTCACTACTTTATTGAAACTGCTCCTTTAGGGTCCTACACCCTGCATGTTGCTGCTCCCAGTGTTCCTCTTTCTTAACATTCCAAGGTCACTTGCCCAGTTGGCCATTCCCTCCTTTCTAACACCCTCTCCTCTTGGCTTCTGTTTCAGTGCACTTTTCTGCTTTTCCATCTCTCTCTCCTGCTTCTCCCCAATCAGTAATCCTTAGAGTCCTCATGGGTCTGGTCTTGAGCCCCTTCTCTGCTGCACTTTGTCTCTAGTGGCTTCTCGCCCTGCACATGGCTTCAGATATCATCTGCCTGCTGATAAACCCACGTTTACATTTCCATCCAGATTTTCTCCTAAGCTCCAGACTCCTGTTTGATATCTCTACTCTGTCTCACTTGGACCTCATGTTCAGTGTAGCCAAAATCAAACACATTATCCACCTCCCCAAACCTGATTGTCCTTCTATGGCTCTTTCCTCCATTCTCTCTCTTACCCGGGATGCACCTCCCTGAGGGCCACCTCTCACATTCAGTCAGTGTCCAAATCCTGTTCATCAGTAGCTCCTATTTATGTGTAGGACGTGTTCACTAGCTCCTTCCTGGGCCTGCTCTAACTTCTCTTGTCTGCACTATCACAACAGGGACCTCTGGTTTCCCTTCATCCACTTTGGCACCCTGCAATCTTGTAGCAATAGCAATGTTTTTAAACGGGGGAAAAATGCAGTCATATTCTCTTCTTAAGACATTTCAGTAGCTTCCAATACACTTAGTTCACAGTCCTCGACATGGCCTACGAGGCCCTGCTTGAGCTAGCCTTGCCTGCAAGCCTCTGCATGCTCTGCCTTCCTGCCTAACTCAGTTGCACCAGCCACACAGCCTTCTCTATGCTTATGGTTCCCACTCCATGGCCTTGGCACATGTCCTACTCTCACTTATCCCTTCGGTCTTATCTAAGTGTCACTTGCTCATGTCCAGTTTAAACCAGGCACCACTGTCACCATTGTTCATCAGACGTTCTTGTTTCTACAGAGCTCTTCTCAGTTCACAGTCATTTGTCTCCTGTTCTGATTATCTAACATTTGTCACCTCCCGTGGACTGCTAGCTATGAACCCTCTGCCTGTTCAGTCCTAGATGTTTCTGGCACATGGTAGGTGCCAGTGATAGCTGTTGAATGAATCAGTGAGTAAAGAATGAATAGAAACATCTTCCTGGAATTGACCTAGAACTCTGGTGGCTCAGGCTTTCCCTTTTACCCTTTGCCACTTTAAAAGTTTCTGAATAGACCTGAAAATAAGTTATCTACTGAAATCCAAACATAGTTTATTGATCCAGTAAAAGGACATTAACTCAGAATGGTTCAATGAGAGCTGTTCATGCTTAAATGCATTTTTCAGCTTTCACTTTACTGTGGTAGTTTTTAGGTGTGTTTTTTAAATTGGAAAATGAAACAAAATACCGTACACATTTGGAAATTAGCACCTGTCCCAGTGAAAGTCTCTGTAATTTCTAAGTCTTATGGAAGGTGGTAAATCAGGAAGGTAGCTGATTTAATGTCACAGCCATGCAGGCTTAACTCTGCTTAACTGCATACTATCAACAAAGTTCAAACAAGCAAGCATTGAGGGTGCTATGAAATCCTAGTGGTGAGGGAAGGAATAATAGAAATAATATTTGGAGAAAGAAGCTACATACTATTGCAAAGGACTGAAGCCCCAAGCAATATTACGGTCACACCCAAGCTACCCAGCCACAGAAAGTTTCATTTTCTCTTGATTAACAGAGGAATTTTGTGAAATTTCCAAATTGTTTCTGTCCTAAATCTTTCTCTCCTTCCCACCTGTCTCATGTTAATATAGGCAATTGAGTCAAGAAAAGTCTTCAGAAACTGAACAGTTGCATTAGAAATCTTAAAACATTTTCCCCTGAGATTTGCAAAGAAGAACTTACTAACCTCAGTCAAAGACCTGGTCAACAGTTTAATTCCCAGCACAAACTTGATAAATTGTCTGCTGGGAAAATACTGTTGAGGCACATCATTCAAAGGATTGGAAGGGAAAAATTCTTTTTTCAGCTCCCTACCCACTCACTTCCAAAATTCTGTGTCCTTATACCAGAGGCCCACACTTATGCATGTTATATTATTGATGTATTTCTCTTTCACCCTATTATAGCACTCCTGTTATTCCTGTTTCTCAAATTGTGAACTGGCTGGTTGGTTGGTATTTTAATATAGTTGCCTTCACCGAGTTGTGACTATTGACTTAGGAAATCCTCTGCGGAATTGAACTAAACGATTAACAAGCACTTATTGTGTAACTATGAATTAATAAGAAAGGATTCTGCAGAAGATAAAAGATTGATGCTTGAGCCCCATTATTTAACAAAGCTCAAGTCATGGGGATAAAGAAAAGGGTAGAGAGAAGAGGTGAAGAGATGTCCCTGAAACCAATTGTAATGATTATTGCTTGTTTGACTCGTTCTTCTCAAACTTTAGTATAATAGGACTGTTTTATAAACTTGTTACAACTCTCATTCCTGGGCTCCACACATTCTGCCCCCAACCCTTGAGATTCTGACTTACTAAATCCTAGGTAGTGCCCATAAGTTGCCAGTTTCACAAGCTTCCAAATGACACTGATGCTAGTGGTCTGACCACACTTTGGGTGGAACTCGTTTGGTCTAGCCAACAGTAGGAGCAGCTGGCATAATTCCCCTCCCCCCACTCTTTTGCCACTTTTGCCATAAACCTATGTTGAAAGAGAGGGGGGAATAGCTGAGAAAATATTTTTAGTAACTCGCAGAGTATGAGGAGCGTGGAACTCAAAGCCATGTATTAAGTGGTGGTAGTATTCCACCCTTGTTCCCTGCAGCATAAGGACCAACCTTGGCACAAACATGTGGAAACTCATTGTATATCCAAATGCAGAAAGGATGTAGCTGGAATCTGAATAGGCAGGAAAGAACAAGACATCTCTGAAGAGATAAAACACGAGCTTAACTTTTCAATAAGAATGCCAATCACAAGCTCAGTGTTGCTCCAAAACAGGGAAGAGCTTATAACCCAGTGGAGGAGCCTCTTGGGTTAAAGTTGGATGCTTAGAACTCTGGGTTTCTTGATGGGGCGAAGGGGGGAGGGGTTGCGGGAATGGGAGGCTCTTGTTGCCTGTGGATTAATACCACCAGGCTTCAGCTAGATCCTGCTGGACATTCACTCGCTAGATATCCCAGAAAGCCTCTGAAAGACTTTCCCCACCAATTAAAGGAGGCTTGTCAGAATTTGGCTAACTGGGAAAACATTTGTATTGCTCACTGACCCAGAGCTGTACCTCTGCAATTAGAGTAGCGCTTTTATTTGTATTCCCTGGGGGCGGAGCAGTTGCCAAGTATCTAACAATCAGCTTTTAACAGGCCCCATGGAAGGAGCTATCGATTGGGCTGGAGGAGAAACAAGTGCAATTAAGTTTCAGACTAATCATCAGAATTCAACATTGATCGAGTTGTTCCAGAGACTGATTAAAACCCCTCGCCTTGACTTTGGAGTAAGGGAGTGTCTGGGTTTGTTGGAGAGGGTCATCGGCAGCGTGAAAAACTGTGGTTCAGCAATTTGGAATTATTTTCTTTCTCTCCAGGGATCAGGATGAAAAGAATAAAAGTTGCAAACCCCCACAGTAGGCTCTTTAATTAGAAATGAAAGGTAGGAAGAATCTTAGCACTTAACTGCATAGCCTATTCGTTTTCAGCAGTTACACTAGGAATCATGTATACTTTTCTCAAGTTTATTTATGTGTTTATTTTGCTTGGGAACATTGCAGAGCAACCCAGGCTGTTGCCATATTTGTTGCTGGTGCCTGAGTAGTCTGTGTGCAGCTTCAAGGACAAACAGAATTGCATCAGGACAGAAACAACATTTCCTTGGGTGTATCTGTAGTTAGCAGCAAAAACTGTTCTTATTTTTAAAAGCTCACAAAACATCCTGGTATAACACAGTGTATATGACCTTGAAAATAATTGATATTGCATTATGTATTATTCATATGCAAATCGTGCCTTTTAAAAATAATGTCTAAAGTGACAGATGAACAGTTGCCACTGCCTCTTGTGTGGCCTATTGACCTCTATGACCTCTAACCAAGAAGGTACCTGGCTACAAGAGCTTATGACTGTGTTCTCTTCACTGTTGGCAGTAAAAAGCAGTCCAAACTGCTTTTCCTCATGGAGAGGCTCCGCCTGCCCATGCTCAAATATTATTGGAATTCATTTTATGATACCATCAAAACAAAAGAGATAAATTTCTGAATTCCAACTACTAAGGTTTGTCACAAATATGGCTTGGAAACATTCTAAATAAATCACTTTGCCCTGTTGGAAGAAGTACCATGCTGTTAATTTTATTGCTTTACTGGCAAGCATATTAGTATTAAGCAATAGATATAATTAGAGGCATATTATAAATTAGATATGACCACTGCTGTGTCCTATACCAGCTGCACATATAGGATAGCATCTGAATTCTTTTCCAAAGAAAAATAAGACAGATGCTAACAAAATCTTAAGTGGTTTGTTTATTGCTGTGAGAATTTGCACAGATACTTCCACAGTGTTTGAATGGTGATTGTATCACATTTTTTAAATATATATTTTTATTCATTTCAGAGAGGAAGGGAGAGGGATAGAGACACAGGGAATCATTGATCGGCTGCCTCCCTGCACATCCCCTACTGGGGATTGAGCCCACGACCTGGGCATGTGCCTTTGACCAGAATCAAACCTGCGACCCTTCAATCCTCAGCCCAATGGTCTATCCACTGACCCAAACTGGCTAGGGCATCACTTTTATAATAAGAAATTAAATGTAAAAAATAAAACAAAACCAGATGTTACAATTTGGAAGACTACCATTATTTCACTGACACCCCATTACCTAAAACAGCTTCTTTCTTAAAAAAAAAAATTATTTATTGATATTTTAGAGAGAGAGGAAGGGAAAGGGAGAGATAGACATCTATTTGTTGTTCTATTTATTTATGCATTCATTGGTTGATTCTTGTATGTGCCCTGACTGAGAGAAATCTATAGTACCTCAACCATGGCATATTGGAACAGTAGGGGGCATGTAGGAGGCAACTGATTGATAATGTTTCTCTCTCATGGATATTCCTATCTCTCTATTCTTCTCCCTTCCTTTCTCTAAAAATCGATAAAAACATTTTTTTTAAAGATTCTCTATTTTCCTTTAACCTATGGCATTTTAATTATGATGTGCCTTGGTTTAGGCCTCTTTGAGTTCATCTTGTTTGGGACTTTGTCCTTCCTAGACTAGTATGTCTGTTTCTTTGCCAGGTAAGATAAGTTTTTTGTCATTATTTTTTTCAATTAGGTTATCAACTTCTTGCTCCCTCTCTTCTCCTTCTAGCACCCCCCTAATTTGAATGTTGGTATGTTTGAAGTATCTCAGAGACTCCTTACCCTGTGTTCATATTTTTGGATTTTTGTTTGTTTGTTTGTTTTTTGCTGTTCTGATTAGGTGTTTTTATGCTTCCTTAAATTCCAAATTCTTGATTTGATTCTTGGCATCCTCTACTCTACTGTCGATTCACTATAAAGTATTCTTTGTTATAGTTAGTGTATCCTTTATTTCTGACCTGTCCTTTTCTATGTTGTTGATGTTTTCACTAAGTTCCTTGAAGTTCTCACTAAGTTCCTTGAAGTTCTCAGTAAGATCCTTGAGCTTCCTTATAACCATTGTTTTGAACTCTGTATCTGGTAGTTTTCTTGCTTCCACTTCATTTTGTTCTTTTTATGGAGATTTCTCCTACGCTTTCATTTGTAACATGTTTTTTTTGTTTGTTCGTTTTTTGTTTTGTTTTTTGTCTCTGCATTTTGGCTGTGTTTGTTTCTATGTATTAGGTAGATCTGCTATGTCTTCTGGACTTGGTAAAGTGGCCTTGTGTAGTAGGTCTCCTATCTGGTCCAGTGGCTTAGCCTTCCCAGTGACTTGAACTGGTCACTCCAGGTGTATCTCTGTGTGATCTGTGTGCAGTGTCCTATTGTAGCTGAGCCTTGGTTAATATTGGCATCACTGGGAGGGATTGATCCCCAGGCCAATTGGTTGTGAGAATCGGCTGTGACTACAGTGGTAGAGCTGCTGTGCAGGAGCCAACCCTATGGAGCAGGACTTGCTTCAGTGGGGCTTTGGTGCTCACTGAGTCTGCACCTTAAGTGTGTCACTCGTGGAGGTGGTCGGTTTGTAATCTGGCATGATCTGAAGTTGACCACTGGCTCCAGAGCCTCCTGAGAGGTGCAGAGTCAACCACTGCACCTGAGGCCTGAGGCCACCCAATATGAGATACAAAGCCATCTGCATTTGGCTGCTATTTGTGTTGGGCTTAGAGGTGCCCAGGAGAGGCCAAGCTGTGAACCAAGGCAAACTGCCACTAGTGTCAGACCTACGGCTGCTTCTTGAGAGTTACAGGGCAAGCTGAGGCCAGCTGTTGCTTGTTTGAGAGATTTTAGGAAAGTCTGAATCATGAAGCAGGAGAGGCCAGTGGTATGGAAAAGCCACTGGAAACAGCTTGGATGAGCCTGCAAGTAGGGAGAGGCAGGGTCTCAGGGAATCACCAGGATGGGGTGAAAAGTGTGAACTAGGTTGATGGAGACTCAGATACAGCCCAGCCGACACTCTGTGGCAGGGAAGGCTCATCAAAGGAACCAAGGCTTCTGCCAGCACCTCTGTCTGGGAGGAAGCTGCCCCTCAAGAGCTCACCCTAATTCCAGGCAAATTAGTTCCTCCCCGAATGTCCCTGGTTCCTTTCAAGCTGCTGCTCCAGCACTGGAGCTCAGAGGGAATGAGTCCAAGTAAGTCCCTATGGGTCCTTTAAGAGGAACTGCTCAGGGCCAGCAGCTTCTGTGTCACTCAGGCACAATCTCTGTTGGTTTTTACAGCCAGAAGTTGTGAAGACTTCTCTACCTGGTACTGCAGTCCTGGGCTGTGGGCCTGGTTTGGAGCTGGGGCCCCTCGCTCCTCAGGGAAACCTCCACAGCCAAGATATTCCTCCCAAGTTTAAACTGCCACACGAGGGAGTGGAACCAGCCAGTTCCATGATTCCACCCAGCATCTCTGCCTCTCCTACCTGTCCCAATTTGCTTCTTCTTTAATTCTCTAGTAGTAGGCCTTCTATTCAGACCAGTTTCAGGTCGTTCTAAATGATGATTGTTCTGTATTTTAGTTGTAATTTTTATGTGGTTGTGGGAGGTGATAGTGGCAATTTATATGCCAATATCTTGACCTCACCTTGTAGTAGCTTTTTAAAATAAACTTTTCTCTTTCCAAAACAAACTACTTTTTAAAAATGTAAAATTGTTAATAAGGAATAGAAGTATTTTCTTGTTTCCAACTTTTAATTATGAGTTAATTTTAGACTTACAGAAAAGTAGTAAAAATAGCACAGAGTCACCTTACATCCTACTAGAGGTGAAAATCGTGCAAGGGCCTTGGTCCTGGCCCTCCACCCGCCACCACCTTGGCCAGGGAACTCTGCCACCTCTGCTCCACCCCCGCTGTGGCTTTGTTTGGAAGGAAGGACCTAGGGAAGGACATCAGAAGGATGTCTGGTCTAATTAGCATATTATGCTTTTATTATTATAGATACTTGCTCCTCTAGTGTTGGCATCTTCCGCAACCATAGTGCATGATCAAGGACAGGTTATTAACAATGATTCAAACAAACTACAGACTTTATTCAGCTTTCACTTGTTTTTCCATTAATATCTTTTTTTCTTTCCTGAATTCTATCTAGGACTTCAAGATGAATTGAGTTGATATTTCTTTTGAGTCCCCTGAAGTCTCTGGCAATTCATCAGTATTTTTTTTTTCTTTCATAAAAATGTTTCTTAAAGCAAATGTTTTGTTTATTATATGGAAGAATCATATGTGTGTTTATTTCTTTCAGGGAGGGGGCATGGTAATTGAACATGAAGCATTTGAACTCCTTGTTTACTTTAAAATATTAGATGTTTTTCCAATACATAAATAATATATAACAACTTAATCTTAGTAAGCTATATTAACTCAGATTAATAGAAAAAAGCTACAAACATTTGATTAAAAACGAATTTGTTTCATTGGATTGCTTGGGGGTTTTTGAGTGTTGAGTAGTATGAGTTCTTTATAAACTTTGGATATTAACCACATGTATAAATGGCAAATATGTTTTCCCATTTAGTAGGAAGTTCTTTCATTTTATTGATGGTTTTCTTTGCTATGCAGAAATGTTTTTGATATAGTCCTATTTCTTTAATTTTCTTTTGTTCATTTATTTTGTTCTTTGGAATCCACATGTAAATGAAATCATATGGAATTTGTCTTTTTCTGACTGACTTATTTCACTGAGCATAATACCCTCTTGGCCATTCTGTCACAAATGGTAAGATTTCATTCTTTCTTATGGCTGAGAAATATTCCACTATATATATGTACCACAGCTTTTTTTATCCACTCATCTATTGAAGGGCATTTGGGTTGTTCCCACATTTTGACTATTATATTGAATAAATAATACTGCAATGAACATATAGGTGTATATTAGTATTTTGGGATTTAGATAAATCCCCAAAGTGGAATTACTGGGTCATTAAAAAAAAAAAAAGCCGATCCATTTTTAATTTTTTAAGGAAACTTCCAACTGTTTTCCATAGTAGCTATACCAATCTACATATCCACCAACAGTGTACAAGGGTTCCCTTTTCTCTACATCTTCGCTAACACTTGTCATATGTGAATTTATTTCTTTTAAAGTGATTTTCCCTTTAAGCACTGTTTCAACCATATCCCACAAACTTGACAGGCTATATTTTCATTATTATCTATAAAATATTTTCTAATTTCTCTTATGATTTCTTCTTGGACCCATCAATTATGTATAGTATTACTGATTTTGTAATATTTAATTATCTAAAAATATTTCTGTTTTCGCATTCTAATTTAATTTCATTGTAGTCAGTCACAGAACACATTTAGTATGATTTCAGCTGTTTTACATTCATTGGGCCTTATTTTATAGCCCTGCATATAGAATATCTTAGTGTTTCAAGTGTCCTTAAAATATCTGTGTATTTTGCATTTTTCTTTAAAGTATCCCTTATATGACAATTAGATTAAGCCAGTAGATAGTTTGTTCAATATTGCATACACTTACTATGTTTTCATTTACTTTTCTAGCAACTACAAAAAAAGTATTGGAATTTCCAAATATAATTATGAATTTGTCTATTTCTCTTCCATACTCTCAGTTTTTGATAAGTTATTTTAAAACCCTATTGATTAGGATTGTCATATGTGTCTTCATCAAAATTTGACTCATATCAGAGTTTCCTAGCATTTTTTCTATCTGGTACTATTCCTTGTCTGAAGGCTCTTTTGTCTGGTATTAATGTAGCTATTCCAGCTTCCTATTAGTGTCTAAATAATATCTCTTTCTTTCATCCTTTTACTTTTAAGCAATCTGTGTGTTTATATTTAAAGGGTGTTTTGTTTGCAGTAGATAGCATATATAGGTCTCTGTATTTTAGTTAGTTATTTTAATGGAATTATCAATGTGATTGGAATTAATCTACTATTCTTCCTACATCCCACTTACCCATCTGTTCTTATTCCATTTCCTTCTTTTGGATTGAGTTTTCCCTTTTTTTTCTTTTTCTTTTTTTTCTTTTTTTTTTACATTTTTTTGGCTCATAAGTTGTATTTTCTTATTTTACTTTTTTATAGCTCTGGGATTTACTATATTCATCTTTATCACTGTCTACCTTTATATAATATTATGCCACTTTATGTACAATACAAGAAACTTAAAACGCCCTAGCTGGTTTGGCTCAAGGGATAGAGCGTCAGCCTGAAGACTGAAGAGTCCAAGGTTCGGGGTTCGATTCCAGTCAAGGGCATATGCTTGGATTGTGGCCTCATCCCCAGTAGGGGGTGTGCAAGAGGCATCCAATCAGCGATTCTCTCTCATCATTGATGTTTCTATCTCTCTCATCCTCTCCCTTCCTCTCTGAAATCAATAAAAATATGTTCAAAAAGAAATCTTAAAACAATAAACTATAGTAATTCTTCTTTGAATGACTGGAGGAGATTTTTTTGAATGGATATATTATCACATACATAAGAATCCTCCATAATTTACATAAGAACACCTACCGCAGTTGTAGTGCGTTAATAGTAATGTCTAATTTTTTATCCTTTCCATAGGCTAAAATGAAATTGCTGTGTCAAAGAGAGTGTTATTTATCTGGCACAAACTGTTATTGGGGGAGTTGTGTCCCTTTCCCCAATGAGTGCTGAGGGTGGAGTCCTTATGATAACTCAAGAAAAAGAATTTCCTGAGACTCACAGGGGAGGGTGAGAGATTTTTATTTGTGTGGAATTACATTCCTGGGTTTCCAAAGTCTCATTTTTTTTTTTTTCATTCAACCCCAGAAGAAGTAAAACTGGGGTTTCAGTAGAGCTAAAAGCAAAGCCATGGTCCAGTGTTTCCGTTCCATGTGGCAGCGGGGTCCAGTTCATCATCAGGCTAGTTGCAGTCCATTAATCCATTGTGTGGGGGATCCACATGGTCCACGAATGCAGGGGAGCCAAGAATGGGTGCCCCCTGCAACAAGAATATTAAGAACATCAAGAGGGAGAACTCGCTGGTTTAGGGGATTAAATATCTCACATCTTCATGTACTTGCCCCTCTCATTCTTGCCAGTGACCTCTGTTCCCAAGTGTGACTGACAGCCAGCGCCCTTGGTAGTCCCCCCAACTACACTGGGCATGTCTATATTTTCTTTGCTGGACCCCTGTGGAGTGTAACTTTGCAGCTTCCTGCCAGAGCTGCCCATTTGGCATGCCTATATTATTTGGCCCTTCCCTTTGCTCCTTTACTGTAATTGATAACTAATTAATTACAATGGTATCAAAATGACCAAGTTACCATCCAGAAAGATTATTTTCATTTAAACATAGCATTACTATCTGAGGGCATGCATATCATTGTGACCTTGCGAGTACTGGATATTTTAAAGGTTCTTAATCTTTAAGTAAAAAATTGATATCTTATTGTTGGAATGTCATTCATCTGAAAGTTAGTTTTGTTATTGTTGTGCTTGAATTGCATAACCCTGTTGGCCATTTACATGTGTTTATTTAAATTCTATCAATTTAAAATACGTACGTGTTTTAAAATATTAATAAGGGAAATGTTTCTACAATGAAAACAGCTATCCTGTGTCCCATATCTCATCCTTCCAGTCCTGTTGCTCCAAGTAAAACAGTTTTAATTCTTAGATTTCTATCTTGGGGCCTATAACGCTACTATTTTAGTGATTAGTTTTAGATGTTTACTCTTTACTTTCTACTCTTTTAGGTAGACTCTTTCTCCAGCCCTCTATCCTTCTTCCTCTGACCTCTCGATATACAGCTCTAGTTAAATCAAGAAGCAGTGTTTACATTATTGTGTCTGTGAGAACCCATCACTTTCATCTTCCTGTTTAAGTGTGGGCTGTTTACTCTCTAGGCCTGCCATTTTGCCATCAGGACGTTTTTTTGGTTTTGTTGTTTTTTTACATGTTCTCTGCATGGAAACCCCCCCTTTGTTGTTGTTTTTTATTGGGTCTCACGTCTTTATTCTTTTTTTATTTCTGCAGCATATTCTTTAGTAATTATAAAGAACCTCACATATTGTTTGAATATAGAACTTCAGGCATTAAATAATTTTAATAAAAGTTGAGGATGTTGTTGTCTTGAGTGGTTTTTGAAAATTGGGTGCATTCTGATTTTTATCTCTTTGGATCCAACCATTCACTTTTTTTTAATATCTGGGGATGTTTTCTTTACCTTGATGTCCTAGAATCTCATACCTGTGCACATTGACCTTCACTGTGACTGGCATCTGGCAGACCTTTTCAATCTAAAGGTCCTTATCCTTTTAGCTCTGAGAAATTTCCTTTCATTATTTCTTTTGAGACTACTCCTTTTGACTTTCTCTGATCTCTCATCCTGGAAATTTTGTCAGTCAGATGTTACATTTCATTAAGTGATTCTTTATTTCTATTCTCTGTTTTCTATCTTTTCCCTTTTATTCTAATTTCTGAGATACTTTCTGTTCTAACCCATACACACATGGCTTTTTTCATTTTGGTAATCATTGTTGACTTTCAAGAGCTCTTATTCTCTGCTCCTTTTCTATAGCAGAGAATCTATACTAAAAGAACTATTTATGGCAATTTTTGTTGTTCTTTATATCATCTATTTCTCACAAAACCATTTTTTGTTTTCCTTGCCATGGTGCCCCTCTTTCATATAGAAGTGTCTCCTCAAATTCCAGCTGATCATTGGCTATGAGCTTACATCTAAGAGGGAGGCCCTGAGATTTCTACTTCCAGCTGTATTATGGACTTGATTCTCTGCAGTGCATTCCTTCTACAGAATGACTAGTCTTGGATAAGTCATTTTATGGTGCATTGTTGAGCTTTCAGGAAGTGACAGAAGATGTGAGCTCCCTTCCCAGCATAAAGCAACCACTGCAGTGAGAAGGCAAAAACAGAAGCCTTCTGCTGACACCTGAGCGGAACTTGTTGAGCAGAAAGGCAGAGCAAAAGTAAGGTTTCTAGTAAAGCAAGTACTGACCAAAGGCAGCAGAAAAAGATAAATTTTTAAATTCCTGCTATGTGTGAAACTTGAAAATATACATTACTCACTGCTGGGCCAAAGAATACTAGTATATTACAATGGAAATTTACAATATTTAGAGCAGTTGTTCAGTGGATAGAGTGCTGGCCTGCAAACTGAAGGGTCCTGGGTTTGATTCCAGTCAAGGGCACAAGCCCTGGTGTGGGGCTGTAGTAGGCAGCCAATCTATGATTCTCTCTCATCATTGATGTTTCTATCTCTCTCTCCTACCCCCTTCCTCTCTGAAATCATTAAATATATATTTTTTAAAAAACAATATTTAGAGCAGAACATAATTTAAACACTACATATTAAAACTTGTGGAATACAAGTAAATTCACAGCCTTAAGTATTCATATTTAAAAAAACAAAAATTAAAACATTCAAGTTAACAAACTAAGCAAAGAACAAAAGAATAACTTCAAAGAAAACAAAAGATTTAAGAGATACAGAAATAAGAGAGTAATAAAATAGGAAAGTATACAATACAGAGGATCAATACATAGAAACACCTGGTGAAGAGATCAAGAGAAAAAATAAAAAAGGCATATCAATTATATTAGACATGAAAAGGGGGACAAAGTTATAAAAGTAAGAGAAACGACAACTTTATGTAGAATAATGCACACTGTATGTAGATAAATTTAAAATTTTAAGTAAAATTCATATTCAAAAATGATAATCAAAACTGATCCAAGAAGACATAGAAATGTGAATAAATCTGCAACCATTAACTAATTGAATCAATAGATAAAATTATTTTGACAAAAACTATGTCAGAGGTATCAAAGCAAGTTTTGCCAGACTTTCAAGGACAGATCAGGAAGGATAAGGAAGGGACACCCCTCCCTCATTCTGTTGGCCTCAGTTCATATTGGAAACATTATAAGGAAAAATACATATGATCATTTTAGTAACAGAAAAATTATATTATCAAATTTAGCACCTACTCATGATTAACAACAACAGAAACACTAGGAATAGAAAGAGAGGTTCCTACTGATAACAGCAAAAACAAAAGCAAAATAAAACAAGAAATACAGGAGCAAGCATCGTTTTTAATGCTAAAATGTTAAAAAGTATTTAAAATCAGGAACAAGACAAGGATGCCTGTTATTCAAGCTTCTGTTTCACTATTGTAACCAGTGTCCTTTGCCAGTGTATTGAGTCAAGAAAATTACATTAAAACTAGAGATGTGGTGCACAAGTTCATGCACAGGTGGGGTCTGGCTGGCCCACCCCGATGGGGGCCCATTGGGTGGGGCTGGCCATGGGGTCTAATGCTGAGAACTATAGATTTCCCCCAGCTGGATCTAATTATACTTTAAGGATGGCCAAAAGAAAACCCACAAGAGAACTGTTTTTGCATTTAACACGCCATGAGATAAAATTGTTTATATGTTGTTTGCAAATATATATCAAGATGGATGATGGCCTTTATTGATTTTTGCATTCTTCCTAGGACTCTGCCCTCAGTTCCCCAATATGATCTTCATGTCGGTTTGTTTTAGTGTTTCTGTTTTTGAATGTGCCTACCCTTCACTGTTGCTCCTAGCAGCCTGTGGGTCCTCTTCATCGCCTCTTTTAAAAAAAGTCTGAAAGTTCCCCCAATCTGCAAGGCATTGCAATTTCAAAAATCCCCACCCAGCCGCTCTACATTCCTCAGCAAAGGACCCCCATCCCATTAATACTGAGGTCACCTTTTCAGTTAACTTGGAATGTCTTCTGGGACTGCGGGCTGTGCAGAGAGAATTCCACAGGTTTGCTGCAGGATTAGCAGAGCCCTCTGGAGACTCTGGTCAGGGACAGAAGGGACTGATAATTATTTTTTTGTGCTTTCACTAAATGTACATGCACCAGGGAGCCAGGCAGTGATTTAGGGGTGTTAGGGGCTGATTGGGGGTGGGGCTGGCCAAGGATTGAGGTTGAAGGGGGCCAGATCGGGTCCAGATGAGGCTGGTTGGCTACCACAGTGTGCATCATAACTCCCAGTTTTTCTGGTCATTCTGGTTGTTCTGATCATTCTGCCATAATGGTCACGTGGCTTTTATATATATACTAAAGGCCCGGTGTATGAAATTCAAGCACAGGGAGGGGAGGTGTCCCTCAGCCCAACCTGCACCCTCTTCAATATGGGACCACTCAAGGATTGAGTCTAAACAAGCAGTCGGACATCCTTCTCACAATCCAGGACTGCTGGCTCCCAACTGCTCACCTGCCTGCATTCCTGATTATGCCTAACCACTTCTGCCTGCCATCCTGATCACCCCCTAACCACGCCCTTGCCAGCTTGATTGATACCTAACTGCCCTTTCCTACAGGCCTGGTCACCACCAACTTCCCTCCTCTGCCAACCTGGTCACCCTAACTGCCCTCCTCTGCTGGCCTGATCGCTCCCAACTGCCCTCCCCTGCTGGCCATCTTGTATCCAATTGAGACACCCATCTTTGAACACATGGGGGCAGCCATCTTGTGTGTTGGAGTGATGGTCAATCTGCATATTACTCTTTTATTAGATAGGATAGAGGCCTGGTACACAGGTGGGGGCCAGCTGATTTGCCTTGAAGGGTATCCTGGATCAGGGTAGGGGTTCCCTTGGGGATGAGGGGGCCTGGGTGAGGGGCCTGTGGTGGTTTGCAGGCTGGCCACGCCCCCCTGTGACCCAAGCAGAGGTCCTGGAATTTATTTATCTCCTATAATTGAAACTTTGTATCCTTCAACAGAGGCCTGAGCAGGCAGGGCATGCAGGAAGCTTGGCTTCCTCCACCACCAGGGAAACCCAAGCCACCTCTTCACTCCCTGGCCACAGCCATTTTTGTTGTGATTTATTTATCTTCTATAATTGAAACTATGTAGCCTTCAGCAGAGGACTGGGCTAGCCAGGATGTTGAGGAAGCTTGGCTTCCTCCATCACTGGGAAAACCAAAGCCTCTTGCTCACTCCATGGCCACAGACATCTATGTTGGGTTAATTTGCACACTTGCTCCTGATTGGCTGGTGGGCGTGACTTATAGGTGTGGTGAAGGTATGGTCAACTTACATATTACTCTTTTATTAGATAGGATGGAAATCTAAATTATGATCACAGATATATATATAGATAGATAGATAGATAGATAGATAGATAGATAGATATAGATAGATAGATAGATAGATAGATAGATAGATATATGGATTGGAAAAAGATAAACAAATTGTCAGTATTTAATTATATGAGAGTTTATGTTTTAAAAATCACATAAAAAACTCTAAGATTAGTTATTAGAAATAATGTATTGAGCAAGATGAGCTATGAGTGTCTAAAACCAGGTTCCAACTGGATAAAAAGCAATACAACTCTGTTTATTTTAGAAAAATAAAATACTAAGAAAATTCAAAATGGAAACACAAAGACCTACAAAAAAAACATTACACTACCAGCCATGCACAGTCCAGATTTCTGATCCTGAAAGTGGCTGAGTGCCAGGCACCAGTGTCTGGCCCATCTGGTGGGCTGCCCTGCCTCCAGCTCCCAGCCTTCCAGAGGCAGGTCCTCCCTCTGCCAGGAGCTGTTCCAGCTGCTCTCAGAGGTTGCTTCAAGAACAGAAAAGACTACAGTTTTCTTCCCCCAAACTCCATGTTCCCTGAGATCTCTCAGAATTAAAGTCTCCAGAGCGGGAGAGGATTTGTCTGAGTTCATCCCTAGAGTCCTTGTTCTTGGTAAATCCACAGGAATAACTGCTTGGTCTTTCCAGGTTCCGATGCTTCCTTCTTATTTGGTCTGAGGAATCCAGTTAAATCTCCTTTCTCCTGGGAAATGTTATTCCATTAGAGTAGGGGTGTCGAACTCAATCAGAGAAGGGGCCAAAATCTAAAATCCAGCCTAAATCGCGGGCCGAATGGTTTACTGAACAGTCATAAACTGTCATTGTGATGGAAACACAGCGGAGTGCAGTGATGACAGCGCGGTGCGGGCCACATTGCAAGGCCTGGCGGGACGGATTTGGCCCGCGGGCCTTGTGTTTGACACATGTGCATTAGAGGATGAGAATATCAAAATATCAAAAGTATTCCCAGCTATTGGTCATGGTTCAATTCCCAGTCAGAACACATGTCCAGGTTTCCAGCTCTATCCCCAGTGTGGGGGGCATGCAGGAGTCAGCAGATCACTGATTCTCTCTCATCATTGATCTCTCTCTCTCTCTCTCTCTCTCTCTCTCTCTCTCTCTCTCTCTCTCTCCCTCTCCCCCCCTTCCTCCTTCTCCCTCTCCCCTCCTCTCTGAAATCAATTTTAAAATATTTATTAAAAATGATACTAAAAGTTTTGAGAAAACAGTATGGTGATTACCAAATGAGAAAGGGCGTGGGGGAGATTGAAGAGGGTAAAGAGGATAAATAGTGGTGGAACAAGACTTGACTTGTAATGGTGAACACACAATACAGTGTACAGATGATGTATTATAGAATTGTACACCTGAGCCCTATACAATTTTATTAACTAACTAGAAGCCCAGTGCATGACATTCGTGTGTGTGTGTGTGTGTGTGTGTGTGTGCACGCGCGTGCGCGTGTGCATGAGCAAAGGGGTGAGGGAGCAAGGAGTCGCTCAGCCTGGCCTGTGCCCTTTAGCAGTCTTGGAGCCCTTGGGAAGTGTCCAACTCACCTAAAGGCTTAGGGGGAGCAGGCCCAAGTCACAGTCAGACATCCTTAGCACTGCTGCAGAGGCGGGAGAGGCTCCAGCTACCCCCTCCGCCACTGCAGTTGTGCCACACTTGCAGCCGTCAGCTTGGATTGAGGCTGAGTGGTGGGGCTCCCCCTGTGGGAGCATACTGACCATCAGGGAAAAGTTACTGCATTGAATGTCTGCCTCCTGGTGGTCAGTGTGCAACATAGCAACCGGTCATTCCACCATTCAGTCAATTTGCATATTACCCTTTTATTATATAGGATGTCACCTCAGTAAATTTAATTTTAAAAAGAAAAAATAATAAAATAAATAAAGGCATTAAAATATACACATACAGCCGAAACCGGTTTGGCTCAGTGGTAGAGCGTCATTCTGTGGACTGAAAGGTCCCAGGTTCGATTCCCGTCAAGGGCATGTACCTTGGTTGCAGGCACATCCCCGCTATGGGGCGTGCCAGAGGCAGCTGATCAATGACTCTCTTCCATTGATGTTTCTAACTCTATCTCTCTCCTTTCCTCTCTGTAAAAAATCAATAATATATATACAGGAAGACATTTTGTCACATGATAAATTTAAGAATCAATAATCTTCAGGTTTAGAGCTAGAACCTAATATCTCTAGCTCGTGTGTTCTAAACTGGGGAATAATTGTCCCCAGAGGACATTTGGCAAAATCTAGAGACACAGTTAGTTGTCACAGTTTGAGGAGATGGTGGTGGTGTGTGGCAGTGCTGCTGGCATCTGATGGGGAGAGGCCAAGGATCTTGCTGAACATCCTACAACATACAGCCCCACAACAAAGGGGCTCTGGCTCCGAATGTTAGCAGTGCTGAGGTTGAAACTCCTGCTCTAAACCAACAGCTCATCCTCTGAAAGTTGTAAATCTAAACCATCGTCACTATAATAACAATTAGCATTTATTGAGCACTTAGCATATCCCAGACATGGTGCTAAATAAATCTCATACGTACATTATTTTCGAGGAACCTCCATAACTATGCCTGTGAGGAAGGCACTATTCTTATACCTACTTTACATATGAGAAAACTGCGGCTTAGAGAGGTTTTTAGGAAATGATATAAGATTGTGAATTGACTAAAGATAAAGCTGGAATTCAAACTGGTCTGTCTGATTCCAGGACCAGAATGCTCAACTAAGCTAAGGTCCTCCTGAGTTTGGGCCAATGCCCTCATTTTATAGATGAGAGAACTATCTAGGATTTTAATGTAGACTTGTTCCTCTTTCAGTCTTGCAGTTAGATTCAATAATGATGTAGGACAGGTTTCACCCAGAATTATTTTTATACTACCAGAGAACTGATTGGTTGAAAATCTGTATATCTCTTACTACTACTCAATTCAACATAAAGTGATCTCTCTAAGGCCGAACAACTGGCTAAAGGAGGGACTGAGAAAAGTTCCACACACACACCCCTCACACACTTCGAGGTATGTCTTTATGGAACTTGATTGTCACCTCCTCAAAGGAATGCTTTGTGTGCTTATATAAACACTAGATGCCTGGTGCACAAAATTCGTGCATGGGGTTTGGGGGAAGGGGGTTCCCTCAGCCTGGTCTTGGCCTGCAAAGACACCAGCATCCCTCACCCTGGCCTCTAGCCAGAGGTTCCTCCCCTCCTTCACACAGCCTTTGGGAAGATGCTTGTCCTGGGGCCTGCTCAGGGCCCTAGCCCATGACGCCCTGCAGTTCAGATACATGGGTGCTTGGGCTTTCAGGCCTGGCTTCCTCACCTGGCATGGTAAGCATCAGCTGCCATGGGAGCCTTGCCTCAGGAATTGCCTCCTTGGACCATACTACTTGTGGGTGTGTGTGGTGGGAGTGGCCTCGGTGGCAGTGATTTGATGTCTGTAGCGTGCCCTCTGGACAACCCCTCACCCACCACCCCTTGAGGCTCCATGCTGGTCCCATCTGGACTGCTGGCAAGGGGCTTCCAGTCTTCAACTATTATAAAGGCTGCAGGAGGAGGACCCTGGCACCCATAGGGCTCTGTCAGTATCAAGAACTGGAAAGATCAATTTTTCTGGTTCCTACCCTGCCATGGGGACACTGAGCTCGGGTCCCTAGAGGCCCCTTCCCTCCCACCGCATGGCAGTGGCTTGGACACACCCAGTCCTCTGGCCAGAGACCCCTCCTTTCCCTCCATGACCAAGGAGCGGATGCTGGGCTCCCGTTGCTGGGGCAATGCTGCCAGCATCTGCTTTGGGCACCGCCATTTTGTTGTGGAGTGATGGCTAATTTACATATTACTCTTTTATTATATAGGATGTGTATGTCTATATATGTATAATATATCTATGTCTATATATATTCACATAAACAAGGCTGTGTAAGAAAAATTATAGGTAGTGTCATGGCATGCCGTTTATTGATGTTGTGATTTTGGCATTGCCTCTGTGTGGTATCAGAGTAGTCCGTCCCTAAGCCCTACAGTCACCACCTTCAGTAAGGACTCATTTCTGTGTCAGAATACTTGCTAGAACTTCCTAAATAGGAAACAATATAATAATGATTTAAATCATTCTTAAGAGTTTCAGTACTTAAGAATGATCTAAATCATTATTATGAGGACTTTGTTATTTACATCTAGATGCACTGTGTTTTCAAGATTTATTTTTAATTGGGGTTGCAGAATCTATTACTAATTAACCCCCAATACATATTCAGCTTGTGTCTGTAATTAAATGAAATGTAACTCTCCTGAAGGAAAAAGTGTTATCACACCTAGTCTGGCAAGACCTTTGTATTTGTAAAAAGAAATAAAGCTTTAAAAACACAAGTGTAGAGAATCCAAGATGGCTGCACAGGTAAACACCTAGCCGCAGCTACACACAACAATTTCAATAAAACACAACTAAAATATAAAGTGGACATTACCCAGAACTATAGGAAAGTCAACTGACTGGAAATTCTACAACGAGAAGCAAGGAGAAAACCAGAAGGAAGAGTGGAGGAGCTGTAAAAGCCTAAGGTACGGAGACACGGCGCACATGCAGAGGATGGAGCCGGAGAGGAGGAAGGCTGAGTGCCTGGCTGGCATTCCCTAACGGGAAGGAGATAAAAGCTCCGACTGTGCTGAACCCCAGACCCCACAGCGCTAAACCCCAGTTCTATGCCAGGGAGCCAGAGCTGTGAGGCAGAAACCCGGGGAGCGGCGAAAGGCAGAGGCCCGGAGGCGCGCACATTGCATGCAGAGGACGGACTGTTGACTCTGCTGCCAGATTGCCCTGGCGGGAAGGAGACAGAGGCTCCAGATTGTGCTGAGCCCCAGTTCCAACTGCTCTGAACCCCAGTTCTAGGCCAGACCCCGGGGACCCACGCTCATCCAGAGGAAGCTGGGCTTTAAGGCCGAACCCCGGGGGAGCGGTCAAAGGAGGTCCCGGAGGCTGGCACATTGCGAGCAGAGAAGGGACGGTTGGCTGTGCTGCAGTATTGCCTTGGCAGGAAGGAGACAGGGGCACCAGACTGCTCTGAACGCCACCTCCAACCCTACTTCCAACTGAACTGAACCCCAGTTCCGGGCTCATTGGGGGAGAGCCTAGACTGTTTGGTAAAACAGGTGAAAATCGAGGGCACCTTTCTCTCAGAGGTGCTTCCAGTGAGTACTGAAGGACCCTGGGGATTACTGAGACACAGGAGCCGCATAGGGCAGGGCTGATGGAAGCCAAGCCTGTAGGCTCTACCGTGAAACTCCATCCCATAAGGGAAGCTGCAAAAATGCTGAGACAACGAAATAGATCACAAACGAAAGAAATGGAGGACAAAAAGTGACTGGATATAAAGTTCAAAACCACACTTATAAGGTTGTTCAAGAATCTCCTAGAAAAGGCCGATAAAATAAATGAGACCTGTGAGGATATGAAAAGGGATCAACTAGAAATAATAAGGAATCAACAAGAAATAATAAGGGATCAACAAGAAACAAAGAATACATTGTCTGAAATAAAAAATATTATACAGAGTCCTAAAAACAGAATGGAAGATCAAAAGAATCAAGTCAAAGATTTGGAACATAAAGAGCCAGAAGACACTCCTCCACAGAAGCAAGAAGGCAAGAGAATCCAGAAAGTTGAAGATAATGTAAGAAACCTCTGGGACAACTTCAAGCGAACCAACATCAGAATTATGGGGGTCCCAGAAGATGAGAGAGAGCAAGATATCGAAAACATACTGAAAGAAATAGTGACAGAAAACTTCTCTCACCTGGTGAAAGAATTAGACGTACAAGTCCAGGAAGCACACAGAACTCCAAACAAAAGGAATCCAAAGAGGACCACACCAAGATAAATCATAATTAAAATTCCAAGAGCAAAAGACAAAGAGAGAATATTAAAAGCAGCAAGAGAAAAGCAGGTAGTTACCTATAAAGGAGCACCCATACGATTGTCAGCTGACTTCACAACAGAAACCATGCAGGCCAGACGGGAATGGTAAGAAATATTCTAGGTGATGAATAGTAAGGACCTACAGCCAAAAATAATCTATCCAGCAAAGCTATTACTCAGAATCAAAGGCCAGATAAAGAGCTTCACTAATAAAAAATAAAAAATAAAAAAAAAACTAAAGGAGTTCATCAGCACCAAACCAGAATTATATGAATTGCTGAAGGGGGTTCTTTTGGAAGAGAAAGTAAATAAAGATAAAAATTATGAACAACAAATATGTAACTATCAACAAGTGAATCTAAAAACCAAGGAAATTAAAAAAAAACACTGATGAACAATATTAACTGTTGAATATAATAGAATCAGAGGTATGAAAGGGGAGTGAACTGATGATTCTCAGGGAAAAGGGGAGAGGAGGGTGTGGGAAGAGACTGAACATAAACTGTGCACCTATGGATGAGGACAATGCGGGGTGGGGAAAGGGCAGAGGGTGGGGTGGGAACCTGGTGGAGGAGAGCAATGTGGGGGGGGGGGGGGAAGAAGAGGAACATTTGTAATAATATGAACAATAAAGATTTATTTAAAAAAAAAAACAAAAACAAAAAAAAAACAACAAAGTGTACATTAGCATGGTGCTTGCAGGTTAAGACATCCTGACAGTAGTAAAAGATTTACAGGTTTTCAACCAAACAGTTCTCTGGTAGTATAAAAATAATTCTACATGAAACCCATCCCACATCTGGGTCTGCAAGGGTGGGCAGTTGGAGACGATCAACCCTACAGGGGAGGGCAGTTAGGTGTGACCAGGTTGGCTGAGGAGGGAAGTTGGGGGCAAACAGGCTGGCAGGGGAGCAGTTAGACATCAGTCAGGTTGGCATGGGAGTGATTAGGGGGTGATCAGGCTGGCAGGCAGAAGTGGTTAGGGGCAATCAGGAAGGAAGGTAGGTGAGCAGTTGGGAGCCAGCAGTCCTGGATTGTGAGAAGGATGTCCGACTGCCCATTTAGACCCGATCCCACTGAGCAGTTGAACATACCTTGAGGGGTCCAAGATTGGAGAGACTGCAGGCTGAGCTGAGGGACACCCCCCACCCCATGAATGAATTTCGTGCACCGGGCCTCTAATATTAAATAAACTAGAGGCCCGGTACATGAAATTCATGCACTGAGGGAGTTGTTCCCCAGCCTGGCCTGTGCCCTCTCAGTGCAGGAGCCTCATGATTGGTCGCCCCAAAGAAGTAGGCCCATCCAATCCTGATGGATTGTCCCAAAGCGGTGGGCCAGAGCTGGGAGTCTCACCTCTGCACTGCACAGGGCCATGGGACCCCCAGGCCTGGCCATGTGGAGAGGCCACCAGGCCTCACCTCCACACTGTGCACACAGTGTAAAGTCTCTGCCCACCCACGTGGGCCCACTGCCTCCTGGTGATGGGTTGTGGGATTGTGATGGTGTGAGGGCATCATGGAATGAGGGTGTGATGACCACCTAAGCTATTATTAGTATAGATGTGTGAGGTGATTGGGAGAATCCATATCAAATCATCACATTGTACACTTTAATCTTACAAGTTTATTTCTCAGTTATGCCTCAACAAAGCTGGCAAAAAAAATATATACAGAAATACACATAAAACAAAATGTGTTGATAATTGACCAAAATATGTGAGCAGAGGCCCACAGACCTTGCCCTGCGTTTCCCCGGAGCAGTGGTTCAGTGTTCACTAACCCAGTGTGCACACTGACATTCCAGAACATAGCTCCACAAATGGTGAGAACTGAATGTCATTGCTTCCTGTGATAGTTGTAGTTTTAGGTATTTTGGGGAGAATCTTCTTGAAAATGTGTATACTTGATCTGCTCTAATTTTTATTTGTATTCTTAGATTATAACTAGTTACTCTAGTAGTAGTTATTCTATTACAGAATATATATTGTAATAACTTAATTTAATCTTATTTTCAAGGCCAACAGCTTTTTCAGGTTATTCTAGTTTACCTTTTAGTCATAGTTAATGTTACTTCCTATGGAAGACGCCCACTGAGAAATAATTTATAATTGCTACTACTAAGGCTTCACCTTCTATCCCCTTCCAACAGAGTAAGAAATGTATCATTAATAAAAATTCATAAATGATTTAAATGAGAAACCCCAATATTTCAAGGCATAATACTTGTGTTTAAAAAATATATTATATTAAACATAGTGCAGGTTAAGTAAATTCTTTTTGTATGAAGATATTTCCATGTGGAAGATGTCCAGGTTATGCATCTGTGCCCAGTTAATATTTAATATTAAGAATTTAATAATATTTAAGTGAAAACATTTTTCTTATTTAAATAAGAATTTCTTCTTGGGATGTAAACCACCAAATAATCATGCAAGAAGACAAAAAAGACAGAAAAGTAGTTCAAATAATATAACTGAATTAGTTATGTGTGTGAGGGAGGGAGTATGTTTGCATGCACATAAATTAGAAATTATCTTAATCTACTAATTCATGAAGATACATTATTACTTTTATGTTTAAATAACAATAAATGTCAATGTATGTGGAATCTAGTAAGTACCAAACAAATGTTTTGGGGGAAAGGAAGTAAGGGAGAGGGAGAGAATGAAGGAGAAGGAATTTAGCTACTTAATTTTTTAAATGTGTAAGAAAGAAAATAGCCACAGATGCTCATAAGATACTACTTGCTAATGGAAGCATACAAAATGCTGGATAGACATTTATTTAGGGAGAATGAGTGACTGGTTTATAGCAGGAGATTGAGGCCCTCCCACTAAAGACTGGAATGGCCTTGAACAAGCCTCTTAGCCCTAGAACTAAAAAGTGTGACCAACCACATTCTCCAACCAAAATGTCCATCATGTGTGACTTTCTACCTTTACTCATTTAGCATCAAAGCCATCTTATGTGGCAAACATTGCTATTTCGATCCTACAAAAAAAAAAAAAAAAAAAAAAAAAAAGCTGAGGCTCAAGGAGCTCCATAACTTGTTCAGGGTCACACAGCTAATAAATGGTGGAAATGGAATTTGAGCTTGGGTCTGTTCAACTCCAAAATCTATGCTCCTAACTAAATGTTAACCTTCACCATAAGCATCAACCCATTTTTCTAGATGCCCTTTTGATTCTTGAGTGATATGCTTCAATATTGTCAGCTATTTCTGTGTGTTTTAGGTGCTGTAATAGGGGGAATAAAATAATATATTCTTAAGTGTTCTATACAGTGCTAATAATTGACACTATTTTTAAAGGATCATGTGATGGAAGTTGGCTGTAGAAGTAAATCATCTGAGTAGGAGTTTTTTAATTTTGGTAGATGTTGACCACCTGGAGAAATTGTAACTCTTAACCATTGGAAAGTTCCTTCTTCCTTTCCCCTCTCTCCCACCTGATTTCTCAATATAAGATCTATTGTATATGAAACGCCTATCGGGGCATTTTGGGGGAATAAGAAGACTCTAAAAGTGGAAATGCCAAGTAAGAGGTCTGTGTTTCACATCAGTGTACATCTGCCCTTTCTGAGATTGATTCTTGCTGTAGTTGAAAGTATCCTAGATTTTAGCTTTGGTCTTGGTTGCTAAGTGTCAGCATTGGTTACAATTGGTTACACCATTGGAACCTCTCTCAGCCTATGTTTCTTAAAAGGTTGGAATAGAAAATCCTTGACTTCTCATTTACTTATAAAATGTTTGATTTTACATCTCTTTGATATTTACCATGTATTCATATAATATGAAGACATGTGCTATATTTATAACTTAAGGGAAGAATTTAAATTGGCATGTATACGATAACATACACACATGCATCTCTCTAATACTACATTGTGTAGAAATTGTTCATTATGCTTGATAACCATGGCACTTTTTTCTGTGCCCCACTCTTTGGGTTGAACGATTTATAAAAATCATGGCTTATTTGGAGTAAAATTTACATTCTTTTATATTAAAGCAAAGTTATTACTTAGAAGTAAGAGACCAGTGGATTCCCCAAGATATCCTCTTACTCTCTAAATGGCAGATGGCTTTAGTGACAGCTACCAGAACTTTTAACTGCTGCTGACCTTTAGGAATAGAGATTTAAATGGACAAGGCTTGATGGGTGTAATATTGTGGAATTAGAACTGTGTTCTGATTTTTCTCACTTTGAAAACTATCATCCTGAATTTCAGAAAACACGTGTTAAAATTGTCTAAGTGCTTCAAAAATAGTAACATCAATATACCTTTATTAAATTGTTAATCCCTTTGATTGATGTTTTTAATCAGGAAACAACACACGTGGCATATAGCTCTGTAGCTAATCCTGTCTCCGTGTGATTTATGTCGATATGCATCATTATGGAAACATAATGCTTCATGGAGTAAATATTAGGAAATTAGGTGTTCTGTGTGAATAGCCTTACTACAAGATTATCTCTCTTAAATGCCTTAAAGAACTTCTAAGTCAGTCTTCAATAAAAGTCTCTTTAAAATATGTACTCTCCTATTTCTCCTTAGAGTATAGCAAACTTAATTTTATATTTTCTTGATGCTCTAGGGTTCTTGTTAAAACATTTTTTACTATGCTATGTCCTGAATAATGATGCTCACAGGGGCTAATAACGGGTATAGGATCATTTAATCTTTTAAAAATCTCCGCCCGCATTTCTGTGTGGGGCTATCTCTCCTATCTGCCTGCTTCTTGCTTTCTAATTTATGTTTCCAATCTGGCATGGGCTTGGAAACCAGACTACCAAGCCCATTTAAATTGTATCTAAAATTAACATAAACTAGCTAGGGGAGCGAGTCTGGGGAGCTCTCACAATGATTGAACTACATGAGGTTTAATGCATGGACTTGTGCCATCCGTGAGCTGGCTGCATTGCCTTTTTGGCTTCGTGCTAGCTGGAAACTCGACTGTGATTTAGATAAATGAATGCTGCAATGATTTAAAGCTCTGGAAAGTATTTTAAAGTAATTTCTGTATTCATATAGGGAAAGAAAATTTGTTGGCTCTATTTCAAATCATTAAGAAAGGTGAAATTCCCCTAATTTTAAATACATCAATATAAAGAAATAATACTAACTGTGCTGCAGAATCATACTTTAACTTTTTTTAAAAAATATATTTTATTGATTTTGTACAGAGAGGAAGGGAGAGAGATAGAGAGTTAGAAACATCAATGAGAGAGAGTCATCGATCAGTTGCCTCTTGCACACCCCCTACTGGGGATATGCCCACAACCAAGGTACATGCCCTTGACCGGAATCGAACCCGGGTCCCTTCAGTCCCCAAGCCGACGCTCTATCCATTGAGCTAAACCGGTCCCGGCTCATACTTTAACTTAATTGATTCACTTGATATTTCAGTGGTTTCTTTAAATTGGGGGGAAAAAAATAACACAATATGGAAGACTTTTTTCTTCCATTAACTTCAGCTCACAATCTGAAGGACTTTTATTCCCCATATTTTTTTCTAAGCAACCATTAGCCCAATATAAATTTTACAATTTCATTGAGGCAAATTAAAATTTTAACTGAACCTTCTCATAAACCAGCAATGTAAGGTTTGATGAGAGTATAATGACTGCATTAGAGAAATAATCCAACTTTTGGTTTAAGACAGGTGCATTTTGAAATTACCTTTTCTAAGTGAACAAAGCCTGGCATACTTTAAAATGAAACCCTTCCTATAAAATTGCCGCCTCGAATTTGTAAGTTGAGATTTGGATTTTCTTTCACCCTTTTTTCCCTCTATAAACTTGTTTCTTATCTTTGAGGTTTTGATAAGAGAATAATAGTCTGGATTTTCTCTGTATCTGAAGATGTCAGTTGTAGGCAATTTTCATAAATGAAGTATTCATATAAGTTTGAATGTGTGATTTCCCTTTTTGGAAAATTAAAATGCCTTTCCTAGGCTATCCAAATTAGGACATGACAGTAACTTTAAAATGAACATTTAGAGGTAAAAGTTATACTTTGAATATGAATGACAGTAAATCTCATTAGAGGTATTGTTCAAAAAAAGTTAGACAAGCCTTGTATGAAATAGGGTAGTAGTAACTTCTTACACATGATATTCAGGATGCCTAGAATTTGTTTGAGCTCACTTTCCAACTGCTTTGTTTTCCCCCTCTATCTTGTGGTGAATAATTTTTTTCCAGCCTCATCACTATGGTGGTCTCTATGGCCCAGTGATCTCCCTTTTGTTGTTTCTCATCTAATTTCATTTCCCCAGGAAGCCCATTTCCTCTTTTGATTTTGTTCTGAGCTCTGTTTGGTTGCCTCTCTGCTTTTGATTTCTTGTCAGCTCTTCAGTTATAGAGATGCTGTTGCCCATGGGACATTTTCTCTCTGATGCCCCAACTCCGCCTCCTTTATCCCACCGCTGCCCCAAAGCAGACTTTTTCCCAACCTCCCCATCTTGGTTGGGGTTTCACTCAAATTTGATGCAGAAAAGGATTTAATATAGGTTATTAGGTGCTTACATCACTAGAAGAATGAAAAAGTGACGGGACGTTACGTGAATGCAATTAGTCAAGAGTCAGAAAGAAACACAATAGAAACTCAGACACGGGCCTGAAGATTCAAGTGTACAGATGCATTAATTCCCTAATAAAAATCCTTAGAATAAAAAGCAGCACCAGCAGAAAACCCTTGTGTAAGTGTGGGGAACAGTATCCTAGTTCCTGCCCAACCAGTTTGGCTCAGTGGTTGAGCATCGACCTATAAACCAGGTTTGATTCCTGGTCAGGGCACATGTCTAGATTGTGGGCTTAATCCCCAGACTGGGGAGTACAGGAGTCAGCCAATTGATGTTTCTCTCTCATCATTGAGGTTTCTCTCTCTCTCTCTCTCTCTCTCTCTCTCTCTCTCTCTCTCTCTCTCTCTCTTTCTCTCTCTCTCCCTCTCCCTCTCCCTCTCCCTCTCCCTCTCCCTCTCCCTTCCTTTCTGAAATCAATAAAAATTAAAAAGAATCTTAGTCCCTAAGAATAGAGAGTAAGGATGAAACTGAGAAGAGGACTCAGTTATTGAAATTAGGGTTCCAGGATCAGAACCCTCAAGCAGAGCAGGCTCAGCCTGATTTTTAATGGCCACTCGATCGCCAGTGCCAAGCTGTGTGCCTAGACATAGGATGTGCTAAAAACAACAGCAACAACAGAGATGTGTTGTAAAAACGAATAAATTAAACCCACAGATAAATTGTCAAAATTTGCTCGTTGACTTGCCGCAGAGCAGACAGTTGAGGTCTGCTTGTCCTCCCTGCCCTCCACGCGCGGGACAATGAGTGGGGCAGGTCCGCAGGGTCCAGATGACGCTCCCATTGAGACAGAGCACAGCTGGTGAGATCTGACCATGGCATTTCCGTAAAAGCAACTTCAGTCACAGGAGATGCAGATGCCCCATTTAACTCATATAACTCACAGTAAGTCAAGAGCCAGGCCAATTTTTAAATTTCTTCAGTTACTAGTTCCCTGTTTCAAAAGCCTACCCAAGTTTTTGAGAAATTTTACTTTCATTTAATTTGAAAACATGTGGCATTCTGCTTTTAAAATAACAATTTCCACATTTAAATATTTGAAAAGCTTCCTCAACCTGTTCAACCTATTCAGTAGGCATGTTAATGATTTTCAAGGGTTCATGCCAATTATTTCACTAAACCTCAGACACAAACATAAAATCCTCTCAAATTCTGTTAATAATGTAGGAAGCCAGAGTTTAGAAAAATAAGTTGAACTCAGATGTCACTCAGAATTTGACCTTATATGGAAACATAGTTGATGTTTCCTAATTTTTCTTCCAAATCCTTTCCAAGAACCATTGTAAGTAGAATAGTGCGCCAGACCCCTCTTCAGGGACAGAAATGCAAATGGGCTCTCCCTGCATGGCTGAAATAGACATAAAGCACATCCCAGGCATTTCTCCTATTGAAGTAGAGCTTCCTGTACTAACCCTCACCAAAGAACCTCTCGGAACTGGTACCTCAGAAGGGTTGCAGGAACTTGGTGGGAGAACTGGTAGAGGCCTTTGTTCTAGTTTTGATTAACTAGTGAAACTTCCTGGCTCAGGTATCACAGAGCTGAGCTCTGCCTTCCCTTCCAACCCCCGCCCAGTGCCATCTGGCTGCTCCTGGCAGGTGACCCCTCCCTCCTCGAACCCCAACAGCCCCTCCTTTCTCTCCCCAGCAGTTGGCTCTTAGCTCATCTGCCTTCTCCAGACACCTGTGGATGGCACATTCTGCTTACATTGAGGCCTCCCACCATCCTCTACATCCTACACAGAGTGAAGGAAGACTTAGCAAGTCTCTGTTCATGACATTGTGGTCAATGACATAAGTAATGACAATAACTACTTCATTATGGGGGATGACTTTCTGTTGGGGAAGCACTAGGGGAAAATTTGTTAAATCTGCTAAGTTAATCATTGAACAGTCATTCATGCCCAGATGGGCAAGCTTCAGCCTGAGACATGAAACCATTTTCTTATGTGTTGTTCCATTCTGTTTGTCTTTTTATTTCATACGTACAGAAAATAAAAAGTAATTTTTCAAGTTGTACCCTGGAATCAAGTTAATGTAATGCACCTATTAACTGTTAAGATACTTAGTATTTTTTTAATTTATCTTTATTGTTGAGTATTACAGATGTCCCCCATTCAATTGGTGATTGAATAAATGAGTAAGTCAATTAGATTGGACACAAGCCATACTTTTTCAGATTCAACATAACTTTCAAAAGTTGCCTCACTGGTTTTTGCTTAAATTGTTTGGAATAAGTCATCTAGATATAGTTTTCCACGCTTTCTTATCCAAAATAAAAATCACACTCATGTTTCTGTATTTGGTAATCCTGTGATTTGAATCCTTAATAGTTGTGTTTTACTTAGGTGTGGCTATACTACACAGGTGACCCTTGCACTTGGGGAAGGGGGTGGGAATGAATCTGTTGCTGGTGCAGTTCACTGAGACATGAAGCCTAGCTCTCCAGGAGTCTGAAATGGAGAGGTGAGGCTCCAGGTGTGAGGAGAGGACTGGCTGCGAAGCATCAGTCACAAAGTCTGCTTGGCCTCCTGGGACTGGAAGGGGTGAAGTGTCTTAAGACATGCTAAGGGAAATAAGAGAAGTTTTGTCTGTCTTAGGGCCCAAGCATTACAGTGTCCCTTGAAGGCAATGTGGAACAGTAACCACTGTCAGAGAGAAACAGAGCTGGGCACTAGTTAAAGGCAGTGAAACAAATTTAATTCTTTTTTTGTTTGTTTGTTTTAATAAACCTTTATTGTTCATATTATTACAAAAGTTCCTCGTTTTTTTCCCCTTCCACCAGGTTCTTACCCCACCCTCTGCCCTTTCCCCACCCCCCATTGTCCTCATCCATAGGTGCACAGTTTATGTTCAGTCTCTTCCCACACCCTCCATTCCCCTTTTCCCCGATAATCGTCGTTCCACTCCCCTTCCATACCTCTGATTCTATTGCATTCACCAGTTAAAATTGTTCATCAGATTTTTTAATTCCCTTGATTTTTAGATTCATTTGTTGATAGTTACATATTTGTTGTTCATAATTTTTATCTTTATTTTCTTCCCCTTCCTAAATAACCTCCTTCAGCAATTCATATAATTCTGGTTTGGGGGTGATGAACTCCTTTAGCATTTTTTTATTAGTGAAGCTCTTTATCTGGCCTTCGATTCTGAGTGATAGCTTTGCTGGGTAGAGTATTTTTGGCTGTAGGTTCTTGCTATTCATCACATTAAATATTTCTTGCCATTCCCATCTGGCCTGCATGGTTTCTGTTGAGAAATCAGCTGACAATCATATGGGTGCTCCTTTATAGGTAACTACCTGCTTTTCTCTTGCTGCTTTTAATATTCTCTCTTTGTCTTTTGCTCTTGGAATTTTAATTATGATGTGTCTTGGTGTGGTCCTCTTTGGATTTCTTTTGTTTGGAGTTCTGTGCGCTTCCTGGACTTGTAAGTCTAATTCTTTCACCAGGTAAGGGAAGTTTTCTGTCACTATTTCTTTCAGTATGTTTTCGGTATCTTGCTCTCTCTCTTCTTCTGGGACCCCCATAATTCTGATGTTGGTTCGCTTGAAGTTGTCCCAGAGGTTTCTTACATTATCTTCAACTTTCTGGATTCTCTTGTCTTCTTGCTTCTGAAGAGGAGTGTCTTCTGGCTCTTTATGTTCCAAGTCTTTGACTTGATTCTTGCAATCTTCCATTCTGATTTTAGGACTCTGTATAATATATATTTTTTTTTTATTTCAGAGAATGTATTCTTTATTTCTAGTTGATCCCTTATTATTTCTAGTTGATCCCTTTTCATATCCTCATAAGTCTCATTTATTTTATCAGCCTTTTCTAGGAAATTCTTGAAAAACCTTATAAGCTTGGTTTTGGACTCTATATCCAGTCGCTTTTTGTCATCCATTTCTTTCATTTGTGATCTGTTTCCTTGTTTCGGCATTTTCGCAGCTTCCCTGAGTTGGTAGCTTTAAAAGTCTCTGTGCTCAGCTTGGATGGGGTGGAGTTTCAGGGTGGAGCCTACAGCCTAGGCTTCCATCAGCCCCGCCCTATGAGGCTCCTGAGATTCAGTGTTCCTCAGTGTCCTCTGTACTCGCTGCAAACACCTCTGAGAGAAAGGTGCCCTCGAGTTTCTCCCGCTACCAAACAGTCTAGGCCACATGTGTCAAACACAAGGCCCGCGGGCCAAATCCGTCCCGCCAGGCCTTGCAATGTGGCCCACACCGCGCTGTCATCACTGCACTCCGCTGCGTTTCCATCAAATGACAGTTTATGACTGTTCAGTAAACCATTCGGCCCGGGATTTAGGCTGGATTTTAGATTCTGGCCCCTTCTCTGATTAAGTTCAACACCCCTAGTCTAGGCTCTCCCCCAATGAGCCTGGAACTGGGGTTCAGTTCAGTTGGAAGTGGGTTTGGAAGTGGGGTTCAGAGCAGTCTGGAGCTTTTGTCTCCTTCCCGCTAGGGCAATCCAGCGGCACAGTCAATAGTCCATTCTCTGCACACATGTGTGCGCCTTCGGGACTGCCTTTCGCAGCTCCCCTGAGGTTTCACCTTACAGCCCAGGCTCCCTCCATATGAGCCTGGGTCCCCTGAGTCTGGCCTAGAACTGGGGTTCAGTGCAGTCGGAACTGGGGCTCAGCACAGTCCGGAGCTTTTGTCTCCTTCCCACTAGGCAACACCAGCCAGGCACTCAGCCTTCCCTCCTCTTTGGCTCTGACCTCTCAGTGCGCGCCACGTGTCTCCGTACCTTAGGCTTTCACAGCTCCTCTGCTTTTCCTTATTTTCTCTTTCCTTCTCGTTGTAGAATTTCCAGTCAGTTGACTTTCCTGTAGTTCTGGGTAATGTCCATTTTGTATTTTAGTTGTATTTTATTGAAATTGTTGTGTGAGGCTGCAATTAGGTGTTTACCTATGCCGCCATCTTGGTTTCTCCTCAGGTAGTCGACTTCCAAATTTAATTCTTAACTGTTGCAGCAGAGGAAATACTGAGCTCAATACCATGGACAAAAAGGCAAGAGGCCTTTTAAACACTGGTGTGTGCTACAGGGAAAGTACTAAAGGGTATTAGGGATGTAATTAGGCCGTCTGTGTCTTTAACTGGCTCCTATGGACGGTAGGTGTCTTCTCTCCCAGAGACTAAGAGACAGAGGCTCTGTCTCTTCCTTGGTGATTCCATGTCAAAGGAATGGCTTCCAGGTCCTTGATAAAGCACTCCTAGGTTGTGAACATGCATACACATCTCAAGGAGGCAGAGACAGAGAAAGGCTTTACTATTGTATGTTTTCTAAAGTAAATGCTTTAAGAAAAGGGTGCTGGGACCTATGCTGGGTGTTGACTGGAACAAACAGGAAGTGCTTTTGGCAGCATTGAGCTTTCCATGCAGGGCTTTTCATTGGGTAAAATCACCATCTGAGGATGCAGCCTCGAGCTGCTAAGAAGTATGCTAGTGTTTGCTCAAGTCTCTTAGTGTGGGGTTGGACAAAATCACGTGTGTTTAAATTTAGTTCTTATTGGCCTGAGTTTAAGTCCTAATCAAGAGGAGGGCTCAGCCCAGCTGGTGTGGCTCAGAGGTTGAATGTCAACCTATGAACCAGGAGGTCACAATTCTGGTCAAGGGCACATGCCTGGGTTTTGGGCTTAATCCCCAGTGGGACACACAGGAGGCAGCTGATCAATGGTTCTCTCTCATCATAGATGTTTCTATCGCTCTCCCCCTCTCCCTTCCTCTCTGAAATCAATAAAAATACATTTTTAAAATAATAATAATAAAGTTCTTTCCTTGGAGTCTTATGCAAACGATGACCCATGGACCAAATCCATCCTTCAGCCTGTTTTGTAAATAAGGTTTTATTGGTACACAGTCATGCTCATTCATCTGTGCAATATCTATAGCTGCTGTGGCAGAATTGAGTAATTTCCATAGAGGCTGTGGCTACCTAGCCCTTTAGAAAAAATGTTTGTAAATTCCTGCTCTAAATATTCACAAACTATTTTATTCCATTATAAATATATTTATTGTCTATTTGAAACATTGAAGACATATAGAATCTATATTGATACCTTTGGATTCAATTGCATCCCCTAAAAATTTTAATTTGAGGAGGTCAACTGTTGTTTTATACCCAGTGAAGCTTCAAAGAAAGAGACCAAGTGTACCCTGGTTCTCTCTCTAAAAAGACGAAAAAGAGGGAGGGAGAGAGAGAGAGAGAGAGAGAGAGAGAGAGAGAGAGAGAGAGAAAGAGACCAACCAACCAAATGCCTACCACTGGTAGCCAGGTTTCCTCATAGACCGGAGACTCTGTCTCACATAACTAAAGACCTTCATCACATACCATGAAGGGAGATGCAAATACTTGCAATGAAGCTACTGTACTTTTTTTAAAAAAAACACATTTTATTGATTTTTTTACAAAGAGGATGGGAGAGAGATAGAGAGTTAGAAACATCGATTAGAGAGAAACATCGATCAGCTGCCTCCTGCACACCCCCTACTGGAGATGTGCCCACAACCATGGTACATGCCCCTGACCAAAATAGAACCTGGGACCTTTCAGTCCACAGGCTGACGCTCTATCCATTGAGCCAAACCAGTTTTGGCGAAGCTACTGCACTTTAATTATGAAGAAATGTATGGATAAATGCCTATTTTGAAAATGAAAATCACTATAATAACACCTTTACTTTTTTCTTTGCAAAATATAACCTTTCCTCTTTTTCATCCTCATTCATAAAATCTATTTTGACTTGTCCTCTATAAAGAAATCAAGTTTTATTATCCCAAGAAGGCCTTTAGTTTGTGATATTATTTCTGTGACCTGAGGTGAAGAAATGACAACTTCTAAAAGCATTAAGCTCACAGCCAAATTAGTATATTTCTAGCTTCTCATAATTTCCCTTTCCCTGAGTTTTGACATCTGAAAAGTAAGCTCATCATCTCATACCCATTAAGATGGCTATTATAAAAACAACAAATCAAAAACAAAGCAACCCAGAAAATAACAAACATTGGGCAAGGATGTGGAGAAATCAAAGCCCATGCACACTCTTAATAGGAATGTAAAATGATGTAGCCACTATGGAAAACAGTATGACACGTGCTCAAAAAATTAAAAATTACAATATTATCTAGCAATCCCACTTGGTATATATCAAAAAGAACTGAAGTAGAATCTTGAAGAGATATTTGTGTGCCCATGTTTGTAACAACATTATTCACAATAGCCAAGAGGTGGGAGCAACCCAAGTGTTCATCAATAGATAAAGAAAATGTGCTCTATCCATACAATGGCATGTTACTCAGCCTTAAAAAGGAGGGAAATCCTGCCACATGCTACAACATTGATAAACTTTAATGACCTTATGCTAAATGAAATCAGCCAATCACAAAAAAAAAAAGATAAATGCTATAAAACCCCACTTATATGAGATACCCAGAATAATCACATTCATGGACAAAAAGTATAATGGTGTCTGCCATGGGCTGGGGGAGAGAGGGATGGGGAGTCATTTAATCGGTATAGAGTTTCAGTTTTACAACATGAAAAAGTTTGGATCAGTTTCACAGCAATGTGAACATGCTTTACACTACTGAGCTGTACACTTAGAAATAGTTAAGATTGTAAATTTTATGCTCTGTATATTTCACCACAATTTTTAAAAATACTAAGCTTATTTTTAAATAAGCTGACAGTTTCAACACAACAGGTGACAGAGTCCAGCTGGTTTCCATTTAGTCTCTGTGTTCCTGGTTGTACAGCAAATACTTTATCTAGTAAGCAGTTAGGTGACAGGATGTTTAAATAAGGGAATGAAATTGATTCATCTATTTTCATTGCTCATTCCTGTAGTATCATGTGGGTATAACCTTGGGTAAGATGTTCTATAAGCCTGCTTATGAGGCCAGCACAGTTCCTTTTATGGGTTTGCCAGGAATAAAGAAAACGGGTTGATGGCTTCATTGCCTTTGAACACTGTTGAGACCCGCTGATTCCCATCAGTCCCATGGCCATCACACACTTCATCCCCTCACTCCCTCAAATCATGATGGCACCAAGAATTAGAATTTGCATTCCAAACTGCTGCCTTGGCCCCATCAACCCATAACTAGGAGCCAACTTCTGAAATTGAGAAACTGCTGGGCAATATCTTGGACTAAAGTTCCATTCACAGTGTCATAAGGAATTAGTCAAAAGCAAATGAAAGAAATTAAATTCTATTTTGATTTGTGAATTAGGGATCTTAACGTTTGTCAGCTCCCACTATTGCATGCTTCAGTGACTTCAAAAGAAGTGCAAAAAATACCCATCAGAAGCAAAACGCAGAAGTTGCAGTCACAAAGGATGAACGGAGCTGCTGAGAATTCACCAAAGGGAGCAGTGTGCTGCTTGTCACGTCTTGCTGCCTTGTCATAACTGGGAGGACTGATGGCATTCTGTAAGAACAAGCAGTGCCTCCAGGAAAGCTTTGAGTAGCACTGTGCTTCTAGATCTTTTTTCTTTATTCAGATGTTATGTGATTCCTTCTTTCTTCTTCACAGTGGTAATGTTTCTCAGTTTTTCCAGTTGCTGTCAGGGTAAATGTTTGATTCACAGGCCTGCTATTCAGATATTCTGGTTTGTTTTTCAGGGATAGTATTTAGGTACTAAAGCTTGATTTCCCCCCCCCCAATACAGATTAATAATAATTAATTTCTCCTTTTTGAGGATAATGGATATTTGACTATTGTTTTTCATCAATAGCTGGCGAATGCCTGGGTGAAGTACAGCCAAACCCAGTGCATCTCTAGGTGAAGCATCTTCTCACACAGGAGGAGATGTTTGAAACACAAATGAACAAAAATTTCTTTGATGTGTAGAATAGCAAGGGATATTCCAAAAAGTACTTGGATTTTTTCTTAGATTTGGAAAACTTTAACATTTAATTACATGCAGTGATTATGGGTTTTTGTTTTTTAATCTTAACCCAAGGATATTTTTCCATTGCCTTTTTTTTTTTTTTTAAGAAAGAGTGGAAGGGAGGAAAAGAAGGAAGGGGGAGAGAGAGAGATGTGAGAGAGGCACATCAATTGGTTGCCCTCATATGCTCCCCAGTGGGGCTGGGATTGAACCTGCAACCCAAATACATATCCTTGACTTGGAATTGAACCCGAGGCCCTTCTGTACATGGGTGGATTCTCTAGCCACTTAGCCACACTGGCTAGGGTTATGCATTCCTTCTTCATGAGCATTGCTGTTCTGCATTGGTGTAAGTCTTGATATAGATCTATATTTCAAGGATAGGCATAAAAACACATAGGGAATCTTGTACATTTGTTTCCTGTGTAGTTCTCCCTGCCTGAAATGACTGATGAGAAGTAACTGAGCAGTTCTTCACTTTCCTAAATATGACCATTACTTACTGTAGACAGGCATACCTCAGAGATAATGCAGGTTCAGCCCTAGATCCCCCATAATAAAGCTAGTATCGCAATACAGTGAATCATAATCTTTTTGCTGAGGGAGGGTCTTGCCTTCAGTTTGTAAAAAAAAAAGAAGAAAAAAGCAACATCTGTGAAGTGCAATAAAACAAGGTATGCATGTAATTGAGATTAAACCTTTGTGAATATTCTCTGGCCAGTTTAACTTTTTCCGAAAGTGGAACATGATCATAATAACAACTGCACGTTCTCAATCAAGGAAAATTATATAACTGCTACTCATAATAGAATGATTTAAGAAACCATTATTTATAAGCTATAAAATTATGCCCAGCAAATAGCAAAAATTATATCTTTAGTTCTTCTATGTATACACTATTGTCTATCTATATAAGATTATTTATTTATTTATTTATAGATAGGCTGGACAAATATGAGACATAATCCTAGCTTCCAAAGGCATAGATGGGTGGTATAGATATTTAAGCATTCACAATCTGGAGCCACACAGCTTGAATTCGATTTCAACTGTGCACCTTGGGAAAGCTACTTGACATCCTCTTTATCTGCAAGATGGACAGAATAGTACCGACTTGTAGAGTTGTTTTGAGATTTAACATAAAATACTATATGGAAAATACCGTGAGTAGCTCCTAACACATAGTTTGTGTTACCATGGCAACAGAAGGTTGCTATCAAATCTTCACTAGGAATGTCCCTTTTAGACAACTTATTTGTCTTAGTGGACATAATTCCACATAGTTGTGATTTTTTAACTTTTCTTCAAATACTAACTGATTTTAGTTCTGATTAATAAAACCCTTGGTCTATGCTACTGTCTTTCTCTGTCTTATACAAGGTCAGAAAGTAAGATTTTAAAGCATAAATACCTTAGCACTGCCTTCTAAAGATTTCATTGCAGTGAGTTGATCTGACCATGAGTAGAAAAACAAGCAGTGAAGCAGCAAGCCATTTCTATTAACTTGGCACCTCAAAAACACTTTGAACAAGAGCCCTATTATCTTTTGGGTAACAGGTGGTAGCTGGGGTATTAAGCTGTTCTGGGCAGGATTTCAGATTCCCATTCTTTGTTGCTTTAGGCAGTACACTTTTATCATAGAGCAATCAATAATAATTAGGTGTCTGGAATGAAATACAGTGCAGCATTATGCTTCCCACATCTGGAAGGAGAAACTCACTTAACTAGCCCTAAATCAATGACTTTTCTCTTTATTACTAGGGGGTGTGTTAGGCAGCCGAGAACAGGATAGAAATGTGATTGTGGCTCAGTGCACAATCATAAAACAATTAGCTATTATGACACACTCTTACAGGTAATAGAAGCAAGCCCCAGAGCGTTAAACCTTTATTTCCCACATAAACACTTAGACCACATTGTACTCTATGTCACTGTAGGGCCATCTGTTTCACGTTTAACGGAAAAGCCTTTTGTATGAGGTGATATATCGGCGAAAAGACAAAATGAAGGCTATAATCAGGGCTTAACGTAGACTGCTTTTCAGATCTTGGTTTTATTAAATCATGTTATACTACATTCCCATAAGAGGTGGGTGGCAGTAAATGAAGGAGTTATTTCTTTTGTGGCATAGATCTCAGTAGAGAAAAGTAATACCTAAATGCTATTAGAATTTGATTTGAAGTTTCCTGTGCAGATTGGGGTGGGAGATAAAGAAAATGGAATTTGCAACTTATAACTTTCCTTAGGGCACTCGCAAAAGTGGGAAGTCTGATCCTTGCAAAACTACTTCCCATAAGTTGCTTCTTCCTTATCCCTTCAATAATAGGCTCCAAGAACAGTCATCCTATTTTCAAAATTCAGAATGATTACTTCTGCAAAATTACTCACCTCTAAAACTTGCTACCAACATTCACCACCCGTCCCCCAATCACCTTCACACAAAAATAAATAAATAAATAAATAAATAAATAAATAAATAAATAAATAAATAAAAACTCTCCAGATCTCAGTCTTGTTATCTAGAGACTTGCAAGTGTTAGGAGCAGACCTCTACACTCTGGTCTGACCTATTTGAACAAAAGACCAGGAAAAGACTTGTGGCTTCTACTGCCTTATAATCACCCATTCTTTCATTAACAGAAGTTAGTCTGTTGGCCAACTGAGTAATTTCATTATATGGTGGCTGAGTTTTTTATTCTCCTTTGGAGACTATTGCAGTACAAAGGGAAGCAGGGTTAGTAAGAATGTCTTCTTAATGTTTTTATTTTGGAAAATAGAACGCATTGAGAAAATGCATCTAGCATCAACATACAGTTTAACAAATGGTTATGTAGTAACACTAGGTGACCACTGCCCAAATCAAAAAAAGAAAATATGGACAGCACTGCTTAATGTGCCTTTCTAATTGCAATTCCTTCCCACCAAAGGTAGCACTAACCTGATTTTTAGTGTAACCTTATCCTTTCTTTTCTTTGCAGTTTTAAAGTTTAGAGATATGTATCTATAAACCACATATTTAGTTTTGCCAATACTTAAACATTACATAGGTAGAGTCAGTATATGTGCTCTTTTCTGTTGTTCTGTTCACTCAACATTACTTGTAAGATTCATTCATTTACTTTTTATTTTGAAAATTTTCAAACATAAATGAAGTTGAAAGAACTGTATAATGATCATATTCTATAATTGTATAGTTATATGACCATCACCTAACAGTTACTTGATTTGGCTATATTTCTTTTTTTCTTCTGAAATGTTTTAAAATAAATTACTGAATTCTCTAATTATGCATCTCTTAAAAAAAAAAAAAAGTCCTCTATAACTACAAGACCATTACAATATGTAGCAAAACTGGTAATAATTTCCTAGTATTTTCTTATACCCAGTCCAAATTCTTATTTTTCCAGCTGACCCAAAATGCTTTTACAGTTTTAACCAAGATCCATTTACAAATCCATAGAGAATGTACTTTTAACAGCATAACTTACAACTTAAAATGAATCTGTGATCCTCCCTTCTTCCCATCACTTAGTCAGTGGCCAAAGCTCCTGTGGGACGTGGCTGTGGGCACGTCTCCCACAGTACCGAGAACAAATCGCCCCTCCTGGCTAATGACCCAGTCCCACTCCCATGCTCCATGACTCCAGAGGAATTACACTGTCTGAATTACTGTCAGAAGGAAATACCTAATATCAATTATGTCCAACCCAAATTGCTATTTGGGGCAGATAGTATGTGGTACTGAGTTGCTCAAGGATAAACAAGTCTAGTCTTTATTTATCTGGAGAATTCATGGGGGCAGCCCATCAGGAGGCTCACTGGAATGCAGATCTCCTACCAGCTGAAGTTCCCATCAGGAGGACAGTAGATACAGGTCTGGTCACTTTGTTCCATCAGGTCAGTCATGCCTTGCTCAGTGATATTGCAAGAATTTGGGCTTTCTGTTGTTTGATACAGACCTTTCCTAGAAAACTCTTTTTTTTTAAAGTATTATTTTTTTATTCTTTTTTTTAAATAAATCTTTATTGTTCATATTATTACAAAAGTTCCTCATTTTTCCCCCCTCCACCAGGTTCCCACCCTACCCTCTGCCCTTTCCCCACTCCCACTGTCCTCATCCATAGATACAAAATTTATGTTCAGTCTCTTCCTGCACCCCCCTCTCCTCTTTTCCCTGAGAATTGTCAGTCCACTCCCTTTCCATACCTCTGATTCTGTTATATTCAACAGTTAACATTGTTCATCAGGTTTTTTAATTTCCTTGGTTTTTAAATAGTTACATATTTGTTGTTCATAATTTTTATCTTTATTTTCTTCCTCTTCCTAAAACACCCCCTTCAGCAATTTATATAATTCTGGTTTGGTGCTGATGAACTCCTTTAGCTTTTTTTTATTTGTGAAGCTCTTTATCTGGCCTTCGATTCTGAGTGATAGCTTTGCTGGGTAGAGTATTTTTGGCTGTAGGTTCTTGCTATTCATCACATTGAATATTTCTTGCCATTCCCATCTGGCCTGCATGGTTTCTGTTGAGAAATCAGTTGACAATCGTATGGGTGCTCCTTTATAGTTAACTACCTGCTTTTCTCTTGCTGCTTTTAATATTCTCTCTTTGTCTTTTGCTCTTGGAATCTTAATTATGATGTGCCTTGGTGTGGTCCTCTTTGGATTTCTTTTGTTTGGAGTTCTGTGCACTTCCTGGACTTTTACGTCTAATTCTTTCAGCAGGTGAGGGAAGTTTTCTGTCACTATTTCTTTCAGTATGTTTTCGGTATCTTGCTCTCTCTCTTCTTCTGGGACCCCCATAATTCTGATGTTGGTTCGCTTGAAGTTGTCCCAGAGGTTTCTTACATTATCTTCAACTTTCTGGATTCTCTTGTCTTCTTGCTTCTGAAGAGGAGTGTCTTCTGGCTCTTTATGTTCCAAGTCTTTGACTTGATTCTTGCAATCTTCCATTCTGATTTTAGGACTCTGTATAATATTTTTTTTTTATTTCAGAGAATGTATTCTTTATTTCTAGTTGATCCCTTATTATTTCTAGTTGCTCCTTTTTCATATCCTCATAGGTCTCATTTATTTTATCAGCCTTTTCTAGGAAATTCTTGAAAAACCTTATAAGCGTGGTTTTGAACTCTATATCCAGTCGCTTTTTGTCCTCCATTTCTTTCGTTTGTGATCTGTTTCCTTGTTTCGGCATTTTCGCAGCTTCCCTGAGTTGGTAGCTTTAAAAGTCTCTGTGCTCAGCTTGGATGGGGTGGAGTTTCAGGGTGGAGCCTACAGCCTAGGCTTCCATCAGCCCCGCCCTATGAGGTTCCTGAGTCTCAGTATTCCTCAGTGTCCTTTGGTACTCGATGCAAGCACCTCTGAGAGAAAGGTGCCCTAGAGTTTCGCCTGCTACCAGACAGTCTAGACTCTCCCCCAACGAGCCCACAACTGGGATTCTGTGCAGTTGGAAGTGGAGTTAAGAGCAGTCCAGAGCTTATGTCTCCTTCCCGCTAGGGCAATCCAGCGGCTCAATCAACAGTCTGTCTTCTGCACAAAATGTATGCAATTTGGGGGCTCTGCCTTTCGCCGCTTCCTGAGCTTCCGCCTTACAGCCCAGATTCCCTCTGTATGAGCCTGGGGCCTGAGGGTCTCGCCCAGAACTGAGGTTCAGTGCTGTCAGAACTGGGGCTCAGCACAGTCTGGAGCTTTTGTCTCCTTCCCGCTAGGGCAACCTAGCAGCACAGGCAACAGTCAGTCCTCTGCACGCAATGTGCGCAACTCCAGGGCTCTGCCTTTCGCCGCTCCCCTGAGCTTCTGCCTTACAGCCCAGATTCACTCTGTATGTGTCTGGGTCCCCAGGGTCTTGTTCAGAACTGGGGTTCTGTGCTGTTGGAACTGGGGTTCAACACAGTCCAGAGCTTTTATCTCCTTCCTGCTAGGGAACGCCAGCCAGGCACTCAGCCACCCCTCCTCTCCAGCTCTGTCCTCTCCACACATCCAACATGTCTCCGTACCTTAGGTTTTTACAGCTCCTCTGATTTTCCTTCTTGTTTTCTCTTTCCTTCTTGTTGTAGAATTTCCAGTCAGACAACTTTCCTGTAGTTCTGGATAATGGTCACTTTATATTTTAGTTGTATTTTTTGAAATTGTTGTGTGAGGCTGCAGTTAGGTGGTTACCTATGCCGCCATCTTGGTTTCTCCTCCTGGAAAACTCTTGACAGAAGAGCTTGGCCCCTCCATGCCCCAGCTGAGTTAGACAGATGGACTTCCCTGGTTCCCTTGCTTCCTACAACCTAGTATTTAGATCAGCATTTCCCGGACATTCTCCTCAGAGTGGAAATTCATGTCATTCCATGGAAGAGTCATATTGTCAGATGAATTTGGGAGGAACACTGGGTTAAACTGAGTCAAGTGGGTTTCTTAACTGTAGGTGTTTTTGTGCTAATGACCACTGTGATTCTCCATGGTCTGTTGTGTTTCCCCAAATTATTGTCCTCAAAACCCTTTCTTGGAACATCTCTGAGGGTTACTATTCTGCACAACAGACTTTAGAAAGTGCTGTTCTAAATGACTTAGAAGTAATTACAAACAACAGAAAACCTCATCTCCTACCTCATGGGCCACGGAGAGTTTATTCACCTAGCTAGGCGTCATCACATAGAACAATGCTGGTGCAATATCAGAGACAAGGAACTTGGTCCATGTCTCCTCCCACTTACATATTCACTGGCATTCATGCTGTAACAACAGGGCATCAGGATCTCTGATTATTGTTATTTGATGAGGACATGTAAGCTTTAGATTCTTTTAGATTGAATTTCCACATAATTTGGCATTTTAAAGGGGAAAAATTCTAAATTGGTCAGTGTCTCTGATTTTGAGCATCACGTGGCCTTAATGGAAAAAATTTTTAGTTCATTTTGAATTAATCCTATATAATAAAGAGATAATATGCAAATTGACCCTCATGCCTTCACAAGATGGCTGCCTCTGACCAGGCTGGCAGGGGGGTTAGTGAGGGATGACCAAATGACTGAACAAGCAGGCTGTGTGGAGCGACCAGGCCAGCAGGGGTTTGGAGAGCAGTTGAGGGTGACTAGGCTGGGGGGGGGGGGGGGGGGGGGATGTGTGTGTGACTGAGTTGGCAGGGGGGTCAGTGTGGGGGGGTTAGGCTGGCAGGGGAGGCAATGAGGGGTGACTAGGCCTGTGGGGGTGGGCAATTGGGGGCAACCAGGCCAGAAGAGGGGGACAGTAACAGGTGACCAGGCTGGCAGGGGGGCAGTTAGGAGCACCAGGCCAGCAGGGGGCAACCTGGCCAACAGCAGGGGGGGCAGTTAAGGATGATTAGGCCAGCATGCAGAGGCAGTGAGGGGCAATCAGGCCAACAGGAGGAAGCAGTTGGGGGTGACCAGGCAGGCAAGCAGATGAGCAATTAGGAGCCAGCAGTCCAGGATTGTGAGAAGAATGTCTGACTACCAGTTTAGGCCTGATTCATTCACCAGGGGAGGAGGGGTATGTGTCCCTCAGCCTAGCCTATTCCCTCTCCAATCTGGGATCCCAGTGAGATTGGGCCTAAATAGGCAGTCAGACATCCCTCTCACAGTCAAGGACTGTTGGCTCCCAACCGCTCGCCTGCCTTCCTGCCTGATTGCCTCGAACAGCTTCTGCCTGCCAGCCTGATCACCCCCTAACCACTCCCCTACCAGCCTGATCGATACCTAACTGCTCCCCTGCTGCCCTGATTGCCCCCAACTGCCCTCCTCTGCAGGTCCCCCCAAACTTCCCTCCCTTTCAGGCCTGTTCACCCCTAACTGCCCTCCTCTGCCAGCCTGGTTGTCTCCAACTACCCTCTCCTGCAGGCCTGATTGCCCCAACTGCCCTCTCCTGCCAGCCATTTTGTGGCAGTCATCTCTGACCCCCAGCATATTACCCTTTTATTAGATAGGATATAAAAGCCTAAGTTATGACCAAATGACCAAAACAACTGGTTGACCAGTCACTATGATGCACAATGACCACAAGGGGGCAGGTGCTCAATGCAGTAGCTGCCCCCTGGTGGTCAGTGGGCAACCACAGCCCACCACCCATGGCTCTTCCCCTGAAGCACTGGTCAGGGGGGCCATCAGGCCAACCTCCCACAACCCCTCCCCCATTCCAGCTGGTCCCCTACCCATAGCCCCTAATTGGGTGCTCTGGGCCTCTTCATTATAGCCATCTTCATAACAATGTGGTATTGTGGGGAGCTGGAGGGGATAGGTATTAACTTTCTTAGAGCCACACACTTACTGCTGTGTGGCTCTGAGAAAGTTAATTTTTCTGAGTCTCAGGTACTTCATCTGTAAAATGGGGAGATAATACTTCACAGGATTGTGGTAAGTATTGTAGAGTGCATTAAATTACGTGACATTCCACCCTTCTCAAAGGGTTCTGAACTAGTAAATGTACAAAGCCAAAGAATAAATAAGCCATCTCTTCCAAGAATGTCAATCAAACAGAAATTTGTGGTAGTGGGTGGGGAATATTTTCTTGTTTACATAAGAGCAGATACATTATGTGAGGTCTACCTTAGTTCTTAAGGGAAAACTCAATGCGTTAAAGAAATGGCATGCTTGGGACAGGCAGCTTCAGTCATATCACTGGTGCCCCTGGTGCATCACTCCTTTGCCATCAGGAGTCTTTCCATTAAAAAGGTGAGGAGCACTGGTACATGAGAGAGACTAGCAAAGTCAGTACCAGATGGCAGAGTCTCATTTAACTCCCATCCTTATCTTATGAAGACATGTTTGTCTTGATGCTTCCTCTTAGGCTAACACTGAGCTTTCCATCATCCCTCCAATCCTGATTCTTACCCTGGGTCTCCTACCTTAGTAATGGACACCACCATCCATTCAGCTATGCAAGTCAGGAACCAAAGGAGTTGTCCTTGACCCCTCTCTCTTTCCTTCACATCCCACATCTAATCCTTCACTTTAAGTCATGACAACAATGCCACCTTCAGATGTCCTAAATGCATCCTTTGGCTCCATCTCCATCACCAGCATCTTAGCCTAAGCTGCCATCATCTCCTGCCTAGTGGACCTAATCACCTACCACCTGGCTACTTCCAACCCATTTTCCTCACTAAAGCAGATATGATCTTTCAGATACTCAGCTATTATCATTTATTTCCACTGCTCTTCGAATAACATTGTCCATGAGGCCCTGCATGCCTCAGTGCCTCTGCTCCTCTTAAACTATATCCACCTGGTGCTGGGGGCTGCAGTTACATCACTTGATCTCCTTTTGTCCTTGGCACCATGATTTCTCCATCAAGAACCATTGATCAGCCTTCTAGGTCTGGAGTGTTTCCCCGAAGCCCATGCCTGATGGTCATTTGCTGAGACAGTGTATCTTCCTCTTCCAAACTCAGCTCAGAGGTCTCTTCCTCAGAAAAACTGTTTCTAATGTTCCAGCTTATTTATCATAAATTCTGGTAGAGCCATGACCCTTCTTTTAAAGGGGCCTTTTCTCAGCTTGTAATCACATATTAAGTAACATCATTTGATAACTGTAAATTCTGTGAGGGTAGGGACTGTCCCTTTGGTCACCATCACCTCCTAGCAGAGTGGCTTTCCTCACCGGCAGCAGGTCCTGTTGCTGAGTGAGTGTGGTGAGGCAGCTGAGGTCCTGACAGCCCAGTGTGTGGCCCGAGGCCGTCTGTGTTCTACGGATGCTTGCAGCCTCGGAACTCCATGCCCAGGGCCTGCCCCTCTTGCTGCAGGTACTCTGCTTAGCACTGTGGGTCCAGTCCATCCACTTTATTCTGTGGTTTTAAAAAGCCCCCTGGAAATCTCATTCTGTTTAAGAGAAATCTGTTCAATATATGTGGTTCAGAACAGGGTGGCAAAGCATGTCTTTGTGTCACCCACCCACAAGGCCTGGTAAACGAACTTCTTGCTTAACACCTTCTCCACCTTCCCAACCACCCCACCCCCCATCTTCCCTTGCTCTTTTCCCACTGTCCCACAGCATGTCTCCTTAGAGCAGGCAGGACTTTCTAACCTAGGTGGATGCAGTTCTCTTTCCCTCCTCTGGTTTTCTCTTCTACATAAAGAACATCTTTCTGCTCTCCGGACATGCCATTGGGTATGTGTCCTAAAACTCCTCCATCATCCCCAAATCAACACTGTTCCAGGGTCCCTACACCCCACCACTGATGCTTGTCCTCCCGTACAACCCTCCTGCCCTCACCTCTGTGGGTATATATCTATATGTATCTGTTTTATGATTATGTTCTCAGTAAATTGTATATGAGTGTAGCCTAACCTTACTTTTTTTTTCCGTTTTTTACCCTTGATTTATTGTAAGTTAATAGAAAGAGTTAGAACATAACTTTTTAAAAATAGTAAATCCCAAAATATATCCTCAGTGATTTTCAGTTTTGATATGGCTGAGAATAGCCCAGAGAGCTTTCTGTTACAATACGCATGTCCAGGTCCCACCGGAGCCTTTCACATCAGAGTGGCTGGGGCTGAGTGCATCCCAGACCAGCAGAGTGGCCTAAGGTCTCAGTCAGTGTGTACCTGAGGTAGAATCGCAGTCACTGTTCCCTTGCTGAGACAGTGTATCTTCCCCTGTTTTTATTGGTGTTATTTGCACTAAATTATACTAGGGGGGTGTGTGTGTGTGTGTGTGTGTGTGTGTGTGTGTGTAAGAGGGAAGGAGAGAGAGAGAGAGAGAGAGAGAGAGAGAGAGAGAGAGAGAGAGAGAGAGAGAGAGAGAGAGAGAGAGAGAGAGAGAGAGACTATTCTATATCTGAATTTGTCTAAATAAAATAGTTCCCTTATTTATAACTGGCTTTTCCCCCCTCAATAACTGTGTATTGAAATGATGTGGATATTCTCAAACTGACAAAAGCAACCCAAATCACCTGTCTTCCCTGCACTGAGTATTCACCCAGAAACCACAGCGTCAGCTGCTGCAATAACTTTCTTACGGGCTGCTCACTGCCCTGCCCACCTTGGGCCCCAGGCCTGCCTTTTGTGCTGCCCCTCATGGCTCTACTTCTGTGCTCTTTCTACTTGAATTGCCCTCCATTATGCCCACTGATTGGAGAAGAAACCTCCCTTACCACCCCCCCAGCTCCCACCTGCTGGAGCTTTTGGCTCAGGTGAGTGGTGGGTCCCAGTGAGGAGGGCTGTGCATATGGTGATTGAACAGTTCATTCCTCACTCAGGTGCTCCAACATGGAGGGTAGAGAGGACAGCAGTGCTGGGCTGTCCCCTGGAGGGGCCCTGCCGCCCCTATCTTTCCATCCAAAGAGCTCACTAGGAGATAATTTCGTACTATTTTTGTAATAGCTAGGGAACAAAAAATCCTCAGTGAGGCCTGGTCTACATGAGCTAGATCTTTAAGAAAGAAATCCCAGCTATGAAAAAATACCACACTTAGGAAACGCGTCTAGAGGCAGAGGTTAAACTGAGATCAGAGGTAGTGCTTCTGTTTTGAATCCTGGTTCCTCTTCTCAGTGACCTGGTGACTGACAGATTGTTGAGCTTCTCTCTGCAACAGTTTCCTCAACCACACATCAGAATTTAAATAAAATGAAATAGACATGCCTACCTCACAGGTAATTTGAAGATTGTTTTTAAAATGAAATGAAATGTCTGATTACAGTGCTGATCATATTATAGTATCATTATAATGTCAGCTGAGATCATTACCTTTTTATTAGTAAAGAAGAATTTACAGAAGCTTTCCCATACATTACATTTCAATATATTGAAGTATGATTCCTCTGAAAACCATTTTTGTTGCCTATTCACAACCGCTTCTCTGTTTGTGTTTTGTTGCAGCCCTGGAAAGGAAAATATCAATGAGGCAAAGCAGAGAGGAGCTGATAAAACGAGGAGTCCTGAAGGAAATTTATGACAAAGGTAAGGGGACTGGTCCACCCTCCGTGGCCTGGAACCTGGGTACATGTTTCTTAGAGTTGGATACAGTTTTCTGCATCACTTTATCAGGGTTGGAACCAGTAAAACTCCAGACAGTCTTGGAGAGAAAAGAGAAGGTAGCAGACGGTGATAAAGCTGTCAGCATTATATGGGGGGTGGGGACACAGCTCCCTTGTTCTCAGCATTGGCATCAAACCACAGGATGCTAAGAAAAACGACATGGCTCCAGGAGTGATGTGGGTACGGCTTGTGAGCCTGCTGGTGTTCCAATACACACAGCTGGCGTGAATTTAATTGCTTAAGCTCTCAGACCCTGGGGTTCCCAAGACGAGTGTCAGAAATCCACAGCATCTAGAATTTCCCTTACAGATTTTTATGGACAGTCCACTTTCCCATAACAGGGGAAATCAAAGTGAGTAAAATTATAAAGTATAGTTGTACCTATGTGATATTTCAAAAGCCAATAGTTACAGCGATTCCGATGTTCTGTGAATGTTTACCAATGAATACTGCGTGTCTTTGGCTTATTGGATTACTGCCTTTGAATCAAATGCGTGGAGTGGTTCACACAGGGTAGTAAGTATTCTTCACTCCTTTTTTCCTGAGAGTTTTGCCATTTTGAGTTGCACTCTCTCTTCTCTCCCAGAGCCACACATCACTTAATGCTTTAAGTGAAATAACAGACTGCTGATTCCAATCTTGTAATTGTCTGTTTCACATCTTCTTGCTCGGGGCTGGTGCTGTTTGCGGGGCGGATTATTAGAGCACAGTAATGGTCTGCTCTAAAGATCCATCTTGATAACAAGGGTGATCCTGTAGTTCTGACAGCGCAGTCCTCTGCCTGCTGTTGTAGGTCTCCTGCAGGCCTTGCTTGTGTTCCTGTTCAAAGGGGTGGGTGTGTTTCCACCTGCGGAGCCTCTCTCTGGCTCCATCTCTTTTCAGTGAGTCGGTCCCTATTCCCCTGGTGCATTTCACTCACCTGTTCCTGTTATGGGGCTTCCTGGTGGTGCTGCTCGAGTATTTTCTCTTGGCACAACGTGCTGCCGAGAAATGGGACAAGCTGCAGGAAGAGGCACCACTCTCGCCCTGCTGAGTGGCAGGGGTCTGGAGGCAGGATATGAAGTAGTTTCAAATGATTTTCTATAACCCTCAGAGCCTCCTGGGGCCAAGGAATCCCTATGGTGAGCCAGTTTATCCTGCTTCTGAGGAAGGCCACACCCAAGCACAGCTTCTCTGATTGAGTAAGCTTTCCAGGGAAAGAGAATCCATAATTTTGTCACTTTTCTCTGATGTCTTGCTTTCTGTACAAAACCCCAAAGCCTTTCTCATACCAACCTTAAGTCTTCATGCTTCATTCCAAACTCCTTTCTTCATGTTCACACCCTAGGAGAGATGGGAGGTGCCTAACTACTGGTATGATCCTATATAATAAAACCCTAATATGCAAATTGACCAAATGGCTAAATGACCAGCTATGGTTAAATGGTTGCTATGATGTGCACTGACCACCAGGGGGCAGACACTCAATGCAGTAGCTGTGCCCTGGTAGTCTGTGTGCTACCACACAGGGAGCACTGCTCAGCCAGAAACTGGGCTTATGGCTGGAGAGCACCGCTGCAGCAGCAGGAGCCTCTCCCACCTCCACTGCAGGCGGGTGATAAGGAGCAAGGGGTCCCGTACTGCAAGAGCCCCAGACTGTGAGAGTCCTGGACTGCAAGAGGGATGTCTGACTGCAGGTTTAGACCCAATTCCCCTGGGAATCGGGCCTAAGCTAGCAGGCAGACATCCACCAAGCGGTCCTGAACTGTGAGAGGGTGCAGGCTGGGCTGAGTGACACCCACACACACACACACACACACACACACACACTGTATGAATTTTGTGCACTGGGCCTCATTTTATACATATAAAAGCCAAAGCGACCATCCGACCGTTCAACCAACCGTTCACCCAGTAGCTATAGCATGCAATGACCACCAGGGGGCAGATGTTCCCGCCATTAGAGGAGAGAGCCAAATTCCTCACGAATCAGCTGTGAGTTAGGTTGCTGCTAGGGCACTGTTGGCCTCAAATCTGGTTCACCTGCACTCCAGACACAGAGAGGAGGGAGGAGGGAGCTGGTGGGCATCCAGGTCCTGAGGGCTGGGCCTACAGGAGGGGTCCCACAGTCTAAGACCCCTCAGGGGATGTCAGGGAGCTGGTTTCAGCCTGATCCCCGCAGGCCAGGCTGAGGGACCCCACCGGTGCACTGGGCCTTTAGTATTACATAATAAGCATCCATGTGTGCAAATAAGTTGCTGGCACAACTAAAGTCCATTCAGATTCGCTTAAATGATCTTTTCCCCTTCCTTTGTTCTTCCTGCAACCCTTGTATTTCTTACCGTAAAACGCCAGGAATATTCTAAAGTAGATAATACGCTTTACGCTAGCATTTATTGTTTTCATCATGTGTAACATCTAGGCCAAGGTAAGCATTACCGTAGTAACATCCTGACTTAGTAATCAAAGAAGTCAGACTCTATGGAGAGAGGAACATAAGGCCTGGGTACGGGGGCCCTGCTCATGATTGTGTTATAGTGTACATGCAAGAACTGAATGGGAAGGAAAGGAACAGGCTGGCCCCCACTGTCACCACACTTCCTGTTTTATTTGTGTATCTGCTCTTTCTGCCTGGTTGTCCTCAGTAGCATGCAAACTCCAGGGGAATGTGGACCTCACCAGCTTACTGCCAGACCCCTGAGCCTCAATGCTTGAGCTAGATAAAATATTACTATGTGGGTAATGGGGAGAAGAGAAGGTGGAAGGGAATAAAATTAGAAGTCAGTTGCGCATAGTACATGTAGAAGTTTGTTGCTATAGGTTTTTGCTATTGGCTAAAGAGTTTTCTAATAAAATCATCTGTTTTGTGTTACTATGGATATTAATCACGCTACCTTATGTGACATTATATAAGCAGTTATGAACATGGGCCCTGGAATCAAATTGCTTGGATTCTATTCCAGTTTCACTACTGACCAGCTGTGAAACTAGTCAAGTTGCTTAACTTCTCTGTGCTTTTATTTCTTTATCTGAAAGTGTGGATATATTTTGAAATGAGGATTACATGAGATAATACATGTATTAATCTGCTCAGATGCCATAACAAAACACCACACTCTGGGTGGCTTACACACAGGAATTTATTTCCTCACAGTCAGACCAGAGGCTGGATGTCTAAGACCAAGTGCCAGCAGGGTCGGTTTCTGGTGAGGCTCCTCTCCTTGGCTTGCAGGTGTGTCCTTCTCACTAGTTCCTCACCTGGCCTTTTCTCTGTGCAAACACATTCCTGAGATCTCCTTCTCTTCTTAGATGGGCATCCGACCTGTTGGATTTGGACCCACCCTTAGAACTTCATTTAACCCTAATTACCTCCGTACAGGCCCTTTCTTCACCTACAGTCACATTGGAGTTTGGCTCCAAAATATAATTCTTGTGCCCTAGCCAGTTTGGCTCAGTGGATAAAGCATCGGCCTGCAGACTGAAGGGTCCTGGGTTCAATTCCAGTCAAGGGCACATGCTCGGGTTGTGGGCTTGATCCCCAGTGGGGCGCTTGCAGGAGACAGCTGATCAATGATTCCCTCTCATCATTGATGTTTCTATCTCTTTCTCTTTCTCCCTTCCTCTGTGAAATAAATAAAAATTTAAAAAAATATATGATTCTTGGGAGTGTTATCTACCGTAGCACAGGAATTCCTCACTTAATACAAAAGGTCAGAAGTGGGGGGCATAAGCTACTCAGTGGCTTCTATTTTTTAATTGCTTTATACATAAAATCCCATAACTTTAGGTTAAAATTTGAAAACCAGAGAAAATCATTTTATCTTTAGATGTACTACCATTTAAGAATATGACCATCTTTGAACACTGTAATAAAAAAATTTTTAATTATGTTAGTCATGATGTGTATGGGAAAATAAAATTATAAATTGTTTTTCTCCCATTTTCTAAATTTTTCAGAATACTTATATAGCAGTGGGGTGAGGTTCAAACATTAAATATAAAAATGTTAAATCAATGCTGGAACATAATCTATAATTATATGGATATTTTATTTTTAACTGTTAATCCCCCAATCTCATGGCCTATTTGTTTGTGAACTAAAACTCAAGGATTCCCCTATGCCCTTGGGACATTCATTGGTTCATTCAGCAAATTGGTGTCAAGCTATAGTAATAACCAATAGAGTGAAATCCTTACCTTCACAGAGTTCACATGCTACTATAGGGAATAATTAAACAAGTATGTGATATATTGTCAAGGAGTGATAAAGACTGTAAGAAAATAAAGCAGCAGGCTAAAGAGACAGACTGAGAGGGAGAATGATGATTTTAGGTAAACTAGTGACCGGTGCATAAAATTTGTGCATGCTGGAGGGGTGTCCCTCAGCTGGGCTTGTACCCTTTCCAATCTGGGACCCCTTGGGAGATGTCTGACTGGTGGTCTAGGCCCAATCTCACAGTCCGACATCCCTCTCGCAATCCAGGATTGCTGACTCCTAACTGCTCGCCTGCCTGCCTGCCTGATCACTCCTAACCACTCTGCCTGCCAACCTGCTCAACCCCAACTGCCTCCCCTGCCAGCCTGCTCACCCCAACTGTCCTCCCCAACCTCCTTCCCCCCATCCCGCTGACCCGTTTGCCCCAACTGGACCCCCCTATCAATCTGGTCACTCCCAACTTTCCCCCCACCAGCCTGATAACCCCTAACTGCCCTCCCCTCCTGACCTGATCCCCTCTAACCACCTCTGCCTCGGCCCCGCCACCATGGCTTTGCCCAGAAGGATGTCCAGAAGGTCTCCCAGTCTAATTAGCATATTACCCTTTTATCAGTATAGATGCACTAATGAAGGACTTCTGGAGGAGGTGATATTTGGACAGAAACCTAAATGAAAGATCAGTAGCTGAAACAGTAGCATTGGTTCTACTGCTACTTCAAAACAAATTTTAACCTAATTCATGAGCTCTTAACTTCTTTAACTCAGTGTTTCTTTAAAATTAAAACCACTGTATTGCATTTGCTGCTCGCTCTCAGTTCTTGTAAATCAGAGCATATCACCCCTGCTCAGAGCCTGCAGTGGCTCCACATTTAAGAGAAATCCCAAGTTTCCAGGACAGTATGAAGCCTCTACGCCTGGCCCTCCAACCCCTAATTTGCTTCAACTCTCTGGCCATACCTCCTGGTAACCATCTCTGTGGCATCTCTCCATCCCTGCTGTCCAGCCCTAAAGGTTGGCATTGGCCATGCCCTCTTCCCAGAATCCTCTTCCCCAGATCTCCATCTACAGGGTTCACATCTTTTTCAGTCTTTGCTCAGATGTGACCCTCTCAGTGGAGCTTACCCTGGGACCGCCAGATTTTAAGTTGCCACCTCCTTCCCTAAGTCCTCAGACCTCTGTCTCTGTTTTACTGTTTTCTTTTTCTCTTATCACCTTCACACATACTCTATAAGTTTATCATGCTCATCTTTTTTTCATCTGTCCCTTCTTATTGAAATGAAAGTTCCACCAGGCCAGGCAGGATCTTCGTCTGGTTTGTTCACTGATATAGTCCAAGTGCCTACGACGGTGCCTGGGACAGGGTTGATGCTCAGTATATGTCCACTGACGGAACAACAGGTACAGCACACCCACAGCTCTCTGCAGGCTCCGTGACATGCTTTATTCGCTCAGGTGGCAACATCAAGAACACGAGGAACTCGCATCCCCCTGGCTTATTCAGTTTTATGGTCCATGAAACTTTATTGCCCATTATTTTGATAGACTCTATTATATCATTTGTTTAGTTATGTACATGGATGCTAAATACTCTACTTCCAAATAGTGGCTTTTCAGTGATACAGAGAAAAATCTCCTGAGAACAGGGGGCTGTTTGGCCATGAGTAAAAGAGTAATGGCATTTCTTGGACTTAACAAGGATCTGAGGAGGTCATGTGGCCTAGCTCCTGTGGTGTTTCCAACGTGGAGATGAAGCAGCTGAAACCCAGGAGGTTTTGACCCTTCTGAGGGTGCAGAACCAGTGTGTGTGGACTCCGAACACCCCGCTAAGACCGCATGTCCTCATTTGGAACTTATAGGAACCCAGAAAATCTTTGTAATATGTGGCCTATTGGTAGTCAGAGATCTTAGTAAACATCGCAAGTAGGCATTGCAAATCATTTCTACAATGAACATAATGGTGTGATTAAAAAATATTAGGGATAACAAAGACAATTGTACTGTACTTTGACCACTAGGTTTCCTATGAAACCTCAATTCTATCACAGTATCACTCACTTCATATAGTGTGGGTATGTGTAATGCACATGAATATATATGCCACTTGTTGGGGAGGAGAGAGACAGGAGACCACCTCTCTACCGTGACTGAGATGGCACTGCCATGCACATCACACATGTCCACCCCCCAGTTGGGAACAAGACTCGGGAGCGTGTGGCAGCCACGATGATACAGGTGAGGCCATGCAGCTCACCTGTGGTTTCTGCTGCAGTCACACCTAGACCTGGGGGAGAGGATCAGGGGCACGAAGCATAGAGCTGACCTGTACCAAGAGCAACTTCAGTTTCCACTGGGTGCTAGGAATTAGAGTTAACATTTCATAGCAAATAATGAAGTGCAATGAGGTATGCTTTCCCTCCTTAATCAAGTTAGAGCAGCATTTTAGAAAGTGTTCATTTTAGTTATAAACACCAGCAGGAGATCCCTGGAATGCACAACTCTTTTATGCAGAAGCTGCATTTTTGTGTAATTCTTGGCAGTCAAGAAAAAAGTGCCTGGTATTTACATTAGAAGGTCAATAATTTTTTAAATATAAAAATAATTCTCTGTATTGAAACAGACCATGTAGTCAGCTTGAGCCTTCTGAAATCCTATTCTTTATCTGGTTTCCCAGATGTGCCAATTTTTAAAAGTCCTAGAAGTTTATGGGAAATGCTTTTCACAACCTCTGCCAGGCAGTTATTTTGTCACATGTGTAGCCATTGTTGATGTCTCACCTAGAAATGGCATGTTCTGAAAGCTGTGATTTCGAGTAATGGTGAGAAAATGAAGAGGGTTTACTTTCAGCATCAGTGACATGTAATCATTGCGTAGCACCTGGTACAACAAATTGTCCCTGGTCCAGAAGCTGCAAAGCGGTTTAAGCAATAAAGAGAATAAAGACAACTTGTGACCAAAATTCTCGTAAGGAACCCTGTTCTTTTAGAAAAATCACTATTCCAAGCCAAAAAAAAAAAAAAAAAAAGTAATGAAATTATTATTTGAGCAATGAGCAAGCATTCCCCAGTAAATTGATTCACCTCTTGCATTTGTGTTGAATAGCTCTTATCTTGCAGGCGCCAGTCTGGGCGCCAGGAGTACCGGAGGGACAGCCGGGCTCTCCTGGCGAGCGGAACACACAGCCCTGAGAACAGGCTCGGGCACTCAGCAGTTCTGTGGGAAGAAGGCATCATCCACCCATGCCAGGAGACTTAGGGAAGGCATCCTGTAGGAAGTGGCATCTTAGAGGAATCCTGAAATAGGATAAGAGTTTGCATAGAGAAGATGGGACAGGTAGCAGGGATATTACATGTGACAGGACCAGCACATGTGGAGGCATCAGGCTGGGAAAGAGTGTCCAGTGTGTCTGGAAGGTGAGGGTGAGTGGGGGTAGATGGTGCAGGCAGGGAAATAATTAGGTGTTTATTCCTTTTCCTTAAAGCAGCAGGAGCTTTTTTTTTGTGGGGGGGTGGGAGGGTTCTTCATAATCATATTTGCAGCCTCATCACTCTATCTATGGGGAGAAGGTCTTGGAGGGAGACCAAGACATGAGTCAGATGAGTTAGCAGACTGTTGTGGGATTCAGCTGGAGTAATGGTAGGCAGCAGGAAGGAGGGTAGCAGGGCTGTGGGGGGTGGGAAGGACACACTGGAGAATAGAAGATGGAGTCAGGAGGCCTCTGTGACTGCTTAGATGGCGCGTGCCGGGTTCAGGCGTGGCTGATACGCAGGACTCTGGCTGGGGCGCACAGGGTTGTTCTGAGCTGGGAACCCAAGAGAAATGAGCTTAGGACACAAAACATTGTAATAGTTTGGCCCCATGGGGTTTATGTCCAAATGGCTAGGCAGATCACTGAATACACAGATCTGAACTCAAGAGGCAGATCTGGGTTGGAGACACAGGATTGGAATTGCCCTGTGTAAATCATCGTGAAGTCATCTACATTACTGACAGTTCTTGAAGGTGTAGAATGAGAAAATGAGTGGCCCTGATAGAAAACCTCATGGAAACCCAGCACTGAATGATCTGGGAATGAAAAAAAAAAAAAGGTCTGGGAGTAAGAAAAACCCTCCAAGACTGAAAAGTGCCCCCAAACTGTGAAGTAAACCGGAAAAGTGTATGTAACATTACGAAAGCCAAGCAAGATGCTGTGGCTCAATGATTGGAGGGTGGAGGGGAAAAGTGTCAAATGCAGAGAAGTGACCTTTTGATTATTTTCATGCTGTTTAATTGTAGCCTCTTCAGTTACCTGTGAAGCCAGTATACAGTCAGCAGCATGTACGTTAAAATGCTTCTGCTTTCGGGCAATAAAAAACCTATTCAAAGAGGCTGAAGCAGTAAGCAAATGTAGTCTAATGATCTTTGTGTGTTTTGTCCTCTAAAGTATTCCATGTGCTTTGAGCAACGCTTGGCATTTGTCACTACTTACTTAATATTTATTTCTTACTTAATATTTATTGGGTGGGTTGATGAATTAGTCAGTGAGCGAATCTCACATAATAAAGCCCAGTGACCGGACAGCTCTGGGGTTGGTTAACTGGTCACCGTGGCTAAGGGAACCATGCGCGGGCCGCAGCCCCTCAGGGTAACATGGTGGTTGCAGTTGCTCCGGCATTGCATGAGGCAGTATCTGGAGGATCTTGGCTCTCATTTCTCATTGACCAGGATTTTTGGAGATAACCACTAGATCTCTTGTGCCCTATTTTGACAGTTGTGTCCATAAACCTGTGTTGTAGGGGCAGTCAGCTCGGAAAAGCTGCTGCCTGCTATGACTTATCCTTGGAAGATCCACCCCAGTACCACCCTTTCTAACGGCCTATTCTGCACCCCTTCTGTGAATTCAAGGCGGAGCAGGAAACCTTGGGTATGTGGGTATCCCTGCTCCACCAATGTGCCACAGCTTTCTTATGCTGTGCTGCACTGGCATGTGTCACAGAAAGCAAGCCGAACTTTGGAAGGCTGGTAGCTAATAGAAGGGAAGCTGTACGGGCTTAGAAAACTTTTCCTGACTTCATGCTTTTGCCTAGGATTCCTATGAGTCACAGGGACCTTAACCCACATGAATATCTGCTCTCTCTCAGGAGCCCCAAGCCCAGGCTTCTGGTCCCAGCTTCCTCATTGTTTATCTGCACAAAGTGCAGGGCAGCTTTTCACCTTTATGGACCTGCTTTCTGAGTGTCTCTAACCACAGGACCCTAGACGGCTCCTGCCGACAAGGCCCTGCTTCCCCTGAGTCCCCTCTCCCTCTTCCCAGCCCAGGGTGCTCGACTGAGGGCATCTGCTACCAATCAGGCAGCCCTCCTAATGTCTGAATGTACCCAGGGACTGCAGACCTGTCGATTCCATTCTGCCTGGCTTGTTCTCATAGGGCTGTTGGAGGATCAAAGGACACATCCTAATCTGGGCTTTTTGCCTGTGCCCAGAGTAAGTGCTCAGTAAATATTAGCAATGATCTCCCAGACATCTGGCCTCCTCTGCTCATCAGGGATGCCTGCCTTCCCCAGCCCTCCTTCCACTTCCCACCTCCCCTTCACATGAGCCCAGGCTCTCCCCAGTTCTGCCCAGGGAATCTGAGATTCCACTATGCAACATCAGGATGTCTCCGAAGGCCATGCCCATCTGTGTAGTCCTGTGTTGCTGCTCACATGTCATCAGTCCCCACGCTCAGGCTTCCCACCACTGTGGTTTCCTTAAAGGAAACACTGTCCACTACACTGACCACCACTACACTGACCACTCTTGGTGATGTGGACCCATTTAGTGGCAGCGTTTTAACCTCTCAGTCCCAGAAGTGGGTTCGCTTTTGCGTGTGGATTAGGCCCATTGTGTGATTCCCACGTCTGCCTGGAGGGGTGCAGTCCAGTAGCATTCTCAGCAATCGTAGGCATGCTGTCACCTGTGCTGGCCAGGACAGCAGCCACCAGCCAGGTGGGTTCTTGAGCACTCCAGAGGTGGCCAGTCTAATTGAGGAACTGCACTTTAAATTCTGTTTAATTTTAACTAACTTAGCCCCATGTGCCTAGTGGGTACGCTCTTACAGAGCTCAGCTGGAGAAGCAGAGCTGCTTGCATTTGGAAATGGCCAGCCCCTATCGCTCCCCTTCCCCAACTCCAGACATTAGGGATTGTTAACATCTTGCATTGCAGCTTTGGCCAAGCTTCCCCATTACCTATGGCATCTGCTACCAGCCAGGCGGTCCTCCTAGTGTCTGATATACCCATGAACTGCACAACAATGTGTGGTTCTGTGAGAGTCACACTATCATATATATAACAGCATAGGAGAGAGCCTGGACATTTTGTTCATTTTATATTCAGTCCCTATCTCAGTTGCATTTTTTATTTCAAAATGTCCAGGAATAGCATGAGAGTAAATGCTCTTTCAGCTACAAACCCTAGAGCCAGAGTTATTATTTGGAAATTAGAGGACTGGTGCACAAATTTGTGCAGCAGTAGGGTCCCTTAGCCTGACCTGCAGGATCGGGCTGCTTTCTGACATTCCCTGAGGGGGTCCTAGATTACTAGAGGGCTCAGGCCAGGCTGAGGGACCCCACCAGGTTCATGATCTGGGCTGGGGAGGGACCAGGGGAGGGCTCCAGGGCATGTCTGGCCCATCTTGCTCAGTCTCGATTGCCGGACCCCAGCAACAAGCTAACCTACCAGTTGGAGCATCTGCCCCCTGGTGGTCAGTGCATGTCATAGTGAGCGGTTGAGTGGCCTTAGCATATTAATAGCATGTTATGCTTTGATTTGTTGAACAGATGAACAGATGACTGGACACTTAGCACATTAGACTTTTATTATATAGGATTATGGTCATAGCCATCAATTTTACATCATAGATGATGTAAGAACCTATGAGCTTAGTGGGAATTTAATGAGGAGGCTTAACTGTACCCAAGAGAGATGAAAGAAACACCTTTGGGAGACAGATACCACAATTTGACATGGTCAGATATTTTTGGCTGGAGATGCAGTGAGAATCCCCGTGAGCAGTGGTTGGTTGACCATGGTCCTGTAGAAGGCAGCAAATGCTGACAAGCCAGCAGGAAATAGCTACAGGGAAATATAACTGAAACAAGTTATGCACAGGCAATGTCTTGGCCACTTTTGTGCTAGGAAGTCATTGCTACTCACATATTTAATTTGGCAAAAGCCTCTCAATAGGGGAGGGGGAGAAGACTATTAACATCCAAATAGGATATTAAATCCAGAACAATAGCAACAATTTAAAAAGCAGGTGATTCTCCAAGCACTGAAACCTGTACCATCCTACTGCATGTATGAAATCATCCATGGTATTATGAAGTCAATTAAACTCTGAGATTTAAATAGTTTACACAGATTTCAAGGTAGGAGGTCCAAAATGATTCTGAGTCATGAAGATGCCTGTATCAGACAGTAAGATACCTCATAGCTCTTGCAAAACTGCTCCTGCATCTAAGCTGGTCAGAAAAATTCAAAGACTTCTGACTGCAAATAGAGATAGAAGATAAACTGGAAGATTCACTAACTTGTGGATTCTGAAAGTACAGTTCCCTAATCCTACAGAATTCTGCAGTGTCTGCCTAAAAGCCCAGTCGTGCACAGAGCACAAATCTCTCTCTCTTTCTCCCTCCCTCCCTCTCTCTCTCTCTCTCTCTCTCTCTCTCTCTCTCTCTCTCTCTCTCTCTCTCTCTCTCTCTCTCTCTCTCTCACACACACACACACACACACAGAGAGAGAGAGAGAGAGAGAGAGAGAGAGAGAGAGAATGACTTTTCCTCACTAGGAAAGAAAATACACCAGAAGCATGAAAAAAAGTCTTATTTGTTTTTGCAACTAGAACTTTAAATTTGTCTTTTTAAATGATTGAGCGTCAAGTACATTAATTAGCAAATAAGCAACATCTAATAGAAAAGTATTGCTTTCTATGTATGTTTAAAATACTACAAAATAATATCTGTAGCATCATTTAGTTTAATCACATCATCTCCCTGAACTCAGGAGAAATGAAGAAAATATCCTTCAACAAATACCAGGGAGCCATTTCCAACTTCTAGGCTGAAAGCTCTTTAATCATTTAATAAAATTCTTAAACAAATGATTTCTTAGCTAACTCTTGCTTGGTACATCATTTCACTGGCTATGAGAACTGCTGGTGGCTTTAATTGCAAACATTTAAAATGTTACTGGGATTAGCCGAAGCTTTTACCGTCACATGCCACTTAACAATGTTTGGACCACATTGTATATGGCTCTCCCCTGCTGCCTCTCCTCCTCCTGTAAAGCAGGGCAGTGTGTATGACCGTCTTGCTTCTTCTCCAGAGCAGTGAGGAGTCCATTCAGTGATCGCTGCCCACTACCTGCAGCCCTGGGCAAAGGTGTTAAGGAAGCAGCACTCACAGCTGGCCCAGAGGGTACTGAGCACTCCATTACCGAGACCAGGGCCATGGCTTTGCTGTTGGTCTCAATACAGCCACGTGTCGCATAACTGACATTTCTGTCCACCACACATACAGCAGTGGTTTCATAAGATTTTAATGGAGCTAGAAATTTTTATAGCCTAGTAACGTCAGAGCTCAAGACATCCCTCACGTGTCTGCTGCTGCCAGCCATGTAGAGTGCAGCACATGCAGTTGTGCACAGTCCATACTACTCAGAAATGAGAATAAAGGAGTAGGTTACTGCTTTATGTATTTACTATACTAAGCTCTTTATTCGTGTCTTAGCATGTATTCTTTCTCATAAAAAGAAAGTTTGCTGTAAAACAGTATGCCATGTTATACCAGCAGTAGCCTCAGACCTCTCATGTGTACCATGTTTCTTGATTGCATCATTATCTCTTGTGCTTGATTTGATCTTGTGTTGTTTTGTAATTTTAGTACTGCCTAAGTGCACCATGTTTATGAGGTCTGCAGCAGGGTACAGTGATGTCCTAGGCCTTCCCATCCACTCACCACTCACTCACAGACTCATCCCGAGTAACTTCCAGTCCTATAAGTTCCATTTATAAGTGCCCCATACAAGTATACTAGCTTTTTATTTTATACCATATTTTTACTATACCTTTTAATATGTTTAGATACCCAAATACTTACCATCCTATCCAATAAAAGAGTAATATGCAAATTGACCATACCTCCCCTACACCCACAATCCATGCCCACTAGCCAATCAGGAGTGGGTATGCAAATTAACCCAACCATGATGGCTGCGGCCACGGATAGAGCAGGAGGCTTGGGTTTCCCTGGCAATGGAGAAAGCCAAGCTTTCCGCCAACCCTGGCCTGTCTTGGCCTCCACTTAAGGCTACAAAGTTTCAATTATAAAAGATAAATAAATCCCAGATACCAGGGCCTATACTTGGGTCGCTGGGGGGCATGGCCAACCTGCAAAACACCACAGGTCCCTTGCCCAGGCCACCCTACACCCCAAGGGAACCACCACCATGATTCAGGACACCCTTCAGGGCAAACCAGTTGGCCCTCACCCATGCACCAGGCTTCTATCCTATCTAATCCTATCTAATAAAAGAATAATATGCAAATTGACCATCACTTGAACACATAAGATGGCTGCCACAAAATGGCCAGCAGGGGAGGTCAGTTGGGAGGGACCAGGTCTGCAAGGGAGGGCAGTTGGGGGCAATCAAGCCTTCAGGAGGGCAGTTAGGGGTGACCAGGTTGGCATAGGAGGGAAGTTGGGGGCAACCAGGCCTGAAGAGAAGGGCAATGGGGGGGGGGGGGTGCCAGGCCTGCAGGAGAGAGCAGTTGGGAGGACCAGGCCTGCAGGTAAGGGGCAGTTAGGCATCGATCAGGCTGGCAGCAGAAGCAGTTAGGGGCAATCAGGAAGGCAGGCAGGTGAATAGTTGGGAGCCAGCAGTCCTGGATTATGAGAGGGATGTCCAACTGTCCATTTATACCTGCAGCCTGGGAGAGAGACAAGCTGCCCACCCTGCAGTCCTGGATGCCAGTGCCTGTGGCTGTGGCTAGGATGAAGCTGGCCTGGGTCCTGAGTACCTGTGGCTGGCCAGAGGGAGGGAAGCCCAAGTCCCAGGTGCCTGTGACTGACTAGAGGAGGGACTCCTGGGTCCTAGGTGCAGGGTAAAGCAGAGGTGGTTAGGGGCAATCAGGCCAGCAGGGGAGCAGTTAAAAGTGATCTGGCTGGTTGAAGAGCAGTTATGGTTGATCAGCAGGTAGGCAGAAGTGGTTAGGGGTGATCAGGAAGGCAGGCAAGCAATTAGGAGCCAGAGTTTCTGAATTGCACGAGGCAGTCAGACATTCTCTGAGGGGTCCCGGATTGGAGAGAGTGCAGGCGGGGCTGAGGGACATCCCCCCCCCCCCCATCCATGAATTTTGTGCACTGGGCCTCTAGTTATATATAAAATGTCCAGCATAGTGCTTGACACTGAAGACACTTTAAGTTCTCCAAAAATGTTTCCTCCCTTCCCTTCCACTTCTCCTCTCCTCCTCGCCCCTGTCTTTCTACCTTATATAGAAGCCCTTCATCTAGAACACAAGTCACTCACTCTAAACTAAAACTTTACTTACCAGTTTTTTTAAATAACAATAGAAAACTTCATTTAGCTAACAATAAACCTAAAATCTATCAAAGTACTTCCTAGTTCTTGAGGCACTATGCTCAGACAAAGTAAGTCATACAATAAAAAGAAAACCTAGGTGAAAAATGATTTGCTATTTTAGCTTATCAGTTATCAGGGTTATTTGCAAGTGATTGGGAGGAAGAGACTTATACTGTGTCTCCCCACTGACATGCAGATAAAGCTTTGATCTGAAAGGAGGTTGGGCCTCATCTAACACAATCCCTTTGTTTTCAAGGGACAGAAACTGATGTCCCAAGAGTTAAGTGACATGTTGCAAGCTAGTGAGGACAAAAATAAGAAGACAGCTCTCCAGAGCTCAAGGTCTGGCTTTGTGCACTGTGCCTGCTGTGCCTGTTCTCACCCAGCTCTCCTGAGTATGAGTCAGGGTGCTCACCCCAGTTTGCCGAGCTGCAGGCTTCCTAGAGAGCACAGTTTGTAACAGTGGTCAGCAAACTCATTAGTCAACAGAGCCAAATATCAACATACAATTGAAATTTCTTTTCAGAGCCAAATTTTTTAAACTTAAACTTCTTCTAACACAACTTCTTCAAAATAGACTCACCCAGGTCGTGATATTTTGTGGAAGAGCCATACTCAAGGGGCCAAAGAGCCGCATGTGGCTCGCAAGCCACAATTTGCTGACCAGGGGTCTATAACAACACCCTTTCCATATCTATCAGTGCCACCTTCAATTTCTCTTTGCCTAAGGTGGGAGGACATTTTCTTCCCTTGAGTCCCCAGATTGTTAAGGACTTTAGTGGCCCAATATTAGCTTCCCTCTCTGAGTTTCTGAACCATTTTAGAGATAAGGCAAGTGGGAGATCAAAGTATAATGAGACATCACCTTCATTACTGATAAAGGCTAGTCTGGAGGAGGAGATGGATGGGTCTGATAACTCTCTGCTCAACCCCCCACCCCAGCCTAGATCTCAGGATCAGCCCAAGCGGGCAAGTCTGCCTCCTGAGTCACCACAAGCCCAGGAGGCAGAGAGGAGTGCAGAGCACAGCCCAGTGAGCACACTGGGGGAACAGGGGCCAGCAGTGAGGTACCTGGAGGGGGGTAGGGAGCTTCACAGAAATAAGGAGGGCTTAGGAAAACGCCTCCTCAAGAAACCAAGGGAGTGAGGAGAAGTTTTCCCCTAACAAAAACTGTACTTTTTTCACTTAACTTAACAAAGCAGCATGCAAATTTCATGTTATTTTTTTTTATGAACAAGCATTTTTACAGGAAAAAAAAATAATCACTAAACCTTACTTATATTTTGCCAGATTTACTTCAGAACTTTGCCAACTGCATGCATACTTCATTCTGATGTTTTTTATAATCACTGTGTACATATTGTTCTCCATTCCTGCCTTTGTACTTAACATTATTTCAAACACATTCTTATGTATCTACATCACCCACACGGGCATTTCATCCGAGCAAGGCTATCCACTTGGCAAGTGGCACAGGGACGTGGTTTTTATTTATTTGTACAAATACTCTTCATACTTGGAATAATTATTCTTGTATTAGCTGTGTTTAGCTCATATTTCCCTATTATTCTGGGCTCCTTTTTATTTGGTTTACAGCATTTTATTTTGCAAATTAAAAACCAAAAAGTTATATGAGTAAGTCAAAACTATCCATTTTGCTTTTCTTTTACACAACCTGAAAAATAAATATGTATATGTGAACACATGTTTATTTATATTGCTTATTCTAGCTTTGAAATCTTTTTAGTTTTTTTATCTTTGAGAAATTTACTGCAGTAATGGTTCAATATGTAGACATAAAGCAGTTCTTTTTTAAAATTAAATTCTTTATTGTTTAAAGTATTACATAAGTCTCCTTTTTCCCCCATTGATTTTTCCCCAGCAGCTCCCACCCCCTAGCAAATGCCCTCATAAAGCAATTCTTTATAGTCACATTCAACTATTATTTATTAAGTAAGGAGTTCTTGTCCAACTAGAAATACATTTTTAAATATAAATTTTTTAATATATAAACCATAAAGCATATCCAAAATACCAGATTCAGGTGAATTTAAGTTTATACTATAATACTTTTGTTTTTTAAAATTAAAATTAATACTTTTTATCTTAATCTGCAAAGTATCATAAACCCTGAGCCTATCCAGAAAAAAAGGTCCATCTTTCATACCATTTTTAAAAAGTAGAAACTGTTTTTACACAGGTATCCACAAGAACCTGAAAGAATTCTAGTTGCTCATTGGATTTTATGGTGACATTTACCTATTTTATAAAATAAAAAAGAACTTTAGTTACCTTAAGGTTTGAGAAAACTTAATTGGTCAGAAATTGATGTCAATCACCCTAAAACTAGAGAGTATTACTAAAGCAAAATAAGTGACAATAGCAAAACAGTAATTTTAAAAAACCACTTGGAATGTAGTCACAAGGTGAGATCCAGTTATGGATGGATTTAATCCCCAAGCAAACAAAAATTCAAGTGATGCTTTTAGGCCAATCTTCTGGAATACAACTTTTGCATAAATTGTACTTTTAGAATATTTTAAGAATTCAATGCAAGACAAGATCCACCTTTCCTATGTGGTCTTCATGTCGCCTAAGCACATGTCTTCTATCTTCTTTCACCCTTTGCTGTTGTTTTTCAGCCACTTCTCAGGACTTCTTGATCTGCCTTCATTTCCCTGGCTCATACCAGCTGGCTCACACTAGTTCTCTCTCTGCCTGCTTTTCTGCATTTTTCACCACATCTTGCCCCACTCTCTTCCCCAAGCCATGTCCATTTTCTCCTTGGCATTTGGCACAATGCCTGCCTGGCTTATGAGAGGAGAGGCAGGGCAGGGTGTGGGGAAGCCCGGAGCTTTGGAGGAAGCAGGCAGGTCTGTAGTTTCTACAAAACATAAAGCGTGTCCCAAGGAGCTCATAGAGAATGCCAGCCTTGCTCACAAGGTCATTGTGAGGATGGCAGTTTCTGGTGTGTGATGCTTGTTGTTAATTATAAGCTCGCAACAGGAGTTTATCAATTGAGCTAATTCACTCTCACCTTTCCCTTCCTTGTCCTTGATTTGGTATTATCAGCGTTACGCTGCACAAGAAGAGGAGAATCGGGCTGGCCCAGCATCATGGCCTGTTCTGTATCTTAGATCCACATCACCATTCCCTTCTCTCCCCACTCTGTGACCTGCTTTCCTTGTTAGATATGCCAGCATCTGACACATTTTACACCTCCACTCTACCCTACTGCTCTCTTCAGTCTCAATGGTCTTCAAGTTCATCAAACTTGGAACCACCAAGCATTAGGAATCCCCCTGGTTCCTTGCCTAGAAGATGGGTATAATAGGCCCATTATATTAATGTTTCTACTTTGTGTATGTTCAAAAATGCCATAATAAGAATTTTAAATAACAGTTACTTAATGATAGCATTGTTCTATGCCCATATCACATGAACCCAAATAAAATGTTTTTACTTCTGTCACTACCAATCTTGGTCATCAATTATATTAATAATGAATTTTTGTACATATTGAATAGTTTAATTATGTCTACTAAATATGTATACATATGTAGTGTATATTTATACATACTCAATATATGTATATATATACATGCACACATGCATACATAGGTAAAACATGATTATTAACATTAATGTTGAAGAAATGACCAAAAGCTAGGAAATTAGTGTGATCTGTACATTGCTATTGTGTAAATAGAAAGAAAAATAAACCTTTAGAAAAAAAATTCAGAAGATCCAGGTATGTGTCACTAGACATTAAATTATTAATACACATAAATTTCATTTATTGGAATCTCTCCTAAAGGGGGAAAATTCTAATGGCAGGAGAGATTTTATAAAAGAAGGTGGTCAGTAGAACTTTCTTTTTTCATAATAGCATGAAATATTTGAAATCCCTTTGTGACCAACCATAGGGAGATGGCTGGATAAATATCAGTATTATTCATCTAATTTAATCATTAAGATGATAATTCTGCAAGTTGTAATGTTATAATAGTAAAGAAAGACACAAAATTTGATTCATACTAAGAATGTAACTATGAAAAATATATACCGAAAAAGAAATTGTATCTGTTAGGGTGGCAATATGATCAGTGTCTTATTTCTCCTTTTTTCTCCTGTTTTTAATCTTTCTCAATGGAAATGTATATGTAGAGATTATGAATGGAATTCCCAAGGTTGTTTCTTCTCTAAAGTGGTATGGGCCTTGTGACTTAACAAAGGTACTTTTAATTCATAGGGAGCTAAATTTTTGGAGGGGTTAATAGACGCAAGAGGAATGAGTGATTTTGCTAATCTGTTACTAACAAAGCCTTTGGCATTAAGCCTGGGTGAAACCAAAGCTCACAGAGTCTAAAGTAATCCAACTGCAGTTGTATCTTTCTTCCCTGTGTTGCTTCTGTGGCATTTCTGTTAAAATGTGCACCAATCATTCTACTGTGTCTTTGCCCCAAAAAAGCAGAACTTGGCAATAGCGCTGAAACCCCGTCTTATCCAGGACTTTTATTACACTTGGAACATAAAAAATCAAAGTGGTTTCCAAGAGATATATTAATCTGAATGGTAGCTGTGTCGTTATTCTACTAACTGGGAACTTGAAGCAGAGCTACTTCCCACGGCATCGGTTTGAACATGCAAAATTAAAGCATGTTAAGAGGAACGAAACCATACATGATGGGATGCTGTGCAGGGACCATTGTACTGCAGCCTTTCCCACCCTACAGACCCTCAGTTCAGCTGTGGCCTCTCCATGGCGTTAGCCTTGGGTCTGTGCTGCTCCTCCTATTAGTGAAGAAGAGTAATCATCTTGCTAATCCATATATATAAAGAGCCAGAGGCCATCACATCCAAAACAACCGAACAGGCTGAGTGGGGCCACAAGGGCAGCAAGGGAATTAGTGAGGGATGACCAAATGACTGAACACCAAGCTGCATGGGGCAACCAGGTCAGCAGGGGGGGCAGTTGGGGGTAACCAGGCTAGTGGATGGGGGCTGTTGGGGGCAATCAGGCTGGCAGGGGGGAACAGTTAAGGATGACCAGGCTGGCAGCAGGGGCAGTAAGGGGTGACCAGGCTGGGGGAGGGGGGGAGGAAGAGGGGGATAATTAGGGGTGATCAGGTTGACCAGCAGAGGCGGTTAGGGGTAATCAGACTGGCAGGGGGGCCAGTTAGGGGTGATCAGGCAGGCAGGCAGGTGAGCAGTTAGCAGGCAGAGGTCCTGGATTGTGAGAGGGATGTCCAACTGCCGGTTTAGGCCTGATCTCCGGGGGTCCAGGATTGGAGAGGGTGCAGGCTGGGCTGCGGGAACCTCCCCCATGCATGAAATTCATGCACCAGGCCTCTAATCGGTTATAGTAATGACTGCTATCATTTGTGGCAATAAAAAGGTTAAATGAGAAAAGAAAGGAAACAGACACACAACACTCTTTGAGTACCATGCTTTATGTTTTCTGTTTCAGATGATTTTTTGCTCTCCGTTATGTTTTCTCTATGTTTATAGGACTTTCAGGTTAAAAAATCACATGTCCTTGAGCCATATGTTATCTAAAGCCTACTCATGTGTAGGTCACTCTATTGAACATACATGTCATAGATAATTGGGGGAGGGGCTGACAGAGGATCCTTTGTCACCACGTATCATTGTGGATCAAGTTACAGCCTTGAGAAGGGCAGAGCAAAAGGACTGTGTTTCCAAATTTAACCTTGGAGTCATTTCACTGTTTCATTTCTACAAGTGAGTCATCTTCCTTCCAGTTCTAAGCCAGGTAATGGCTTTACTAATTTCTGTGTTCTGACGAAGCATCATCACACAAGAGTCTTTCATCTGGGTATTTGCTCATTTTACTAGAACAGCCTTCAGTCCCTTTAAAATCTAATTTTATTTCAGTGTCTAGTTATGGAGGACTCCCCTGGGCTAGGATGAAATCACACTGGAGATAGGGGGTTGATTTGACAAATGGCCACTGTGCAGGAGCTTTTGATCCTCCCCATGGTGTTAACTGGATGCCCCTTGCTTTGCTGAGCTATAAGCCAGATCAGAGTCTGCTGGCCCACAGGACCCAGGAGCACCCGTGAGCTCCAGAGAATTCAGGCACTGCCTGCATTCTGGAGGCTGTAACCTTTCAGAGGGAATTTGGGCAGACTTAGAGAGAAGGCAGAATGAGTTTTTTCCTAAGCCTTGGAGTCCCATGCTTCTGGCACTTATTAATAAAGGATAAGGAATCCTTTATTCCCTGGTGTAGGAATTTCTAATCTGGGTTTTCCAATCTTTGAGGTCTGCTCAGTTTTTCCAATTTTTCAAAATTATGAAGAAAAATCAATTTTTATTCACTTTCATTAAAAAAATAAAAAGTGACAAAATATGGTGGGTTATGGTTAGAAAGATGTAGAGAAAAGAAGCAACTGGCTGAAGATTATTGGAAATTGTTGCACTGGTGGTTAGATGGCACATCTCTAAAAATAAAGTCCATGTGTTAAAAGCAAAACAACAAGTGCAGATGTTGATAAAGATGGAAACTCAGTTAGCAGGCCCAAGCGTCACCCTTCCAGAGGCAGGTTTTGTCTAATGGCACTTCCTCTCCCTGGCAGATGGGGAGCTCTCCATATCCAACGAGGAGGACTCCCTGGAGAACGGACAGTCCCTGAGCGCCAGCCAGCTGTCTCTGCCTGCCCTGTCCGAAATGGAGCCCGTCCCGATGCCCAGAGATCCCTGCTCATATGAGGTGCTCCAACCTTCAGACATCATGGATGGGACAGGTAATGGCTCTGGTAGAGTTCACACAGGCCCCAGCAGGGGGCATTAAGGGTCTTCTGCCTGACTGGACTAGAATTCTAGAAATAGGGATGAAACTGACCAAACCAGTACATACTGAGTATAAAAATTGGGAAGATATTCAGTTATTATTCTGGATTTTGAAAATATTTTTATACCTTTAATAGCTTTAAAGTGACATACCCTGTTTCTGTAATATTGAGTATGTAAAATGTCATTGTTTTGTTTTCTAACACTCATTTCTGTTAAGATCAAGCTAAAGAACCCTGCACTTTTCGATGGTACCTATCTCGTTCACCTGTCTGCTTGCCCTGGCATTTCCTTTAATCCTAGCCCCAGTGTACCAATTAATGGTTGTATCAATTTAGCAAGTTGTACCAACTTACCATATACAATCAATGTGTTCATTGGCCATTAAATTGATTACAATTTGCTGGTTCACTTCCATCCTGTCAACAGATGATTTTGATGCCGTCTCACCACTATTCCCTCTCTGGTCCAAAGCCCTTTGAGTGGTCAATACTCATTCCCTCCTGGGACCCTTCCCAAGCCAGTAAGGATTAGTTCTGTTGTTAGGAGACATGCACGGGGGAAGGGACCTCTCGGAAGATCTGGCGTGGGTAGAGAACCACGTCCTTTCTCCACATCAGGTGCCCACTCCCCTCAGAAGAGTTCAGGTAAAAGGATGGCAGAGATGGTGTCTCACCAAGTCAGGTCATGGGCTTCACTTTGGGGCCAGGTGTGTGCCACGCTGATAATAACAGTGTCCCTCAGGACGGGGGAGCATTGAGCACTCAGAGGCATTATTGCCAGGACTTGAGTGCTGCAGGAACACTGCTACCCAGATCAGAGAGGAAGAGGGTGCAGAGGGGAGTCATGTCTGGTCATTCTTATTGTAACAGCGATGGGAAGAAGGAGTACAGGCAGCTGAGTTGCATCCCCGGTCCCACAAGCTGGGGCGATTCTCCCAGATGAAGCAGTGAATTGTGTTTTTATCCACCATTCCCTGTAATATTGATCAGATGGCTTTGATGGGCATGGTGAGGTCTGACATCCCAGTGGAGCCACAGTTTCAGTCGGTCATCTGCCAGGAGGCCTCTGCCTCTGCCCAAGATAGCTCCTCACTGGAGCCAGTCGGGGAAAAGGAAAAATCAAGCTCAGGGCAGAGCAAAAAGAAATGGGGCGAACCCTAGCCATTTTGGCTCAATCGATGGAGCATTGGCCTGCAGACCAAAGGGTCTCGGGTTCAATTCCAATCAAGGTTGCAGGCTCCTCCGTGACCCTGGCCCTGGCCCTGCAGGAGGCAACCAATCAATGTGTTTCTCTGTCTTTCACTCTCTCTTCCACTCTCCCTAAAAATCAGTGGAAAAATAGCCTCAGGAGATGATTAACAAAAAAATGGGGGAGGTGGGGAGAGAGAAATGGGGCAAATCTAAACAAGAAAACCATAATTCAGGCTGGTAAGAGGAGAGAGGGAGGGGGAAGACAAAAAGGTGCTGAGGAGCATCTATCTCCTGGTTGAGGTTTAGAGGAGCCACAGGGGCAGGGAGGTGCCTGTAAAAGGCTGGCCCCCCAGAGGCTGCACCAGCTCAGGGGGCTCCAGAGCAGCTGCCCCACATGTGTAGGGCACCCCCCCTCCCCTCCCCCCGGTTCAAACTCTAGGCTGTCTTCATTCCCTGGCGCCCCAGACCTGGGAGCAAGGACGAGACCCAGCATGCAAAAACAAGAACCCGCTCTCTCTCCCTGCCTAGCAAAGGGCGACAGGCCCCAAGGGAGGTGCTGCTGTTTGGCACTGGTTCGGGTCAGAGGAGGCGCTTCATCCCCAACGCATTACCCTGCCATCTGTGTCTGTGGATCATTGCATTCTAGAGACCAGTCCAGGACCACAGGATCAGTATTATAACCTCCAAGATGGATGCGACAACTTTGAGAAAATGCCTTCTTTCTTTTTCTCCCTCTTGATCCTCCCCCTCTCCCTTTCCTGCCTCCGATTCTCTGGAGAGGGGTTTCTGGGGTTCCCTCCAGCTCCCCACATACTCATGACCACCTGAAGGAGCCAGAGCCTGCCTGTGGCTGCCACACCCCTGTCCTGTGTGCTCGCCAGCCCCACGCACTGCATTTGTGTAATGTCTCCTGTGTGTCCTGTGGTTGTCCCCTCAGTGTCTGAAGAGAGTCCCTCTGCCAGTGAGTCTGGAGTCCTCCTGTCCCAAGATCCTTCTGCCAAACCAGTCCTGCTACTGCCCCCCAAAAAACCTGCTGCTTTCCCTGGAGACCATGAGGAGACCCCAGTGAAGCAGCTGTCCCTCCTCAAGCAGCCCCCCGCCCTGCCTCCCAAACCCACAGCCAGGATTGCCAACCACTTGACAGGTGAGTCTCTGGGGTCCCTGTCCACCCCCCCCCCACTCCCCGCTTCCCTTCAAGGGAGAACCTTTGCTCTTTCTTTTCACCTGAAGCCCTTGCACCTCCTCGGGAGGCCGCTCTGTGGGACATGTGGGTGTTTCCGTGTGTGTCTCGGTTTTTGTGTCAAGAAATATTCGATATACACCTACCAGTCATGTGCCAAGAGCCATCAGTCACGTGTATCTGTAAATGTGTACAGCGGCATCTATGTGAGTAATTCAAGGCCATTTGCCCATCTAGGTGAGTGAGGGTCCATGTCAAAATCTTGGCAAAAATAAAGAGTAGCACCTTGTTTCCTTCATAATGAGTTTGTCATAGCTTTAAATTTTTGTCTTTCAGTTATTGATGTGAAAGTCAGCATATTTCTTTTATTAAAATTTACATCTGTGCTGTTCTCTTAAAAATAGAAAAAAAATAAATAAACAAGCACCGGCTCAGTGGTTTGACTTAGGAACCAGGAGGTCAGGGTTTGATTCCAGGTTGCCCGGGTTTCAGGCTCCAGCCCCAGTAGGGGGTTTGCAGGAAGGAGGCAGCTGATCAGTGATTCTCTCTCATCATTGATGTTTCTATCTCTTTCCCTCTCCTTTCCTCTGAAATCAATAAAAATAAAAATAAAAACTTGTTAATTTTTAAAAAGCAAAGACAATATCTGTAAAGTATTGTGAGAAATATTTTTAAAAGAGTAAACTTAGGCCGAAACCGGTTTGGCTCAGTGGTAGAGCATTGGTCTGCGGACTGAAGGGTCCCAGGTTCGATTCTGATCAAGGGCGTGTACGTTGGTTGTGAGCACGTTCCCAGTGTGGGGTGTGCAGGAAGCAGCTGGTCGATGTTTCTCTCTCATCGACGTTTCTAGCTCTCTATTCCTCTCTATTCCTCTCTGTAAAAAATCAATAAAATAGCCGAGACCGGTTTGGCTCAATGGATAGAGAGTCGGCTTGGGGACTGAAGGGACCCAGGTTCGATTCCGGTCAAGGGCATGTATCTTGGTTGCGGGTATATCCCCAGTAGGGGGTGTGCAAGAGGCAGCTGATCGGTGACTCTCTCTCATCGATGTTTCTAGCTCTCTATCTTTCTCCCTTCCTCTCTGTACAAAATCAATAAAATATATTTTTTTAAAAAATCAATAAATATATTTTTAAAAAAAAGAGTAAGCTTAGGACTGTTGTTCTAAAATGATTCTTGTCGTTTCACTTTTAAATTGTTACTTAACTAATGTACCCACAGTATTAAATCAGATATCCAATAAATTGCCCTTTCCTGTACTTAGCACATGAATTTGATACCCTGGGATTCAAGGCTGTGGTGTATCAGAGACTAACGATTTCAGAGGGTTGTTTCTCCAATCTTGATAGTAATCCCACCTGATGCTAATCGACTGCCTTTTTACAGCGTCTTTGGTATTCTTATCATTTCTATTTATCTCTGTACATTTTTGTAAGATGGAATGGGGATAGAGGTTGGGAAGAATATACACTTATTTTATAATAGAAAATTGAGGTTCGAGAAAATAAGTGACGTTTCCAAGGCTGCTATTGAGCCACAATTAGACACTAGACATTAGACTCCTAGTTCAGTGAATGTTATTCCAGGATCATGGGATTCTCTCATGCAGTGCTGAGTTTTATTAGAGTCCAGCCTAAACATGGAGTTGTGTCAAACTACTCTATCAATGTATGCTTGCATCCCTGCAGATGTTTGTGGATTAAAAGGGCAAATTTCCACCTATACTGTCCAGTTCATTAATAATACTTTCGTTCAGTGACTCAAAGTTTAAATGCAGAGAAAACCACAAGGAGAAAATGCTCTCAGAAGGGAGCCTCCTTCCAAGAGAGTACCCCTGACTGTCTATCTATGATCTATCTACCCATCTATCTATCTAAAATACTGCTGTACAGTCTGCTATCACTGCTCTGTGCACTCAGTGATATACTGTGAACTGATTCCCATGTTAGTGAAGATGCACATGACTTTGTTGGCTGCTTGGTGTAGGTCAGGATTTACTCGATTGACCTCTTATGGGTTTTCCATTTTCTCCTTGTGAAAAACACAATAGCAAACATCCTCAACATCATGTTTTTCTTTATACTAGCAAGCATGTTCGAGTCTTCCCTAATTTATTTCTAAAATTAGAATTGCTTAGTTATATACAGTGGATTCTTGACTAATGCATGGGTGTGAAGTGTTGGCCCCCCATTCAGTTGAAAATTCACATTTAACTTTTAACTCCCTAAAAACTTAAGCTGTCCCTCAGCCTCTGGGGGTATTGGTTCCAGAACCCTTATGGATACAAAATTCTAAGGATGCTGAAGTCCCCTAACGTAGAACAATGCATGCAGTCAGCCCTCCTCATCCACAGACTCTGAACTGTGAATCAAAAATTATTTATGGAAAATATCAGCATATGATGGAGCCACGCAATTCAAACCTGTGTTGTCCAAGGGTCAAATTTTTTTTTTTTAAAGGGTGGCAAAATGACTACCGCCAAGAGTGATCCTTGTAGATCAGTGCATGCAATCTGATGAAAAGTTACTGGACAAGGCTGAGACTTGAGCTGACCTTTAGAGCATGAAGGGCATCTATAGAGAATGAGGGAAGAGCATTCCAGGAAAGAAGACCCTGGATAAAGACTCAGAAGGGCCAACATCCAGGTCAGTGACGAGGTGGCTGAGCCAGGGCAGGCCCATCTCGGGATGTACTGAGAGAGTGTTCACTGGGCAAGGCATCCGAGGATTTAGATTGTATTGCTGTGGCAGTGGAAAGCCTGTTGAGGTTTCTGAGCAGAGGAGTACTATGATGAAAACTAGCCTTTACAAAAGTTTCCTGGGTCACTGTGTAGACTGAACAGAAGGAAGACAAGGTGGAAGACCTGACAGAGAAGCCACCGAGGCCAGACCTGTGCCTCGTTCCCCAAAATCACTAGTTGAATTCAATTGAACAGCTTGAGCCTATTTAAGAAGCTACTCCAGTTGTTGAAATATGAGTTAACAAGCATCTGGCTGATAGCAGTGGGAAGATAGAGAACAGAACATTAGATAAGACATTTTAAAGAAGAATTGACAGAATTTCTTAGCCAGCAACACCCTTTAATTCATCTAATTAATGAGGGCACACTCCATTCATTCATAGCTTCAGCTCTGAGCCCTGAACTTGCTTGGGTAGCCTGGCATCCTCAGGAATCTTGATATTTGAGGGATGAAAATATGTAAACTAGCCCAATCTCTGTGGCTTCCCTCATTTTTTTCCAAGATGAGTAGGCTTTATCTATGATCTGTAAAACTCACCTCCATATCAAATGGATAAAAAAGTCAGCCTTACCATAGTGTACTTGGTAGCTTCTTAAATACAACGAAGACAAAACAGGTACAGAAGTCTGAGGGCTATGATCCCTGTGCTGTGCTTTTGGGTTTAAACTGAATTAGACTTGCTTAAATTTTATAAGTGAGTAATCATTCATAATGAATCCCCATCACCACGAGGCAGCTACACTAACCCTGTGTTCTGTTACTAATTACCCAAGAGACATCTGGGCCATGTCAGAAGGAATTAATAAACAAAGAATTCTAGAGCTCTAAATTGAGACTTAGGAGTTTCAGCCTGTTCTCAGTGTCTTGTACTGTTGACAGTTTTGAAAGGAAACAGGACAACTTGAAAGACACCACGTCTTATAAGTAGTGGTGAATTGTCTGGTACAATACTGGCCTGAACTGGGCTACTCCCAGGTAGATGATCAGGGAGGAAAAGCAGAAATATCTCTGCTTTGGTATCTGTTTCCACTTTATCAGGATATTAACTTGGAGACTGTTTATCATATGAATTGTTTCTGTCCTTGAGCCAAGTACAGAGAAGCCCTCCTGCTCTCCCAAACTATTGCTTTGTTCTCCTCCTGTCATCCTTTTCCATCTCATCTTACCCAACCCCAGCATGCACAGTAGCATGTAATAAAGGTCAGGAATGGTTGGACAATGCAGTCCCTTCCATTCTGGATGTGCAGTGTCCAGCAGAGCTGGTTGCATTATGAATATGATCTGAAATTAATGATTCTTAAAATTGCATCCTTCATGGAATGATGGCTGACCCAAAGGGAAAAGGGTTATTGAAGCAAAAACAAAACAAACAAACAAAAACACTGTTTTCTTCCTTTCTAAATCTCCCTCCAAATGTTAGACAATGCACAAATAATCCATGTCTTCTGCATAAGGGACTTGTAATTGTTTACCCTGCGTATGCCGTTTAAATAAAGGATGAACCTACGTGGGAGCTGGCCTTTAGTCTGATGTTCACACTTGGGTAGTAATGATGGCAGCAGCCAGATTTTGAGAACTGTATGACATACCATTTAGTCCTGTGAGGTAGGTATGATTATCATTATTCTGAACTTTTCCCAGTAGAGAAAAATGAAATTTAAGAGTATTGAAATGACTTGATCATGGTTACATAGATAGTTGGTGGCACAGATGGACTAAATATATATTGTTGGACTCCAGAGCTCTAACCATTAGTTTATACCAAGTTCACCAAGATACCTATTCTTAAAATAAAATCAAAATCATTTGCTTTCTTTATAGTTAACTGTTTGTTTGTTTGTTTGTTTTTGTTTTGTGTTTTTTAATGTATTTAAGACCAAAAAAATGATCCTGTCTTTCAAAAGATATGTTCTGAAGGCACTTGATTATAAAGAGGAGGACCTGACCACAGTTGGGTCCCGTTTCAAAGAACATGCTAGAAGAAGATAGTGTATAAGATTCAAGAATGGGGCAAATAACATTGGAGCATTCCGGAAGGAAGGAAGGAAGGAAGGAAGGAAGGAAGGAAGGAAGGAAGGAAGGAAGGAAGGAAGGAAGGAAGGAAGGAAGGAAAAGAAAGAAAGAAACTAACTGTTGCTGATCCTTAAAAACAAGTCCTCCCATGAACGTGAACCTGCGGGGCTTGTTTGCACTATCTTTAGAACCTGAAATACAAGGAAACCTACTGTATTATCAGAACTAGGTTGATTGCTAGTTTCAACATTACAAACTATTTGCAACTGCAAATTTACCTGACAAATGGCATCCGTGCCCGGCGGTATTTTTCAGCCCCAACGGGTGTCTAATGAGAACCCTCTATCCAGTGCTTGTCAAGCCAAAGCCAATATTTCTGTTTATAGCTGTTTCGAGTTTTGTGGACAGTGTCTACATGGACTGTTCTACAGTTACATTCCGATTTGTAATTTCACTTGGGTTCTCTGTTGTTCTATGATTCTGTCTGGCCATTGCTTTCCAATTCCCATCCACCATCCTTGTTCTCCTCTTTCTGACTCCTCTCCAACCATACAAATCACCTGACTACTTTTGCCTCCCTTCTTGCTTTCCCTGCCAGTATTCTACTCTAACTCTAACCCTAACCCTAACCCTAACCCTAAGGAGAATTGATTTTGAGTGGTGTGCAATATACAGATCTTATAACAAAGAAATTCACACCTGAAACCTATATGATCATGTTGACCAATGTTACCCCAATCAATTTAATATGAATAAATAAATTAATTAATTAGTTAATTAATTAAATTATCTATAGTGAATTTTTTTAATTAAAATTTTAAAAAATCGAATTTAGTTGCTTGCTCTCCAAAAGTAACGTGACCTAGGGACTCGGCCGGCGAGTGGCCCCATCCACACTGCCCAGCCCACCATCTAGGGAGCATGCTCCTCTCATCTGGCATCCTCCCAGGTGAATTGAGAGGAGTCAATTCAAAAACATAAATGTTTCTTTGTGGAAAGTGGGTCTGACACAAAGCCGGTTGCTGGTGCTGTGTGTGCCCTAAGAGCCTGTCTGGAAAGTGTCAGGACAGATTCCCCACACATGTCCAGTATTTGCTGCAGTCCCTGTGTGCTAACCCAGCTTGGGAGAGCAAGGTTGGGAAGGACACAACTTCTTTGTTACTTTTGTTGCCCACCACACCATCCCTCTCATTACAAAGGGTCAGTCAACCCAGGTCGGCTTCACAGGCATTTGACCAAGGACTGCTGCAGAATCCCTAGGCTGGCCTAGAGAAATTGATGGAGCTCCTCTGATTGTCTTTCTTATATTTTTTATTAGATAAATATATTTTTAATGATTTTGGAGAGGGAGAGAGAGGGAGAGAGAGATAGAAGCACCAATGATGATAGAGAATCATTGATTGGCTGCCTCCTGCTTGCATGTGCCCTGACCGGGAATAGAACCATGACCTCTTGGTTCATAGATTGATGCTCAACTACCGAGCCATTCCAGCCAGGCACTGAGTGCCTCTCTTGCAGCCAGGGGAGTCTGAGTGACACTGGACTCTTCTTTAAGTTCTTAGCACACGTCTTATGCACACGTCTTTGGGAAGAATGTCTGTAGCTATGAAAGGAGATCAGAAATTCTGACTTGCTGGAACCAGCAAATAACTGGGAAATTCTTACATCTTTTTTCATTAAGACACTAAGTGCTACTATCATTAACAAGTACATCTGATATATCAGCAGTTACAGATGGCTTCTGCAGCAGGTGTTAATTGAGAAGAGAGGCTGGGAGTGTAATCCTTTAGCCAGACGCATTCCACAGCCCTCTGACCAGAGAAACTATTGCAGAAGTAATCTGCGGGTTTCATTTTCCTTGTCCAGAGCAGTATCATGTTTGGAAATACAGCCCCCTTGGGTTTTATGGCTCTTTGACACTCACAGTTTGGGTTTATTTTCCTTGTTCTCTGGAACTTGTTGTTTTTCCTCCTTCCACTCCATCAACAGAGACAGTTTTATGAATTCACTGCATCTTGATCAGTCTGGCTGCAGAAGACTCATCCATTTCTAAGTCAGCAAGCAGGGAGCTCTGTGCGCCCCAGCAGGGCCAGCCACTGTCATCATTATAAACACAAGAGGTAGACTGAGGCCTCAGACAATTTGTAAGTGTCACGCAGCAACTCAGGGAGGGGTTATCAAGGTAAGGGAGGTATTTTTATCCCTGGATTTTTAGAGGTAAAAAAGCCTAAGTCCCAAAAAAGATTAGCTATCTTTCCCAGCTGGTGAATCCAGGTTTTCTCACCTCCAGATCTGCATTCTTTGCCACCAGCTCTCAGCACTGATGCAGAGGACACACTCTGCGACCTGCACAGCCCCGCCTCTTGCCCTTCCTGCAGTCCTCTGTCAAACATGACAGACTGCAATGATGGTCCTTTGCAAGCCTCTTTGCTCACCTGCTTGATTCACTTTCACCTGGTTTTTCCCTGCTTACCCTTCAAAGTGGGCTTACAGTTGTGAGTTCATGAAATACAGAGTTTTTTTCCTTGTATTATTATTTATTCATGATTGTATTATTTTCCATATGAACAAGTGTAAGCCTACTTTAGCCCTCCCTGTATAACAGAAACACTATACTTTCTGTTGCCTCCTTGGCTCCCATCTTCACACCCCAGACTAAGAAGCATGAGGCCAGGTGAACTCTCACAGGTGTGGCAAGAGCCCTGCTGGTCGCACTGTGAATGCCTATAGTGCTTTGTAATTCACAAAGCACGTCCACATTGTCTTGTCTCACCCTCACAACTATGCTAAGAATTTGGTATCTTGGATGGAAAAGGTGGGTGGCATGCAGCACAGTACCATTCATCTCACTCTGAGGTTCTTACTACAGAAATGTCAATGTCTTGCTGAATGGAAGTGAGAAGTAGGATATGTTTATTTATCATCTAACAAATGCATACATTTCACATAAGGCAAAGCCAAAACCAGCAAGGAGGAGGACAGAGAGGTCTAATGCATTGAATCCACACTTAGGAAAAACTATACTTCTGATTAAGTATTTGTTGCTTGAGACAAAATTGCATTGTCTATTGCTCTTAAATTTATGCTCATGTGAAATGAAATAACCAAAAGGAAGATGCAGGCATGAGAGGGGAGGAGAGGGAACTCCAAGGCCCTTTCTGGTCTTTCCTGGGACAATAAACAACCATCTCTACTAACTTGGTCCCACTAGTCATTTCCTTCTTGCTTTGTTTGATAGAATTCCTGGCATACACTTGGCTGTTTCTCCAATGATGAAACCAAGTAAGCTTTGCTATGGAAGTATGATAAGTAGTAATGCTGTGGAGGAGGGTGCATGGGAAGTTAGAGCTTCACAAGATGGACAGACCCCAAGGTCATCACTGTGCCTTCCTGGGTGGTCAGCTCCATGCTGCCTCCTGGCTCTGCTTTCTCCTGCCCAAGCATCTGAGCATCTGCCTGCCTTAGACAGACAGTGTCTAAGGCAGACAGCTGGACCCACAAATGAGGGAATCATGGGTTAAGGGTCCCTGACATAAAGCTTTAACACTTCCAGACACATTGCGTTGCTAGGTTTGTGCTAAAATTTCGAAGAGCCCCAGGAATGCATCCTTCAGTAACAGGAACGGGACAAAGTGGTGAGTTTCTGCTCCCAGCCACTTTGGAATTAGCACCACTGTGTCCTGTGCATGGTGGTGGTCGAACAGGATGAGCCTTTGGGGGAGAGCTTGAGGGAGTCTTCTTGTTATGATTGGTTCACATTTGGGGAGCCATCTCATCGGGCTCCTTGGAAGCATTGGGCTTTTCTGTGCCTCGGCTGTAGAATCAGCAGTGTAGTGTCCATGCATCCACAGCTGCACGATCCCAGAACTGTGATCCATTTTATGCTCATATCTGCTTCCTAGCCTATCTTCTTGGAAGGTGCGAATTCATCTCTCACAAGTGCATCATGGTTTCAGCTCATTCTGTAAACATGTTTTCAGCCTCTTGCAGGCACTTGTTCAAGATGCTAAGGATATAATGACAAATTGTTCACGGTCTTTGTTCTCCAGATGAGCCAGCTATGTAAACAGGAGGCTCAGTTTGGAGAGCAGTGACATTGTCTGTAAAAGTGAGATAATAACAGTGTCCACGTCACAGGCTTGTTGTGAAGATTACATTGGTTAGAAATGAAGAGCACAGAACAACACTGGGCACAGGCCTGGTGTAAGCGCTGGCTCTGGTGACATACTGATGTTGTCAGCACTGACATACGAGTGCCCACAGTGGATCCGGTGGGTACATGATGGAAGAAGTGATGTAATGATCATGAAAATTTTTTCAGGAGAGGACATTTTTTATCTGGATCTTGAAGGGAGAGTAGGAATTGACCAAGAAAACAGAAGAAAGTTCCAATTTGAGGGAAAGTGACAAAGGCCCAGGGGTATGGAAATGCCAGAGGTTCAGGAGTGAGAGCAATGCCTGTGGGTTCAGGAGTGAGGGCGATGCCTGTGGGTTCAGGAGTGAGGGCGATGCCTGTAGGTCAGGGTAAGAACAAGGCCTGATCAAAGGGAAGAGGAGTCTTGGGGGGGCTCACTGTGGTTTCTCTGTGATATAGAAGATGTGGCCACTGAGCATGAGGAGCAAGAGAGGATGGCAACAGTCTTAGGAGAATGTGAGGGACAAAGGCAACCTGGTAGGAATGAGCTGGGGATGGAGACTCAATTTGGGGGTGAGCAAATAGGTAAAATCCAGGGGAGAAAAGCAGTAGGAGAGACTGATCAGAAGTAAGATGGGAGAGGCTATTTCCAACTGGAGGAACCTAGCGGACTTCAGGGAGGTAAAGTGTGAACATGAGAAAATGAACTGATCAGCAAGGAGGCCATGGAGCCTTGAGTGATGTGTCAAAGCTGAGCTTTAGTCCTAGGTCACTGGCAGGTTTTAAACTAGAGGAGCGACATAGTCAGATTTGTGCTCTAGAGATGTCATTTTGGCAGGACTGCAGTGGTTAAATTCCCACCCTCAAAGCACTCAGATAGTTGGAGAAAAACCTAGGGCCTCAAAGACCAAGAGTTGAGCCCAGTACCGCTCCCAGTATGAGCACTAGCTGTGAAGTGAACTGTACTTGCCCACCTCTCTCCCCACACTGACCTCCTGGCTGTGCAGCCTACAACCTGAACAACTCAACCATGCCTCCTCTCCTGGGCTCCCCCCCACCCCCCGCTCCACCCCTGTGCTAGATGATGTCCAGGAATGTAGGGTTCAGCAGAAGACTACAAGGTCATCCTAGAGACACCATGAGGGCTGGTTTAACCCTAAGTATCCCCTGATTCAGAGCATCTCTGGGAAGTTTCAGTGCCACTGTCATGGAACAAGGACTTGGGTGGAGGCCAGTTCCATCAGCTCCCCGAGTGCCTGTTGGAGCCTCTCTACAGTTTGAATAGCCCACTGTGGATGCCATGTGAGTGGGTGGGCCAGTCCAGCCCCCGTACTCACAGCACACCCCCAAATGGGGCACCTGAGCTCTCTGTGACAGCAAATCCTCCCAAGTGTGGAGATGAGGGGATAGAGGGTGCATCGTTAAAGTCATCGGTGGAGGGGTATGCTGTTGGTGGACTTGAACCTAGGGCTGACTTCCAATATCTTGCCTGTTAGAAAGTGCCAACTGAAAGGATATGTTTACATCATGATGGCTAAGGTGTAGGCATCATGGGGCATCCTAGAGGAGGTCTCGAAAGTCCATGGGTTTCCATGAGCAGAGGGTGCACAGCTGCTGTTGACCCGCAGCCTGACAGCTGTGTGACAGGCACCACTAATGCCTGAGTACCTGAGGGCCGTTGCAGCCGGTACATGTTAAGCAAAACAGGTGATGATGGGTGTTTGCTGAGAGCTCTCATCCTGCTGTGCCTTCAGTGGGTGCATTTTATCTCAGGGCCCCCAAAGGCCACAGCCTAAGGTAGGTATGTGCAGTGTTCTGGGTTTCTTACCCCAAAACTCATACCAGTCTCTCACCTTCTGCCACAGATCCTGGCGCCCCTGTGAAATTGCCTTGTCTGCCAGTGAAACTGTCACCTCCGCTACCTCCAAAGAAAGTCATGATCTGTATGCCTGTAGGAGGGCCAGACCTCTCGCTGGCATCCTACGCAGCCCAGAAGAGCAGCCAGCAAAGTGGAGCCCAGCACCACCACACGGTCCTGCCATCCCAGATCCAGCACCAGCTGCAGTATGGCAGCCTTGGCCAGCACCACCCCTCTTCCAGCGGCTCCCTCCCCATGCACCCCTCCAGCTGCAGGATGATAGATGAGCTGAATAAGACGCTGGCCATGACCATGCAAAGGCTGGAAAGGTAGTGGGCAAGGGTGTGGTGGGGGGAAGTGGGGGAATGGAGGATGGAGGGTGGACTTGGCTGGTGAGGAGGGAGAAGAAAGGCTGGGTATTTGATCATGACATAGGGCTGTGAAGGCACTGGGGGAAAAAGTTTGAAAGTAAAATAAGACCAAAATCTGAATGTGAAGGTAAGTAGGGAGGGGGGGGGGGTAAGAATCATCTTGGCCAATTGCCAGACTATGTAACAATCACATTTATCAAAAAGAAAAAGTGACATATATGTTAGCACATATTATATTTCTACTAGAGGCTCAATGCACAAAATCGTGCAAGGGACCCAGCCCTTGCAGCTGAGACAGCTTGCTTTGGCCCTTGCAGTCCCGGCTTCGTCAGGAAGGTCGTCCAGAAGGTCATTCGGCTGTTTGGTCTAATTAGCATATTACACTTTTATTATTATAGATAGGCCTTAACATTTCTTGAAAGTATGCATACATAGCCCAACCAGTATGGCTCAGTGGTTGAATGTTGACCTATGAACAAGGAGGTCACAGTTCAATTCCTGGTTAGGGCACATGCCCAGAATGTGGGCTCAATCCCCAGTAGAAGGCTTGCAGGAGGCAACCAATCAATGATTTTCTCTCATTATTGATGTTTCTAGCTATCTCTCCCTCTCCCTTCCTCTTCGAAATCAATTTTAAAAACAATTTTTAAAGAAAGTATACACACATAATCATTAAGAGTACTTACCCCCAGGTCAGGGAATAGGGGAGAAAATTGTTTGTTTTTCTATTTCATATCTTCCTGATTAATTTTTTATTTTATAGATATTACTTGTATGATATTAAAAAATGCCTATTAGAATATAAAGTAAGAAAGTACAAGAGCTGGCAGAATGGTGGTGGGAAACCAGAGGGATGGGAAAAGTAGAGAGTGCCCAGTTCTTGCCAGTGGAGGAGGTGGAGTATTGCAGTCTGCTTAGATGCGTGTGAGCCTCTAATGTTCAGCAACTGGTGCAGTCCCTCTTACACTAGAATCCGCTTCCAAAGGCATTGCTGGGGGACCTGCCAAGAGAAACCCAAGGGCAGGCCTTCAGCAAAGACCCTGATCCTCACCACCTGGGGAGAGCTCTCGTGCTGGTTCTGAATGGCTCTGATGTGCATGTGTATGTGTGCGTGTAAGCGCGAGCAGTGCATGAGTGTGTGTGTGTGTGTGTGTGTGTGTGTGTGTGTGTGTGTGTGTGTATTCAAACACCCCTCTTCTTGTGCCCAGAAGTGCCTAAAATTTCCCACTATGATTCCAAGGCATGTTGCTTGACCTAGTTCCCCGGCCTGACAAGAAGAAAATGGTGATCTGGTGGGAAGGGTGTGTCTGAGCTGGGACCCTTAATGCCCATCCTAGGTTAGTGGCTTCTGGTACATGGGCCCTACGGGAGGAAAATGGCACTGTGAGGTTCCAGCTGATCACCAGGCAGAGAGCCAGAGACAAGAAGGACACTTCGGGAGCTTTCTGGTGCAGTTTCCCAACTGCCTCCTGGCCAAGCGTTCTGTTTTGGGGAAATTGTTGGCTCCAAAGGAAGTCACTGCCACTAGGTGTGCTAACTTAATTGCACTGCATTAATAGCTACCTTCACAGAACAAAAAGTGTATTTGGCCCCATATCATCATTTTCAACTACTGTTATGATAATGAGGACAATAAAAATTTAACATTTGAATAACACTTTTTAATTGATTATACACCTTTTTTATCATCTTAATCCTCACACCGCCTTTCGAGACTAAGTGGAGAAACTAAGGGAGGCTGAGTTCCCCACAGCCAGCTACTCAAAGAGTGACCCACAAACTGCTTGTTGCCCATCTGCAGCCAGATAGGTAGAGCCAGCCTTTGCACACATTTATGACCATTTGACAGGCTAATGTTATGTCTGTCGAATATTATAATAAAAAATAATTTAACTTTTTATATTTATTATATTTTACAAAAACATCCATTTTGTGATGGATTGAAATTAAAGCCAACCAACCAACAAAAATGGCCCACCCCATAGACATATTGGAAAGCACTGCCCTCAGTAGTCCTTCAGGGTCACGCCTTCTAGCCTGGGTCTTCCTGCTGCACATCCAGAACTCTTTCTATTCTAGTGCAACTGCTTTCCCAAAGGCAGCTCATGGCCAGCGTAGTTTCCTGGACCCATGTCTACTATACACCCAGTAAGTTTTATATTTCTCTGAAGCTTTAATCCACTGAAAAAGATACTCAGGACAGTATACCAGGACAATATTGCTAAATACATTTCCACTTAAAGCATGACATTTTCAAAGGTTCTGTTGAAAGTACTACCCAACAAGTTACATAGTGTTCCTTGGTTCAGTAATTTCTGTTTATTCATAGAATATTTCAGTTTCCTGTAGATCAATGGGTAGGTTTGTTGACCTAAACTAAGGTGACCAGATCATCCCACTTTTGGAGGGACAGTCTCGATTTTCAACAATTTTTCGTCCCATGGTCAGCAAACTGCAGCTCATGAGCCACATGCATCTCTTTGGCCCCTTGAGTGTGGCTCTTCCACAAAATACCAGCCTGAGTGAGTCTATTTTGAAAAAGTGGCGTTAGAAGAAGTTTAAGTTTAAAATTTTCGGCTCTCAAAAGAAATTTCAATCGTTGTACTGCTGATATTCGGCTCTGTTGACTAATGAGTTTGCTGACTCCTTGCAAACAAATGAGTTTGCCGACTCCTTGCAAACAAATCAGGGTGGCAGGAGGGAAAGTGTTGTGATATTATGGGAGGTGGGGTGGACAGGAAGGCAGCATGACCTTGGCAGTTGAGCCAAGGCAATCCCCAGGCTCTTTTACCTCCTCTTTCTCCTCCCCTCTCATCCAAGGACAAGACCTAGGGTTGTTCTGATAGACTGGCCAGAACATAGGGTGTGAATGCATATATCACTTTAGCAAGGTAGCCCTTCAGAAAAAGAAAGTCTTTATTCCCAAACAAATAAAGATTGGGAGATCTTTCTGAGCAACCACATCGTCTTCAGGAGTCCTGACAGGACCTGGGAGCAGAACAAAGTCACAGGCCACTTGTCAGTTGAGTGTGGGAACTGCCACTATCTCCAGTAATGTTGCCATTTTTTATTTTCTAAGAGTTCTCCCTGTCAACATGACTTCATTCTTGTTCTTATTAAGTTTAATACAGAAGGGAACAAATATTTTCTCTCTTCTCCTAGCAATTTCCAGTAACCCCAAAAAATACGAGAAGAAGGAAACATTAGCGATCAGTTTGGCATTGTGAGTCCCATTGGACTCTGAGTCCCAGAATGTCATCTGTAGGGTGTTAGCCCAGACCTCTATTCTGACCCTAATGAAACATTATAGTTACCATAGCATGAGAATTTAATAAAAAATTAAACAGCTTTAATTTCTGACTTCGGAAACCATACGTTTGAATCAATAGTCATACTATAATTAAAATAGACCTTGAGGACCAGGCAAGCAGCCCACCATTGCAGTATTCCTGATCATTTGTTTTCTAGTCTCTTAGAGAAGGTGAACCTCCAAGATAGCCCATTCCATTATCAACAAGGTCTTTATTACAAAGTCCTTTTGGCTAAAAGGTTTACTTATTATACCCCTCAGTCTTATTTCTAATCTTCTTTTACTGTGAAAGGCTTTCAAATCCTTAAAGATAACTACCATTTACTTTATCTCTCTTCCCTCTTCTCTACTAATTTATTTTTCTTCTCTCTTCTATACTAATAATCCCAAGTATAGAATGTTTATGTAATCATGCATTGTGATGGTTTGTAGACCCTTTACTATCTTATGTTCTCCCAAGATTTTTAAAAATCTGTTCTAATTTGTATAAAATTTTGAATCATTACCCTAATCTGAACCCTTCTAGATGACACTAAAAGATGACATGTTAGAAAGGTACACCAGTGACTCACCAGATTAGATGGGACAGTGCTGAAGGACAGAACTAGAGACCAGCTGAAGAAAACTTAGAGAGTTCCATGTTTATCCAATGTCACTGGGGTACCGGAGGCAGTGTGGCCATGGTGGAGACAGCCCACCGCCATGGCTGAGTGCATGGGTTCCAGAATCTAACTGCCAGGGTTTCCATCTTAGAGATGCTACTTCTTTTTGCCTTTGATTCCTATTTAAAACAGGAATATTAATAACACCACCAACCTCATTAGAGTTGTTTGTGAAGAACAAATGACTTAATTTAAATCACTCATCTTATTAAAAACTGTAACAGTAAGTGTCCAAAAAATAGTGTCTCCAAAAAAGGTACTCACATTTTAACAGCTGATAGCCTTATTTTGAAAATGACATGTATTTAAATAAATACTGCCTTTATAACTATTTAAAGTGTGTATACTTTTTTTTTTTTGGAGCACCCTATAATTTGGAGCAAAATTATACCACACAAAAGTTGCGTTCAGCCCAGCCAGCATGGCTCAGTGGTTGAGCATCAACTATAACCAGGAGGTAATGGTTCGATTCCCAGTCAGGGCACATAACCAGGTTGCAGGTTTGATGCCAGTAGGGAATGTGCAAGAGGCAGCCGACCAGAGATTCTCTCTCATCATTGATATTTCTAACTCTCTCCCTCTCCCTTCCTCTCTGAAATCAATACAAATCTATTTTTTAAATTGCCTTCAGTGCCCCTAAAAGGCATATTGCAAATCTATCTTATTGTAGATTTTGTTTGTATCAATTTTCTCAAATTAGATTGTTTTCATTTGTTTTCTCTCTAGTAATAATTCATATCTTTTTGAAGGTGACATTTCATCATCTCAAATATTAAGCAATATTTACTTTTAATATCTGCAGTAAGCTCTGTGATCTAGTTGGCATCAATCTAGGAATTTAGGCTTCAAATCCTAATCAGCCACTGATTTCATTCCCATCTTAATTTAGTTGATCAGTTCTACTATATTGAGAATATAATAATTTCAAAATTGGACAGAAAAAATTTAAATCAGTAGTCCCCAAAATTCCTTCAATCTCCACAATTCTCTTATTCCATAAAAAGTTTAGGCCTTTCAAAGAATGCAAATCATTCATTACCCTAATATAAATACATTTCATGGTGACAATGACTTTTCTTTATGTGGCCTCAAGGGTCACAGGAAATTCTAATGGTGAATTCTTGGTCCTGAATTTGATGGGTTTCTTGTAGCCCTAACAGTCTGACATTTACTGCACTGGCTTATGTTAATGACGTTTCCACCTGCAGATAAGAGTGTCCCAGGATAAGCAGAGGTGCTTTGGTGCCCTAACAAGAACTAAATTCTGAATGCCTCTGAGTGTTACTAGCTTGTGAAGCAGCATATTTGTAGAAGTTCAGAATTTTGTTTATCATTATGCAAATGGAAACATTTTTAAGTGAAGTACGTTTTCAGGGAAAGATTCCTTTTTCTTACGTTGATGACCATCTCTTTAAAATCTGCAATTCTGGTTAGACATTTATCCCTAATCAGTTTTATCATCCTCTTGCTTGAGGTCAATTCTTTTATTTTAAAACATATACTGTACTTACCTGTAAGTGGCTGCCTATAGTTACTGTTTTACCATTTAACTGCTATTCCAAGGGGCAAGATGAGATTTTGGAAGAGAGATCATCCCCTGCAAGGCTGGTGAGCAGACTGATTGGAGGAAGGTGAAAATGAGACTATATAAGCCATTAACATCTTTTGAAGAATTAAGAGTATTAAAAAGGAAGTATATTTTCAAAAGAAAGAGAATCCATGCCTGAATTTCTATGTGCACATCAATTGAAATCTGCCTTGCCCAATGAATAAATAGTGATTCTTTGATCTTACAAACCATTGTCCAGAAAGATTTTGCAGGCCAGAAATATAAAGGCACTAAAGGAAGTGTTTTAATAAACTAACAAATAATATCCATACTGACTGGCTTTTTGCCAATGTTTAAGCAATCTCTGCTAAAACAGCAACTACCCGCTTTGGTGTTATTTAGGCACAACAGCACCAGCATTATCCTCTGATGTCGCAGTGGCCTGTGAGGTGGGCAAATAGGTTTCTCCGTTTCACTGATGAGGAACTGGAGATCCATTTGCACATTTAGTGAATAGCCCAGCTGGGACTCAAACATCAGCCTCCTCACTCCACGTCCTACCCTCCTGGCATCACCATCCAACCAAGAGTGGTCTAGGATGTTGGTCTAGGGATGAAGTCTGTGAAAGAGCCACCACTGTGTGGCTCCTCCATCAGAGCTGGGGAATGCAGAGAAGGGTGAGCTAGTGGGCAGACTAGACTCTGCATGTCTTATTGTGTTATTCATCACATCCCAAGTCCAGGCCCTATTTCAGAAATGTGGGTCATTTGTCCCTGCAAGGACAGAGAAAGGGTGTGAATGAATTAATTTGAATTCATTATCACTGCTAGAAAAAAAAGAAGCTCAAAACTCTTTCTCTGTCCGGGACGCTCAGGACCCCAGTCTGTATATAGATGGGCATAGTTTCTTGCTGACAGAAATCCAACAAAACACAAAGGCTCTAATGTTGAGTTTTTATCTCAGAAGGCTAATCCTAGGCCGTGATGGAACACAGTGTGTGCCTGCTGTCCTAAAATAAAGCTGATTAACTCCGTTCTTGGGTTGCAGTGTTATTTCTGTCATTTTTCAGCCTCAGCCTCGGGCACTGAGATTTGTAGCATAGTTTCTCACACATTTTTGGTCTCTCAGAAGAAAATGGCTGATTGTTGACTCTCCCCTCTGAAAACTCCTTTCATAGCTCTTGCAAACTAAATTACAAAAACTGGGCCTCTTGAAGTTTAATTTCATTTTCCTTGTCATATTTGTATATAATAGATTTTCTCTGTCCTTTGAGGGGATTAATGGCTTTTTTTCTTTTTCACAATGTTGCATTTGAAATTAGAAACCAGGAAGCAACATTCCTTTATTAGATGATTTTCTTTAGAAGTGATGGCAAAATAGTTTCCAGGTATTTTCAGTGAAGATTAAGGATTTAAAATGCACCGTGACTTTTAATTTCAAAATCTGCCTCTGATTTTCTACAAAAGTATCAAAGGTGTTTGATCACCTGTAATCCCCGCCCACTTGAGTCACCTGCTCTACTCTGCATCTAGCTGTTGCCAAGTGATGGAGAGAAAGCCAGGGTTATAAGGCTCCCTGAAAAGGGACCTTGAAATGTTGTAGATGTCTGGGCCTTTATTTCTTTATGAGTTATCCCTTGCTCATAATAAACAGGGAAGGAAAAGCAGTCTCTTAATTTTTGAAATCTAGAGATGCTTAGTAATGTGACTATATAAATGTAGGGAACTGGGGGTAGGTAAAGGGGATCTGAGAGGAGCCCTTGTTATTTTAGTCTATGTGTCTCCTAGTCAGTTAAGAAGAGTTGAAGAAGAGAATTGAATTTTCCAAACAGGGGACTCATTAAATGTTGTTCATGATGGAGCAGTACAGAGGGGAGGGAAGAAAGCGTCTCGCTTCCCTGGCATGTCATGGGATACAATGAAGAAGGGAGTGTGAAATGCATGCTTTTTATCAGTTGAAGACAGCCATTTACTCTCAAGCTTTCTGAAGTCTTCTATTTTTAGTATACCTCCTGTAAGTAGCAGCCCTCCTGTTTTAAGTAAACAACTTTTTATTCTTTGCTGTTCTTCCATCATTTTCATGAAGGAAGATATATTTAGGCTGTTACAGCCTCTAGGGAGGCAGAAAGGACAAAACAAAGTCCATCTCCTTGAGAGGTTACCTTTTAATAGGGGAAATAGATGATAAACCAGTGACTGTTACATTTTGTATATAGGGGACAAGGAACTGAAGAGAGCTAGAGCAGGGGACCAGGAGGCGTTACTGGTGATGTTTCTGTCCTAAAGAAACACATCATTAATGCAGCCACAGTAAACCCACTACGCTCCTCCTCATCGACAACACTCCATTATCCAGGGCTGGGCTAGCAAGCTCTGTAATTATTCTCTCCTCTCTCATCCTATTCTCTCTGCATCCCTACTTGCCCCCAGCCACATGCTGCTCACACTAAACCTGCTGTATGGCTCCAGCCCAGAATTCAGACTCACCTCTGTTCTACAGTAGCCTTCACCCGGGCCTCCTCACAGCAGAATTCATGGTGAAAGAGTAGTCGAGTTCTGTGAGCATCTGTGCTTTCCCTTATACAGATAATTATTATATTTCATGTTGTTTTGAATTTGTGGTGCATACAATCAAGATCATAACAATACTGTTCCTACCTGCATGTTTCTGTGAAGAGTGAGATAATGCACATGTACAAAGCACTCCGACAGGCCCCGTGGGGAGCAGGCGTGTTATTACTGCGGTGGTTTGCAGGATGCCCTGCTCCTTCCTCCTGGGCTGTGCAGCCCCGGTGTGTGGAGTAGAACGGAAATATCCCACAGCGGTGCAGCTGTCCAACGTCTGTGAGTGTCATGAATGCCCTAAGGTTTTTGCATGCTCATCCCTATTACATTTGTCAGGAAAATTATATCATTTGGAGCTACCAAAGGGGGAACAGAAGCTCATGTTTCTCCCTGTGGAATAATTTGGGGGTCGTTGATGTTTATTTAAATTCATTGTAGAATGTCACATAAAAAGAAGTCTTATGATTCTCTTTTACTTCACCTTACAAAGCAGCCTTCTCTGGACAGTTCTCACTGAAGGGGCCAGACAGCCTGTGAGTGTAGAGTTGGAAACGGAATAACCTTAGGCTCTGTTAGATCTGTGCTCACACTTCCGGTCTGGGACCAAAGGCGTCTTCCTTACATAGATCTTATTGGATTATCTTCTTAGGAAAAAAACTCTAGATCACTATTTCCAAAACCTTAATTCTTCTTTTAAAGGATACTTTCCCTGCAACAGCAAGACCCTCAGGAACAGGGATCATTATTTTAATGAATTAAATGGTGAGAAATGCAATATGACATCTTCTGATTCCAAGAGATTTCAGCCCAAATACTGAGCTGATTTTTCCATCAGTTCCAAAGGCATGCACAAAATTGGGCTGAGATATGAAGATAATTAATAACCAGACTCTGTCTTTGAAAGACTTGTAGTCACTAAGGGCAGGGAGCAAATGCGTAGACACATAATTATAACATAATGTGACAGGTGCTGTAAAGGAGGTGAGAACGAAGATGTAGAAGCACAGAGAAGGGCTGATTTTCGTTAGGAAAGTTAGGAAAGACTGTTCATAAGAAATGGCATCTGAGCTGACCCTGAAGTGTGGCAGAATGCTTCCAGCCAAAGTCGGAGGATAGGATAAGGCAGAGCGGTGAGTGGATCAGAGGAAGGAGGCAGGGCATTCACAGTGTGCTTGGGAAGTGGCCAGTTGCCCTCTGTGGCTGGAACACTGGGCAGTCAGTGAAGAACAGTAACAAAGGAGACTGAAAGGAATTGTGGGGTCAGGTGATGAGGCCCCCCACTCCGTGCCAAAGAGGACAGAATTTATCATTTACAGTGAGACCCTTCAAAGATCTTCATTGGGAAAATGGAATGATCAGACCTGTTTGACAACAGTTGAAAGTGGGCTGGGTGCCAGGGGGAGTGGGTTGGGGAGGAAAGAAGGTTCTGAGAGAATAGCAAGGTCCAGGCCACTGCAGCACTGCTGCTTCTGCACGGGTGGTATAGTGACATCAGTGGGACACCAGGTGCTGTAATCCTGCTGCCCCTGTTCAGTAAGGCCTGCATCCCTCCAGCTGTGACCATGGTCGTGGGCCTCATTTTTCCTCTCTGAGATGGGGGAATCACAGCGCCCCATTTCCTAGGGTTGTGAGACCTAAATGGATCAATACAGGATGTAGTATCAGCACTTAAAAACATTAACTTTTTCATCATTGGGTACAGCAATCCAGTACAGGTTAAAGAAGGCTCCACATAGGTCAAGATGAGGGGCATTACATTTATCTCTGGTTTTAGTACCTGGTCAGCCACCAGGAAGAGGAACAGAACACAACCCACGTGCTATGTGAGCCACTTGAATTCCAGGCAAAGTGAAAGCTTGACTTCAAAGAGTTTTGATGTGAAGCGTCCCCTGATTACATGAATCAGCTTCTCAGGGCTTCACAGGTGCTCTGGAAGATGCAGTGCTGAAGCCACCAGAGGGTCATTCTGTAAATCACCAATCTGGGCAACGTGCTGAGGAAAGCTATTGCACTCAGGAGTCAGGCTGGTAACGTTCGGGGACTAGACCAGGGCTGCAAGTAACTGACTCAGTGGGAGGCTCATAGCATCCAATTGTTGGTATAGCCCCAGTGACAGTCTGAGACACAGCAAGTCAGGAATTTAGGAGACAAGATATGGACACTTATCATCTTCTGCTAATCCTGTGAATTCCTCACAATCAGTACCAAAGCTGCTTTAGAAGTGACCCTTGTTCTACAACTCTGAGAATGCAGCGCATGGCACAACCATTGTGGGTTCTCTATGCCAGTGGTTGGCAAACTGCAGCTTGTGAGCCACATGCAGCTCGAGAGCTGTAGTTTGCCATCCTGTTTACTAATGTGTTTGCTGACCACTGACCTAGACTCTCAATTCCAATAATTACAGGCTGTTATTGTTCCTTGTGATTAAGCCCCTATCCCAGTGGTCGGCAAACTCATTAGTCAGCAGAGAGCAAACCAAGGCTCGCAAGCCGCAGTTTGCCTACCACTGCTCTAAGCTCCCCGATGGGCAGTTCCCCAATGGGCAGTTCCCCTCCCCCAAAAGTCTTTTGGCTGTGTCTGGTGATATTCATGTTGTCACATTAGAGGAGTAGCCACTATCACCCAGTGGGTAGAGACCAGGGGTTCTGGGAACATGCTACAGTGTATAGGACAGCTCCCGCCACAAAGAATTGTCTAACCCGAAATGTCAATCATGCTGCAGTTGAGAGGGTATCCAGGCCATCATTTCATCCAAGTGTGTTGTATGCATCAATGGTAGTACACAAAGCAAGCTTAGCACAAGCAAGCAAAACTTTTTATAAAAGTTTTAGTAGTCATTTAATTTAACTGTAAGTTATAAACACAATGTTGCATATGAAGCCTTTGATTACAAAGATATTATTGCTTAAGATGAGGCTAAATTAGTGTTTAAGTTTTTTTAAGTGTTGATTTTAAAATACAACGTAAATAATAGTCTAAATGGGCTTCAAATCTGGCACAGACCAAACTTAGAAGTGTGGCTATGATCAAGGGTTAGGAATCCTGATTTAGACCAGAAGTCAGAGAACTTTTTCCATAAAAACCAGATAGTAAATATTTGATGATCTGTGATATGTATTCAACTCTGCCATGACAATAGACCAGCAAGTGACTGCTCCCGCCTCCTGACCATTATAATCCAGTGTCTAAGATGAACCCTTTAAACTCTGTGCTCCAGGAATGGCCTGACCATGGCGGGGGGGGGGGGGGGGGGGGGGGCGGTGAGAAACACTATTACTTACCCTGGCTAGCAAGATTTAAAATATTTAAAAAGTAATAATGTCCATTTTTACACGCGTTGTTCATTCTCTTCACCTTATGTGTGTACAATTATTGGGGTTTGTGTGGAATCAAAGAACACAATCTTACAAGTAGCATAATTCAGTTTTGGGATATAATTCATTGAAACAGAGTGGGTCCAGATTCTCTTCTTTCTTTATTTCCAGTGTACTCATGTACCTGTTTATTGCCCCCTTGGAGCCTCTATTTCCTGCTTAATAAAATGAGATAATGACACCTCTCCTGCAGAGTTATTAGAAAGATGAAATGAGATGCTGGATGTGAACACTTCTAGAACAGTAGGCAACATGTTCAATAAATGTTCACTCTGTTCATTCCCTCCTTTCCTTCTCTATCTCAGTTCTTCCACCTATTGGATCAAGATGCCTTTTTCATTATTAAAGCCATTGATAACACTGGTAACCAAGTCAGAGACACCCGCAGCCCTGCAATACACCACCAGTCACCTCCCTGAAAAGAAAGAACAGATCTCATAATTAATACCCTGTAAAATGATTTGTCAATCACTTACAACTGCACCTGAGTATCAATGGTCACGGCCCATATTTCCTTCATTCTGCAAAAACAATGAGCAATTACTGAGTGTCCAGTTTGTGTCAGGCATGGAGCGAGGCATCTACAATAAACATGAATTAGATGTGGTCCCAGCCCTCACACAGCCTGCAGAGTGGTTGGGAAGGAAAGTGAGCAAGCAAACAGATGTTCCCAATTTTCACTATTGCAGGATCTCCAGGAATATAGGCAACAAGTTGCCTGAGCCAGTTATGAAAAGGTAAATAGAAATTAGGGTGAAGGTGGGGTGGGAGCACAATCCAGTCCAAGAGTGTGCAATGCATTGTTGTGCGTTATCAAGGGGTAAATTGTATGGGGACAGAGGCTGGGTTCATAATATGGGCCAAATTGTGTGAGACATCGCATGACTGCTTTTGGGTTTTTACTTTTCTTCAGCAGTGAGACCTGTTACGTAGAAGACAACACCTTCTAAGTGATAACTCCAGTGTATAAAACCCGCATTGCTAAGACTGATGTTCAACTGTGTGTTCCCCTTCCTGCCCACAACCAGGGTGGAGTCCAAGTGGAATAAGGGGCTACACTGAGTTCCTTGTCTTGAATAGTATAGCTCATGACATGTTCATTGGGTTTCCCATTTGTCACCCTTGAAGCAGTAGTTGGAGATAGGGCAGGCAATCAGAGTTCTAACGGTGAGACTAGATCTGAGTTTTAGAAAGTTGCTCTGACAGAGGTGTGGAAACTAGACTGAAACTGGGAGGTGTCTTGAAACCATTTGGAAAGCCATTTCTATAAAGAACAAGTGAGGGTCTCCATAAGGGCATGGATAATGTGACCAATAGTAAGTGGCAAAATTTGGAGTCAGATTTGTATCTAACTTTTGAATCTGAGGTCACTTAATCAACTCCCAACCTTCTCCTCAGCCAACCCATCACTCACATCTGACTTTTCTTGCTCTTTTGTGCTTCTCCAGAGTCGCCAGCTAAATGAGCACATCTGGCTGTTTGTCCTCCTTCCCCTCAGAGTTGGCCATCAATGGGTATTTATGAATAGAATATTTAAAAGCCCTTTTTGATGGATTCACCTAGCTTCCTAGAAAACACTCTTTTCACTATTATGGGGAAGTAGACATTCTTTTTTTTTTTTTTAATTCCTTTTTTTCTTCTTCTAGAGATGAAGGGAGAGGAAGAGATAGAAACATCAATAATGAAAGAGAACCTTTGATTGGCTACCTCTACAGCCCCCACTCACCCCCACCCCCATTGGGGACCAGCCTGCAACCTGGGCAAGTGCTCTGACAAAGAATCAAAGTTTCACCTCCTGGTTCATAGGTCAATGCTCAGCCACTGAACCATGCTGGCCAGAAAGTAGACATTCTATCATGTTCTAGAGTAGGGGTGTCGAACTCAATCAGAGAAGGGGCCAAAATCTAAAATCCAGCCTAAATCGTGGGCCAAATGGTTTACTGAACAGTTATAAACTGTCATTGTGATGGAAACGCAGCGGAGTGCAGTGATGACAGCGCGGTGCAGGCCACATTGCAAGGCCTGGCGGGACAGATTTGGCCCGCGGGCCTTGTGTTTGACACATGTGTTCTAGAGTCACAACTCAGGCAGATGAACTTAGTGGCCAGGTGAGGTCCCAGCTGGGTCTATAGTGCCTGCACAGGCAGTGGCTGATCACCATGGCTGGTCCCTATTTCACAAAATTAGTAGGTTACATGATACCTAGTATGTGCCTAAGCACCTGGGGGATCAGCCTTCTATTCCCATTCTACTCAGACTCACACTCCCTCATGTCTTTGAGGGAAGAGAAACCATAGGGCCCTGTTGATCACAGCTGCCTGTAAGGCTGTGGAGTTGTGTTTTTTTTTGTTCTTGTTTTTGTTTTTGTTTTTTTTGGGGGGGGGTTGTCTTTCTTTGCATATTTCTCCTTTCACAGTCCTCTTGAGGCACTTGGGACCCTTTGCCTTAAGGAATTCATACATTCTGGTTTCTAACTCTTTTCCCCTTCAAACATAAATATCTATTGGCTGCTTTTCATCCCTCAGATCTAATATTCACTCTGTGCCTTTGTTGGAGCCATTGTTAATTAATTTGTAGAATAGGGAGAGGAGAAGACAGGTAGGGCAAAGCATGAACCATAGAATTACATTTCTGCCTCCTCTGTCCTTGCTTCTTTTAATACCCCATGTGGAATCCCAAGTAGAATTTGAATGCAGTGTGTGTGGTTGCCTGAAGGAGGGGTGCCTTGTGAGGTGGGGCACTAGTGCCCTCAGTCAGTCACCTTTCAGTCAGTCAACTGTTATATTTGTCACCCAGAGACCATCTACCATGTTTTTGCCTTCCTTTTGACCATTTTTATTGAACTAAATGGAAAATGGACCCCTTTATCTGCTCACCCTATATAATAAAAGGCCAATATGCAAATTGACCAAACAGCGGAACAACTGGTCACTATGATGCATACTGACCACTAGGGAGCATACTCTCAATGCAGGAGCTGCCCCCTGGTGGTCATTGCGCTACCACAGGGGGAGCAAAGCTCAGCCAGAAGCTTGGCTCATGGCTGGCAAGCACAGTGGCAGTAGCAGTAGCAGGAGCCTCTCCTACCTCCACGGCAGCGCTAAGAATGTTCGACTGCTGGCTTAGGATGTCCGAGAGAGCACAGGCTGGGCTGAGGGACACCCCACCCTGAGTGCATGATCTTCATGCACCAGGCCTATAGTGTTTAATAAGATGATATAGTTTTGTAAATATTTGATTTAATCTTAGTTGAAGGGCTTTTTTTCTAGTTGATTGAATTCATTGCCTTGAATGTCATAGCTCATAATGTGTTAACTAGATTTTCCATTTGTGTCACGAAGAGTTATGTGAAAAATATAAAGAGCAAAACAGCACTTAGGAAATAATGGGAGGAAGAAAGTTAATTGAATTTAAATTAGACATAGCAATAATTTAAAGCATAAATGAAAGTTTCAAAGGAGACTATCATGCATTCATATGTCATGAATAAGATTTTTCTTTTGTATAAAAATATTTTAATGTGAATTCATTGATATATAACTTCACACTCCATTATTTTATGAATATCAAACACTTTTGGATGGTAAATGTATTGAATTTTCTACGTTTTAGAAATTCCTTAAATAAAAGATATAAATCCCACTTCCAATTAATCTGAAGAAGAATTATAAAATTCAGCTGTGTGTTTCTGGCCCATTATTCTTGCTGGACTTCATTCAGAATCTGTCATGAAAAGGATTCTAAATTGCTTTAGGAGCCTAAGATAGAGTCTATTAAAAAAAAAAAAAAACTACTTTTTTATGTTACATATTTCCTAATTTTCCTACAATGGACTTATATGGGTCCTATTTATGAAGCAAATAATTTTTCATTAAAAATACATTTTATTTGAGTTGGCTCAATTTAAACAGGAAAATCAAGAATGTCATTTCCATTTCTGCATGGAAAACTGACCTGCAACAACAAAAAAAAACAACAACCAGATTATGGTGCTTGTGGCTGCTGAGGGGAGAGAACTCTAAGTCATCCTTGACCATGTCACCCAGATGTGCATGAATGAGTCACCAGCCCTGTGGTCCCACCTTTTCTCTTTCCCTGAGTCTCTCCATACATAAAGTTTCAAACATTCTGTCCGACACTCAGCCTCTACCAGTCACACTGTGGAACTCTGAAAGCTATAACTTCATGTATTTTCTCTTCTCTGGATCTCTAACTTTTCCATCAAATTAATCCTTTTACTCCTCCTATGAGACATGTCAGTGGCAAAGAAACTTTTCTTTGCCACTTGGAGGTATGACTCTTAACCAGAAATGTTTATGGAATGAAATGTGTTTTTTAATTTTGTGTTTTTAGTTTTTTAATTGTACAATAGATACACAGGACCAAAAAATTACATTTTAACTATTTTGAAGTGTTTATTGTATAGCTCAGGAACATTCTCATTGCTATGCCAGTGACACCACCATCCATTCACAGGGAATAAGGATTTCTACTCCTACCCTGTGCTGCTGCCACCATCAGAGAAGTCTGCTGGCCTCAAATGTTTAACTTTAAGATGAGAAATGAAACTTCAGTTGCCCTGGAGACCCTTTGTCTCTTAGGCATTGACAACTGAGTTTTAAGAAGGTTCTGATGCATTTATAGACATTAGCCAGAGTGACTGTCTTCTCTCCTCCTTCTCTTTGAACAGCTCTGAGCAGCGAGTCCCCTGCCCCACTTCTTATCACAGCTCCGGTTTGCACTCGGGTGATGGTATCACAAAAGCAGGACCTCTGGGCCTTCCAGAAATAAGACAAGTGCCAACTGTTGTGATTGAATGTGATGACAATAAAGAAAATGTGCCTCATGACTCAGACTACGAAGATTCTTCCTGTCTCTACACAAGGGAAGAGGAGGAGGAGGAGGAAGACGAGGATGATGACAGCTCATTGTACACCAGTGAGTGCATCCAGCTCTTCAGTGGGGATGGGGCGTGGCCTTTATAGAAAGAGTGCTGACAGCTGCCCCACACTGTGGTCCTAACGAGGTCTGGTGTCAACTGGCCCTGGGATACGGGGCAGCTCAATTAACCTCTTAGGGCCTCAGTGTTTTCATGAGTATAATGAAAGGGTCAATGTCCTCTGAACATCCCCAAAGCTCTAAAAATTAAATTACATCACGCTGCCCCCTGCTACTTAGATGCCTCTTCTATGCTTTGACTGCTTCCCTTGAGATGTAGCCCCCCCACTCAAAAAAAAAGGGTAGGAACCCTAAAATTCTATTTGAATCTGCATAATACTCAGACTCACCATTCTGTATGCAGCAAATTCACTTTAAGCAGACCTCAACAAAATATAGAAGGCCTGAATTAAAATTTCTTACTTAGGGCTTCAAATGTGCTGAGAGAAGAGATGAAGAAAGCAAAGTTCAAAATCTGTCATCCTGGCCAAGAATAATTAATACATTTTAGTTAAGTGATTAGAGAGTGATATTTAGTTAACTTTTTAATAAATGAACTTATAGCAACTTTTCACTGAATATACACTGTGCCTGGCCACGTGCTAAGATTTTTATTCTGTTATCTACATCTTACAACACGTGGTAGTATGGACATTATTGGCCCAGTTTACAGAGAGGGGAAGAAAAGGGTCAGGCCAGTGACCTGCCCAGAGCCTCACATCTACTCAGGGGCAGCCCTAGGGTTTGATACCACTGTCTCATTCCAAAGTCCATGTTGTAAAACCAGTGAGGAAGGGAGAGAACTAGCCTACAAAATAAAATCCAGAGGAATCACCCAAAATTGCTGCTGCCCAATCTCCTCCTGCTGCTGGTAGGAGTCCTGGTGGCAATGCCATGGTCAAGGTGATATCCATGAGAGGAGTACAAGGGGCGGACAAAGGCCCAAATGACCCAGGGAGGAAGGAGCAGCTGCTCAGCCCTGGGCACTGTTTCCTGCCCAGAGAAGCGAATGTCTTACAGCAGCATTTCTCAGCCTCAGCACAAGTGACATTTTAGACCAGATTAGACTTCATTGTCCTGTGCACTATGGGTTATTTAATAGCATCCCTGGCTTCTGCCCACTGGATAGGAGAAGCACCTCCCCCAAAACCCAGTTTTGACCATCAGAATTGTATCTTGACTTTGCCAAGTGTCCCCTGGTGCCAGGAGCCATAAGGAAAAAGTCCGGTCTCACTTCCTGGTCAGTTCCACTTCCTGGTTGAGCAAGAGCGGAGCGCCAAAAAGCCCGCACGCGCCAAAACTGTTATCCCTCCCACATTGGAATAGCCAACCAGCTAAGAACAAGTACCCACCGCTCAGTCAATCACCTTGTGACAACCCCCCCCCCTTTTCCTACCCCTCCCCTCCCAGCCTGAGAGCTTATAAACCGTTGTTCTTGAATAAAATTTTGAGGCTTGATCAGAACCCTGTCTTGCCTCTGTTCTTCGCGTTCCTTGTTTGTTTCATTCTCTTAGGTGTTTTCCACGTGCCCTCGTTGTTGTCCCACGGCCCTGCGGAACCAAATCACCCCTGGTTGAGAACCATAGATTTGTTCCAGATGGAAGGCAGCCCTGCTCTGGCTGGCTGCTCAGAACTCCTTACACTGAAAGAAAAACTATCCCAGAATATTGCCTATTTTAATGAACTCACTTCCACTCCCATCCCAAACAGACCTCACTGTCCGCCCAGCTTTATTTTCCTTCATGACCCCAGCTCCATGGTCACTGATCTCTTTTGTCTCCTGTGATGACCTGGTTTATCTATCACCTCTGAGATTCTCCCACATGCAGAAATCCACCAACCTTCTGCCTGGGCGCATCTCATTTGTCCTGCAGGTGCCAGCCCCTCCTCCTCTGTGAAGCTCCCTCTGGTTACTAAAGGCCTCTGTCCTTTCTCCCCCCAGTCTGTCCCTCCTTTATGGTGTTTTCTGCATACTGGCAGTCCCTGGAGAGCCAAGATCCAATCACAGACTCCAGTGTGCTCCTCACATGCTCAACACTGCGAGGTGTACCCAACATATTGCTTGCAGGAACTCTATGGAATTGTCCTTTGGGTCCTTCCCCACTCTCAGGTGTGAAGCCAGTCTTCCTGCCTTTCACATTGTGACTCACAGTTGTTCCTGTGGGAGCCTGGGCAGGTGGATGTCAGCTTTATTAACTCGTTTCCCCCTCCCGCAGGCTCCCTGGCCATGAAGGTGTGCCGGAAGGACTCCCTAGCCATCAAACTCAGCAACAGGCCCTCCAAGCGAGAGCTAGAAGAAAAGAACATCCTTCCCAGGCAGACGGATGAAGAGAGGCTGGAGCTGAGGCAGCAGATTGGCACCAAGCTCACCAGGTAGGACAGCAGGGCCACCAGCTTTGCAGATTTGGATAAAAGGTGTCCACCCCCAAACCAGTCCCTGGTGTCTCTTGGAGAGCTTAGTAGAGAAGGAAGTCTATGGAAAACATTCCATTTCTTCTCAGTCCCTTCCCCTTCACTCATATAAATCTGGGAAATTTCACTTGAGGTTCAAGGAGAACCTGAGAGGCAGGGTTTCCAGACAAGAACCTCCTGTAGAAAAATTGTGGCCGTCCAGTGGAATTGTGGGCCTGTGTGCAATTGGAGTCTGGTTAAGCACAAAGCAATCTAATACATGCACTTTCTCTGATACTGTGCAACCAGAAGATGTCAGTGGCTGTTAATGATGCCTCGTCATTAAGCTGTGACTTTTGAGTGATTGCCCTTTGTGTACATTACAGACATGAACATAGAGAGTGTTATATTAACACCTGGATGTGTGTGTAATCTAGAGCATGTTTATATGGTGTTAGCTTATGTTGTAGAGCACTGATTATTTGCCAGGCATTCTTCGGAACATGAAACATGCATTAAATCACTTAATCTCCGAAGCTCTCTATGAAATGGACATTTTGTGCCCATTTTACAGATAAGAACACCAGGTATAGAGAACAGTTTCCTGTATGGCGTCACATAGACTGATGTCACATAGACTGGCTGCAGAACGCTCCCTTTCAACGACCATATTGTGTTGCCTCTGTAATAATACTCATCATGAACCCCACTGTGACCCAGGCGCTGTGCTAAGTGTTTGGGTGCAACGTGTAGACATCTCTTGGGTTTCACTCTCCTCTCCCTCTTCCTAGCTGTGCAGCCTTGAGAAACTCACTTATTTTCTATGCCTGTATTTCTGTACTTATAAAATGAGCAGTTGTAGGATATAAGCAATATAACCAAAGCATTTAAAACAGTCCCTCGCCCATAGTAAACATTCAGTTATCTGTTATGTCCTTTTCTTGTCCCCACAATCCTATCAGTAGCTTTCATTATCACCTTCACCAGGACAACTGAGGCAACTGGTATCCAAAGAGGTTACGGGGCCACAGATGCCATCCACGGGAGCTGCTGGGGTTCTTCCCTGCCACCTGATTTATTTTGTTACTTAAGGACAGTTTCCCATAATTAATTTGTTTTCCTCCTGGCGGATGTTGTTTTAATCTTACAGAGCTGTATAGAATAGTTACACTGACAGATGATTTGTCCTTGAATTCTGTAGTCTTTAGAATCATGGGATGAAATATCTACCCATCTACTCCTCCCCATCCTTTCCCCATTGGTCAGTGAATATGGTGCACATCCACAGGCTGGCATCCCAATCTCTCTTAATTCCTCGGTGATAGTTACCCCCAGCCCTCTGGAGGGCTGGTGCCATTGTTGCAGAGCCTGATTGTTAAACATTCTACCTTCTGCTGACCTGAACTCTTTATCCATACAACTCCCACCATGGGTCTTATTCTCTTTTTTCTGAAGCTACTCAAAGTTTCAGGCCTCTTAACATGCATACATTAGGGAACTGGAGACAAGGATCTGGACTCCCAAGTCTCCTCTCCTCCGCTGCAGATGGCCAGGTTTCTCTCTGAAGGTGGGTGGGGTGAGTGGATACAGTGCTTGGCTGATGCCTGACCAGCTCTTCAGTTTTATACCTAATATAAATAGGGCTGTTTTGGGGGGGAGGGGGGATGAGGAGTGCAGGAAAAAGAGAAGGAGTGTATCTTTGATTTCAGCCCCACTTCTCAAAGTTCAGTTCCACCATGTGCTCTCGGGTCTCATTTCCCCAGCTTTGCTGCAGTGCAAGCAGAGCTCTAGGTATATGGGAAATGGAAGACTTCTGCAGATGTGCGATGCAGGCACATCTGGCTGTCCAAGTTGGCATCTTCTGTGGAGAGAGGAAGATGGGAGATATAGAAAGCTGATGTGTGTGCAGCTGGTGCAGATGTGTGTGGCTAGCCATTTGGCTTGCCCACTGCAGAGCCATTCCACTCGCCAAAAGGCCATTGTTGTCTCAGGACATAGTCCCGAAAAGAGAGACAATTTCCAGCTTTTCCTGTCTGAATCCATATCCACATAAGTCAACCATGGCTGGCTGACAGTAATGGTGACAAAACACAAAGGTGGGAGGAGACTAGAGTATCCATGCACTGGGAAAGTTTGCTGCATTTGAAGCCTCATCCTTATAAAATCTACCCTTTCCCAACCCTTCATATTCTAACACTTCAGTACTGATTAGAATTCATAAACTCCATAGTACTGTGGGCTTACCACAGTATGCATCCACCTCCAACCCTCTCACCCTGGTCATGAGAAGGAGAAGACACACTGAGGAAGGAGAGAAAGATAGGAGTACCAAGGGGAGTGTTGGGCATGGTCAAGGTATTGAGCTGGCCTGCATCCTCACTCTAAGTCTACTTCATTCCTTGTGCACTCTTTCTTATAGGGAGTTTACTTCCTGTATCAAGACCCTGGGCATCTCTAGCCAGCTTATAGAAACTGGGCCTAAAAGAGAGGACTTAAGAGTGTTTCACAGGTTGACAGTGTTGTACAGAGTTCAGGGAACCAGTTGAATAGGCCAAGTCTGTGCCCAAGGTCTTCTTTGAGGAAGTGCGGCCACTGACTCACACCCAAGGGACATACTCATTTATCCGGAAGCCAAAGCAGTTGAAGAGGAGAGCTGAGACCCAGAGGTGACTAGAGAGAACTAGTCCACGGTGAGAACCGTGGGCTCTAGCTCTGGTTCGTCTGTTTTCTACATGGTCATTTGCCCTCCCTGGGCCTTCCTTTCTTAATCTGAGAGGGTGTGACTAAATCACCTGATCACTATGTGCAAAAAGTGAACTTCATTAAGGTAAAAAGGTAACTAAAAGAATGTGGGTTTCTGTTGTCAGTTTGCATTTCTGAAGCTAAAGGCTGTGAAATTCTTTGGCCATTTAAGGTAGAGGAAATGTCCTGAAAATCTTAACTCCTTGGAAAATGTGGTCAAATCTGTAATCTTCATGGCGTAAGCAAGATATAAAACCTAACTTTAGCCCGATAGCTTGAATAGCACTAAAAAATTCATCACTCCAGGAGTAATTATATATTGGAAGTGGAGAGCAGAAATGTCTAATAAAATGAGATGAAGCTTGTAGGCAGAGTTTCTACATTAGAACACAAAAAAATCATTCTTCCAAAGTTTTCTCATTGATGCTACTGGGCAGGTCTCCTACACCTCAGTCAACAAGTCACCTGGATGTTGTGATCATAACCATTTCAATCAACCACCATTTGAGAAGTATGGGCTGCCCGTGAGACATGAACATGATCAACTGGGTGCAGTTACTCTGGTCCTTATGTATGCAGTCACTCCTCCTTATTCGCAGTTCTCCTTTTCCTGGTTTCAGCTATCCAGAGTCAACCACGGTCAGAAAATATTAAATGGAAAATCCCAGACAAACAATTTATAGGTTTTAAATTGCATGCCATTCTAATGGTGTGATGAAATCTCAGGCAGACCTGCTCTCTTTTGATGAGGAGGTGAATTATCCCTTTGTCTAGTGAATCCTATGCTGTATGCACTCCCCGCCCATTAGTCACTTAGTAGCTGCCTTAGTTACCAGATCTACTACAGAGGCAGGACAGTGCCATGTTTAAAAAGTCTTTATTTTACTTAATAATGGCCCCAAAGTATAAGAGTAGTGATGCTGGCAATTGAGATATGCCAACGAGAAGCCGTAAAGTGCTTCTTACATGGCAAGTTTGAATGAATATAGCCTTAACCAGTTTGGCCTGTGGACTGAAAGGTCCAGTCAAGGGCATGTACTTGGTTTCAGGCACATCCCCAGTAGGAGGCGTGCAGGAGGCAGCTGATCGATGTTTCTCTCTCATAGATGTTTCTAACTCTCTCTCCCTTCCTCTCTGTAAAAAAAAATCAATAAAATATTTTTTAAAAGAAAAGTTTGAGTACAGTACAAGATATTTTGGGAAAGAGAGATAACACATTCACATAACTTTTATTACAATGTACTAAAGTATTTGTTCCATTTTATAATTAGTTGTTGTTGTTAATTTCTTACTATGCCTGATTTGTAAATGAAACTTTATCATAGGTATGTATGTAGAGAAAATAAACATAATATCAGTATATAAGTCCCAGTACCACACATAGTTTCAGGCATCCACTAGGGGGTCTGGAAATATCCCTTGCAGATAAGGGGGCCTGCTGCACAGACTCAGGACATGTGCAGAGAACAAAGGGACAAACAAGGTGACCTACTTAGTTGTATGGGAGATGAAAATAGTAGAGCTTCTGTTTGTTTTACATCATTCTTTTTAAGTTGATTCTCCCTCTCTTATGGTGTACATGGTATATTAGTGCAGGAGTGCTTGTATATAACTTCTAATTAAAAACATGGAGTATGTAGGGTACATGCTTAGATTCTTATTAATGGAGTCCTCAAAATGCTGAGAGTCCACAGGTCTGAGGATCCCTTCTCAGGTCCTTTCAGCTACAGTGAGCTCCAGTCAGGGAAGGTGTAGAAATCTCAGGACAGTTCCTCCCCCTACTAGAGTTCCCCCAAATGCAAGACCATACTACTTCCTCTCTGGGTGTCTTCTCAGAGCCCTTCAACCTGAACCCTAGTAAGTGGTCAGCCTAACTGTGATCTTAGCCATCACTCCCACTTCTGGTTCCCTTCTGTTACCAAGCCTTTTATTCCCCCCAAAGTCATATTTAATCCACATGACTCCATTTTATTTATTTGAAATCTCATTTACAACCACCCCTAAAAATTTCATCATTTAACAATTAAACCTGGAGGCTTAGTCATTTTGGCTCAGTTGATAGAGCATCGGCCTGCAGACTGAGAAGTCCTGAGTTCGATTTCGTCAAGGGCACAGGCCTCAATTGCAGGCTCCTCCCCAGCCAAACCCTGGTTGGGATGTATGCAGGAGGCAACCAATCCATGTGTTTCTCTTATCAATATTTCTCTCTGTCTTTCCCTCTCTCTTCCACTCCCTCTAAAAATCAATGGAAAATACCCTCGGATGTGGATTAAAAATGAAAAAATTAGACATGGAGCCATGCTTCTCAAAGTTGACCAGGCAACTTGTCAGGGTGACCCCTTGATCAGCTAGGGCAGAGATCTGCCCTTTCCCACCTCCCAGCTTGGGACACTGATTGGTTGAAGAAGCAAATCCCCAAAGGATAGAGCTCAGGACCACTGGGAATGGGGTTTCAGGTACTAGAGGGAAGTTTGATGCATGAAGAAGTAATGTTTTTGTTTCTGAAACATCACAGAAGGTGAATCACTCTGTAAGTCACCAAGACTACTTATTTTAAATTTTGATTGATTGATTGATTGAATGAATGATTTTTAAGAGATAGAGAGCAGACAGGCAGACATTGATATGTTTGTTCCACTTATTGGTGCATTCATTGGTTGATTCTTGTATGTGCACTGACCGGGGAGCAAACCTACAACCTTGGCTTATTAAGATGGCTTTAATCAGCTAAGCTACCCCTACCTAGCCAGGGCAGAAATACTTATTTTAAAAGAAAGGAACCAAGACTCTGAAACATTATCAGCTCATGGTTACTTCACAACCAGTGCTCTCAGGCCTCCTGTTGGGGAGTAGCTAGCTATTCAGACCCTGCTCCTCTCCAGCTGTGCTCCTCTCCCTCAACCGCCTCCAGTACCCTCTGTAATGTTTAGATCAGCCAGAGGGAGAGAAGATGTGGGAAGAAAAAGAAAGCAAAAGGAGTCTTCAAGTATATGTGTAGGAATATGTCATCTAAATTAAGCTCAGGAGTAAATGAGGATACAAATACTCTGCCTCCCTGACACACTTGTTCCCCTAAAATATTTCTTCACTGTTGATATCACCCACCCTCTCGGAGGTGAACTGTTACATCTTTTGACAGTCATGACTCACCAGAAGTTGGTCAGCACCTTTCCAGGTTTTGGAAAGAATGTTTCTCCTTGTCATGTCCTTTTTCTAGATGAGATGCAGCCAGTTTTTGAAGAAACTTAATTTAAGCTTATTTGGAGTGAACTTAGTTTTCTTGGGCAGCCATAACAAACTACCACAGGCTGAATGGCTTACAAAACAGAAATGTATTGTCTCATAGCTCTAAAGTAGGGGTGTCGAACTCAATCAGAGAAGGGGCCAAAATCTAAAATCCAGCCTAAATCGCGGGCCGAATGGTTTACTGAACAGTCATAAACTGTCATTGTGATGGAAACGCAGCGGAGTGCAGTGATGACAGCGCGGTGCGGGCCACATTGCAAGGCCTGGCGGGACGGATTTGGCCCGAGGGCCTTGTGTTTGACACATGTGCTCTAAAGGCTAGAAGTTGGAGATTACGGTATTGTCAGGGCTGGTTCCTTCTGAGGCTGTGAAGGAGAATCTGTCCCAGTCTCTCTCCTGCTACCGGTGGCTTGCTGGTCATTGTTGGTGTCCCTTGGCTTATCGATGCAATACCCTAGTCTCTGCCTTCGTCTTACTTCTCCCCGTGTGTGTGTCAGGACACCAATCGGATTGGATCGGGGCCCACCATAATGACTTGTTTTATCTTGATTACTTCTGTAAAGATCCTCTCTCCACACGAGGTCATATTCTAAGGTACTGGGGATGAGGACTTTCACATATGAATTTGGGGGGACACAATTTAACTTTGGGGAAGTATAATATACCTAGAACATGGGCTTCAACCTTAAATGCATGCCAGGGCAAAATAGATGTTGAACATAAGCGAAGCAGGCAGTTCTAAGATTGTTGATAGGGAGTGTTGAGAACTAGGATGAGGTGAAAAGTTCACCCTTTATCTATGGGGCCTGTCACTATTCACCTTCAGCCCCTTTGTTTTGTAGAAATGAAGGTCCAGTTTGTCAGATTTTCTGAAGAAAAGACAGGATTTTTTTAAATGAAAATTTCAAAATTTTTAAACATTGTACAATCAGAATATATTTATGGATTACATTCAGCCCAAAGATTGCACCTCAGCCTGGGCCCCTGGCTTTAACCTCTGACCTGGAAGTCATGTGTTTCCTATCTAGACTATAAATTTTATGTGTGTGCTCTACACATTTAGGTGAGATGAGACAGACTATTATGTGTATAGTGAATGTAAATGTGCGAATGTGCATGTGTGCCTCTGTAGTAAATTGAAATTAACATCTTGTAGTATCTAAATTAATTTGAACATAGTTATCGGTTGATCACTAAAGCAACATACTATATTCCTAAAAAAGAATTTGAGTTCCAACTCTCTCTGTTTCAGGGATTTAGTCAGATGGTTTGCAGAATACTTATAAGTTACTCTGCTGAAGAATACATTAGGCTGGGTGAAGAATTTGGCTGAAATATCAATAGATGTAACTGCTTTCTTTTCCTTACTGCCCATGAGTCTGGGAATCAGATGGACTTGGGATCAAAGCACTTGGTGGTTGTTGATAGTTTCTATCTATATGTAAGGCATGCAAACCAGCATTAAACACCATATGATAGATCAGATGTAGGCCCTCCCTGGAGGAGTACCAAACCTGCCTTCTCTCTTCCCTACTGCTCAGTGCCATCGCTTTAAAAACTGCTGTCTTTCTGGATATATGCACCCCTATGTTCATAGCAGCACAATCTACAATAGCTAGAATTTGGAAACAGACTAGGTGCCCGTCAACAGATGATTGGATCAAAAAACTATGGTACATCTACACAATGGAATACTATGCTGCCATAAAAAAGAAGGAATTCTCATCATTTGCGGCAACCTGGATGGAATTGGAGAACATCATGCTGAGTGAAATAAGCCGGTCAATGAAAGAGAAACACCACATGACCTCACTCATTTATGGATAATAAAGAACATTATAAACTGATGAACCAAAGGATAGATATAGAGACAGTAAAGCAACAAGCAGACTGTCAAATTACAGCAGGTAGGGTAGGGAGATCTGGGGGATATAATAGATCAACCGAAGGACTTGTATACATGCATATAAGTACAACCAATGGACACAAAACTCTAGGGAGGGAGAGTATGTATGGGAGGGGGGGAATGTTAAAATATGTACACAGATAATAATTTAATTAAAAAATGTAAAAAAAAAAAAATCCTGCTGTCTTTCTGATGGCCGGAGGGGGGCAGATGAGATGGGAAATTAGACAAGTAATGGCCTGATCGTCCCATGGAACCTAACAGGGTATTCCTTCTTATTTAGTAATGAATAATGTGCTAGGAAGAAAGTATATTTTGAATATGTATTTTATGTTCCCAAGGAGTTCACACTGCAGTCACTAGAGGCAGTTATAAAATGATATGTACAGAGAATTTTGTGCCACTTTAAATTATAATACAATGATCAAGGGAGAACATTGAAATCCATTTTTATGCTGATAGCACAGGTAATAAAATACAATAATGCTGACTTCTCACTATAGCTGGCAAACCGTTTGTAGTTTGGGGAAATCGGTGCTAAGTCTGACACCCCAGAGTTTCATTCCAAAGTAGCAAATGGCATCTCCCCAGAAATCTAAGGACCTATGCTAAGTGTGCTCTAGCCTCTCCCAGGCCAGGTCATTACTTCTGCTACAAAAGCACTTTCTAAAAATAGGAATAACAATCAAAGGCACTAAAAATTCAATCCAACTTTGACTGACTGGTGCACCCTGGGCATGCGTTACGGAATCACTTGAAGAAAGAAGGGGAAAGAATAGACCTGAGTGAGGTTTGGAGTAGATCTGGCCCTTCATCCTCCTCATCCTCATTCTCCCCACTCGGCTCACATCACCTCACAGAGCAGCTCGGGGAGAAATGTAGAAAGGGCTCTTGGACCTGCTCATCCTCACATCCGCAGAGCCTGGATGGGAAGGGCTCAGGGTGTGTGCTTTTCCTGTGGATCCTGAGATCGCCCATTAACGAAACTGAAATTGGATACTAGTCTCCAAGCTGAGACCAAGGGATGGAACAAGTGAAATCAGAGTGAAATATGACTTGAATATAATTATTGAGTCCTGTAGCATTTGCATAACAAACACGCCAGCTGTTCAGGTAGCTCGACCGCTTTCAGATCATTTGACACCTCCCATTACCTCGCTACACAAAATAGAAATTTCTTTCTAAAAGCCCTTTAGAAAAGCTGACATCTTCTGAAAGGTGCTGACTTGAGTCAGGACCATAGCACTACCTGTCTTATAGAAAGTTAAGGACAACCACATTGATTGTTTGGTGTGTTTTCTAAATAAAAGATGAGAAAGCTGTCCTGGTAAGGTTTGAGTGAAGCCATTGAGAGGAGATGGATTAAAACTTCAAAACCACATGAGTAGAGGGCATTGAGGCTGAGCTACGCTCACCACAGGGACCCACAGCCACAGGACATGCCTCAGAGCCTTACAGAGACACATAACCTCTTGCCCTCTCACCCCAGCTTCCAGCTGTTAGGAAATGCAGTCAAGACTGAACTCTTGGCATCCTTTTACTAAGACGGATTCTGAGCCTGACAGTGTGCATACTGGAGGAGTCGTAGTGCAAACCCCACACTGGGTGTCAGGGAACAAAGCCACGTCTTGTCAGGCACTTCCAGAGCTCCGAGTTTGTGACTTGCAGCTGCCTGGTGCATCTTTCAGTGACATAGTAAGTGTGGAGGACAAAGAGTTGCTTTTTCCACGACAGAAACAGAATTGATCTCAGTGTTTAAAACTTGGAAAGTTTTTTTTTCTGTGTACGTGCTTTTTAAGTACCATCATAGGTGGACAGGGAGTCTTATTTTGTTTTCTATTTCATAGTTTTTATAAATGGCTGATTATCCCAGCAGCATTTCAAAATTGAGGTGGAGAGGGGACTACTATACTCAACTACAAACTAAGTAAGTAGGCAAATCCTCCAGGCTAATCTCTGGCCACATTTTAAGAAGTTCCACTTGGTCTGGAATAAAGAGAGCCCTTTAGTTTTCCTGTGATTTTTTTTTTCTGATCATTTTTGGAGTAATCTGCAATGACTTTCTTGTTTGTTGTTCATCTTAGTACATGGCAGGAAGAAAAGCCCTGTTTCTTGGATTACTTGGCTAAAAGAAAAATCAGCCTGTCTCTGTTTAAAGATGATCACTGACATAACAGTATCTAAGACTTTAGAGCCCTTTGCTGTTGACAATAGGCTCTCCCATCTGTGCCTCATCTGATGAACTTCACCACAGCCCTGCAAGGTGGCTGCTGTAGGAAATCCCATTCTGTAGATGAGGAAACTAAACTAATGATCTTAGAGATGAGAAACAAAGAGAAACACATCTTCTAAAGCTAAGACTTTCCTACTGCAGGAAGACATGCTGATCAAAATGTTTTGATTGTTTAGTATTTGTGTTGAACAGAATTTTCCTCCCAGGTTCCCCTGGTTGGATAAGGATCGTGTGGGATAATGGAGTTATTGATTGGTGGCTCAGGCTCGTGTGTGCAAATGTGCTCAAGGGAGAGATAAGCCATGGAAGAAAGAGGGAATAGGAAATTTTTGTCCCACCTTGAACTTAAGTGGGCTTTTTATTGCATTTTGGTAACACTGTTCATGATAAGTAGGAAAAGCTGTAACACTTGACACTGAGGTTTGGGACTAACAGCCCTCCCTCCCTTGTGCCTGATGCAGTGTGAGAGCAAAGTGGTCCAGTGCAATGGTTCCTTCGCTGTGGTCCCTGGGTCAGTGACATCAGCACCACTTGTGAGTTGGTTAAAAGTGCATGTTTTCAGGCCCACACAGACTGAATTAGAACCTCTGAGGGTGGGGACCAGGAATCTGCCTTTAAAAAAAAAAAAAAAAATTCAGCCGAGACCGGTTTGACTCAATGGATAGAGCGTCGGCTTGGGGACTGAGGGGTCCCGGGTTCGATTCCGGTCAAGGGCATGTGCCTTGGTTGCGGGCATATCCCTAGTAGGGGGTGTGCAAGAGGCAGCTGATCGATGACTCTCTCTCATCGATGTTTCTAACTCTCTATCTCTCTCCCTTCCTCTCTGTACAAAATCAATAAAATATATTAAAAAAAAATTCAGAGAGGAAGAGAGAGGGAGAGAGAGAAAGAAACATCAATGATGAGAGATAATCATTGATCAGCTGCCTCCTGCACACTCCCACACTGGGGATCAAGCCTGCAACCTGAGCATGTGCCCTGACCGGGAATCTAACGGTGACCTTCTGGTTCATAGATCGAAACTCAACCCAGAGCCATGCTGGCCAGGCAGAAATCTACCTTTTTAACAAACATGATTGTAATGCACACTAACGTTTGAGAGAGCAGGGGTCTACGAAACTGGATGTAGATTGAAAGTCCCATCCATCACTTACTAACTGGGTTCCTGTCAAGCCTTTGTTTCCATATCTGTCAGATGACATTCCCCCCAAGGTCATCAAGCACACAAATGAGTAATTCTCCCAATTGTGATAATAATGAACACTATTCATTCTCATTGAGAATTTAAGTGCTATATTACACTAGACTCTGATTAGCCAGGATAAATAATGCTAGCTGCCCTAATGCCCTAATCAGAAAATTCAAATTCCAATAACTTAAGGCAGTCAAGGTTTTTCACTGGGGTAAAGCCTTAGGTGGGTCAGATGGTCTTTATCAGCATGTAGCCATTAGAATCTTCTAGAAAACATGGCTACAACATCTCCATAGCAAGGAAAGAGGTAGTGGAGGAGGCACACACATCACTCCTGCTCACAATCCATTATCCAGAACTAGGCTTGTGACCTAAATGCAGGAACCCTCGACTTGGCGGACCTCGATTTAACAGACTTCGCATTTAATGAACAAAATTTCCAGTTTATACATCATATGTGAAAATTATCACCCTGTTAATTTTAAAATACTTTTAACCAAGATTTGCTCTTAATTAAATTAACAGATTTTTTGTATTAATTCACTGTCATTTTTAACAAATTTTAGCAAATAGGCCAGATATTGGAAAAAACACTATAGTAATTTCACCAACATAAGTAAATATTGCATATCTATAACTATAGTGTACATATTTAAACCCAAAAGCCACCGCTTGTAAACAGTGTTTGGGGAATGATTAGCACATGATCACATCACATCTCGTGAGGTCATTGTTCTCTTGTCCTGTGGCGTGACTTTCTGCAGCAGTTTGAATGTGTGCTGGCCAAGAGTCCACACTGCCCCAGCCTTGAGCATTTACTTATTCACAGTGACTGGCAAATGTACAAATTTGCTAGATCTTTTCAGTATAAATTTAAAATTACAGTAACATTTGACTTCCCCCATGGTTCTTTCATGGGCACTATTTCCTCCTCCATCCCACTTAGGCTTAGCTAAGAGGACATTTAAATTAGATGTCCAAGCAAGAGATGTTTCCCCCCTTCACAGTAAATAGTTCATGACAGCTGAGAAAGTTTCATTAGTAATTTCTAAAATGGAGCAGGTGCTTTGGAAGATTCTTTAGCTGGAGTTTGAAGTTGCCCTATTCTGTTATTCAGATTTAGATCAATGACACTCTAATCATTTATACGTAAGAAGATTTCTTTGTTCGTATTTCTGTGGTGACGTTAGCAGGATAATTTCCACGGTTGCAGTACTCTTTCTCTCTCACCCACCAAAGTTGGCTTTTACTTATATGTGATTTTTCTGCAGCTCCTATATAAAGCTTGCACTCCATCCTGAATATTTAAATAGCACAAGTGGTTTATAACAGAAATTCTCAATGCAGTTGTTTTTCATCTTTGTTTACTGGCAAAATATCTCAAATCTCATGCAAAATGTTAACCAAGAGTAATTCATTTTATTTGTCTCCATTATGTTCTTTTCCTTCTTCTTGGTTAGAGTGCAAAGATTTTTATAATGACCACAAAAATGGCATATATGCTAACTAAGTAGTCATTTTTAGACAAGGTAATAAACAGGAAAAATCATCCAGAGATACAAAGCCTGGAAAATTGCTTTTCTCTCTGATTCTCATGCAATTCATAAGTGAATATGCTTCTATTTTAAGAAGTATGATCATGAAAATTTTATGTTCTGTGTCCTTGAATCATTAAAACAATAGCTCTTTAATAACAGCCTTGTTAGTTCCTTTGGGGAAAAATAGGCAGACAGATAAATAGTGGTGCTAACAGTAATCAGTGTGTTGAAGCATTTTACCTACCTGAAATCCAATCCTCCTTTTGACTGTTACAATTTCCCCTTGTTTTGCTCATCTTTATGTTATAATATATCAAGCTCTCTCTTAAAGGAATCTACGACAGGTAATTGCATCTTCCTGCATATTAGAATGATACTATGCAAAAGCTGCCCTCCCCGAATTTGATTGAACCAATGTATCTGCCTCCTGCACACTTCACCCCAAGAAGCCCGGTCCCTATCCTCCACAAAGGAACACCCTTAACATCCTCTTGGTAAGTGGCATGGCTCACCTTTGTATTCCTGGAAATTGAATGGGCGCCTTCTGCCTGGAGCCTGCCCTGTCAGTAGAGCCATCCTTGGCACACCTCTCCTATCCAGCCTGGCTCTCCATTTTGATTCCCTGTCACATTGCCCCTCTCCTCACAGTCCTTAACCAACAGAGCCATTGGGGCCAAAGCCTGTGAAATCCGATTCTCACCTCATGGTCAACAAATAGTGCCACCAGGATATACCTGGGCGTCTCCCATGAGGGAGCTGTAAATTCACATCACATTGTCTAGGCAAAAATAAAATAAGCTGTTTTTAAAAGAGCCTATATACACTGAGTGGCCAGATTATTATGATCTCTGAATGCATAATAATCTGGCCACTCAGTGTATATATATATTAGAGACCCAGTACATGAATTTGTGCATGGGTGGGGGCCGGCTAGCCTGGCCAGGGGGAGGGGACATGGCCAGTTGGCCAGCCTGCCTGCTGGTTGATCTCCTGGTCGAGGTGACAATTTGAATATTAGCCTTTTATTATATAAAATATACACTGAGTGACCAGATTATTATGCGTTCAGAGATCATAATAATCTGGCCACTCAGTGTATAATGTCAGGTTTAGACTACCTAAGAAACTAGTTTAAATTTGTCTTAAATTTACATCACATGTTACAGGATATCTGTTTACTAATTTATTAATAACAGAATGCTGAGGTATATAAAAATATATGAAACATTTTCTAAAACATCAAACATTTCTATGAAAATTTTCAAACTTCCTATTGGACATGCCAACTTGATTCAAGGGAGATGTTCTGATCTCCTTAATGTATGTCAGCCATCCTCATGTGAAGTTGATGGCAGAGCCCTAAGTAAATCCTTGTAAGGGAAATTACTAGATGAGGCAATAAATCCTAGTAAGAGGAGCATGCTTCTAGCTGCCGTGAGTGAAGCAACTCACAGCTGCCACTAAACCCTGTAGAGCCACCAAAACAAATCCTTCTGAGGCCAACACATAAGCAAGGGACAGAAGGCCAGATACCAGAGTGGAGAATGAGCACTCAGCATAGAAAGGGTTGGTATGAAAAACAAACAAACAAACAAACAAAATTCCTTAGCAGTTATCAAAATAGTCAGTCTATTTAAAAGATTTAATTTACAAAAAAAAATAGTGTGCCAGCTACTAGTAAGAAAAGCCCATGCATAAGAGACATGACAGCTTCCCTAAGTTTCATTCATCGTGATGATGATGAAAAGGAAGAGGATAAGCTGTTAATCTTCCTTCCTTTCTTGCCACCCACAGTCAGTGAATCAGACTGTACAATGATTACAGACTTGCATTCGTGTTGTCAGTCACCATTGTTCTTTGTCTAGTACTCATATTTTTTACCTTATGTGTTGAAGGACCCAGCACATTCCATCCTGCTTATGGGGTTAACAACTACACAGCACGTGATTAATTAATCACCACTTTCGCTGTGCAGTGAGGCACCAAAATAATGCACGTTGAGTAAACTGTGGCAGTTCTGTGATTCCACTGCAATGGTTGGTGCTTCAAGGACAGTGTCCTGGCTCTGGTGACACTCTGTGGCAGGAGCTGGCAAGCTACAGGCTGAAAGCCAAACCCAGCCTGCTGCCTGTCTGGGTAATAAAACTTATTGGAACACAGACAAGCTGATTCATTTCTGTGTTGTCTGTAGCTACTTTCCCCGTATACTAGACTAGCTGTGACCGAGACCATATTCCATCAAACCTACAGTACTTCCTGTGGGACCCTCTGAAAACAGAGATGGTGTAGTCAGGGTTCAGAGTGGGGACAGTTGGAGAAGGTGGCCTTCTGGCAGAGGAGTTATTGAGAAAGTGCATCTCCCTTAGAGGGGTAAATTAAGTTTATCGACATAAATAGGATATTTTGTGCTAATTTCCCTAATCATCAAAACAATTGCACTTACTCTTACTTATTAGTCCAGATCGGAAGTACCGTGTTGCTTTACCATGTGTACCAGGCACACAGTCCTGTTCTTAAACCTGACTTGTTACCTGAGCAGCTAGAAAGCTGTTTCAGGGACATCCAGGTGGCATCCCAGGCAGTGCAGCTCAGCCGTCGACAGCCACCAAGGGCCTGGCTCTGTGGGCCACATGAGAGAGGGAACGTCTTTCCGCAGTGGGTTTTACCTCAAGAACGAAGGCCACACACCATAAACACCAACAGGAGTGACAAATGTCTTCTTGTTTCAGCTGCAGAAGCTACACTCCAGGCCCCAGGGGAAAAGGTATGGGCTAGAGAGAGGGGCCACAGCCACAAGAGTCCAATGCTAGCATGTGACTCCTTGGACACAGGACAGGCCTAACCTCAAAGCTCAACATAAGGACAGGGGGTGCAGGTGACACCTGAGCCAACTGTTACACAGCTGTCAGACTGTGGTGATGAGAGGCTGGCAAAGCCTCCGCACAACACTTACTGCATGAAGAAAAGCATGTATTTTATACCCATACTCCCAAAGTCAGCAGTGTCTGTCATCTCATAGAAGAGCAGGGTACTGTGCTTTGATGTGGTGGCCATCCCTGGCCCTGGCCCTCGTTTATCCAGGGAGCACTGGCCTGGCTGAGGGTGGCTTTCAGGACTCCGAGGGGCTGAGAGTCCGGTCTGCTGTGTGACTATTCTGCTTGCAGACAAGCTCAGCCTCACGGTGACCTCTTGGGAAAGCTGTGCGGAGAGGGTGGCCAGCCTCAGGCGCTCCTGGGAGGAGGAGGCGGCTCCTGATCCTGAGGGGACTGCTGTGCAGTCAGCCTTTTCCCTCAGGATGGCACTGGGCGTTCATTTGACACCTCAGGCTTGGTTGCCCTGGTGCTTCCTGTGAGGAGCATTCCAGTCTCAGCCCAGGGCTGCTAATGGATTCTTCCCAGGCTGTCCTCCATTCCTCCTGTGGGGTGTTCTGTGTTGGCCAAAGTGTCTGTGGTCTCTGATCTTGGCTGCACTCATCACATTGCACATGCAGGAGAGAGAGAGAGAGAGAGAGAGAGAGAGAGAGAGAGAGAGAGAGAGAGAGAGAGAGAGAGAGAGAGAATGTGTGTGTGATATGAATGAGTGTGCTGTGTATCTTTTGTGACAAGAATGTGAGGAAATTTAAGAAAACTATAGGGAATAGTATTCATCAGGCTGGAGCTAACAATCCTCAGTTAGTGTTGTACTATAAATTCGCGGTCCTTTTTGGGGAACATATTTAAGGGGAGACAGTGTCTTCTCACAGGGGATCTCCCAATGTGTTGGATGGGTATGGCCAAGAAATGAAGAGCCCTGTAAAATCAGCGTAAAGTCTGTTCGGAGCCCGTGTCAGTCACCGTTTCTGTCCTTGCTTCTCTTTCCCTTTCCCTTGTGAGCAGGTCCTTTCCTGGACAGACAAAGCCATTCCATTTTCAGAACTTCATGTTTCCTGAGCTTTTTAGAATTAGCAAAGAGTTTCAAAGAATGCAAAAATGCAAATCCAGATTGGTGAGACGTTCCCAAAATCCATCATGCTGCTGGAACCTCCCCCAAAAGGTCTGCGTGGAGGAGTCTTTTCTTTTTGTTATGCCTCAGAGAAAATGTAGTTCTGAAAGATTGCCAGGCGTGGGAAAGCACGTCGGGTTTAATGAGAATAACTACCCTATGTCACTCCTTTGGGCTCTAGGGCTGCTGGTTTAAAAATGAAGCATTATATTTAAAATTGTAAAGTGATGCCAAAGCTGGTTTGGCTCAGTGGTAGAGCGTTAGTCTGCGGACTGAAAGGTCCCAGGTTCAATTCCGGTCAAGGGCATGTGTATTGGTTGCGGGCACATCCCCGGTTGGGGGTGTGCAGGAGGCAGCTGGTCAATGTTTCTCTCTCATCGACGTTTCTAGCTCTCTATCTCTCTCCCTTTCTCTCTGTAAAAAATCAATAAAATATATTTTTTAAAAATAAAATAAAATTGTAGAGTGATGGATCAGGAGGCAGTAGGGAGCATGAGACATTTGATAAAGGAGAACTACAGAGAGCTTTGCAAAAGAATTTGACCAAAACCCACTCATGCATCTGAGACTCTGGAGTTTTTGTGTTTCCAGATTTCTAAATAGGGTGGGGTCTCATCTGCAAGTTGTGATTTTTTTTTCAGAAATAGGAGAGCAGGAGAAGCCTTGGGAAGCAGCTGGAGAAAAGAGCTGCAGCCCCCGATGACTGCAGGGCAAAGGAGGCTAGGGATTCCTGCCTGCTGCCCAGGCGCTCTGCCTCAGCTTCCCCCCTCTCACCCTCCTTGGGAAGCAACCCAGGGCGAGACTGGCCCTTTGGGAGTGAATGTAAAAAGGAATGGGCTGCACCATACTCTGAGGCTCCTGGAGGTGTCAGAGTGTCAGGGCAGGAAGGAGAGGAGACATCCAGAGGCCCTACTTTCTACTTTCCATCCCTTGCTTTCCTTTGCAAGTAATCAAGGGCTGAATATGTTGTTTATAGGGAAACCACAAAGCAGAGGCATCGGGGAAATCTGGAACCACCATATTTTGTAGATAAATGAGTGGATGAATACGTTAAATATATCCTCAATCACATCTTTGTGTTGTCTGAGCTGAGAACACCCACATAACCATGATATTGTCCTTCACTCAGCAGTGACCCCAGAGTGCTCTTCCTTCATTTTAATCACTGTTCTTGCCCTGAGACCTGTGTTCATCAGAAGCAATATTCTTTAAAGCAGCAGCACACACAGTACATACAGGGATACCTAGGTAAGGCTCAAGTCTAGATGCCAACATAGACCAGAAGTTCCTGCATGAGCCTGAATCAGATCTTTCACTGGGATTCAGACAGCTGTGGGCATGTTTGCTGAGCATGTCCTGCGTCCACCAAAGGACTGCTTTCTTGTGGGAGGTCAGCCTCATTGACATGGACATCTGTGCCCTCATGTGGAGCAAGCATCATTTAGCGTGGCTTTTCCAGCAGCGAAGGCAGGAGACCTCACTGAAGGGGCCAATGCATACAAGGGGGGAAATGGCCAGTGAGACTTGATAGCAGCAGGACTTGTTTGGGCAACATGTTAAAAATCAAGTGGACACTCCCAGAATTAATTGGAATAATTTTCCGAGATTGGAGATTATATGTTTGTGTGACACAGGATATTGTATGTAAGTCATCTGAATATTTTTCTTGACTTACTCTTCTTGGTTGGCACCTGGTACCCAGTTTGATCCTCTACCTCTAAAGAGAAAATGAACCAAGATAATCTAATTAGAATGCCATCTGTCAATCTTGATCAGCAAGCTTGATATGTTTAAGTGACTATTAAAGCAAGTGTCTCCTTCTCCCCTGGTTTTCTTCAGTGTCTCAAATTTGAATAGCTTCATCAAAAGCTTCATCAAAGACTTTCCCCACTATGATCTTCCCATCCATCAAGGAAACAGAGGGTTCTTTTATTAAATAATTTCAGAAGTTATTCACAATAGGACTAATTGCAAAGATGTGAACATGCTAAAGAAGCAACACCAACCGGAGTTGACAAGTGATAGGAATCTGTTTCTCAGTGTGACTCATGTAGATTACTATTAATTACATCTTCCACTAGAACTAAGAAAGCAATAGACTGTCTCTCTCTTTCTACATAAAGAAGTTATAGATATGTAGAAACCCAGCTGGCATGCCTCCGTGGTTGAGTGTCAACCTATAAACCAGGAGGTCATGGTTCAATTCCCAGTCAGGGCACATGCTGAGTTGTGGGCTCGAAAGCCCGGTGTGGGGCATGCAGGGGCAGCCAATCAATGATTTTCTCTCGTCATTGATGTTTCTTTCACTCTTCCCTCTCCTTTCCTCTCTGAAGTCAATAAAAATCTTTTATTTAAAAAGATATGTGGGAGAGTCTCAGATGCAATAGTTAAGAAAGAAGATAAGTTCTGAACCAAGAAAGACATACCTGTTAGCTCCCCAAGGCCAGTAGGCTAATGCATCTCTAACTCCACAAATTTTTATTACATATATTCATATTTTTAATTCCCACCTACCTGGCACCTTATCTAGAAAATATTCAACAGATATATCCTTAATCACATTGAAATAAAATAAATACTAAATAAATGTTATACCTATTTGTCTAAATTATAGCTCCTACCTCCTTCCAGATCTTTTTATTTCCATAAGATAGAAAATAAATCTGAAGTCTTCCTCTTGTGTGCAAGACCAATATCTTGCCTGCTTCATTTCTCTCCTAACTTCAGTGAAGATAATGACTGAACCCCTTTCAGGATATACAGAATATCTTCAAAACCTCACATGCTCTATAAGCTTACCTATTGCCTCTACTATAGCCCGCCCAGCCATGGAAGCAGCTTCCTCCACCTTTCTGTAAAACCATCCAGAGTCCTTGTTCTCACACTTTAATGTGCATGCAAATTTCCTGAAGGTTCCTGTATGGTGTCTCCTGTGTTAAAACAACACAGACAGCCCAGCCGGTGTGGCTCAGTGGTTGAGTGTCAACCTGTGAACCAGGAGGTGATGGTTTGATTCCAGTCAGGGCACATGCCCCAGTTTCGGGCTCAATCCCCAGTAGGGGACATGCTGGAGGCACCCAATCTATGTTGATGTTTCTATCCCTCTCCCTTCTCCTCTCTAAAAATCAATAATATATATATATATATATATATATATATATATATATATATATATATATATATATTTAAAAAACAAAACAAACAAACAAAAAAACACAGATAGCTTCACTCCCAGAGTTTCTGATTTCATAGGTCTGGAGTCCAAGAATTTGCATAGTTAATGAGTTTCCAGACGATGCGATGCGATGCTGTTGGTCCAAGGACCACACTGAATTAAAGGAGTGCCTCACAGTCCTGAATGCAATTCAAATTACCTGGGAAGCTGTAAAAATGTGTATAAGTAACTGAGCTCTGCCCTATTATAGTCTGACTTAATTGGTTAAGTGTGTGGCCCAGCCAGTGGTATTTTTAAAGGTAATATGGGTAATTGTAAAATGCTACAGGGTCGAGAACACTCACTCAGAAACCATGGAAATGACAAAGATTAGGAAAATAGACAAAATGCTACAGGGAGAGGACGAAGGATAAGTGTGAAGCTATAACTGAAGGATGGTGTTTATTCCCACCAGACTAGTGAAGCATGGAATTAGGACAGTATTAACGCACTGGTTTTGACACAATTTCGGTCTTTGGCCTTGACCTCTTACCAGATCGTATTAAACTTGTTGAAGGCTAACAGAAGGTTATTAACAAATGCTTTGTGCTCCTAAGGAAAATGTAAACTTTTACAATAGAAACTCAGTAGTGCTATCTATTGGAGGATTAAAAGAAAGAAAGGAAGAAAGAAGGGGGGGGGAGAAAAGCTAAATTTTAGTGTTCGTGTTTAGTTAGAGACTAATGGCAAAAGATAAAACACTCTGTTTTTGATGGCAGAACTTTATTGTATCATCTATATGCAGTCATTCTTGCTAATATTATTAGTGGTTGTTGTTTTCTTAATTGATTCTACAGAGAGGAAGAGAGAGAGAGAAACATTGATTGAATGCCTACCACAAGCCCCACAACCAGGGATCAGACACAAAATCTGGGTATATGCCACCCTTTGGTACACGGGATAACTCTCCAACCAACTAGACATACCGGCAAGAGTGGTATTATTAGTTCTTATACTTAGTTCTGAAGGCCCAGACCAGTCTAGTATATAATAGCTGGACGATAGATGGACTCACACATGGATGGACTGATGAATACATGGATAGATGCAGACATGCATGCATGCAGTTTTCCAGGTTGTCCTTTCTGGGTTGTGATCTCCACTGATAGACTAGAACTAGGGCAGGGGGTCATTATTCAATGCAGCTGGTCCTGTGATCAGCTGTGGTTGGTTTTGTTACTTAACTGGGCCTGGAGCTGAAATACAACTAAGGCCTAGATGTTATCTCTAGGGACGAAAGGGCAGGGGTCCAAACCTTATGACCAGCGATATGCTTGGGGAGGAAAGGCCATCCTGAGGATGAGGTTCCTCCCTCCTCACCCCCGGCACCTGGGGCTTTCCACCCTAGTGACCTTCTTGTACCTGGCTCATCGTCCTTGCTCTGCTCATGTCTGTCTAGTTGCCTACCACAATACCTGGAAGTTGTTGGGTATGGAGCAACAGTTTTAAGAGTTATGCTCCCTGGTTTACAGAGAAAAGAGGCGGAAGGGCATAGTAACTGAGGTAAAAAAGCAAAGCTGCTCCTCAGCCTGCCCAGAGGAACCTCTGTGTGGGTGGGGACACTTCATGCCCTCGGTTCTGGTCATACCCAGGGGCACAACTCTTGGGTTAAAGAATATTCAGTTATTTAACTATCAAACATCTCTTGAGCCCTTCCTGGTGCCAGGTGCTATATTACGTCTGTAAACACAGAGATAAATAAGGCATTATTTTTGCCTTCAGGGCATTCGAAGTCTGGTGGAGATCTTCTTGTAAATGTGTATTATCAGCGTGATGGATGAGGCCACGATCAAGGTGGGAACACAGAGGCGAGCTGCTGGTCTGTCTGATAGAACCAAAAGGGGGAATGACAGCTTCCCTAATACACAGGTGTGTGTGACAGGGTATCTTTATTTCAAGGTGAATAAGAAAGTGAAGGTGAATAAAGCATGTTACACAGCGCTTCCTGGCATGGTAAGGGGGCCGTTTAAACTTGACCCAATGTCATATCAAGCTGCTGAAGGCTGTTAGCAGAGAAATGAAACAATCTAGCTATGACCTTCCCTTTCCCCATCCTCCTCCTCTGCCCGTTCTTGGCACCAAAGTTCTAGGGAGTCTCAGAGACTGGCCATCAATTCCCTTCTCCACTGCACAGAAATGGGAAGGCCGAGGCTCAGAGAGGAGCACCAGTCAGTCTGGGGGCCACACCTGTAGTGGACTCACCCTGGTCCCTGGCATGCATCCAGAGCCTGACCCTTGAGTCATCCTGAATGAGGGCACCTCTGGGGCTCCCATTATCTGTGAAACCTGAAAAGCAGGAAATAAAGAGGTGGGAAAAGAGGGTGGGAGGCCTCTAAAAACCTTGGGAAGAAAAAGGTTAAAGAAGTAGCAATTAGTCAAAGGTGTCATGATAATGGTCAAGTAAAATGGAGGTCCCTGCAGAGGCCACAGGATTTGGCAGTTAACTCATCAATGACTTTAACAAGAACTGGTTCAGGAGAGCAAGGTTTCTCTCCCTCAGCACTGCTGAAGCCTTGGACCAGGCCATGCTTTGTTGTAGGGGCTGTTCTGTGCATCCTGGGATACTGGGCGGCATCAGTGGCCTCTAACCCCCTGCATGCTAGTCGCATCCTCCACAGTGATGACAACCCAATATGTCTCCAGATGTCGCCACACATACCTCAGGGTCGGGGTGGTGGCAACAACATCCCCTGTTAAGAACCAGTGTGGCACAGTGGCTACAGAAGTCACATTGCAATGGGTCTTTTGAGAGGTGTGACAGCCAGGAAAGGCAGGAGATGGAGTTCACTGGAGGGAGGTAGAGTTAGGGGGATGGTGTTGTTTTGTTTTCATTGTTTGTCAAACAAAAACACACGTGTTTGCCCTAGGGAAAGAACTAGAAAGATGGAAAGATTAAAGACAAGGGATGGTCTTCATTCGTTTAATAACTTCACAAACGTTAAATATCTCCAGTTATCAGGCTCAGTGCTAAACTCTACAGATGCCACAGTGAGCAAATGAGGGGTTTCTGGTTCAAAAACTATGGAACTTTTCAAAATGACAGCAGAGCGCTAAACCCCAAGTGTAGGGCCCTTCTAAGCAGAGGCCCCTGTGCAAGCGCCTAGGTTATATACCCATGAAGTGACCCTGATGCTGAATGGAGTAGGCATTGGCCCCACCTTACGGAGCTTCAGCCCCAGGGTCCAGGGCATGAGGTGGATAGAAGGGGAAGTATAAGCAGCTCCAGGATAAGGGGTGCAGGACTACTAGCACATACCTTAACCAAAAGCTTGGTTACAGAGGAAATGATGTGCAAGGTTTAAGCTGCAGTGGGGATTATCACCAGTTAACCAGACAAAGGGGAATGTAAAGAATGTTTAGATATAAGGAAGAGCGCGCAAATCCAGAATGAAGCAAGAATGGACCTTTATGTCTGAAGGACAGGATGGGGGAGATTCTTGGCAAGCGTCAAAATCATCAAGACTCTTACAGGACATTGAGTGTTTTGACTCCTTCCTACAGGCACTGGGAAGGCACGCACAGTTTTCAAGCAGAGTGTGTGTGATCAAACTTGCCTCTTAGAAAGATCATTCTCTCTGGGCTGAAAGAGGACCAGAGTGTGACAGACTGACAGCAGATAGGAGAGATGCCGGTGGCCTGCTCTCCCAGGTGATGGGACAGAATGAGAGAAATGGTCTGGACTTGATTAATTGGCTGTCAAGGAGGAAGTACTGATGATGATGATGCCCAGTGTCCTGGCCTGGGCAGCTCACTGAAGGTGGGAACTATCTGGACAGGAGAGAAAAGAAGATGGATTCTTTCATTTGGAACCCTTGAAGTCTGATAGCCTGTAGGAGTAAAAGGGGGCAGCTGGAAAGAAAGATAGTCTGGAGCTCAGAAATACAACTGGAGGTACAGATTTTGGAGTCACTGGTATCTGAATGCTACCTGAAGTCATGCTTGTTGTTGAGATAATTCAAGGAGCATGTGTAATTGCAAATGAGAACTGATTATGTTTTCCATGGCCCTGTAGGAAGTGGTTTGTAGTGATGACCAAGGCCAGACAGAAATGATCCAGTTCTGCCCAGCTGGTATGGGTCAGTGGTTGAGCATCAACCCATGAACCAGAGAGTCATGGTTCAATTCTGATCAGGTCACATGCTCAGGTTGTGGTCTTGATCCCCAGTAGGGGGTGTGCAGGAGGCAGTTCATTAGTGATTCTCTCTCATCATTGATGTTTCTCTCTTCCCCCCACCCTCCTGCTTTCCCTTCCTCTCTCTAAAATCAATATATGCTTATAGAAAGGTGCTTATAGACAGGTTCTCAGGAAAGTTCTGAAAGAGGTGGAGGGGAGAAAATTCAGTGCTTCTCCCCACACCCATGTCCACTTGCATTTCCCATGAAGGGTATCTCTGGAAAACCTGTCTCCTTCTGTTTTAGGAGACAAGACCTTGTTTCTATCCTTCTCCATGAGATACCTTTGTATCTTCTTTTTCCATCTGTCTGAAAAGGCATGATCTCCCTCTGGAGCTGAGATGGAGAAAACCTAAGTTAATTCTGCTTCTATTTTTTCTGAAATGAGATACAGCTTCAGAGATCCAAACTTTAAAATTAAGGCTCACAAAACAGTAAGCAGCTGTAAAGGCTAATGAAAGCTGCGACCTTGTGCTAAAGCCTGCAGAAGGCTCATTAGCACACACAGCAGAACGAATCCTGTGGGCCCCCAAGAGTCAGGCCAGCAGAAAGGGCATGGGTTTTGTCACTTCTTGGGGAGATGCTGTGATGCATAAAGACAGCACTTCCTGGCTTTGCATATTTTTAAAGCGTCTTGCCACTACATTCTCTAGCATTCTCCTTTTCCCAAGGCCAAATTGAAGTGCTGTTTGTTTGTTTGCTTTTTATGGTTTATTGGTGTGATAATAGTTGTTAAGACTGATAGAAAGATCCATTCTCAATGTTGAAATAAAATAGAAATCTCATATATGGTGATTGATGGCATGTGGCATTGAAATGGAAATTCAGTGATTTTTCAGTTCACAGTAAATAGCTTCTAACTGTGGTCCACAATAGAAAAGAAATCATTTGAGCCATGGAAACAATTTTGCTACTCAGAGGTATCTTATAAACCAGGTAATTGCAAAGTTATTTAAAAGAGCACTTGAAATTAATATTAAATGTTTACTTTTGGGTTTATTTCACATAAATGTGTTGGATTTATTCATTTATTTATTTTTAATCTTCACCGAAGGAGTGAGAATATTTTTTCCTTTGATTTTTAGAGAGAGCGAGTGGAAAGGTGGGGGGGCGGGATGGAAGGGGAGGGAAGGAGAGAAAAGAAAAAAGAGAGGAGAGAGAAAAACATCCATGTAAGAGAGAGAGATGGATTTGTTGCCTCTTCCCCTCACAAGTGGAAATCAAACCCACAACTCTCCAGTGTGCAGGCCGGTGCTCTGACCAGTAAGCCATACTGTCCGGGGCAAATGTGTTGGATTCATTTCATATAAATGTTTAATTCCCATAAAGGTTTTCCTTGCCGCCTAGCATACTAAATTATATAGTCAGAAATTTTTTTTTATTTAATATTAACCTAAATCAGATACAATTACTTAAATCTATTAGCAAGTCGGGTGTAAGAGACAGGACATTCAGAAATTCTGAATCAGAAGGCATCTCTACTTTTATTCTTGGAGTTTTGGGCTCGTTGGAATTATAAAGCCATCACGTTGTTAACATAGCAATTGTGCTGTTAGTCAGCTTTCTATTAACCAAAACTTCTGCACCAGGTAGATCTTACAAGGAACCCAGTAATGGCTGCTCTACTTGGTGGCAGGCAGCCCTGGGTGTTCCTCTAAAATTCTGACTAGAATTCTGAACCTAGAGCTTTCTCTCTCTGGTCTGTGAATTAAGCTCTGTTCAAAGACACATCCCTCAAGGAAAGGGAATATATTCAACTAACGTAAGTCATCTTTATTATATCCTCCAACTTGAAAGAGTAAGAAAGAGCCATCAATTGGGAACTCCTTTCTTAATTCAATACCCAAGTACACAGACCTTCATACAACACCCTCTACCCTCCTCCCTCCTGTCACATTAGGAGGGCTGTCTGCCCTCCATGTGAAAGGTAAGACCCTCTCTGTCCCTTGGATCCCAACCCCCTCTGCCTTCTCAGGGCACCTGTACTATCAGTTGAGACTTCTCCCTCAGAATATAGTTTCTCACCACTACCACCATCACCACCACCACCACCACTTAATCTGGATTCTTTTCATTAAATGTGTTGTTTTCTCCCATGAAAAAATATAAACCTCACGCCGGGACCGGTTTAGCTCAATGGATAGAGCGTCAGCTTGGGGACTGAAGGGACCCGGGTTCAATTACAGTCGGGGGCACGTACCTTGGTTGCGGGCATATCCCCAGTAGCGGGTGTGCAAGAGGCAACTGATCAATGACTCTCTCTCATCAATGTTTCTAGCTCTCTATCTTTCTCCCTTCCTCTCTGTACAAAATCAATAAAAAATATATATATTTAAAAAAAAAAAAAGAAAGAAAAAATATAAACCTCACTACAGCCTCCTTCAGTTCCAACTCTCTGTTCCCTTTAAAGTCAGGCTCCATGGACGAGTCCTCCATACTTGTTAGGTCCTTTCTCTCACCTCTGTTCTTAACTCCCTGCAGCCTGGTTTCTGTCCCACCAGCCCCTGGAAGAGCGCCAGGTGAGGTTGCTAATCACCTACCTGGCGCTAATCCCACTGGGCATTTTTTCAGGCCTCTTCCGGCCTTTGAGCAGCATGCAGACTGGGCACTCTGTTGGCCACACCAATTGCTTTGCTTCCTTAAAGAGAGGACAATCTTCCTGGTGTGACGATCTAATTTTTATCTGCCTCCATGCACAGCCTTTCCTCTAACTTCCTGGCAGGTTTGTCTTCTGTTGTCTTAGCATTAACTATTAGAATTCTATCAGGCTCCATCCTGATAACATAAGAAACATTTAAACCTGTAAGGAATTTTTGTGGGTTCACTTGAACCAGACTGCTGACAATTTCTGGGAAGCATAATCTCAATGTATTGGGATAATGCTCCCGAGAATGGTGGTTTTTCACCTTGTTTTATACAATCAAAGGAAGAGACATAAATGGGTTACATGAAACCCACTGGTGATAGATTAGGCAGGTGGCAGAAAGCAAAGTGGGGAAACTCTGAGAATGGATAAAAATTAAGATGATGGCACATACCTCTTTTACATAGGTGGGCATAGAATAGTTAACAGTCAGCAATTAACCAGACAACCAACCATGATGGAATTTGTGGTCTGCGGCTGCCCTTGTGCCATTTGTTGTGCCTGGAAGGGTTCGGAAAAAGGGAAGTTACATGTTACCCTGACATCCCATAGATATATCATCTTAGATGCAAAAAGACAATAGGCCCAGTAAAGTTGATACTGGCCTAGGACATGACTACCCACTAAAAACTGCTTTTTAATTAAAAGGTTTTAATTTCAGACCATCCTTTGTGGTTACTTTAGGTCTCTTGAGTTTGCAAGACCACCATGCAGACCTTCCCTGAGTTAGTCAGGTTAGCATGTTTCCCCTTTTCATCCACAATCCTAAACTCCCATCTCTTGTCATTCTATGTTCTCTCCAAACTCTTAGCTTCAAATATCATCTCCTGCAGACTTGTCATAAATTTCTATCGCTGGCCCAAAGGTCCACCCACTGAGTTCAATATCTAGCTGCCTATTTGATATCTCCACTCTGATATCACAAAAGCTTTCTGATTCAACAGATCCTAACCCTAACTCATGGTTTTCTTCTACCCTCCCTCAGTTCTTCACTGAATGTGCTGGCTCCCTCCCAGTGTTCCCCATGTCAATGACTGTGTAAATTGAGACCTGGGAGATATCCTGTGTACCTCCTCCTTCCCCCTCCATTCATTTAGGCTGTCTCCATAATCTGTCAACGTGTCTGCCTAAAAACCTGCTTGCCTACCTTAGCCCACGTGTCCATCAGCCTCTACCACATGTGCAAACAGCCTTCTGAGGCCTCTACTCAAACTGCCTCTTGCCTCCCCCAATTATTCTCAATATAATGATCAATGTGGTGTCTGAAATGTTCATTCACTCCTCTCCTCACCCACCTTAAAATGTACACTCTTTGATGGCTTCACATTGCTCCTCGGTTAAGGATCAAGATCCTGCCCTAGCTGGTTTGGCTCAGCCGATAGAGCGTCAGCTTTCGGACTGAAGGGTCCCAGGTTCAATTCAGGTCAAAGGCACATGCCCGGGTGGCATGCTTGATCCCCAGGTGGAGGCATGCAGGAAGCAGCTAATAATGATTCTCTCTCATCATTGATATTTTCCCCTCTCCCTTCCTCTCTGAAATCAATAAAAATATATTTAAAAAAAAAAAAAAAAAAAAAGATCAAGATCCTGTTTGGTGCCCAGCCCATGTGACTCAGTGGTTGAGCATTGGCCCAGGGACCAGGAGGTCACTGGTTCCATTCCTGATCAGGGCACATGCCTGGTTTGCATGCTCTAGTTGTGGGCTCGATCTCTAGTGGGGGCATGCAGGAGGTAGCCAGTCGATGATGTACCTCTCTCATTGATGTTTTTATCTCTCTATCCCTCTCCCTTCCTCTCTCCTTAAAAATCAATAAAAACATTTAAAAAAATAAAAATAAAAAAAGAAGAAGAAGAAGAACCATCACCTGTGTGGCCACTTGGCTGGCCCCTGCCTCGTTTCCCTCCGTTCTTCTTCCCTGCGCTCTCTCCACTCCAGCATCCAGGCGTCCTCCATTCTTCTGATCTGGGCACAATGTCACTTTTTCTTGGAAGCTTTTCCCAATGCCCTAATTTGGTGAGATCCCAGTATTACTGCCCCAAGTGACTCACCATAAAAGCCCTTCCTACAGTTACATCTTATAGATAGTTCTGTATGTGGTTAATGACTGTCTCCCCCAGCCCTTCCAGTCTTTAAGTTCCAAAAGGGCAGGGCCTTGATCAGTCTTTGCCCATCTCAGTACCCCAGTGCCTAATGCAGAACCTGGCTCAGAGCTGGCATTCAAATAATTTGTAAAATGAAAGAATGAATTTACATTTGAATATGGCTGAGTATATAGCATTTGTTTGTAAGAACAGATCTGGACAGGAATGAGATAGTACTGATGACTTAATTCCAGGGACTTGTGAAGGGGCTTCAGGAGGTAGAGTTGTGGGATCCCTTAACACACATGTGTCAAACACAAGGCCCGCGGGCCAAATCCGTCCCGCCAGGCCTTGCAATGTGGCCCGCACCGCGCTGTCATCACTGCACTCCGCTGCGTTTCCATCACAATGACAGTTTATGACTGTTCAGTAAACCATTCGGCCCGCGATTTAGGCTGGATTTTAGATTTTGGCCCCTTCTCTGATTGAGTTCGACACCCCTACCTTAACATGACCCGCGTGGTTCAGGGCCCACTCAGGGTCCGGTTTCTGGAGAAGACCGCACACTAAAATGAAGAGAGAGACTGGAAAAGAGTTAATTTGGGAAAATGGGGCCAAGCGGGAAGTCGCCTGGGAAGTCCACCTCTAGTGGGAAGACTAACCCCTGCTCTGGCCTTTTACCATTCCTTTTATTGATATTCTGGGACAAAGACATCTCTTAGGCAGGAAGTTCCAACAACAGAAAATCAACAAGAATTTACATATGATTAAAAATTAAAGTTGCCTCAACCACCACTACCTCAACTAGATGATGAATTAATAGCTCTGACCATTCAGAGCCATCAAGGTTGGCCAGCTCTTTTTACATTTTATTACCAGTGACATTAGGTTTTGGTTCCAGTCATAGAGTCAAGACAGAACTCCCAGGTTATCTCCTTCACAGTTTTGCGCTGTACCCAGCTCTACTTCCTTGTAAGTACTAATCTGGCTAACTCTCCAGAGTGATAACCTGAGGTGCTACAAGAATCTAGAGTGCCATCTAAACTGCCATGGAAGTCTATATCATTTCCAACTTCCTTATCATTTTATTATTATAGTCCAGCTCCTGAAAATTGTTGACCCAGTTTTAACATGCAAATTTTAATCACTATTGTGCTCCTCTAAGCTGTCAGCTCCTTAAGAACTCTGCGGTGCTCAGTCCTCAATGGAGCTCTAAGTAGATGATGGGTAGATTGGTGGATGAAAGAAGGAAAACAAAGATTAAAATTCTTATGACTTGGTGATCTCATCTAGGGCTCTCAAACTCAGAGCCCAAGAGGCCAGAATGATTAGAAAGGAAGAATTAGGACAAAGGTCACTATACTCACACGTGATATCTAAGTGCTGGGGACTGGGCTATCATTCAATCTAGAGGCATTCAGGTGGAAAATTCTAGCATCTGAGCCTGCTAAGGAGAACTTGTAGAGTCAAACTTAGCCTGGCAGAGATCAATTTGCAGCTTCTGACTAGTAAGGCATTATTGTTGAAAAGATGTCCATGTCCTAATCCCCAAATTTATGAGCATGTAATCTTTGATGACGAAAGGGACTTTTCAGCTGTGATTCAACTGTGATTACTCTGTATAACCTGGGTGGGCCCATTGTTATCACCAGGGTCCTTGAGTAGGCAGGAGGGCCAGAGTCAGAGAGGGGTTGCAGGTGCAGCTCTGCTGGTTTGGAACGGGCACAGGGGGTATGGGAAGCCTCTGGAAGCTGAGAAAGACCAGAGAACACTCTGCCCTTCTTCCAGAGGCTCACACTCCTGTTAACGCTTGCTTTTGGCCCCATGAAATGCATTTTGGACTTCTGACCACCAGAACTGTAAGATAATAAATTTGTGTTGTTTTAAGCCACTAAATTTGTGCTACTTTGTTATAGCAGCCATAGGAAGCTAATACACTGGTTAAGAGTATTGAGACTACAGAGACAGAATGCCTGGATTTAAGTTCTCGCTTTGTTATGTGCTAGCCATGTGACCTGGGGCAAGGTATGCAACTTATTGTACTTCAGTTTTTCCATTTGTACAATAGAAATGATAGTCCATACTACCTCAAAAGGCTGCTATGAAGTTTAAATGAATTAGCACATATACAGTTCTTAGAACCATGCCTGCATATTTTAGGCATAACATCAGCATTAGCTTATTAAATGACTATTTATTATTTACAGAAAAAAAAGCACAGACCCAGCAGGGTCCAATACTTTGTCCAAGTTCAGAGCAGAGCCAGAACTAGAACCCAGACCACTTAGCCCCTGTGCTGATTAGAGCTCTGTCATTACAATGCCGCAATATCACTTTCCTACCGAATCTCATTTTCAAAGTCAAATAGTAATTATAGCACGTGCCCTTCAGGAGGGCTTAGCTACATGTTACAGCTATGATTAGCCTGGAGGTCCTCATACCCTTTCAAGAGAAAAGAAACATTAAGGCCCTCATTAGAAATCATGTGTGTTTAACTAATGGGGAAGAATTTTTCAACCAAGCTAATGGGGAAGAATTTCCTCTGACTATAGTTGAGTCACTGTTGTCTTGTCCCCTTCAAACATTTTTTATAAGAAAAATGAAACCCAGACAGAATCAGGCAGTGCATCTAAAATGGAATGGATGGGCTGCCTGGCACAAGCCAGTGGGAAAATTCTGCAGACACTTCTGGCCTAGACTCCAAAACAGTAGCCTGACTTCCAAGAAGCCAGCTCCACCTTGACTCTGGAGGACTTGTTTAAAACATTGTCTCAGAACCTTGGCTTCATTCAACACCTGGGTGCTACCAAATGACCCCATCCAGGTAGCTAAACATCCCTGTAAAAGAAGCAAGTCTTCTTAGGGAAAATAAATTAAGAGCCTCTCAGACGCTCATTCTCAGCGGAGCCAGTGGCTGCATTCCAGACCCCTGACGTTTGCTCAGTTGTGTGATCTCAAGTCTCCTCCTGCAGATGAGAACACAGTTCAGAAAGGACTTCAAGACTGCTGAGTCCAAGTTTAGAACCTCCGATACTGTGAATTTCCAAACGTGCAGCTGTAACTTAAAATGCTTTGGAATACAGTTTCTAGCAGTTTCCAGAATGCTGACCAAAAGTTCTTTTTCTGGCAATGAAGCCCACTCCTAGCATGTGGTGTTGATGTTGGGGTATCATGAGCTGACTGTTTTCTAGCCCAGCTCAATGAAGAGAACTGCAAGTGACAATAGCATCGAATTTAAAATATTTACACTGACATCTGGGTGTCCAGATCCTAACGTGTGAAGATCTGGCACTTTAAACACTAGTTGCAGATACTTGAGGAGGGACCAGAACCTCTACTGCGAGGAGAGCACTCCTTTCCATAGGCCCTGATGGAAGACTGTGAGAAGCCTCTAGCCCTTCCACAATTACCCAGGACACCTCATCCCAATGGGGGATAGAGAATGCTGGGTAATGGAGAGGTTGTTAAAGAATTCCTAAGAACTTCAAAAATACGAATGCCTCAGATTGCTGAGGCCCACTGAGTTTGTGTTGGCCATTCCTGGAACGTCCGTCACACAGGTGTAGTTCTCCCCTTTGGTGTCCTTCCCATTCTCTGGTGAATTCTACCCGGTCACTATGTGGAGCCTGCCCACTGTCTGTCCCCACCCCCTGCTGTTGCATCATCTCAGGTTCATGGCCTTGGTGTGTTTCACTAAGATGTGGTTAAATTATGTGCCCGGCAATAGGAGTGTCCCTTGGGTTCCTGTTCAGTTGACATTCCAGGGCCAATAGGCCAGTAGTGATGGGTGGAGATGAGAAGAAGAGCAGCTATTGTTCTTTGCAGACAGACAAGCTTCTTGCATTTCCCTGGGGCCATGGGCTTCTTTCTATTCTAACAGCTCTGCACAATCGTGGCAGGAAGCAGGCTCTAGCCTCAGGGTTGGAGAGAAAGGCAGAGGCCAAGGTCCCAAGTGTGGAGGCCACAAGGAAAGAAAGGGACTTCTGTGGGGAGCAGTCCCTTGCCTGAGGCACTGGAGGAGCCGGGGGAGGGGCCTGCAGGAGGAAGAGGGAGGGTCCACTGGTGCGGTGATGTGACGTGAGGCGCCTGTCCTGGGTTGAAATTGAGGAACTGAGGCTATGGTCTAATCAGTCCCTCACAGCCCAGGATGGAACAGGAACTCGGGCCACCGGCTCGGCCTCATGTACCTACGAGGGGAGAGATTAATGACCCAAGGAGGATATGATATGGTCCAAAAACTTTTCCTGGACTTTTTCCGCAGGCGGCTAAGCCAGAGGCCTACCGCAGAGGAGTTGGAGCAGAGGAACATTTTGAAACGTGAGTGACTAAGCCCATGGCAATCCTGATGTCTGTGTGGTGGCTTTTGTTATGATTTAGTGGCCGGCCCCAAGGTCTGTCCTCTGTGCCTGGGTGGAAATGGTTGGGAAGGTGGCGGCTGAGGCTCCATCCCTGCATGTCAGGCCAGCCAAGGCCAGCTCCCCACCGAGGGCAGGTTCCAATCCACGTGGCTCCTTAGAAGCTCCAGACACCCCTTTCCTCCCTGTGGGGGGCTGTAAGTCAGAGAGAAGCTGAGAATGTGTTGTGAGAGCACAGGCCACCCAAGGATTGTGAAGGTGAGTTAGTGTGACCTTTAAACCAGAATTGCCTTGAAAACTGCAAATACTACATGGAAGGCAAAAATAAGGCAAATGGCCATTTGACACCTGGGACTAGAAAATGTGACTTTCCGTTGCATCTGGCTGCTGCTGATCAAACTCTCCTCCCTCTGAATACTGAATTTAAAGTCTAGGGAAGTGTTCCAAAAAAAAAAAAAAATACTTTATGTTCATCTCTCATTGCCCCCTCCCCAAAAGCTGGCTGCTGGGATATTACCTAATGCCCTCATTCAAGAAAAACTCCCTCACTGTGGCTGTGGCTGTGGACAGAAAAAACAAACCAGCCCCTTGTTTGGCTTAGGACACAGATATTTGACTATATCCAGAGAATCCACTTGGTGCTTAAAAATGTATAGATATATAATTTTAATATTGCATAATGTATCATGGACACGGGTACAACAATTAAACAGTAAAATCTCTGCTCACATTCTACTCAGCTATTGCTACCACTCTCACAAACACGTTTCGCAAGATGGCCAACAAGTATTCTTTGTGTAATTCACTACCCTGTCTTCCTACGCGTACATCCCCTGCTAATTTCTCTCCAGAAAAGAGAACTAGAATTTCATAGAAATGCTCAACTGTGCACGTGTACACACGCTCACACACGCTCCAATCATGTGAAAGCTGTTTGCGTGGGAGGGTATTTCCACTTAAAACAGACTGAAATGTTCTTGGTTTTACCTTTCTCCCCTTAGTCCCTGTGGTCTTTGACCTGGTCAGCGTGGGGTATTTACTGAGGGTGAGCTGTTCATTTCCCCTGGGAAGGCTGGGGCCGAGGCAGCCCCTCCAGAGCTCTCTGCATGGTGACTGCCCTTGGCACCCTGCCCTCAGGCCTCTGCTTCCGTCCTCAGTGGCTGCTATATTTAGGTCTGGCCTTTCTCAGTCTAGAGTGCACCTCACAGACTTCCTAGTTCTCTAGGAATTTATGTATATATTTCTAACAAGGGGCACCCACTAAGGTTTGAAAGCTTAATATGCTGTAAATAGAGTTAGAACTTCTTTCAGATGATTTCTATGGTCAATAAAGCACTTTCGGCCCCAACCAGACACCTGATCTATTATAAACTCTCTGTTGGAGAGAAAGAAAAACAGAAAAGCTTCTGTTTATTCTTAAAATAACAAATCGGATAAATGTGCTTTCTCCTCCCTCTGCCTTTTCATCCCCACGCACAGGCCTACAGAGATCTGTTGGCTTCTGAAGGAATGTCTATACATGGGCTAGACTATATTGGGGGTCTCTCACGGACTCCTAAACCCAAAGAGGCTAAAAAACTTCAGGTTTCAGAAATTAGTTCTCAGCAAAAGCAAGGGTTTGAAAAGAGGTGGTGCCAAAGCCCCAGCTCACCTCTGGCTTCCCGAAGGCACCGCTCACACCCCACAGCTCACTACCACCAACCTTTCTATCCTTCCCCCACCACCACCCCCTCTAACCCAGACCCCTGGGAGATCGTGGGTTGGCTCCTTGCCTTGGGTTTTTATCGCCATCCAGAAAAATACATCTTAGAGGCAGTTGCTCATGTCCAGGAAGCCTGGGGGAGGCTTAGATTCAGGAGATCCAGGAAGCTTAGATTATGTCCATGTTTCCTTCTTGTTCCTCCTTGTCCTATTCAAATAGCTGAATATTAAAGAACCACTTGATTCAAACAGCTCGATCATTTCGCAGTTCCAAAACTTGTTGAAAATAAACCCATTTTTCCCCTTCATTCTAGAACATTGTTTCCTACACGTTTTTCTTTATTCCCATCTGATTGTGAAACAAAGCTTATTTTCTGAGTTTAAATCCTGTGAGGAGCCATCTCTCCGAAGGTGCTAGGGAGGGCACTCAATGAAGCAGGTCTGGGTCTGGCATCCAGCCCACCCCGTCAGCCCCGTGGTCAGTGCTTGCTTTGTCAGCAGCCAGTGAGGCACTGTGCACACCTGAGCACACAATGAGCACACTGATGGTGGCAGCGGGTGTGATGACATCGTGGGACTGCCCTGGCCTCTCTCCCCAGTTGCCTAGTGGGGTTGCCTTGGTATCACTGGCCTGAGAAAACATTACCCTGCGTTTGTAAATGGCTTTGAACTAAAGATATAGATTCCATAGGTGGTCTTGGGGCTCGGTCCCTGAGAGGGACCTGGGAATTGCACATAGGAGATGACAGCTCTGTGTTCTGTCACAGAATGCCACTCAAGGTTTGGAAAGGGGCCTGTAGGGTGAGGAAGCCCTGACTAGAGCCTGAGGCCAGTGACCAGTAATAAGGAGGAGGGCCAGACACTAGGGCAGTGTCCCTAGTGAGAAAAGAGTGGTGCTGTCTGTCTCATTGGCCCTGTAGCCTGTGAGCAGCCACTTCATCCTCTGGGCTTTCCCATCCTCATTTACAAACCCAGAGTGGGAGGTGGTTTCTCAGCCCCTCATGTCCTTAATACTCTGCACATTTTAACCAAGTGCCCGAGCGGCCCCTGGCACCCCCTCCCAGACTAGACCTTTCCCTCCCTGCCACCTGCAAATGCAGCTGTCTGAGCTCTCCCCTTCTTCTGAGTCTTGCTGTCTGCCGCCCAACTTATTTATCTCTGTAAGGTTAGTGCATACTAAGATGTTAATGGCTAACTATTTTAACGGGCTTTTACCCAAAAGAAATTTGCATTTTTATAGGAATTCTGAGAGGGAGATCAGATCTTTACATCCTAAGGAAGGAGCTTTTGTGTGGGTGGCTAGGGGCACTGTGGGGCAGGCTACTGTGGGGACCTCGGCCCATGGCAGGCCATGGCATTTCTGGTGCTGCCCCCAAACAGCATCCTGATCCCCGCAGGGATCTTGCCCCTGAGCTCTGCACTGAACAGCATGGTTCCACCCGCGGGAGGAGTGGCTGTGGCTGCTGCCTGCCGTCAGGGCTGACAGGAGGGCAGGGTGGGACCCACTTCTGTGCACAGGGGCTTCCCTCTGTTAAAGATCTGCCCTATATTGAAACAACTGAATTGCAAGTGTGCATGATACGATACATTAATTCAGTTATTGAAATACAATTAAACACTAGTGATTTTTCTCAAGATCCAGCAGGTAGAAGCAGAGACCTTTGCCTCTCATGCTTTTAAACAATATTAAACTTAGAGCCATGCTTCCATTCCTTCCCCAGAAAGAAGAGATGTTCAAGGTCATTCCGTTAGCTGGAAAGGAGAAAAAAAGCCCCCGGGTTCTGTCCTGCAAACCTCTGCTCCCTTCCCCAGGCCCTCTTAGCTGCGGCTCTATAAACATCTGATGAGCAAGTCACCCACATAGTAAGCTGGTAAGGTGCAGGCTCCGGGCCTGTTCCCTTAAGGCACTCCTTAAAGGTCCCAATGCAGGCAATTGTGCCCCACACGCTGGCCACACGCATGCTCAGTGGACTTCTCGGAAGATTCAAAGAATTAATGGAAGCAGGGCTTGCGAAAGGTGAGCGTTTAGAAATTCCTCTTTGTGCAGCCAGGCTGGCCTTTGCATTCCTCCTCTTGTTTCTGCACAGGTGAAAGGCACCCCGACTCCCACAGGGCACTGAGCCCTGTGGGGACTGTGAGGCTGGGGCAGAGTGGAGGGAGGCCCACCTCACTGCTGACAGCACCCTGATCTTTTAGGACCTCCTTCCTTGTCTTACAAGCTACACCTCTCATCCAGCAATGCTGCCGGGAGACTGGAAACCCCAGGTGACAGAAAGGAAACAAAATAGGCAGGTCAGTCTGCTCACCACCAGTTTGAAAGTGCCCCCAGAGGCAGAAGCAAGGCCAGGGTAGGAAGCACGCTTTCTCTTCCCCTCTCCTAACCGTGAGGTGCTCGGCCCGGAGCCTCGAAGGCTCATAGTATGCCTCTGTGTGCAACACTGTCAACAGAATCTAAAGCATCTTAAATGTTTCTTTCAGCTCGGAACGAACAAGAGGAACAAGAGGAGAAAAGAGAGATCAAGAGGAGGCTAACTCGAAAGGTGAGAAAGTTCTTGAGCGCCGGGCAGGAGAGGGAGGGAGGCCGTTTGCTCCTGTGCCCTCTGCTGGCCTCAGTGGTCTGCAGCTGCCTGGCCCACTGGGAGAATCTCCTCTGGCAGAGTGGGCAACTATCTTGGCTCTCCAGGACCTCTCCACGGGAGCATGGTCAATGCAGCTGCATGACCTTCGGTCTTGTCTGGTGACATTCTGTGTTGCTTGATTTTTGTGATGCTCACCCGCCCCCAAACAACTTGATGTCAAGTGCATTACATTTTCAATGACAGTGTGTATTTTATTTTTAAAAGTGTACCATTAGCCATCAAGCAATCGGAAACTCATAGTCAAAGCAGTAGTTTAAATATAAGTTATTTGCTATGACCTTGGGAACATTTGAATTTTCCTTGCCTCTCTGACACTCTTCCTTAACTATTAACTAAGAGCAGTTTAACTTGATTATGCTAAATCAATTTGGAGTATTGAATCAGGAAAAAGCCTAAAGTACTGATAAATTTTTGAAGATGTTTGAAAAGCACTTAAGATAGAAGACATAAACTAGAATTTTTATATATTTTTAACCCCAAAAATAGATGGCTTGGCAATGCACTGTAGACCCAAATGGGTTTAATCCTACATGAGTGGTCTCTTTAATAAGAAACTCTTATTGAGGCTGTTCCTGGATGCTGTTGGCAAGTTTAATTAATTGAGGACACACAAGATATAATAGTATGTTCTGTCAGACGAGAGTGGTTGCAGTCAGCCTCCTGCAGTGCCCAAGGTTCTCAAAACTCAGAGACAGTTAAGAGTCCCATTAAAATTAATTTTTAAAATGTTTATTAATGGATGCTTCTCCCTAGAAATATTATGCAAAGGAAGACATTCAAAGATCCTAAAATATCACACCAATTACAAAGGTGATGACTCCTGTTTCTCAATGCTCTCCTCTCCCTTAGCACATCCCAGGCTTCTGGCGATGAGCCAAATGCCATCCCAATGAAAAGGAGCAGGATACACAAGTGCCTGAAACCAGTGACAGGCTGGCATGCTCCTGGTGGGAACTAGAGCAAGAGCTAGGTGAGCTCACTTCATTAAGGCGCCCTCACCTCAGCCACCATCTGATTCTTTACCTTATGACCATCCAGTCTTTGGACACAGGGCACCCTTTGTCCTGAGAGTGAGGAGTGAGGACGATGGGAGGGAAAGGATGTTAGCTTATTCAAAGTGTAACCTTGAAATGGCTACAGTATCAAAAAGTGGTTCATTTCTGATACAGAAAGGTCTAGACATTCAGAAAAATTTGAAAATCCAGTTTTCATAAAGTTCATTGGAGTTGGTTGCTGGCACCCAAAAATTCTTCTAAAGGTCAGGGTTTCTAAAAACTAATAATAGGTAAACATTTAAGTACCCATTTAATTCTTATCTCTTTAAAAGAAGTATATAGCCTTGTTGGTGCGGCTCAATGATTGAGCATCAACCCATGAACCAAGTTCTCGGTTTGATTCCCAATCAGGGCATATGCCCAGGTTGCAGGCTCAATCCCCGATAGGCAGGAGGCAGCCAATCCATGTCTCTCTCATCGATGTTTCTATCTCTCTATTCCTCTCCCTTCCTCTCTAAGATCAATTTAAGAAATCCTATTTTATAGGATTTATAGTTTTGTAGAGAAGAACTGCATCATTTGGCTCGGGGAGAGGGAGGAGGGTTTCCTCTCACACCATCTCCCCTGGGGTGGTTGCACAGGGACAGGGACCTCAGAAAGCCCGTCATGTTTGCAGGTCTCCCAGAGAAGGTAAATGCTCTTCCTCCTCCTGGTTTCCTGTCCTTCCCCGGGACTGGCTTGGGGAAATAGAAATAATGAGCTGAGTTGAGAGGTCAGTTTTAAGGGAGAGACTAGAAGCAGCTTTCACCTCTCTTTTTGTGGAGAGAGATGTGAGCTCCCAGAAGGTGGAAATGTCCTGTCCCAGGAGAATCAGGGCTGCTCTAGGGCAGACCAGAACCACCTGGAGGGGGAGCTCCATAGTCCAGGCAGGTGGGCCCTGCCGTGGCCCAGAGGCCTCTGATCCCCAGGTCTTCCTCCACTGGCCTGGAGGGAGCTACGGCTGCCTTGGTCCTGTCTGCAGCCTTGCAAACCCTTCTCCATCCCATTCAGTACCAGCCAGACAGGCATCTAGTCATGCCTGCCCTGGCGGGCCGTTGGCAGTGAGTGGAGCGCTCGGCACCAGGGAGGTGCGTGACAACAGCATGAGACGGTGAACAGCCAGGTGGCTGGGCTCCCTGGGGGGTGTGTGTGTGTGTGTGTGTGTGTGTGTGTGTGTGTTCTCTAGGCCAGTGTTTTTCAACCTTTTTTGGGCAAAGGCACACTTGTTTCATGAAAAAAATCACGAGGCACACCACCATTAGAAAATGTTAAAAAATTTAACTCTGTGCCTATACTGACTATATATAAAGTAATTCTCTTGAATAGGAATCAAATAAACACAAAGAAAGTATTTTATAATTACTTTATTATGAAATATTAAGTAAACAAAATAGTGAAAAATTATAAAATTCTTGTCTTGTCTGCACCTACGGCACACCAGGCAACATCTCGAGGCACACTAGTGTGCCGCGGAACAGCGGTTGAAAAACGCTGCTCTAGGCCATTGCAGTAGGATTGCATCTGACTGCGTCTCCCATTAATAGGACTAAATACAGTCCAGGGCCTAGAGAAAAAGTTGCTTTTAAATAATATGGGTGAAACATGAATTGACAGCATCCGAAGGAGAGGGCAGCTGCTTTGCTCCAGAAGAAAGGAGCCCAGGGACAGGAGGAGGCAGTAGAAACATCAGCCTTAGGTAACAGAAGTACAAAAGCGGGTGTTGGTGGGCGACATCGGGAGATGGTTGAGTTCTCACCGCAGAACAATCCGAAAGGCCCATCCGAGGCTTCCTTTGCAAAAACGGGGCCTAGCTCTGCCTTCCTGGGCTGGCCTTTTGTTTCACTTGACCTTCCTGAGGACTGGAGTCTCCTCCGACCTTCAGACCATGTTTTTGTGTCTGAAGCATTTTTTGTATGTGAAATGATGCACTAGCTCGTCTTTCAGAGAGCACTACATTTGACACAGATGTGTACTCACAAATCCAAAATAAGGTAAAACCTTTGTGTGAGATTCCTGTCACCGTGATGCTAGAAGTGAGACAAATGTGAGGAAACCCTCAACAGACACCCATTCACCCCCGGACAGGCTGCTTGCAGAGACCAAGACACTGGCATGTTACCAGAGACAGCGAGGCTGAGCACAGGCCTGGAGGAGGCTCCAGCAATAATGGAGCTCGGTGAACAGTAAAACACTCTCTCTCTCTCCTAGAAAAGTGCGGGTGCAGGAGCAGAGAGCCTTGCCCCTCCCTTGCTGCGTGATGCATAGTGGCCTCTCGGGACCTCATTTTGCTCACCTGTAAACCCACGATGGGCAAGTGATCCAAACTCCTCTTTGTGACCGTGCCCCTCTTCCTCCCGCAGCTCAGCCAGAGGCCCACAGTGGAAGAACTCCGGGAAAGGAAGATCCTCATCCGCTTCAGCGACTACGTGGAGGTGGCTGACGCCCAGGACTATGACCGCAGGGCCGACAAGCCGTGGACCCGCCTCACCGCTGCCGACAAAGTAAGGAGAGGGTTGAGGAGAGGGGGGCAGGTGCCCACGCCCAGGTTTCTCCCCTACCCTGGATTCCTCGTTGCTGCCTGGGACGCTGCATTAAAACGAACAGCAAAGCCATGGCCAGGGTCTCAGGAATGGAGCCCTCAGTGCCCACGGGGCAGGTTGGGAGTGCCATGTCCCCACCACCTTTCACCAGGGCTCCAGATAATTGGGAGCGGTCACTGAATGGATTCCTCACGGCTCTAGAGAAGGAGCAAGATGGACATGTAATATTGTGCCGTTTTACGGGAGAAGGAAAGGCAGTATGGAGATACTGCCCAGAGAAAAGAACGGCATCTGTGGGGTACCCAGTTGACCTTCTGAGCAGGGCCATTGGCTGTAGCACCCCAGGGGTGACCCACAACCAAGAGGGGCTGAGGCCACTGTCCTAGCAAAAACACAAAGCACAGAGACAGCAAAACATGTCCCTGCACTAAACCTCCACTGACTAGAAAGCAGAATACAAACAATCTGAAGTTGAGTTTGTATTATAAGAAACGCAATGATGCACATGATACCATTCTTCCCTGCCCATCAGACCTCGTATTAGAATTAAACTCTGCTTGGTCATTGTTTGGGATTCTAGTCCAGTCCCCATGAGAACTGGAGGGCAGGGGAGCCACTGCACGTAAGGACACTGATGAGGTCAGAGGCAGAGACCTCCCGGAAACGGCCTCCCACATGGGGTCAACCCCCAGATCCTGAAGAGTGGAAACTCTGCCCTCCTCTTAAATGCAGCACATCTCTTCCCTGTGCAGCAACTTGGTGAGGCCCAGGAACTGGCTGTTCCAACTTCACCCTCAGGTGGGAATGTATGCACAGGTGACTGGGGTCCCTCCGCCAAAGGATTGGATTTATACCGGTTGCCCACAGTACTTAACTAAATTTGACCGAGCATAAACTAAACACAGAGACAAATATTAAGATGCACGAATCACACACGGTTTATTTACCAGAGTCCTGGTGCTTTCCAGAAGCCTAGGCAGGTCACCTGGAGATCCACGCCGACAGACACACACACCGGATAGGAACACGCCTCGGAGCGTCTCAGTCCCCATCGAGGCCTCAGAGGTTCGGCTCACGGGCAGAGGGACAGCTCACTGCGGCAGAGCTTCACGCAGTATCTCGGACAGGGAAAGAAGGGAGCGGAGAGAGCACGGCGGGTGGAGGAGCCCTTGTGGTCTCTGACCAGTGCCTCCAGGTCCCTTCTTTTATAGCCATTTCTGGGTGTTCCCTTGTTCCTTCTGGGGGTAACCAATGGGTCTTCAGTACTTTTTGCCTCGCTTTTCAACTTTCCAGATAAGCACATGTTAGGGCGTTCACACAGTCAGGGCTCAGAGTCACTTTAAAACTTAAGTTTTACAAAATGGATTCAAGTCACACAAAATGGAGTTACTTATACTAAGCCTTAAACACATTTCAAATAATTTCTTTTACTTAAAATAAAATCAGAATAAGATCAGAAATACAATTCACACTTAAACTCATAAAAATAAATGTTTTCACTCCTATTTTAAGTCACACAAATAATTATTCTCACACTGTTTTAAATCCTTAAAATATAAATCAAACATCACACTAATATAACTATAACACTGGCCCAGACAGAACCTGCCCCCCAGGTGGTGGTGTCTGTATTGTCCCCAGAGGAGGGTCCTGGCCCTGGTTCTCTGGCTCACACTGGCTGCCGTGTGCTTGCTCACCAAGGGCAGGGGAGCCACAGGTGTCAAGGGCGACTCCAGCTCTGGGGAGCTGTTGGGTGGGGAGTGGACCCAGCGCCACCCAGGCTGCTGGGGATGGGAAACCCAACAGGGTCTTCCTTCTAACTGGCCCTTAGATGCTCACATGCCTTCCTTTCAAGAGGAGCCACTGTGATGCTCCCTGAAGACTTCTCCAGCCTCCAACTCTCAGTGCTTTGACATTCCCATGAAAGCAAATGCCGACCTTAGAAAGAGCTCCGTGGAAGGGCACACATTTAAAAATCCTGCCCCTGGCATTCCTGTGTTCCAGACACTCCTCACCTGTCCCTTTGCCTGGTTCCCCAGCCCTGCAGGTGGGCTGCAGCCATGTGAGTGGGCAATGCTGGAAGGATGAGGCTACTCAAGTTTACCGCAGAGTGTACTAAGGGTCTTCAAGACGTCCCATCCACCCGTATGGTGAAAAAGACTGCCTCAGCTTCAAGAGTCATGAAAGAGCAGAGGGTTTACAAATCAAAGGGAAGGAGGGTGACCCTCCCCTCCTAGAAGTATCTACTGTGAGGCACTGAATGGCTGTGATGAGTTCAGATTGTTTACCTAAGGAAGGTGAGAGGTTGGCACATTATTTTTTAAAGTATGTTATTTATTTATTTAGAGAGGAAAGGAGAGTGATAGAGAGATAGAAACACTGATGACAGAGAAACATCATCGATCGGCTGCCTCCTGCACACCCTTCTCAGGGGATTGAGCCCTAAACCTGGGCATGTGCCTTGACCTGGCATCGAACCAGTGGCCTCTTGGTTCCTGGGTCAATGCTCAACCACTGAGCTACATTGGTCAGGGACATTTAAGTGTATACATATATAAGGAGCCCAGGAGTGTGGGCAGGTGTGCACACTATGGATGTTGGAGGAAACAGCTCTGTGAAGAAAGAAAGAAGACAGTACCTTGGGCAATAGCCTATGCAGAGTCATTCACGGTTTAGATTTAAGGGCAGTAGGTCTAAAGGATATCTCAGGTGATTAGTTTTTTTTCTCCCAGTGAAAACTCCACTTTGTATGGCTTTGTAAAAGGAAAAAAAGAAATAAAATAAGAAGTGAGCTCCTTCCCATCTGCCCCCTCAGCATACTCATGGGCTTCTCTCCATTCCAGGCTGCCATTCGGAAGGAGCTGAATGAATTTAAAAGCACTGAGATGGAAGTTCATGAGCTGAGTAGACATCTAACAAGGTTAGTATCGAAGTGTATTTTTCCTTCTCAAGTTGTAATATCTATTTCCAAACGACTTACCTGTTTCTCGGTCTAAGTGGTGTGGTGGGCACGTGAAGGAGAAGATAAATGTTTGCTTTCAGTTCCCACTGTGGCCACTGAGACTGGGGTGGGGTGAGGGCCATTCAGGCCCAGGCTGATAGCCACTTTTAACTCATTCAAACTGAAGAGCCAAGTGCCATAACCCTGAGGTGAGGTTCACAATACTTAAGCCGAGGAGAAAAGATCGTTGTCAATTGAACGCCAGTTGGCAGGGGCCAACCCTAGTTCACTTCTGTGATTCCCTGTCATTCTCCCAGGTGGTCTTGTGTGGTGCTGCTTGGGGAACTGAACTCAGAGAGATAATGAGCTTATGTAGGGTCACTCAGTGACAGAATAACTGACAATTTTTAGACACTCCCTTGGGGGAGCATTCTGAGAAATGGTGCCTAGACTTACAGATACAAGGTGCCAACATAAGGTCTCCACCTCACTGCCATGTCTGGGCTGCAGGCCACCAGGGCCCACTGACTAGTCTGTAGGAATTCTGATTAAACTATTCCAAAACCGAAGGTGGATTCAGTGGACCTCAGGGGTTCTGTGGATGTGCCCTGATAGGAGATGTATACCCGCCTCTGCTGTCAGAGGCAAGGACTCTGAGGACGGATGAAGTGGGCCATGGAACCGGACACCTCAGGCAGTCACTTGGTCTTGATTCATTTATTTCTTTTCCCAGGTTTCACCGTCCTTAACAGTCAGATTCCTCTTGAGTGCTATGCTGTCTTCAAAACATAAATTTATAAGAACCATAAGTGCTGGTATTTATTCACTTCCCATCACGGTGTAAATCTTCTGGACTGCCTTTTTTAAAAGAAGGAGAAGGAAAGGAAACACAATCAGGATTCTGTTTGAGAAACTCGATGGTCACTGCTCCGTGGTCAGAGCTGCTGGCACCGCCACGGGTCCTGAACCGTGCCCGTCCCCGGCCGGCCGAGAGCACCTGTGGCCTCGTGGAAGACCCTTTCAGCCCCTGCCCTCAGGCACCACCTTCACTGAGGCTCCAGCGACCTTTCCTCAAAAGCACCTGTCACCTAAGTCCAAAGAAAGCTGAGGCACTGGGCGTGGCCTGGGAATGACTGCGAGAAGCAAATGATCTGGTTGGCCGGTTAGGCTTGGCTTCTGGTTTGGGGGTCCCCTCAGGAGGAGGGTGCTGAGAAGGGAGCACTGTCTCAGTTGCCCTGTCCTCTCCCTCCAGCTACCCTCCTTCCAGTGAACAAAAGGGAGGAGCCCTTGTCTGGGGGAGTCTGGGTAGCGGTCACACCCATCCTGTCCCACGGAGCTGCCTGCGGGAAGCTCTGGGTTAGAAGGGGAGCATTGGTTCTGCTCAGTGAACAGCCCAGTGGCACAGGTGATCGTCCGCACACAAACAGCCACTGCTATGGTGCGCCGATGGCATCACGGGTATGGGCGTAAGGACCACCTGGAGGGCATAAAACTGGGCTGGGAACTCCTCTTGGCTGGTGGTCTTCATTTTCTCTGCCTGCCCCAGGGCTGGTGACCGTGTGGCTCGGAAGTTAATGGCTCCCGAGAACCAGCCCCCCCACATGCAGGCCAGAAACCATTCCTGAAGGACCGGCCTTCCGGTCACTGACGGACTGGTTCTCTAGAACACGTGATGGCCTTCAGTCTCCTCTCTTTGCACTGCGGGGTTCTGTGGTTTTGGCAGAGGCTAGAATCAGGCAGACAGCAGCCATGCCCACCTTGTGCTGCTCTTCCCTGTTCATGTTTCTCCAGAGGGAACCCTTCCTCCCTCATGATGTTGGCCAGGGTGATTGGAGATGCCTCTCTAACTGCCCCCCTCACCTGGGACCATGGGAAGCAGTGCTCTGTTGACTTAGGGACCCCCAGGGTAACATGTGCAGTGAGAGGAAGGACAACCCCCAAACCCTGACAGCTGTCATGGGGCCCATTGTAGCCCCTTTTTCCCTCCTGACAGCTTGTAGGGCCCCCATCATGAAGCTCTGCCCGGCCTCCCACAATCGGTGTGGTCTCAGTTACCACAGTCTTTCCAGGTGATGGTTCCCTCTCTACCACACATGCCCAGGATTTAGGAGGATGCCAGTCTGACCTTCACAGCAAAGAGTTAACCAGACCCCACCCTGACCCAGCTGGCCGTTTACCCTCTGCAGGCATCCGCTTCTGCGGCCAGCACCACCCAGGGCTGTGCGTGTGCACGGGGCACGGGCAGCTCTTCAGGCAGTGCCCACCAGCCGCTGCACAGCTGTCCTGTGCTCTCCTCACAGCGCCTGGCACATGCTGCTGCCATCACTCGATCCTTTCTTCTTTGCTGAATCTTAATGGTTCTTGATGTGAGTAGAAGGACTGTTCAGGGGAAATGTGTGGCTGTAAGCATTCTCTTCCCAAAAGGCTTCCTGACGTCTGAATGTGCAGATGGTGTGGCGAAAGATGTAGGGCTCTTGCGTTTGACTTCTCTGCAGCGGGCACGTGTTCTGGGCGGAGCTGCCTGCCGTGCTCAGGGCCGAGTCTGTGCTTCCTCTAACGGGCTGCTGTGCTTCAGGCCACTGGCAGTGCCCTGGCAGGATGGGCAGGCCTTCCCCTGGCCCAGGAGAGAGTCCTAGGGGATCTCATTCCTTGACCTGGACTCCTCCCACCAAGGCCAGTGGCTTCTCTGCTGGCCTTGCTTCTTGGGCCTTTCTGATTCCCTGGGGACATGAGACCCAAGTCAGTTTCCCTGCAGCCCACCTGCCTCCCAGAGTGCTCTCCTGTGCAGTCTACTGTGCACGGAAGGAATCGGACACGTTCCCCTTCGCTTCCTGCAGAGCACCGTTTTCCACTTGCAGGGCTTCGGGTCGCACCTGCCATGCCAGTGGGAGCACCCACCCAGATGTGGGCAGTTTCAAACCCACTGTATGGGGCTCAGCAACCGCCGTGGACCACAGCGTAGCCCCTCTGCTGTCCCTTCCCTTCCTGAAGTCTGGAGGAAATTTGTAGAAATCTGTCCAAATTTCTTTTTTGCCACATTGATCTGACAGTTGAAAAATGTGTGTTAATTCCCAAGATGACAAATCAACATTAACTAGAGGTGGGAATCCTGGGAGAGATGGTCTGGCTGCTTTACAATGCTCTCCTTGTCTGGGAAAGCTGCTGTTTTCAAGTACAGGTTTAGTTTGTGTATATACATTTTCAAGTGGGCCTCTTGTCATGAAAGGAAAAGTGTGAAATTCCTCAGATCAAAATGTTTCCCTTCTGAGTTTCCTTTCTGAAAATGAGACCTTGTCCCGCCCCCCCCCCCCCCCCCCCCCCCGCCTGTCCACCACAGAACAGTGCCATCCACCAGCCAGACCTGCGTGCTCTTTCGAAATTGCTGTGTTCCTCCCAAAGGCCCTCGGAGCCCTGGAAAACCTTTAAAACTTTAGCCTTCATGTCAGATTAGAGAAACCAAACGGTGTGACGGTAGTTGTGGTGAGAACCTGAGTTTATTTTTCTCCTGCTTCCGAACGTGTACATTTGCTGAATGGAAACCGTGCTGTGTGCTTGACGAGTGGATGCTCGCTCTCCCTGTGCACAGCCAGTGTGTGAAGGTCACCTTAAATGAAATGACTTTTTTCTTCCCATTTGTCTGTTAATTCCCAAACCGGTTGCTTTTGCCGGTTGTCTGTACATAGTTTGTCTTTGTATAGGAGCGCGCGCTCGTGTTCTGATCCCACAGATGACGGCTGTATGAGGAAGACGATGTAAATAGAACACAAGTTAAACTGGATCTCTATGGCCTAGGTTTTGTACATACAGAAACTGCATGGTATTTAAATTATTGTTTGTCTCTGATGATGTATGCAGTTTCTTTAAAAACAAATCCAAAAAAAAGTCTAAAAAAACCATTTTATTGCCTCCTGTGTGTTGTATTAACGAGCAGCAGGAACCACAGAAAATATTTGGCTTGCCTGGGGAAGGGGGGGGGGGGGGGGGGGGGGGGGGGGGGACAGGACAGCCTCATACATCTGGTGTGATTGGGGAGGGAAGGGTTGTTGCACATGAATTAACTGTCTAGATAACATTTGTAAGCCACGACTATTTTGTTCCAAACATTTTCTTAAGAATGCACGGTCCAACTGTCCTTTAGTAATTGAATGGGCATTAACTCACAGCTCAGAGGCATCTGGGTAGTATCAGGCATCAGACAGCCTTAGGTCACAGCAGTGCCTTGGGGGGCCTTTGGAGTGACACTGCCCGGAAGCCAGAGCCTCAGACCATTTTACTCTTTGAATATCGACGTCTGACTTCTTCCTGGAGCATCCTGGGTGTTTGTCCTGTAAATCGAAGGTCGAAGGGAGCAAGAGGGGCTGCAGTACTTGCTGGCTGCACTTGAGGGGGTGAAATTGCTGGGTAACATATCCTTGGTCCGCAAACAGGAGTGTGGCTCTGGGAAGGAGGAACCTAGCACAGCACTGCCCTCTGATCCTCACTGGAAATCACCCTGGAGCTTGTCAAAGTGCAGGTGCCAACTCGGTAGGTCTGGGGGTGGAGGGTGGGGTCCTGAGAGTCCGTCCTTCTAACTAGCTCCCAGAGCATGCTGGGGCCCCTAATCCAGGAAGAGGTTGGGAGAACAATCCAAGGGGAGCCGCTCTTCCTTTGCCTGGGAATCTCCAGCCTCGAGGAAGACCACATACCGGTGAAGTCTGCTGAGAGCAGCGGCACAGCCCTGTGGGAAGTCGGCATCCTGCAGCACCGCATCTGAGTGTCTGCACGCGCTCAGCCCCACGGGCTCCGGGCCCAGATGCTGGGCAGGAGTGGCCACAGCAGGAGGGCGTGGGGTGTGCAGGACTTCCCATTCCAGGCTCCTCCTCAGTCTGCCTTCTCACCTCCAGAGCTCCCACTTCATACATGTAACTGTCAGAGTGTGGCTGCCGGTATCCAGGTGAGGGAAAGGGCCAGAGAGAAAAGCCTCGGCAGAACCCCCAACAGGCCCTGCCTTGTGATAGGGAAGGAAACTGGCCTCCATCCAGAAGGAGAGGGAGGGCGTGGCTGCACGTTCTCAGAAGGTGGAGGCGCTTGGTGTGTCCCCCTCAGACCTGTTTACACCGTCCTCGGCCGGAGGAGTGGTCTCCCGGTCGCGACATCTAACTGGACAAGTCACTGAATTTCCCGGAGCCTCTATGGGCTTGTCTGGAATGTGGGGGTCCTGAATTACAATAGATGTCCCCTATTTCTAAGGTTTAGGTTCATCTGAATTTTTAAGACACTAGACTTAGTGCTTAGGAAAGAGTAAGCTCCGGCTAAGCCCTGCCAAGGCAGCCTCTCAAAGAACAGTTGGGTTCCTCACCAGATCACCTGCAGGTCTGCCATGCCTGCCTGCGCCCCTCCCGGCCCTGGGTTGGCCACCTGGGCTGGTTGGTACTGAGACCTGCCTGCTCCCACACATCTTTTTGGGGCTTGTCCTGAAGCTGCAGGTAACTTTGCCTTGTCCTGCCTGTCCCTTCCTCTGAGCAAAGCACCCTGGAGGGGCTCATGGGCCTCGAGCAGTGACACTCACACACAGCCTGTTGCCCTCTCCCTCAGCCCAGCGAGGCACTGCAGAGACGTGGCCTTTGCACCTGCTCACTAATCTGATGAATGCTCCCTGGCTGGCTCTCCGTGGGTCCTGGGAGCAATCCTGGGCTCAGGTGACTGTAGCTACAGCTGCAGCTTGACTCTGCCTTAAGCTCCTGACCCAGGGGTCAGCTGTCAGACGTGAAGAGCCGAAGAGGGTGCTGAGCCCATATGCCCCTGGAGTCAAATTTTGGCTTCTCCCCTTATGAGCTGTGTAACTGGTCAACTTACTTAATCTCACTGTGCCTCAACTTCCTCATCTGTAAAATGGGAATGACCGCACCTATTTTGTAGGTAAAATGAAGCGATATACAATATAAAAGGGGCCTAGCACTGTCTGACATGAAGGCAGGCCTTAGTACAGGTTAGCTCTTATGCTTCCTTTGCATGTATGTCTCTCACAGGCACCTCAAACTCGGTATGTCCTAGCCCCATGGTCGGCAAACTGCGGCTCGCAAGCCACATGCGGCTCTGTGGCCCCTTAAGTGTGGCTTTTCCACAAAATACCATGGCCTGGGGAGTCTATTTTGAAGAAGTGGCATTAGAAGAAGTTTAAGGTAAAAAAAATGTGGCTCTCAAAAGAAATTTCAGTCGCTATACTGTTGATATTTGGCTCTGTTGACGAATGCGTTTGCCAGCCACTGGCCTAAACGATTGTTTCCATATCTTCAAACCCCACCCCTCCGCCCCTCCTGGGTCTCCTCTTACTCCCTTCTCCGGGGAAAGGCATTACCCAAAAGTCACCTCTTCTCCACTTCCAGCTGAAAGTGTGACAGACACCTGCCACCTGGCTCTGGGAGCCACTCCACCCCCTCTCACTGAGGCCTCCTCTCCACCTGATGACAGTAATAGTGCCTCCTCGCCTGCGGCGGCCACCTCTCCCATCCAGGCGCCCGAGTCCTCTAGCAAGCAGACATGCTCACACCACACTGCTGCCTGGCGTCTGCCGTGGCCCCCATGTCCTCCCCATAAAACCCAGCTCCAGTGTGCACCCTGGTGGCAGTGTGGGCCGCCCAGCCATGTCCTCCTGCACACGGGTCCGGGTAGGCTGCAGTGTGTGGCTCTGGATCCCTGGGGGTTGGGGGGTGAAGGGGTGGGGAAAGAGGGGTATGGTGCTGTACCAATCACCGCAGGAACAACCAGGTCCAACAAGGGGCCTCGGGGACTGAGTGCCTACGCTGCCCCGGATGGAGTCTGAGAGAGGCCTCCCTCAGGTGACCGTGGACTCCAGTGGGAAGCCAGGGCACTCATGCGTGCAACTGAGACCAAATAGCACGAACAAACGGCTGTCCCATGTGGTGTCTGATGCGTGCGCCCTGATTTCTAGCTCTGGCTCTCTGGGCCTCAGTTCCTATTCACACCGCCACTGGCTGCTCCCACACAAGAGACACTCAGCACACCCAGCTCTGTGCTACAGTTTTCACACGCGATTTTACTTAATCTTTAAATGCCTGTGGCCTCCAAACCCAGGTCTGTTTGATGCTAAAGCATTGCTCTCCCTCCCCCTGCCAGGCCTACACTCTCTGTTCACGCTTCCCAGCTTCTCTCCTATTATCCCAGCGGCCCACCTTAAGCAATCATGCCCTAAATGGTTTGGCTCAGTGGATAGAGCATCGGCTGTGGACTGAAGGGTCCCAGGTTCGATTCCAGTCAAAGGCATGTCCCTTGGTTGCGGGCACATCCACAGTAGCGGGTGTGCAAGAGGCAGCTGATCAAAGTTTCTCTCTCATTGATGTTTATAACTCTTCCCTCTCCCTTCCTCTCTGTAATAAATCAATAAAATATATATTTAGAAAAAATAAAAATAAATAAGCAATCCCATCAGTTTCCGAGACTGAGAACCCAGATCAGAAGAGACCCACTCTCACCAAGCCTGCAGGTCGCAGAAGCTGTTCCTTCACCCAGCAACCCCCCTCCCCTCCGTGCGCTGCCCCTCGGTGGGCAGGCTGATGCTCCCTGCAGTGGGAATCGGCCACAACCATGAGACAGTCAGCCAATATTTATGACTTCCTGCGAGACTTCCTGCGAGGGAAGTAACGTCACAGGAGGCACGTGCAGGGCCTGGGCCCTCCTAGAGCTGCGGTGAAGGCAGAGAGAACAGCATGTGGCTGGCGCCGGACAGGAAGAGCATCTGTCAATCAACCGCAGGCATACAGCCAGTCCCTGTCCTAAAGGCTACTTCTGGTAAGAAAGGGCCTGCCCTTTAGGTGCCATTGGTCAAGACACGCTCCTGAGGTCATAATAGCTGCAAGTCATCCAGCACTTTCATGGCGCAACGCCCCAGGTGACGGCGAGGCGCCCTGTTAATGAACCCGTTTGCAGAAGAGGCAGGAAGAGGAAACCGCGAAAGCAGAATTGAACCCGCTGTCCTTTCAGGCTTGGCAGCCAGTGACAACATGTGTGCTCCTCCTCCCTCACATGGGCTCACTGAGGTTCGGAGGTTCAGTGACTCCTACAGGGTAATGTCGCCACTGGTGTTGTTTCTTTAATAAAAAAAAAACAAGAGACAAATGGTGGGAGGGAAGGAGGAAGTTTCCACCTGTGGTCACCAACACCTTGTTGGGTGGGGGTCTCGGGGTCCAGGAGAGGCCATGTCTGTACGAGGCTGTGATTCCAGAGCCCCGCCCCCCAGCCCTCACCTCCATTCCAATACCTGTCTCTTCAGCTATGCAGGTAAAAATGCTTTACGCATCAGATGAGCTTACTGCCTCAGAAAGCTCCACCATGGACTGGATCAGGGTAAAGGGCTGGGTCCCAGCATCTCTGAGGATCTGCCCCGCTGTGCCACCTGGAACAGCCTATTCACCTGGCACCTGGGCCCCACTGAAGTCCTTGGCAGCCTCAGAAAAGCTCCAGTGTGGCCCTGGCCAGTGGCTCAGCTGGTTGAGCATAGTCCTGTGTACCAAAAGGTTATGAGTTCAATTTCCAGTCAGGGAACAAGCCTAGGTTGTGGGTTCTGTCTCCCATTGGGGTGCATACCAGAGGCAATAGGTCAACGCTTCTCCTCTCTCTCTCTCTCTCTTTACCCCCCCCCCCCGTCTCTTTCTCTCTTTTCCTCCCCTCCTCCCAACCCCCTTTGTCTCTCTCTAAACCAAATAGAAACATAGCCTCAGGATTTTTAAAAAAGCTCAGTGTGCTGGCTTTACAAGGCCCTGGGGGTAGCAACAATATCACCTGGCAAGAGGCTGATGGGGTGGAGGGGACACTTTTCCTAGCCGGCAATAAATGCTTACCGTCACTTGCACCAGGCCAGCCTCATCCCACTGCTAACACCCATCCACCTGGGGCAACAAGAGCCCCTTGCTGTAGTTTAACTATCTCAGGTTTTCCTCGGTTTTCTCACTGCTCACTCACAACAGCCCAAAAATGGCCAGGATAAACCACTGTGCTGTCCCTTCATCCTTTCTGGAAAGATACACACAATACCACGCTCTTAGGCAGGCTAACAGACATGGCTCTGAGCAAGGGAACTTGGGCTAGGATGTGAAGAGTCACCATTTATTCTAAGACCTCTTGTCCTGGTTGCCTTATATAAAGCATTGCTACTAGGGACCCAGTGCATGAATTCATGCACCTTGAAAGGAATTGTGGGCCACCAGGCTGCAGTGGGCACAGGGGTGGGTCTTGGCCCATTCTTTGCACCCCCCAGCTAGCCCTTCCCTCTGCAGCCCCTAGTTCCCTGCCTGCTGGCAGCTTGCTCCCACTGCTGCCACTCCCACATGCTGACGGCACAAGCGATTGGGGCCAGCGCCAGCAGTGGGTTCAAGTAGCGGCTGCTGCCCTGATCGTCCCTCAGGAGCAGGAGGAAGTGGAGAAGCCCTGAGAGGTGATCGGGCTCCTAATTGCTCACCTGCAGACCTGGTCATTCCCAACTGTCCCCCACACAGGCCTGGTTGCCCCTCACTGCCCCCCCCCCACCAGCCTGATCACCCCTCACTGCCCCCCTGCCAGCCTGGTCTGCCCCCCTCTGCTGGCCAGGTTGCCCCTAACTGCCCCCTCTGCCAGCCTAATTGCCCCTCGCAGCCTGCTGTTCAGTCATTTGGTCATTCCTCACTAATCCCCCTGCCTGCCTGGTCGTCTCACGTAGCCTGCTGTTCGGTCGTCTGTCCTCTTGTTTCAGTTGTGATGGCCCTTGGCTTTTTATATATTAGGAGATTTAATATATATATATTTAATTGATTTCAGTGAGAAAGGGAGGGAGAGAGAGAGAGAGACAGAAACATCAATGATGAGAGAGAATCATTGATTGACTGCCTCCTGCATACCCCTCTTGGGGATTGAGCCCACAACCCAGGCATGTTCCTTGACTGGAATCGAACTCAGGACCCTTCAGTCCACAGGCCAACACGCTACTCATTGGGCAAAATCGGCTAGGGCCTGGTTGCCTTATATCCCCACATATACATATCCCTTTTCCATTCAAAACTTTAGTTATACTTTTTAAAAGTATATATACTGCTGGTTGCCTTTAGTCTTACTGAACAATGACACTTACCTGTGTATAACATGTCTACTCGGAGAAACCTATTTCAATCATATCAAGTTTTAAAATCTAGGAAAGGCCATGATAAGGAAAGGCATGCATTTTTCAGACCATCTACAGCTGGTCAGAATGGAGCCTCACAGGAGGCAGAGGTCCCCAGCCAGCAGTCCTGTCGCAGGTCCCTGCCACCACCTCCTCACCAGAGGTAAGGGTGCCCTGGGCAGTTTCAGGTCATTTTACGGACAGGGGTTTGCCCTCCGGGGACCAGCTGGCTCTGCCTGAAGCAGAGCAAGGTGCCAAACAGAACTAATTGGGGTGAAGAAGAGGGAAGGACAAAAATAGTAGCTCCAGGCTTGGAGGATGGTCTTGCAAAATTGAAATCGAAAAAAGGTCTCTGATTTGGACAGAGGAGGTGTGGACCGTTCTGCAGTGGTTGAAAACCTTTTGCTGTAGGTGCCAATCAGTAGAAGAGAGAGAACACCACGCGTCTGGCTCAGGCGCAAGGAGCTAGGGTAGAGTCCTAGGGTTTCAGCAGCAAAGCAATCGGAGGAGTTGAGATGTTGACTGATCAGCCCCCACCCCCACCCCCAGGCCTCAGCTGGGAGCTCACAAGCTGGTGGAGGGAAGATACTGAGGGGGGTTTCTCAAGTCCCAAAGGAAGGGTACTTGTGCTCCCCCTCCCCCCACTTTCCCTGAACAAAACCACACTCACAGAACATGAATGAATGGTAATGGGCTCTTAGTTCAACTCTTGCTCTGCTGTCCCTAGCACATCAAGGTGGGCACCACGAGGGAAGCGCTGGGAGGCACATCGCTGCCTGTACCTAAGCATCACCCCTGCAGGTCCCCTCACTGCCCACCTCAGCACCACTCACTGCTGCAGCTGGTCCATATGTCCTCACACCCTCTCCCTGAGCCACCTGCCCAGCACCTGCAGAATGAGCTCTGCACCGGCTCAGTGCGGGCACTACTTTCATTATCATCCCCATCACACAGGGGAGGGGCTGACACCAGGAACAGGATCACACTGCTAGGAGGGAATTCCACAAAAGCCTCTCAGAAGGATGATAGTTTTAGACCCAGATTTAACCTGTGGCCGCCCCGCTAAGCTGCATCTGCTTGCTAATTGCTGTCAGTCAGCACTGGGTTCATCCAGCCTCACGAAACAGAGAACCCAAGTGGTGACTGAAACAACTGAGATTTATTTTATTTTATTTTATTTTATTTATATATTTTTTAATTGATTTTTTTTACAGAGAGGAAGAGAGAGGGATAGAGAGTTAGAAACATCGATGAGAGAGAATCATTGATCAGCTGCCTCTTGCACACCCCCTACTGAGGATGTACCCGCAACCAAGGTACATGCCCTTGACTGAAATCGAACCTGGGACCTTTCGGTCCACAGGTTGACGCTCTATCCACCGGGCCAAACCGGTTTCGGCTCTCTCTCTTTTTTTTTTTTTTTTTTTTTTTTTAATGCAAAGGAAGTCTGGAGTTAAGCAGGGATGAGCTGTGACACCATCAATGTGCCACAGCTCTGGTTTTCTGCCCCACCATCCTTACCATGTGGCTTCCACCCTCGGAGTTGCCTCGTGTTCCACAATGGCTGCTGGTGTTCCAGTCATTAATATGTGCTCCAAGCAGGAAGTAGGAGGGAAGGTTACCTGCTGGCTGAGAAAACCGTCTTTAAATAAAAACCTTTTCTGGAAATCCTACCGAATGACCTAGCCTTCCGTCCTATTGTCCATTCTTCTTTGCATGAGAGGCTGGGAAATGAAGTTTTTCTAACACATTCCTACTTCAAATGACATTTAGGTCTGGTGAGTAAGGAAGGAGAGGGTGCATATGATTGGTTAGCTGCCCCAGAGCTACCCTTGGTAATGAGCGGCCTTGGGATGAGGTTATAGTGAAACCACTTTCAGTGACTGAGCAGGAAGACAACAACCCGTAGAGACTTTCATATCTCATACTGAGACTGTCTTCTGGTTTTGATGGAGTGCTTTATAAACTTAAGCAATATCCCTACCATCACCTAGAAATAGAGTCAGATGACATAGGGCAGGTGGCATTCGGTGGCTCATTTCTTTCTTAGCAATCAAGGTTAAACCTGGTACTCAGTGAAATCTACATTTCCTGGCAGTACTGGCAGCCCCAGGGAGATATAGAAATGCATAACCTGCCTCACCCAAGAGCTGCTCATGGGAGCTGCACTTTAATCAGGGCCTGGGAGTCCTGTGCCCTTAGTGTCAGAAGCCCCTTCCCTATGCAGGACTTAAGAACCTGTAATGTGCCTTGGATGTCTTCTCCTGAAGCAAACTTCTCAGGCAAGGTCTTGGTGACACAGTGAGTCATACTGCCTCTCCCTGAGAACACGCAATTATCATGTGTGATGCAGTAACTCTAATGGCCACTGAGAACTTGCTCCTGCCAGGCACTGAGCTAAGGGCTCTGTGTCCTTCTGCACTTCATCCTCTAACAAGTCTGTGATGTGACTATTACAATGCTTTGTCCAAGTGAAGGGTTTTTATTTATTTACTAGGGACCTGTTGCAGGAGGGACCTGTGGAAAGATTTCTGACAGGCTTCCTTCCTGCCCCCCCACCTCTCCTGCTGCACTGGGCAGGGCGGGGCAGGGCAGGGCGGACTGGACAAGTGGGGCTTGGCCACCTTTGCAGCTACCCCACTGCCACCACTGCTGCACACCCTGCCCTGTCCACCCAACCCACCACGCCCACCACCCCTGCTGCCTCCTGTCCCGCCACTGCTGCCTCCATGGCTGCACGCACCTCTGCTGCTTGCCTCGCCCCACCCCACTCCACACTTGCTGCCAGTGTTTTCCCTCCAGCAGCCTCCTTGCTTTCCACTTTCCCTCCCTCTTCCTTCTATGCTGTCTTCAGCCTTCACTCCTCCTTCCCTCCGCATATGCAAATTAACTGCCATCTTTGTTGGGTTAATTTGCATACTTGCTCTGATGGGATGGTGGGTGTGGCTGGTGGGTGTAGCAGAGGGATGGTTAATTTGCATATTACTTTATTATTAGGTAGGATTTTTATCATTGTCAATTTTTTCAAAATTCTTTACTGTTTAAAGTATTACATAGGTCTCCTTTTTCCCCCATGTACCTCTCCCCAGCCCCTCCCACCCTCCCACTCATGCCTTCAACCCCCTATTGTCTGTGTCCATTGGTTAGGCTCATATGCATGCATACAAGTCCTTTGGTTGATCTCTTTCCCCCCCCCACCCCACCCTTTCAGGTGAAGGGTTTTTGTTTTTTGTGTGTTTTTAAAAAATATATTTTATTGATTTTTTACGTAGAGAAGGGAGAGGGATAGAAAGTTAGAAATATCAATGAGAGAGGAACATCGATCAGCTGCATCCTGCATATCTCCTACTGGGGATATGCCCACAACCAAGGTACATGCCCTTGACCAGAATCGAACCTGGGATCCTTGAGTCCACGGGTCGACACTCTATCCATTGAGCCAAACCAATTTTGGCTAGGTGGAGGGCTTTTAAGGCTTAGAGAACAGCCTGGGTAGTGCTTCAGCTTGAAGTGAAGTGCACCCTGGACAGGAAGCCGGAATGCCTGGGTTCTAGAGGCTGCGGGCTACCCACACGACCTGGTGTGACCCTGGTCCCCAGGAAGCTCACTCTTCTTACTTGTGTGCTGAGAGGGACCAGCACGGTCTCCTCAACTCCCACATTCCTCAGGTCCAGGTGTGCCCTGGGGGTCTTAAATCAGTCGGCCTTAGCAGCTGCTACCCTGCCTGACCTCCTTCGGGTTCACCCAACTGTCACTAGGTCTGGCCGGAGCCCAACTTGCTCTACAGACCCAGATGCTGGACACCCTCAGGGACCCATGCACCCTCCCCAGCAACCAGCGGCAATAAACACAGCTGCTGCCGGCCACTCACCTGGTCCAGGGAAGGAGCCAGGCAAAGCCGACTTTCCGCAGACTTCCAGAATAAACTGGACTTGATGTGGAATGTTCGCCAAAGGAAACACCTGCCATGTGAGAGTTTCCAGGCACTGTCAGTGGGGTACGCCCCCTCTGCCCACCCTCATCACAAAGGACTAGAGTGCCACCCTCAAACTGGTTGAAGGAAACTAGGAGTAAGTGATGAAGGTACTTAGTTCAAGGCAGAAGCACCTTTGCAGGGCATAGAGCAAGCAAGGGGTTTGTTTGCTAAATGGAGTGGGAAGCTTCTGAGAGAGTCCTTCCAGTTCTCAGTGGACCCTGTGACAATGCCCCTCACTCAGCACCCCTATACTCCATGGACACGAGGGGGGGGGGGTGTCCTGGTGTCCGTGTGTTTATTGTATAAGTTCTCTGTCTCCATGGCTGCGGATGATCCACACTGGACACAGCCTCTGCCCCCAGGTGAGAGGCTGGACCTGGACCATACAAGGTTTGGATCTGAGAGTAAGGCATCTTTCACCAGAGCAATCTGGAGAGAGAGAGAGAGAGAGAGAGAGAGAGAGAGAGAGAAAGAGAGAGAGAGAGAGAGAGAGAACAAAGAAGGCCAGATCCCAGCCCTACTCCCTTGGGTCTGAGCGTCATCCTTGTACCCGACACTAAAGTCTACCCTGCCTGAGACTCCTCAGTCCTCAGGCTGACGCTCCATCCACTGAGCCAAGCCTGCCAGGGTTCCTTAAAGTACTTTCACATTAAATGCATTTGATGTTCTGAAGCACATTGAGGGGTAAGAAATGTAATAGACTTGGCACCAGAACAATTCTGTTACTTGTCACCAGAGAAGTCTTAACACTGAGCCAGGCATTCATGGATTCAGCTAATATTTACAGAGAGCCCAGGCAGGCTGGGATGTGCTTGGCACTGAGGGAGTGAAGGAGAGAATAAGACATAATCTCCACACTCAAGGAACTCCACACTCAAGGAACTCCACCCTCAAGGATCTCCACCCTCAAGGATCTTGCAGGCTAATGTGGGACATAACTACACCAGTCACTCTGAACCAATGCATTAACTGTGGTGAAAAGGATACAGAGCGCCATGGAAGGAAACAAGGAAAGGGCAGAGAGCCAGGAGAGCTTCCTGGAGGAGGGAGTGCTTGAGCTGAATCTTAGAGATTGGAGAATGTAGCCCCGCTGTAGGAAGAAGAAGTTCCTGACAGAGATGACAGTGTACCCAAGGACGGGTGGGGGCCTGGTTTCAGGGGGGGAAACCTGCCTGAGGAACTGTATGAGGCATCTTGGAGTGTGTGGGAGGGAACAAGACAGTCTCTGGCCGCAGAGGGAAACCGCATGGGAAGGCTAATACAAGTTCAAGATCATCTGATGATAGGCTTCCACACAACTCTGGCTACATGAGGGGCCTGAAATGTTACAGAAGCCAGAGGAAGAGAATGTGCTTTCCGCTTAGAAGTGGACAGGAGACATGCAGTGCCAGCGAGCTGAGCCAGGCCTGGGAGCACAGAGCAGATGCCAACAGGGGCCACGCTGGCCATGCTCTGGCAAACTGGCTATTAAAATAGCCAACATTCCATGGAGCTCTGGGCTTCTTTCTTAATTAAAAAAAAAAAAAAAAATATATATATATATATATATATATATATATATATATATATATATATAATTGATTTCAGAGAGGAAGGGAGGAGAAAAAGATAGAAACATCAATGATGAGAGAATCATTGCTTGGCTGCCTCCTGCACGCCCCCTACTGGGGATCAAGCCTGCAACCCAGGCATGTGCCCTTAACCGAAAATGAACCTGAGTCTCCTCAGTCCGCAGGCCGACGCTCCATCCACTGAGCCAAGCCGGCCAGGGCTTTCACATTAAATGCATTTGATTGTCTGAAGCACATTGTGGGGTAAGGAATGTAATAGACTTGCCACTTGACAGTGGGGAAACTGAGGCACAGGCATAGTGGGCAGAGACTCAGGCCCTGCCCCACCCCGTCTTCCTCCAGCGAAGGTTCTTTCTGGCACCTTTTTCATTAATAAGAGCAGGGGACAAAGAACCACATGTCTCAGAGTATTCTAACCTTCCCCTGGAGCTTCTGGGCCAGCCCAGGTGAGCTCCTCCCGGTGTTGCAAGGTGCTTCACTGAAAGACTAAGAGGACAAAACGCACAGAGGACAAAAGTATATCCTTGTTTAATGTAACATTTGTCTTCCCGAGTGGCTATAAACTCCCAGAGGGCAGATAGCATACGGCTTGGTCAGCAATGAAGCCCAGTACCATCCCATATCAAGGAGTGCATTCACATTTATTTCATGATTGAATGAGACTACATACACGAACAAATGAGCCAAACAGAAGAGAAGAGGGAGGAATGGGAGGCTCATGGAGGACAGTGCAGCCTTCTGACATTTAGAAGCAAATCATCAAAGCTCTCCTCGGCCTTGCTGGCTCCCTCGCACACCTTCATGGCGCTATGTCCAGCGGGCAGGCAAGGGGAGGAGAGAAAGATGCTAAAGCCAACAAGGAACAGGAAAAGGAGGGTGATAGGAGGGACTAGGAAGAGACTAGAAGCCAGCGAGAGCTCGTTATCCCCAGTGTGTGTGTGTGTGTGTGTGTGTGTGTGTGTGTGTGTGTGTGAGAGAGAGAGAGAGAGAGAGAGAGAGAGAGAGAGAGAGAGAGAGAGAGAGAATGTTTTATTGGTAAAGCACTAAGTAATGCCTAAACTTAGGTGTGATTTGGGGATTGAACACTGAGCGCCTGCAGTGATATTCCAGTTGCAGTTCCCCTGTCAGAACAGGCTTCCTGAAGGATTCTTTCCCATGTCCTTCTCACATCACATTCTCCACTCCCCCTGTGGTTGCCCTACAATAAAACCGATTCCCAGAAGGGAAGGGGGAACGGTAACATCACTAGCAACTCACTGTCCACTTCATTTTTGACCTCCATAAGATATGGCTGAGAGAGACTGGCAAGGAAGGAAGTGCAGGGAAGCAGTGGAAGGCAGCACCCACCACCACCACCACCACCACCACCACCACCACCACCACCACCACCGGCAGCCATGGCCTCCAGGAGAAGTCCCGCCTCCTCTGGCTCTCATCACTCCCCCTCCCTTCACCCCTCCTTCCCACTCAAACTGGCTGGAGCAGCTACAGCTAATGCAGAGGCAGTTCCTGCCAAGAGCCACCAGCAGTTTCATTTGGCACAGGCTCTCAAGGAGAAACAGCCCTTTGTTTCACCCACCAGAGAGAATGCCACCAACTCCTGCTACAAAAATTCCCATACTCCCGTCAGGCAGGCAGAGAACAGGTCCTCTAGCCCTGCCAAAGCCACTGAAGACAAAGCCCTTACCTGCCAGAGGGCCAGATGCCAATGCAGAGCTGGACGCCCTGCCAGCGCCCCCACCCCCAACCCCACAAAGATGCCTTTGGCTGAAGAACTCGGGACACCGCTCCTGCTTGAGACCTCCCAGCCCCTGCAGAGCTGTCACCTTCAGCAGACACTATTTTTATCCTCCTCATCCCCACAGACTTCCCTCCAGATTCTTCTCTCAGGGACAAAAAAGAAACCTCAAGGCACAGTAAGGAGGTGATGACCCACGCATGCCAGAGGCTGGTCAGAGCAAGGGCGGATTCTTAGCAATTCTCACCCCAGAGCAGCAGGGGACGGAGGCCTGCAGAGCGCTTTTTACACGCCATGTGAGCTCAGTGTTGCCCATGATTTTCAGGCAAATTTTCCATAAACAAAAAAAGCACTTCATGTGAATGAACCCTGACCTCATTTCTGAAGTAGCCTCACACATACACAAGCCTATGTACATACAATTTACCAGTTCCATCTATCATAGGGCAGAAGCTGCACACGTGCACACACATGCATGCACAGACACGTACACACACACACACACACACACACACACACACACTCCCTGGGAGTCTCCCATCAGAGCAGATTTAGAGATTCTCTCGCCTTTTAAGAAGAAAACACAGTAGAAGGGAAGGACTAGAAAGTACACTTAATGTTAAATCGCCGTTTTCCAAGGGAGAACTCCACAAGTTTGGCTACAGCAACCCTGGGCTTTAACAGAGGAGGAATTCTGCAGAATCCTGACCAAATGTTTGCATAAAGGAAAGTATGGGGTTATTTTGTCAGGAGCTGTGCTTCTCACCAAAGGAAGAAGGCAGAAACATTTTCAAACTACCTGGCTCTTAGCTAAAGAGAATTCTGATATTAAAGTGAAATTGAATTCTCACAGTTCTATCACTGTCCTCACAGTGCGTCGTTAAAACCCTCCTCCTGAGGTGAAGCGCTTAGTTTTCTAATAAAGAAAATTCTTTGGGTTTCAGGATGACTCACTTAAAAATTAATTCCCACCTCTAGCCGGAAGGGCTCTGCCGGAGGCGTGCAGGCCCACTGGCAGCACAGGTGCTGAGCTCCCATTCCCCAGCAGCACAGCAGCGGCCCCCCTCCCAGGTCTCCCAGACCCTCCCCTGATTGTGCAGACCCACACTCAGCCCTCAGCTTCCTCCCCACCAACAGCCCAGGTCGGTCTCCCCTGTCTCCCACCCTTCCCCTCGGACATGCTAATCTTCTCCCCAGCATTTAGGCATAAGCAGGACCAAAAATCTTGAAATTATTCCCTTGTTGAAAGAAGGCTAATTCTTTTTTCTCTAACAGAAATTCACTAACATCACTAACTTTCTAATCTCTATTTTACTACTTATAAAAATGATGAGTGTTGCATAAATTAAACAGACATAATGCTTTATGACGTCTCTTTGAATTTCACATATCCTCCAAGATCCCCAGAGAGCAGGCACTGGAGCAGGAATCCCCTCGTGCTTTTTTCTTACATCCTTAACTGGACTGGAAGTTCTTCAGGGCAGAGGAATCAATGAATAAAGTGAAAGCATTAACTGTAGGCAGCAGTGGCTTTAAGAGGGTTTCTTTTGAGTATATTTTTAAAAAATGAACCTTATAGTTTAATTGTAATAAAGAAGGTAATCTATCTATGTATATATAAAATCCTAATATGCAAATAGGCCAAACAGCAGAACAAAGATCAGTATGATGTGCACTGACCACCAGGGGGCACGTGTGGAATGTGGCAGGTGTTAGCCATGCGGGATGGTGGAGCAGGTGAGTAAGGATGCCAGACCAAGGCAGGGCACTGATTGCTGTCATCGGGGCGAGCCACTGGTGGTTGCTGAAAATCTTTTGCTCCTGCGCACTGCAGTCCCACCCGGTGCTCACACCCGCTACCAGCACCAGCCCTGCTCACACCCGCTGCTAGCACCAGAGCCACCACTCACACCTGCTGCTGGTACCTGGTGCCAGCCCGGATCACTTGGCACTGTCAGCAGGTGTGAGCAGCAGCTGCCGGCCCTGATTACCCCTCAGGGCTTCTCCACCTCCCCCTGCTCCTGAGGGATGATTGGGGCTGGCAACTGCCTCTTGCACCTGCTGCCAGCACCGGCCCCACTCACACCCACTGCCAGGCCCTGCTCGCACCAGTTACTACCGTGTTTCCCCGAAAATAAAACATCCTCCGAAAATAAGACCTATTTACAGGTTTCCTTCTGAGTGAAATATAAGGCATCCCCCTGAAAATAAGCCCCCCCCCCCCCAGGCTCTGTCTCAGAATGAAAATTAATTTACTGTAAACTGGTCGCTAGGGCCACCCCGACTGGCGTCTAGCAACCAGTGATGTTACTCGGACTCCTGAGGTCACTGCTGTGTGGAGGCGGAACGGAGGTCGGAGTGAGCGGTGAGCACCGGGCGGGAGAGAGAAGGAGACTTTCGCAGATGCCTGTAGAACAGGATTAGAGTGGACGGGACGCGGCGAAGGTGCTGAGTGCTGGTCTGTCTCTGGTGACACTACCTGATGCTCGTGGCCGCCCTCATGATGACTGAAGGTTCTCAGCCAGTGGCAGACCCTGCTCCAGCCCAGATCCAGGCCCCAGCAAGCCCAGTGGCAGACCCCAGGCAGGCCACAGGGGGTAAATGTCTGATAAAGGGGTAGGGGGGATGTCTTGTGAAGGTGTTCAGTGGCACAGGGGTAGGGAGAGGGGGGGTCACTTAAAATGACACAGGAGGATCAGAGGGGGCAATCAAAATGACACAGAAGGATCAAAAGGGGTTACTAAAATGGTAATTCTCCCCTCTGATTCTCCTGTGCCATTTTGATTCCCCCTCTGATCTCCCCTGGGTCATTTTAAATGATCCCCCTCCTCCCACCTTGATACCCAAATTCCTTTTTTTACCCCTAGAAATGAGCTACTCCGTGGAGTACAAGAAAGGAATAGTGGAAGACTCTTGGGGCCAAAATCTTACTGCTTTCTGCAAAGACAAGATGTTGAGTATCAGATTGGTCCGAAAATGGCGAGCAGAGTATGGTAACCTCATTGAACAAGTGGACAAAGGAAATGCTAAAAAGTGCAAGTGTGGATCAGGTCGGCAACCATTATTTTCCGAGCTGGAAGACCTGATCTGTGAATGGGTTGTTGACAGGAGAGCAGAGGCTTTGGTTGTGAATAGGGCTCAAATTCAAGAATTTGCCCTTGCAATGGCACCACAGTTTGACATAGCTCCCAAACACTTCAAAGCCTCACAACACTGGCTGGATAATTTCCTTCAGCAAAGTGAACTGTCTCTAAGAAGATCTACAACATTGTTTAGGTTGGAAGATACTCAAGTTATTAAGCGAGCACTTGCATTCAAGTTCTTTATTGATGATGCTGACTTCTCTAAATACAATCTTTCCAACATGATTGCTATGGATGAAACTGCAGTTTATGGGCCAATCATCTCAAACAACAATTGAACAGCGGGGTGCCCCTTAGTGTACATTCCCTCCACTGCTTACGAAAGTGCACGTGCTTCCTGTATTTTGGCAATTCGTCTGGATGGCACTAAAATCCCACCTCTAATCATTTATAAGAGCAAGAAGGAAAAGATTGAACGTGTTTTGGGTGTTTTTATTCTTGAACTGAAAAAGCCTGGGCTACACAAACAGTTATAAGGAAGTGGGTCGATTTAATGCTGCTGCTTGTTATGCAAGGGAGCCAAAGAGGTCTGCTAGTCTGGGATGCAGCCAGCACTCACAACACTAAAGACATGTAGACATTTTTTCACTAAAGAAAAATAGATCAGATAATGATTCCCACAGGAATGATGGCCTATCTCCAGACTCCTAATATTGCAATAAACAAGCCAATTTGTTTATTGCAATAAACAAAGACAATTTGCGCATGGAAATTAATGACTACATTGAAAATAGAATGGAGAGAAATCAGCATGGAAACTTTGTGAAACCTAAACTGCAAGAAGTTGTGATTTGGGTGAAGAATTCATGGGAGAAAATCACTGACAGTTGCATTGCAAATGCACTGCGAGCAGGCTACCTTGACAAGAGTACTCACTTAAAGACAGTGCTATTGCTAAACATGAGAGATTTGGTCCACTGATTCTGAAAGAAATGGACTCACAAGAAATTCACCAGGAAATTCAGGAATTGGATTGTTATGATAATGTTCCAGAAGATGATGACGTGATTGTCACTGAATGAGTAAATTCTTGATACTGTAGGATTCACAGTTTGTCTGGTTTGTGTTGACAACTACCGTACTACCATACCGTACACAGGTAATAAATTTCCTTTATTTTCACTTAACAATAAATGTGCACCATATTCTTCTTCATGGAAAAATAAGACATTCCCTGAAAATAAGACCTAGCGCATCTTTGGGAGCAAAAATTAATATAAGACACTGTCTTATTTTCAGGGAAACAGGGTAGTGCCAGATCCAATCATTCAGTACCCTCAGAGTGTGGGAGTGGCAGTGGCGGGAGTGGGACTGCCAGCAGACAGTGGGAGGGGCGGGGGAGGGGGCATGGAAGGTGGGCTGACTCACCCTTTGCCCACTGCAGCCTCTTGGCCCACAGTTCCTTTCAAGGTGCACAAATTCATGCACTGGGCCCCTAGTGTAGGAATAACACAATGTAAGTAAGCTTTATGTTGTATCTGTGTTATATTTAAGAAGACATATTTCTTTTTTTAATTTGTTGATAGTATTACAGATGTCCCCCAATCCGAGTGTATTTCTTTTTTTTTTTTTAATATATTTTTTATTAATTTTTTACAGAAAGGAAGAGAGAGGGATAGAGAGTTAGAAACATCGATGAGAGAGGAACATTGATCAGCTGCCTCCTGCACACCCCCGCACTGGGGATGTGCCCGCAACCAAGGTACGTGCCCTTGACCGGAATCGAACCGGAACCCTTCAGTCCGCAGGCTGACGCTCTATCCACTGAGCCAAACCGGTTTCGGCCTGAGTGTATTTTTTTATTGTTGCTTTAAAAAATTAAATACTCTTAGGCCCTGGCCAGGTGGCTGAGTTGACTGGAGCGTCATCCTGTACACTGAAAGACGGGTTAGATTCCCAGTCAGCGCACATACACAGCTTTCAGGTTTAATCACTGGTGAAAGTGCATATGGGAAACAATCAATGTTTCTCTCTTTCAAATCAATAAAAACATATCCCCAGATGAAAGTTAAAAAACAAAACAAAACACCTTAAATACTCTTAGATATGCTACTATTCAGAAAGACACGTTGGTTAACAACTCAGGCTGCTCTGAACTCATTTTTGACAGTTATTTCACACATTAAGGAGAAATGATTGCTCAGATTTATAACTCCATAAATGCCTAGTCTCCCTCCTCTTTTGGGTGGGGTGGGGTGAGGAATCCAGCTCCCTACACAGGCTCCTGCATGTCTGAGAGCTGAATGGGTCTTAGGGCCTGCCACTGTCCAGAGAAGAGCTACCATTATGTGGTGCCACAGAGCGTGTGTCATCAGCTATTAACGTGAACCTGCTCTTCCCCCCACTCCTGTTCTGGGTGACAGTGCTCCCCAAAGCCCACCCAACACTTACTGACCCATCAGGGAAAAGCATGAGGCCAGCAAAATATCAACAAATATTCTCTCTCCTGGGAGGTAAATTTAGACATATTTTGTTCAATATCTGTTTCACTACAAACGAGACAAAGAGGGGGAAAAATGCAAGTCCTTCATTTAAATCTATTAGTAAAATGAAGACTCAGAAAGCAGTCAGCTTAGATTTAAACAAATGCCACGTCAACAAAAGGGGACTCAGAGTTGTGAACAAAAGGAAGTTATTCTTTATTCCAGAAATAGACCTTAGCAGGTCACTGGCTTGGTGCTAATTAGAAAGAAGCAGGGCAGGGTGTGGTCACGCATGCTTGTTAAAGCATCTACCCCCCACACCACCACCCCCTGCCCTCCGCATCCACTGAACTGCTTAGGTACTCCAACAACCTCTAAATTGTATTCGGAGTGCAACTTTGTACATCTGTGTGACCAAAAGATGCTGTGGCATCTTCATTATATGATTTTACTGGAAAAGCAATTACACTTTGAGCACCAAAGCAAGAATCCTGTTTCAATCGTCTTAGACCAGTCCCACAAAGAACATTTAGTGCAGGCCCGGTGTGCTGTCCACGGCATTCAGGCTGAATGTACTGGGGTCCCACAGTGTTTGTGCCACAAGTCGATGGCCTTGCTCACAATTGCATCTGAGCTGTCCTGAGGAATCTGTGAACAAGCAAACCAGTTTTCGTGAGGTTTCAGGGCTTATAACTTCAGCTTCTCCCTCTCTCATCGTGCATAAACCTTACTTTCAAAGGAGTTCTCACTGGTTTCCAGAAAGTGATCGCATAGAAGGCTGCTGCTGGGATCTTTGTTTCACAGGCCACCTGAGGACATGCTAGGAACTCAGATGGCCTGGCTCAAACCCTGCACAGCCCACTGAGCTGTGTGCACCTGGGCAGGTTACCTATGCTACGTGGGTTCAGATCCTATCTCTAAAACGGGGCATTCGGTAGGCCCACGCCATAGGGCTGTTACAGGATTTCATACAATAATCCATAAAAAACACTTAACACAGCCCTGGCTCTATTAGCCATTAATTATTATAATGTGAGTAATTTATTCAACACAGATTCATGTAGTACTTATCATTTACCGGACCAGTGTTCAAATGGTAATACTGACTGATAAAAATAAAAGACCAGATTTGGGATCCAATGAAATTCCTCCAGGCATAGTAAGCCTCCTCACTTCTGCCTCTTACCTGGTTAAAGGTATTATGAGATACACAGAGGAAGAAGCTGATTCCTTCAGACCTTTCCCAACACACGCTAAGTTTATACTTAAGCACATTAACAAACCCAACTGGGATTCCACCAGCGACGGTAACAGAAATGAAAGGGCTTACTAAGTCCCCCAAACACCAGGACTCCTCTTCCATTAGCGAGGATGACTCATCCTAAAGTGACAGCTCTCACCCCTCCCTTTCCTCGCGCCCGCCCCCCCCCCACTTCCCCAAGAGCTGCCCCACCGGGCAGAGTGCACACAGTCACAGTGACAGTCTCACTGCTCAAGCCGTCGTCCCCAAAACAGAGGACGCAAACTATAATCCACTGAACAACTGTAAGATACATGGTTTCAAGGGGAAATCTGTTGCTTATAATGTAAAAATATACTGTGTTATTTCCCTGAAATAATTTAATGAGTAGGAAAATCCGGCTTGCTAAACAGACTTCCTTAATGGATTCAAAATGAAATAAAATGAAGCATACTTACATTTTCCAGAAACTTTGTTATCTTCTCTGAATTGTTCAGTGCCATTACTTTTAGTTTAAAGGTTAATAAAATTTCCACTGCTACAAAAACTAGGATCTTGCAGGATCCACTTACAACTTTATCCCAAACCCTACAAAAATGAAGAGATGTACAATCAAATTAGGTGAGGTAAAAATTTGTTTACCTAGACATCTCAAATTACAAAATTAAATCAAATCACTTTTTCAAAGTATAAGCTTCATTATAGAACCATAATGAAATCACCAAAAAAACAACAAAATATATCAGTCATTTGAAAGGAACGGTCACTGAGAGTATTTGCTCTGCTAGGAATCTACCCAATGCCCATTCCCTAATGTAGGGGTGTCGAACTCAATCAGAGAAGGGGCCAAAATCTAAAATCCAGCCTAAATCGCAGGCCGAATGTTTTACTGAACAGTCATAAACTGTCATTGTGATGGAAACGCAGCGGAGTGCAGTGATGACAGCGTGGTGCTGGCCACATTGCAAGGCCTGGCGGGACGGATTTGGCCCGCAGGCCTTGTGTTTGACAAATGTGCCCTAATGCTTCACACTGAGGGCTTCAAGGAGGAAAGGGAATCCTAAACCAAAGCTTAGCTTTTACAGCATTTTGTAATGCTAATATAATCATAGCACATTAAGGAAAAACAAAAGAAGCATATGACATGAGATAAATTCAATTTCATTTTCCAGTGGTTCAAATTCCTTCAACTTCTCCAATGGCGTAAGGAGCTAGTTATTGATCTGCAATCACTCTAAAATAATTACTCTCATAATTCCTACAACTCTTAAAATGGGTACTGCAGTCTATGCTTAGTAGTGAATTGTCCTGTAACGCTCTCTGTGTTCCCTCTCTCCGCAGTTACAGTGTAACTACCACCGTGGAGGGGAAGGGCCAGGCCTCCAAAATAACCCTAACGACATGTCTGAAACCAGAGCTTTCATTAAACTTAGGACACTGTGTTTGAGTCTCAAATCTTGACTGCCTTCAGCCACTTTCACCATGTCATGATGAAACTAAAAGTAGCAACATTTTCTCTTGATTAGGACTCACCACACTCCTGGAAAAGAAAAGGCTGTGCCACTATAAACTCCTGGAGACGTTTCAGATGTAAATCTTATTGAGGACCCTCAATTTTTATAATTGTATACTGTATTCTAATATTTATAATAAATTTGTTACTATTAAATTAAAATTAATATTACTAATATATATATTACAAACAGAATCATGTGTTATTATGTTAGCTACTAGAGAAGTCAGCTTTATATTACTGTGTTGTTCTAGAGTAAATTTATATTGTGAGGGATCACATGAAAACCAGGATTCTTCTCCAACTCCAGCTTCAGTACGTTTGAAAGAAAAACTTGCCTCTGTAAACTGGATTCGGGCAAGCACCCCGCGAAGCACCTCTTGAACCAGAGATCATAAGGCAGCCTGGACACTGCAGAACACATCTTCAGGTGACTCAGCAGCCTGCTGTCCTCCAGATTCAAGTACTGTTCAAAAGCCTTTGGCTGGTGATGAAAAAGGAAGAGATTACTCACTTCCCATGACATAACATTACCCCCTCTTACAGCCTATGAAGAAAAAATGTACATAATGAATGCAAGGAAGTGCTAGGAACCAAAACTTCAGAATTATCTAAGTCGCTGGTGATGCAGCGCTTCCCAAGTCAGCATATCGGGAGCCACTACCCCTCGGACTGAGGGGTTTCCCAGGACAGTCCCAGGCAAGTGAACAGCAGGTCACCCTAATGCTAATTGCCCTACCAGTGGTTGGCAAACTCAGTCAACAGAGCCAAATATCAACAGTACAATGATGGAAATTTCTTTTGAGAGACAAATTTTTTAAAATTAAACTTCTTCTAACGTCACTTCTTCAAAATAGACTCACCCAGGCCGTGCTATTTTGTGGAAGCGCCACACTCAAGAGGCCAAAAAGCCGCAAGTGGCTCGCGAGCCACAGTTTGCTAACCACGGCCCTAACCAGAGTCAACGACCTAAGGCAAAAGTCCAAAGCAAAATTCAATTGTCCTGGGGAGCATAGAAAGGACCCAGATATTCCTGGCTGCTCTAGGAAAAGCGGGAGAAGGAGAGAGAGGACCAGAGAAATAGAAAGGGAATGACGTGGGAGCAAGAACTAGGAAGGATCAGAAAAAAAGCTGGAGGTGAAAAGGCCCATGGGTCACTGACCACACATGTGCTGAGCGCCACTGCGCACCAGCCACCAGGATGTCCAGAGGAGGAGCTCTGTACCCAACAAAACGTGTGTGAGAACTCTGTCATCAGAGGAATACCGCAAGGGAAACAATGCCTGGTAGCCTCTCCCACATAAGGCTGAGCAGCAGCCAACTCTATGGAGAGGCTAACAAAGCCGGCTCCCCGGACCAGGCCCCATCCGCTGGCCCACGCTGCTCTATTTAAGGTCCACTGGCTACAAATGGGCTGAAGGGCTAAACCCTAATGTTTGTACTCCCTATCTAAAAAAGCACAACCTTATCACCAAGTGCATGCAAAGGATTATTGTACTAAACACACGCATCTCTATGCTTCTGCCAAAGAGGTGACTCAAAACCCTGCTGTATCCATTATAACCAGACACTGCTACATCCAGGGAATAAAAGAAAAGATGAGGTCATGTACCTGCCTTCGAGGAGCTTACGGAGCCCAGGAAGCGGTAACTGGAACATACTTAATAAAGCTATGATGGGGATAACCAGACGATGTGGGCACACCCAACTGGGAATCCTGACCCCGGCTTCAGGTGGCCCACAGAATGCACAGGAGCTCACCCAGTGGGCCTGCGTATTAACATCTGGTCCAGTTCTCCCCTCTCTCGTTCAGAGGATCTCTAACCTTTCCTATTTATCTACCTTACCTCTCCTACTTAACATTTCCTAGAGCTTCTCAAGAACACCCCACACAGCTCCCCAAACCAGGAGCTTTTCTTTAAGTACAAATTTCCAGAGGGCTCCTGCTCTAGCCTTTCACCTCTGAAACTCTATTCTAGAATTCTGGTAGGTCCTGCCAGTGACATGTAGGGTTTTTTCCATGAAGTGACGGGTGAAAACACACACACAAACACATTTATATATTACACCTCACAGCAAAGAAAATTTCTTCCAAAAGGCAATACAAATAACAAACAAAAATATAGATTAATAAAGATCTAAAACTATTTATTGTCTTTTTCCTTATCAGACTATAAGCTCATTGAGGGCAGGGGCTGTCTCTGTTTTGCTCACTAGCAAAGTAACATATGCATTACCCTTTGATCAGTCAATCCATTTCTAGGGAATCTATCCCAAAAATATACTGGCAGATATATGAGAAGATGTACACACAAAACTATATTATCTATAACAGCAGTCACCAACCTTCCAGACCTCATGGACCACCGTAGTCCCAGACTGCAGGTTGCCAAACAATGATCTATAACATGGTATCATAGTAAAAGACAGGGAACATCCCAAATAGCCAATATTAGAGAATGGGTTGAATAAACAAGCATATATACACACAATGGAGTAGTATGCAGCCATGAAAAGGAATAAGGAATGTCTCTATACTATTATGGCAGGATTTCCTGTATATATCAAGTGAAAACAGCAAGATGAAAATGGTAACATGCACTACTGCTAATTCTAAGAGGGTGAACAGAAATTATATATCTGTATGCTTTTTAGTGGAAGGAGATAACATTTATATTATCTGAAATTTTAGTACTTAGCAAATGGTAGGTGTGATTATTATATTTTACATATAATAGGTTTAGGTTATTTACAATGTTTCTTTGACCCTAAATTCTTAGGTTATGGAGAAAATAAAGCATACCTCATCAATAGAAAGCAAAACTTGACCAAACAGAGACTTAACTACCCTGAGAGGGATTTATATTAAACTTAGATACCTACCCACCCATCTACCCAACCATCCATTCATCCAGCGTTTTTCAACCGCTGTTCCGCGGCACACTAGTGTGCCGCGAGATGTTGCCTGGTGTGCCGTAGGTGCAGACAAGACAAGAATTTTATAATTTTTCACTATTTTGTTTACTTAATATTTCATAATAAAGTAATTATAAAATACTTTCTTTGTGTTTATTTGATTCCTATTCAAGAGAATTACTTTATATATAGTCAATATAGGCACAGAGTTAAATTTTTTAACATTTTCTAATGGTGGTGTGCCTCGTGATTTTTTTCATGAAACAAGTGTGCCTTTGCCCAAAAAAGGTTGAAAAACACTGCATTCATCCACTCACTCATTCATCTGTTCATCTAGCAGCTACTCAGTGAGCCTCTACTGTATGCGTAGGGCCCATGCCAGACACTTGGGTTGCAGCACAAGCTAAGACAGTTTTCCCACTTTCATCTGTGTGTGAATTCTTATAATATAAATGTGGAGACATAAAGCATTAAAGCAAGTCAAAGGTTTCAGTGAACAAGTTTCAGCAGTTCAACTTTATAATGATGTAAGCAAACCTGTCAAATTTTTTTGCACAATGCCAGCATTTGGATTTAAAAAAAAAAAAAAGTAAATTTCTTACTGAGGGCAACTAAAAAAAACAGCTTTTTTAATCTTGAGGTTAGAAAGAGCTTCCTAAATAAGATACAAATAAACAAGAGAAAAATATTGACAAATCCAATTGTATCAAAACTTAAAATCTTTGTGCAACAGTCAGTGACAAAATATTTTCAACACGTGTAACAGACAAAGGATAAACATCCAGAGTTATCGTTGACTCTTACAAAGGAAAAAGGACCCAAACAATGTAATAAAAAAGGTAGATAAAAATGACCAGTAGATATTTAAAGCTGCTCAACTTCACTAGAAAATGAAGATATGCAAATTAAAATGGGTACCATTTCACTATCGGATTAACAAAAATTTAAAAGACAGATAATATCAAGTACTGTCAATGGAGTGGAAAACAGGAAATCTCATAATCTCTTGGAGAAAGCAAAATTGGTCTGGTGAGCAACCTGGCAGTTAAAATTTTAAATGTACGCCGGGACTGGTTTGGCTCAATGGACAGAGTGTCGGCTTGGGGACTGAAGGGTCCTAGGTTCGATTCCGGTCAAGGGCATGTACCTTGGTTGCGGGCATATCCCCAGTAGGGGGTGTGCAAGAGGCAGCTGATCAATGACTCTCTCTCATTGATGTTTCTAACTCTCTATCTCCCCTCCCTTCCTCTCTGTATAAAATCAATAAAATATATTTTAAAAAATAAATAAATAAAATAAAATAAAATAAAATTTTAAATGTGTCTCTCCTTCAAATGCACGCTCCCTTTATAGGTAACCCATCCTAGAGAAACACGCACAGACTTACACAAAGGAACATGGACAAGGGCATGTTGAAGGTCAGCATGGACCTCTTATGATAAATTATGGCAAATTCTTAACAAGAAATACTAGAAGGAAATAAAAAAAAACACTGGTTAAAAATGAGTAGCTCTCAACCTGAGCCAAACTTCAGAATCACCTGGAGTTTTTGAAAAATTACAATTCTGGGGCCCCACCCCCATAGATTCTGGCTTAATTGGTCTGCATAGAGGAAATTTTTAAAAGCTCCCATACGGTACTAATAGGAATTCAGAGCTGAAAACTGCTGATCTATCTGTACTAACTTGGAAAGCATCTAAGACATTAAATTAAAAATAAAGAGCAGGGCCTTGGCCTACATGTGGCTGAGTTGGATGAGCATCATCCCAGGCACCAAGAGATCGCAGGTTCAATTATCTGTCAGGGCACATGCCTGGGCTGGGGCCTCGATCCCCAGTAGGGGGCATTCAGGAGACAGCTGACATGTTACCCTCTCACATCAATGTTTCTCTCTCTCTCTTTCCCTTCCTCTGTTGCTAAAAATCAATAAAAACATTATTTAAATAAATAAATTGCAGGGTTATATGAGCAGTGTGTAATATTTATGTTTTTACAAATATTTATATATGTAAAAATATATATCACGTGTGTATATGCACACGTGCACACATACACACATCCATCCTAATATACATAAAATAGTGTAGAAGCATTCACATAAAACTGATAACAGGGTTTTCTTCTTAGAAAATGGGGGATGAGGAGGTAGTGTGTCACACATCTATGGGAACACAGGATTCATATGGATTGTTTAATACCTCAAGAATATATTTGTCTGTTACTTATGTTATCAAAAATAAAGATGAATTTTTAAAAATAACCTTTCAAAATGTTACTGAATTTATTCCAATAATAAGAAGGCTAATTAAATCATAGAATAACTTAGACATCTTGATTTAATGAGGCAACATTATATTTACAGATGCTCCAATGCCATGCTTAAATTATTTTCATTGTAATAAACTAAATGAATTAAATTTTAAGATTCTAAAAATCATATTTGACTTAATTTAAACATTTAAAACCCTCTCTGGTACACTGCTCTTCAAAGCTGAAGGCGTGGCCGGCTGCCCGGCTGACTGACTCAGTTGGAGCAGTGAGCCACAGGGCTCATCCGAGGTGCCCCTCCTCAGCCCTGCAACCCAAGTCTCAGTGGCTGCTTCAACAGAACTTTCAAATAAAACAACTCAATTAAAAAAAAAAAAAAAAAAAAAAAAGACAGATTAATTTTTATAATGAGAGAAATAAGGAAAGAAAAGACAAAGAGAATGGCAAAGACCCACTGGCTTATGCGGATGAAGTAAATGCCATTCGGTTCTCTGGATTCCCAAGTGAGAGTACAGCAGACAGAATCCTGTGTTAATGGGAGGTCCCAGTGTGTCCGGTTAAATAAAAGCACATTTCCCAGCCTCCGCAGCAGACAGGGACGGACAACACCGTCCTCCACTGACTGCCATGCTGCAGGAAAGTCTGTTACAGAAGGACGGGCCTGACTGCCTTGCCCCTTGTGTTCCTGTGCTTTTTTCTTCGACTTGCCCCTGTTGCCTGTCTACATGTCAGCACTGTGTCTCTATGGCATCCACCTGGTGAGCCCAAGAGGAAGGATCACACCTGAGCACGCTGCAGCAGGCAGAAGCCTGGGTCCCTGCTGAGACCGTGGTGCTGGGGCTCCAGCTCTGAACGGCTTTGCCTCTGTACTTCTAGTTACAGGAAAGAAAACATAAGGCTTCTGTTTTGGGGTCTGCCTATCATGTGCAGCCAAACTTAAACCTTACCTCATATAGAGGGAAAAATCTAGATAAAGCCAGTGGATTTTAGACCAGCAAAAGGAATACTATAGAGCAGAAATGGGCAAACTGTGACCTGAAGCAGCCAAATCCAGCCGTGACCTTTCCTTTATGTGGTGTCCACGGCTGCTTCTGTGTGACAACAGCAGAGCTGAATGACTGCAATAGAGACACAGAGACCACCTTGCTCACCAAGCTGGAAAGCATTACTACCTGGCCTTTTACATAAAACACGTGCTGACTCCTACTAGAGGGGGTCTACTCCCAATTGTAGCAGCACCAAGAGATTAGAGTATTTCCCTAAGATTCCCAGTACCACTGCTCACCCCCCTCCTCTCTCTTCCCCTCCCCTGCCCTCCCCTTCCCACCAACAGCCAAAAAAGCATCCCTCACCAGCTGGGGTAGGGAGTCCCGGTACTTGTTCAACTGGTTCACAAAGCATCGGGTGATCCAATAACAGTCGACACTATCTTCCACCATCTCTTCCATGGCCTTAGCAATGGCAAGAAACACTTCATCTTCTGGCTTCTGAAAGATTAATAATAAATCTCAAGAGGGAGGGAGCAGAGAGGAATAAATATTTTTTTAAAGATTATGTGTATTTATTTATTTTAATATATTTTATTGATTTTTCACAGAGAGGAAGGGAAAGAGATAGCCAGAAACATCGATGAGAGAGAAACATAGATCAGCTGCCTCCTGCACACCCCCCACTGGTGATGTGCCCGCAACCAATGTATATGCCCTTGACCGGAATCGAACCTGGGACTTTTCAGTCTGCAGACCGACTCTCTATCCACTGAGCCAAACCGGTTTCAGCAATATTTTTTGATAAAAATAAAAATTTACCCCCTAAACTTTGAAGAGGCTGCATTAACAAGTCAAAATGGAAAAAGCACCCAGTCCTTCACTAAGGAGAGGAGCACCGAGGTGAGAATGAACCACCACAGAAATCTATGGAAACGCGTGCTAGTGATGAGTGCCCAGACTGGGGCTGCACTCGGAGGTTTTCCAGCTTCCAATGCCAAGGTGCCCATAAAAGCATCCATCAGCACATGCCAGAAGGTGCTGATTCTCTCCACCCAAAAACATTCTCGGTGCTGAGGAGCATTTCTTTCAAAACCATGTGCTACACAGCACACATAATAACTGGAGACATTTGCCAATAATGCAATTTCCAAAACTAACTGGCTTGGAAAGGACGAAGAAAGCTTTTTCTTTATTTCAAAGTGTTCATATAGACCTTTACAACTTTGTTCTATCTTTAAGCACCTAAACCATTAAATGTCCCTCGAATCAGCATGCTAGGATTCAGAAGAATGGTATTTCTCAAACTTTCGTGTCAAGACTCAGAACATGAAAGTAAACCCTCAAGGAAACTTCAACAAAGAAATCTTATAAAAGGTGAAATCTGTTGAAAACCTGTCAAAATTTTGTTTCCAAACGCCATATCTTACATGAAAATACATTTTCACCTAGGATTTAAGAGCTCAGTGATTTTAATGTTAAAAAAGAAACTAAAAGTATCTTTCTATTCTCCTAAGAAGTTCCAAGTTAAATCAAAATTCTTATTCTAATAAAAATACTTAATTTTAGGCCTTCTTTCAACCTATTAATAGTCTATAAAATGTCAAGTTAACAGAACTGTAGAAAATGCATTTTTCTAAACATTAACTAGCTTGTCAGAGGAAGAAAAGGGAGGAAGCCCCTTTCTTGGACTAGCACTGTGCACTGGGCACAGGGCTTGGTGCTCCTGACTGTGGCCAGGGAAGAGGACCGACATTCTGACTGACGTGCTACCGGCCCTGTGCCAAGCAGGGAATGTCACACATTCCCATTAATGGGTAAAGAAAATGAGGCTGAGGGGGGCTTGGTGACCAGGGAAACGTGGCAAAGAGCCCAACACAAACACTCACAGGACATCTGCCCAAGATGCAGTAACGGTGTCTGGGCTTGAAGAATGGACATGCCGAGCAGGGAGGAGGTGACAACCATAACCTATCATTCTTTTTTTTTTTTTTTTAAGAAAAACGATTTTAAATATAATACTGTTACATGCAATAAAAATATTCAAGAAAAAAATTATTATATTACCAAAACTGTACTAACATAGTATAATATTAACCTATCATTCTTGAACTAATAAATAATCTAAGCTACTCTGACATATATTTTAAGAACTTGTGCAGTACTACCAACTTCACTTTGCCGAAGATAAGCAAAATTTAAAGAAACGTGTTAAGAGTTTATTTCCAATTATTTCCAGGGTCATTCTCTTGATATACTTAATAAAGATGGTGATCTATGGGCAGCCATGGGAACTATTAACTTCAGAAAAGAAAGAACAATTCAAAGCTCAAACCACTATAGTGGCAGCTTGCAATCTGCATGCAATAAAAGAATAAATTTTATAGATGGTACAGCTTGCAGGCAAGTCCCTATTTTGAACAATTCATCCCCCAAATTGTTAAAGTGCCTAAAATAAATTGCAAATTGCATTAAAATAGCCAAAGCTCAAGACCTATAATCATTCCTTTGCCTGAACTCTTCCTCCTCCCCATCTCTTCCCTTTTCAGACAAGTAGTCCAAGTAACTAGAGTAAGGAGTTTATCAAAGATGAAGTTTACCAAGCAGGTTGGAGCCTGTGGAGCTGAGGCCGAGGAGTGTCAGGGCCAAGAGGTGGCTGGCAGAGTCGGTTACAGAGGAATAAGCAAAGAAGTAAGTACACTGAGGGTATTTGCAACTGTCAGAGGAAGAATTTATAAGACAGAAAGGGTAAGGGCAAGAATAAACTTTATAATGGGTTGTATTTGGAAGTATTAGTATGAACTCAAGGTTTTCAATATATTGAGATAAATACATACATACACAGGTTTGTGAGTATGTGACTGTGACTGTGTGTGTACACATACATTTCCTTGCACCTGCTGAGAGAGCCTAGAAGCAATGATACACTACGAACAATGAATGAGTATATCTAGTGCCCTATTTCTTATTTCTAAATGCCAAACTCCATTGGGGGGGGGGGGGGGGGTGAAGGGAAGGAGGGGGAGTGGCAGATTCCAGGTCCAACACAGGGAAAGCACAAGATGAACCTGGAATATATTTTTGTACCAGAAAGTAAGAAAATGCTCAAAATAATGGGGACTTGTCAAAAAGACATAAAAGTATACTGATATAAATAAACAAACGAGGGAGGGGGGGGAAACCTTCCTTATAAATGCAAAAGGAATAAAAGAGTCAGAGAATCACTATTTGGCAATCAGCAAAATTCATTATCAGTTAGATATTAACATAGTATGAAACTTTCTCCCCAGAAGTTACTTGTTAATCATAATAGGAAAAATAGTAGCTTTACATTGAAGAAAGCTGGCAGACACCACCTTAACCAAGTGATCAAAGTTAGCAGCAACAGTACTAAGTATCATACTCCTGCCAAAAATGCAAAACCAGATTTTAATCATGAGGAAACCTCAGACAAACCCAAACTGAGCAATGCTCTACTGCCCAGTACTCTTAAAAAATGTCAAGGTTCTGAAAGTTCATACAAAGAAAGACAGAGGAACTGTCCCAACAGGATCCAGGGCCAGAAGGAGGACATCAGTGGGACAATCAGCACAATGTCAGTAATATCACCAAGGAGTTCACAGTGTTGTGTCAATGCTAATTTTCTGGTTTTGATAATTATGCTACAGTATGTGAAATGTAACATTTGAGGTGATAGATGAAGGTATATGGGAACACTAGACTATTTTTGCAACTTTTTTCTATGTTTAAAATGATTTCTAAATGAATAGTTAAAACATTAAGAATTTTGGAATCAACAAATCAAAATTAGTGGGTAAAAGTTTGATGGAAAGTTTGAAAAGGTTCTGAATTAAAACTTTTACTGTTTGTTTTAATAAAGGGCATTACTGGAACACTAGGTCAAATGTTAATGAAGTATGAAGATTAGTCAACTTCTTGGTTAGCTAGGGGAATGTTCTTATCTTTAGGAAATATACACTGAAGGAATCTGAAGTAATGCAATATCATGTCTGCATCTTATTCTCAAACTAAAGGCCCAGTGCATGAATTCATGTACGGGTGAGGTCTGGCTGGCCTGCCCCAATTGGGGTGGAGGGTGGAGGGTAGGGGCTGATCAGGGGTGAGGCAGGCCACAGGAGAGGCTGCAGTTACCCCCCCCCCCTTGTTGAACTCCCGGTTAACCTTGCAGTTGAAGGGACAATTTGCATATTAGCCTTTTATTATACAGGATGGTTTCAAAAAAATATCCTATATAATAAAAGGCTAATATGCAGGTCAACCAAGCAGCAGAACAACAACAACTATGGCACACACTGACCACCAGGGGGCAGACGCTCAACACAGGAGCTACCCCCTGGTCATCAGTGCGCTCCCACAAGGGGACTGCACTCGGCCAGAAGCCCTGAGCCAGCTCACAGCTGGTGAGCACAGCAGTGGTGGTGGGAGCCTCTCGCATCTCTGCAGCAGCGCTGAGGATGTCAGACTGCCGACTTACAGACTGCTGACTGCCATAAGGAGCGGGCCTAAGTCGGCAGTCTGACATCCCCCAGGGGCTCCTGGACTGCACTGGGCCTCTAGTGTATACATATATAGGAAAAATGACAAAGCATTTGTTCAAAATTATAGATAACTGGGAAACATGGGTAAAGAGTATATAAGAATTCTTGACAGTATTCTTGCAACTTTTCTATAAATTTGAAATTACTTCAAAATAAAATGTAGTATTTGAAATATTTAGGCAGATGAGGTCAGATGAATGTTGGGGAAAGATGTGTTACTTTTATTCTATAGACAAAGGAGAACCATTGAAAGTTTCTAAGGCAAAACATGATGCAATCAAAGGCTAGAAAGATGCGACAGTGTATAGTTGAGCTAAGTGTCAAACAAAAGTATCACTAACCAGGGGGAAGGAGGGATTTCGAGGCAATTTTCCAGACTCCAGCTGATACATGCGGAGATAGACTTCAACCTGAGGTGTGGCATCATTGACAAAACGAACGACTTTCAGGGCATGAAGGACATCCGAGTACTGCTCTTTACGATACATCATCACCTGGGCGTGGGACTCATGGTGTGGAGGCAGAATCCCTATACAGAGACCCAGAAAAATAAAGGACAAAATACTGAGACACCAATCCAAATCCCTCCTCCATTAAAGAGAATCCTGGAAGAAGTCGCCCATCAAAATTAAACTAAAGCTCACACAATATTTACCATATAGATTCTCTATTAGAAATTTTCACTATAAAGAAATTTTAAATAACCTCAATATTTGAATGGCAACTGTATCACTGATATAAAAGAGAAATGAAATGGCATCATAAAGCCCTTGAATAAGCATGTCATCAAATTCAAGATAATAACCATATCAATGATAATGATTTAATTCAATTATGGCTGCCAGCCTGGGGCCACCCTGAGCTCCTGGAGGCCCATGTCCAGTTTTCCCACTTGGCCCATGCTATGGACTGGTTTGTGTCCCCTCAAATTCATATGTGAAAGCCCTAATCCCCAAGGTGACTATATTTGGAATTAGGGCCTATAAGAAGATAAAGTTAAATGAGGTTACAAGGGTAGAGCCCTAATCCAATAGGGCTGGTGCCTTCAAAGAAAAGAAAGAAATACCAGAGTATTCTTATCTGTCATGTGAAGACACAGTGACGTGGGGTGAAAGTTTCTCCCCAGTGTTCCATGTCACAGGTGGCCATCGGAAGTCAGAAAGTGAGGCTTCACCAGGAATCAAATCAGCTAGCATGTTGATCTTGGACTTCCCAGACTCCAAAACCATGGGAATATAAATTGTTTAAGCCACCCAGTCTGTAGTATTCTGTTATGGCAGCACTAGCTGACAATATAGCCCCCTTCATCTCAGAACCACCAATTACCCATCAAATCCTTCTCTCCCCAATTCCTCTTGGATTGTAAGAGGAATGTCCGACCGGGCCTACACCGGCAGTCGGACATCTCCCAAGGGTTCCGGATTGGAGGGTGCAGGCTGGGCGAAGGAGACCCCCACTCTGTGCATGAATTTCGTGTACCAGACCTCTAGTTTATATACATAAAGCACTTGGAAAGTACACAGTTGTTGTGATGAATAAAAAAGCTATATACATAAAGCACTTAGAAAGTACTTCTAACTATAGATCACTCTTTGGTACAAAATGCCACTCATCCAATATTCTAAAGAACACTCTGGGAAACAAAAGTTGGATGAGCTTTAAGGACTCTAGCTAACATGATGCTATGTAATGCTACAACCAAACTTGCTTAAATGTTCTTTTTTCCTGACATAAATCTTTATTTACCTTAGCTATCAGGCTCTGTGCCAGGCTTCCAGAAAAACCAGAAAAATACACTGAAATGTCCTCCAAATTTAGACTAATATAGTACAGATTTAATTATAGGTGTAATTAAATTCTTATCATACTACTAGAGGAAGCACAATGTTCCATGTCAAACCTCACATTTGTTTTCTAAGACTTAGTCCTAGAAGTCTTTTTCTGATATTTATCTAAAACAATATCATGAAGTGGGCACACAAGGTCCCTGAGTAATCCACAGCCTATGTAGGAAGAGTCAGCCTGTCTCTTACTCAGCGTGGCAGCCCTAAACCTCCAGTGCCTCTCCCGCAAAAATAACAACAAAGATTTACCTGAGAAAGACAGGTGGGGAAACACAGGTGAGGAATAAGCCAGATAGCCTGGCCCTCGGGAAGTGTCACAAAGTACAACTGTGCCTCTCCCATTAATCCACTGGCATTATTAGTTAATAGGACACATAGTATTTCCCAACAGAAATAGGTAATATCGGCAATGCCACCTAAAAAGCAGCCTTATTTGGATGACTATTGGAAACATTAAGAAAAATGCTGGGAGGGGAGGAGGAACTAAAATAACTGTCATTAATTTTCTAGATTTCAACTACACAGTGACCTACTAGAAATACAAGTACAAAGATGCATAACCAAAGTCATTATGCAGTGCTTTCTGAAATGGTTTGTAGTCAGACTTAGGACTAAGAATTGCTAAGGCCAAAAATACAGTATATTTTGTAAAGACAAGGTCTGTAATCTATCCTACCTTCAAATGGGCTCTACACACCTGAGTTCAAAACCTAGCCTTGCCACTGACAGGCTATAAGGCCTTAGACTAGTTATTTAGCCTCACCATCTTTTTCCCCATGTGCAAAATCAGGATGTTGATACTTAACTCACAGGGAAATTCTAGGATTACTCTAATTTTTAAAAAATATATTTTATTGATTTTTTTTTTACAGAGAGGAAGAGAGAGGGATAGAGAGTTAGAAACATCGATGAGAGAGAATCATCGACCAGCTGCCTCTTGCACACCCCCCACTGGGGATGTGCCCGCAACAAAGGTACATGTCCTTGACCGGAATCAAACCCAGGATGCTATCCACTGAGCCAAACTGGTTTCAGCAGTCTAATTTTTTTTTTTAAAGAATAGTCCGCTGATTTAGAGAGAGGGAGGAACATCGATGTGAGAGTGTGACAATGATTACTTGCCTCCCGCACACCCTGAACTGAGGATCCAGCCCGAAACCCAAACATGTGCCCTGGCTAGGAATCAAACCTGCAACCTCCCGGTGCATAGGACAACACCTAACCAACTGAGCCACACAGGGCAGGGCAATTTTTAAAATTTTTTTTTAAGAAAGAAAAGGAGGGTGGTATATATTCAGCAGGCTCAGCAATTAAAGAAAGAAAAAAAGACCTTGGCTAAAAGGGATAACGTCAGTCACTTGTGGAACCTGATATATTTTTCTTCCACAGAAACTGAGCAAGGTCCCTTTTCCTTCTTTAGCCATTCACCACTGGAATTGAATTCATTTGGGCTTCTAATGAGTACACATCTGTGGCTAGGAATCACAGGAAAGACGAATTGAGAGCTAAAACCGAAAAGTCAATTTAGCAAAAAATGAGGCCTAGCTAAGTCTTTCTCAAGGTTACCCAGTTGACAGCAAAGGCCAGACCAGTTATTTCTCCCAGTACAATGCTCTCCCCACACCTTGTCTCGGGAAAATACTTTACTTTCCCTTCTATCATTAATAAACTAACCTTCAGGAGTAATATTTAATGTTTTCCCACTGAAGCCACCTCCTAAAGGTAATCATAGTGAGCAGGATCTCAGTCTCCTGAGATTGGGCCCAATATTCAGTAACTCTTCCTTTTTCTGACTGATACAATGACAAATGAACATTTTTGAAGATAAATTTCCAACTCTTGGTCTCATACCTAGAAGCACCTTCCACACCAATGCACGGTACATGGACGGGAGAGGAAACCTTTGACTAAAAGTACAAAGTTTCTCAATATCTAAAGGAGGAAAAAACACAATAGTTAGAAGCTTTCTGTGCATTTCATTGTTTACAAGTTGAAGTACTGTAAGAAAGAGGTTCCACCAACTGTCTTACTATACTTTGTTTTCAGTTATTTAAAAACAATTAGTGTTTGACAGCAAAATTATTAGTAATAATTTTGCATATATTACTACATTTACAATAACATTAGCAGTAGTTACTATTTATAGAATTTATTTCATTTAATTCACCTTGCAAGCTGGTTGGCTAGTTCTTGTTTTAAAGATGCAAAAGCTGAAGCTTAAAGCAGTTAAGCCACTTGGCTGAGTTAGCAGCAAGTGAGTGGCATAGTCAGCCCTCAAATCCCACATTTTCCCGGAAAGCATACTCATCTGGTCCCGGATCTCAATTCCCCTGCCTGTCAAATGAGAATGACAATACCAGACATGCTTAAGGCACAGACTGTCTAGCCTGATCAAAGATCAGGTGGGAAATGTTTTTTGAAACTTTAAAAGCACTATTCAAGTAAAGTACTATTTTTAACTATGGTTCAGTTTATTTTACTTTAGTCAACCACAGAACAGACCTTATTATTACTGGCCTAGAAGAAACAAAAATGTTAATACATAATACAGTCTCAGTATTTCCATAAAGAAAAATCATGGCAAGAGTTGTTGTAAATTACCCAGAAGCTATGATGATACCTCTGAAAATTGAGAAAAAAAAATATGTGGGTCTAATATGAGAATAAAATATTGACTTCTTAAGAGGCCTTTCAAAACCATCTAATTCTGTCTCAATAGAAATTTAAACTTGAAAAATCCACAACTTCTCTACACACACACACACACACACACACACACACCATTCTGTGGTCATCCTATCATTAAAAAATACATCAAGTAACAAATATCTCTTCAGGTAACAGTTATTTCAGAATATTTGGGAGGACTGAGAAGTAGTAGGCTTAATTTTACTTATAAACTCACCCAAACGGTCATCTTTTAGGAGAATTTCTAATGATTTCTTTTCTTCAACTCCACGAAAACCCACTTTCTCATAATATACTGAACGAAAGTTTCTCTGAGAATCCTCAGTCATGTTTCATTCCTGGAGAAGAGGGGAGGGAGTTTAGAAACAAAGAACGAAGAATTAAAACTTTTCAGTGATTTTCTCCAACTTTTCAGTGAATCTGATATTACAAACTGTCTGTCTTTGCATGGGACTCAATATTAAATCTTTCCTTTCACACAACTCTACCACCACCTCACCTATGCACCTGGCCAAAAACCAAGACATAAAACGAGCATCCTGAGTTGCTAAAATATAATAGATGGCACAAGGCTCAAGGCCTAGGGATGCTATTTTACTTATGAGAGCACCTAGCCATACCACATGTTCAAAAAAAAAAAAAATGAAATAGGAAGACAAGATGTCACACAAAAGATGTTACCAAACATATACACTATGATTCTGTTGTTTTATAAAACTATGCACTAAAAAATTAGACTATATTCTGAAATGTTAGCAATGGTTATCTTTAGGTAGTGGAATTCCAGATGATTTTAAATTTTCTTTTGCTTAGCTGTGTTTTCTAAAATGGGCATTTTGTAAAATGAAAAACTAAGCAATAAAAAGCTGCAAATCCCTCACTTAGTTTTTCTTTAAATGCCATTCTACCAAAGGTAATTATCAAAATTCAAAACCCATAAAGCTTAACACCATTAAATGATAAACCTGAAGAGGGGCAAGAATGTAGCTGGTTGATAAAGAGATGGCATTAAGTTGGAGATAGAACAACAATTTATGATCTGCCTTCAGAACTCAAAAAGTTTAATAGTCTTAGGTTCTTTCACAATAACCTTCCTAGGATTGATGGCAAGTCATCAGGAAAAGGTCAAATTAGGTTGCTGTTTAAGAATATAGTGGATGCAATGCATTTTCCATAGAAGTTATTGTACTGCTCAACCCAAATGCTTCAAATGCGAGTGCAAACAAAAACATAAAGAATCCTCAGGTTTCAGAAATTCTGGCACAGGAGGGTTGAGTTCCACACAGCCAAGGTCTTCCTTATAAAAAAGATATGCTGAGTCAATGCAATCACAGGAAAGATTAGGATTTGCTTAAAATGAGAAATTCTAGAAGGTTCCTACCTTTGGGGAGCAAATGCTCTTTTAAGGACAAAATGTCAAAGCATTAAAACCCTACTTGAATTTGGAGGTTTATTTAAAAGAAGCATCCAAATAGCTACACGGCGATAGGTGTCTGTGGTCTAGAGAAACCAGGCTCCGGCTGCACCACAGCAGGGGCGTCCAGGAGGAAATGCTGCAAATCGCATTCCAGCCCTGGACCGTGCAGCTGGCGGGAGCATAAACACCTGGCCTCGGACCCCATCCCATCTCTCTGGCGCTTCACCTCCAGCGGTGGAAACCCGGGCTGAGACCAGGTGGCCCGGGGGAGGCCGCGGAAAGCAGGCCGGGGACGCTGACCGGCGGGCGGGCAGGCGGGCAGGCGACGAGGGGGCGGCCTGGGGACTCGAGCGGCACGAGCGGGCCCGCGGGGCGGAGGGAAACGGCGGGGTATCAGCGTCCGGCGCGGCCCAACCAGGAAACACCCGCCGCTGCCGCCGACTCCGCCCTCGGCGGACGTGACGTCACTCAGCCCGCCCTTCGGTGCCGAGAGTGCGCGTGCGCGGAGAGCGTGCGCAGAAGCTGCGGCCATACTGCGCGGGGTTCTGAGGCGCCCAGCGCCGGGCACGGGGGAGAGCGGCGGTGGCCAGTGTTCCCGGGCGCAAACTCCGGCCCCTCCTCCCCGCGCCCACTCCTCACCGAGGACCCCTCTGTCCCGGCGGGGCGTGCCCGGTGCTCTCCCCTCCCTCGCCCTCCAGGTCCCTGCCCGGAGGCGCCCGCCGCGCCGCAGGACGGTTCTCATGGAGCTAAGCTGCCTGTGGGGGACCCGATTGGTTTTGTTTTTGATTTTTCTTAACTTTTTTTTTCATGGTATGTGGAAATAAATGATGACCAACCCCAAGTGCAAAGCCACTTTATTCAGAGTTTGCTATCCCGTCGCTTGCATTTTGGCAGAGACCGAAAGGCTGGCAGAGGCGTGGGAGGTGTTGGCAGTGGGAAGAAGGGAAGAAGCGCCTGGCGAGCCTGGCCCAGTGGCTGAGCTTGGACCAGTGAACCAGGAGGTCACGGTTCGAGTCCCCGTCAGGGCACACGTTTGGCTTGTGAGCCCCATCCCCAGTGGGGGGCCTGCAGGAGGCAGCTGATGGATGATTCTCTGTCATCATTGATGTTTCTCTCTCACCCTCTTCCTTCCTTTCTGAAAACAATAGAAATGTATTTTTAAAAAGGAAGAAGGGAAGGCTTCAGGTGTGCCTTCAGTGGAGGCTGTGGCCCTGGGGAAGCTGTAGGTAGACCTGTTGGAGGCAGGGCAGCCTATGCCATTGGCTAGCCATGTCTGGCTTTCTCTGGTTGGTTCTAAACTGGAAGCTGGGACAACAATTAGGGCAGCTGAGAGTTACTAATCTTGCTCTGGTCGTTTGGGGCCACCTGCCAGAGAAGTTACTGTTTAGCTTCCTGGGTTGGTACTAAAGCTGGCAATCTGGCTTTCCGAAAGTTGAAGGCTGCCTTCTCAGGCTGATTATCATAGATAAGAGGTGGTTTTCTGGGCAGGCTGCTGCTTCAGGCTGTGGGTCAGAGTTCTGTACATTCAGTCTCTCAAGTAAGACACTATAAAAATAAATTATATGAATAATGAAATTTAAAAATGCAATATACTAAATATAAGCCCAAATTTATTGGCTTCAGCAGACATAAAATTACTCTTTAACATGGCTATTAAAGTTTAGAAATACTTTCAATTTTTTTTTTTCTTACCTTGTTACCAACTAGCACTAGTTCTGAAACATTCCTCTGAACAGCACTGCCTGAATGGGTTTTTAAACCACTGAGATTTAAGAGAAATCCCCTAGAGCCGTGGTTGGCAAACTGCGGCTAGCGAGCCACATGCGGCTCTTTGGCCCCTTGAGTGTGGCTCTTCCACAAAATACCATGGCCTGGGTGAGTCTATTTTGAAGAAGTGGCATTAGAAGAAGTTTAAGTTAAAAAAAATTGAGCTCTCAAAAGAAAATTCAATCATTGTATTATACTGTTAATATTTGGCTCTGTTGACTAATGAGTTTGCTGACCACTGCCCTAGAGAAAAATGATGGATGCTGCCCAAACATGTACAGATCAGACCATACAGAGGCAAGGCTCTGGAGAGAAACTTAGAAATCAACAGTACAGAAAGTCAGTCCAGTTACCTAATGTTGGCAAGTTTGTGGTGTAATGGCTAGACGAAACTTGAAAATAAAGAAGTGGCTGAACTCAAACATCATGCCCCTCGAAGTTTCCCTTCCATCACCTTCTTTAGTTCCCCGGCACTAGGGCACTAAGCCTCCGGCTGTGTTTCTTCACATGTGGAAGTGGAGCTCTTTAAGTTACAGCTTTTACAAATTCCATGTTCTTAATCCACACCTCAGACCAGTCAAAAAATGTTACTACTTCCTTTTTCTTGTCTTTAAAACAAAGCTAGTAGGGGTGACAGTACCATAGAGGTACTGGAAAGACTAAATAAGATTTGCAAAGCACTTGGCACAGTGAGGATATCTGAATTCACTGCTGTAAGCTAAATTGTAACAGAATATGGTTGCTTTTAACTGAAATTCTGCTTTTTTAAAATTTATTGGGGTGACATTGGTAAATAAAATTGTATAAGTTTTAGATGTATAATTCTGTAATACATCATCTGTATATTGTATTGTGTTCACCACCCCAAGACAAATCTCCTCTCATCAGCATTTATCCTCCCTTTACTCTCCTACCTCTCCCCCCACTCTCTCCCTCTGGTAATCCATACTGTTGTCTGTCTATGAATTTTTTTTTTTGGCTTAATCCTTAAACCGTTTTCACCCAGCCCTGCAACTCCCCTCACATCTGACAGCTATCAGTCTGTTCTCTGTAAGTCTGTCTCTATTTTGTTTGTTAATTTATTTTTTTCATTAGATTCCACATATTAGTGAAATAATATGGTACTTGTCCTTCTCTGACTGGTTTATATCATTAGCATAATATTCTCCAGACCCATCCATGCTATTGCAAAAGGTAATATTTCCTTTTTTTACAGCCTAGTTAGTCTGTGCTTTTTGGTGAGCTGTTAAATAGAATATTTGAAAGTTTTTATAAGAGGTAAGTCTCTTGGAGAGAGTATTGCTAACACTGCAGCCAGAGTGACCCTTTAAAAATGTTTTCTCTGCTCAAAATCCTGTGAAGGTTCTGCATTTCACTCAGAGTAAAAAACAAAGTCTTTTTTTACCTCAACCTCATCTACTACCAGGGACGCTCCTGTCTCATGGTTGTTCACTCTGCCTGAAATTCTGTTTCCCCAGAGAGCCACATGGTCTATTCCCTCACCTCAATTTTGGTGAGAAGTCCCCTTTCTCCATATCTTGCTCTGTGCATCTCTCCCACCTGCATCTGGCTGTTCCTTTTGTAATCTATTGGTAATCTAGTAAGTAAAATATTTCTGAGTTCAGTGAGCCATTCTACCAAATTAATCAAACATAAGGAAGCCATTGGGACCTACAGTCTATAATGCTGGGTTAGAAGCGCAGGTGACAACATGGACTTGCAGTTGGATTCTGAAGTGAGGGTGGGGGAGCAGTCTTGTAGGACAGAGCCCTTACTATATGGAATCTGATGGTCTGTCTGGTAGAGTTAAATTGTATGACACCCAACTGGTGTCTGAGAATTGCTCAGTGGTGTGGGGAACATACATATCCCTCCCCGAGCATACATGAACACATCAGAATTGGGTGGCATAATCTTAGCTGAAATCATGAAACATTTTCATGAAATTTAATTGAAATAAGAATTTTTAAAGTCACAGTGATACCAAATTCAGGTTCAGCTTCCTGTTGCTTAAAAGCCAGGACTTAAGAGATAGGTGATGATGTAAAGAAAGAGAGCTTATTCAGGTGCTGGCAGCTTAAGAACATGGGGACCATCGTCCCAAAGACAACATCTCCATGCAGGCGGAGGTTTGTATAAGGAAGAGAAGGAACAGAGAATAAGTGGGAAGGGAGGACTGAAAAATTCTCTATAAGCAAACCAGAAGAGTCTCTTCTGATAAGGACCTTGAAACTGGTCAAGCAATGGGCTGGTGTGTGTCACCCTGGTTTTCGGCATCCTGGTTCTACAGTTGAAGGTCAACAAATCTCCCAGTGCTGGAATGTCTGAAGGTTGGATTCTGCATCCTTTAAAGTTAGCTCCTGGGATGCTTATACAAACATGCTCTTTATCTACAAGTTACATATTAGTCAGAGTCAGCATCTACAGACACATGTCACAAGATTGGTGGGTGGGTTACAACAGGTGCACTGCATGTGAATGCATTTGCTGTCCATTTGTGGCTTGAGACACTCCTTATTACCTTGTAACCTGACTGCCCTCTAGTGGTTAATTGTTCTTATTAAATTAGTCAATCAAATTTCAAGGTCAAAAAGGATTCAAAGGTTAGCCATCCCATTAAGTGCAGTGTAGAGAGCTAGGTTTTATGATATGAAGACAGAAGAATATATTTAGGAATGGCATTACATTTTTCAATTACTAAATTCACTTGTAATAAGAAATTATCAAATAACATTAACCTCAACATCTTGTTCATCCTTTAACAAAAAATAAGGAAATGGAGACCCAGTAAGGTTATAGCTGAGGCAACTGTCTTCATTTTCAGTAGTAACTAAAATTAGTATAGTAAAAAATATATATATATTACAGCATGATTGACGAATACATATATAAATTCAGGGAATTGATGTGTCAAATCACTTCCTGAAGACATCTGTAGAGAGACAAATCTGAGTGGTCCTGGATACTCATTTTTTTCTTCATTTTAGTCATTTGGCAGAGAACTGGCTCAGCAGGTGTGAACTGGCTCAATCAATAGACAGATACCAGCCATGGGACTCCAGAGGCTCCAACTTTCTGATCAGGTGGCCTTCCTTTAGTGTCATAGCAGTTCTCTAACTCACAAAACCTCATCAAATAAGGGCACAGGGACTCGGCTAGATTGTCATGTTGGCCACAGTGCATGCAGATTCTCTGCCTGGCCTAAGATTGGGATAATTAGATTTGGGAGCTTGCCTTCACTCCACTACTTTCTACTTGTAAGTTTTTCCTTTAATAAACCCTATTTTATACCTACATCATTTGGCATTAGCCATGTGCTTTCATGACCCTTTTTCAGGATGCATCACTGTATACAGGAAAGTCCTATTAGAGGCAAGAAACAAAACTAGTGGCATGTGTATTCTGTAAATGTGATTATGGACTTCCAATGCAGCCCTGGTACATGCCAGGGTAGAGCTTTAGGTGCCTTGTGCATATAAAGTCATTTAACAAAGAATGAATCCATTACCCACTGATACCATTACTTGGCCTTGGCCCTATGTCATATCTTTCATGAATCTTGGACCCTTCCAGTGTCAAGATGTTATTTAAGGTCAAATGGGTAAAATGAAAACTCCATCCTCAGTGAAAGAATTATAAAATAGGTGAAGAAATTTCCAAATGTGGTGGTGATCAAACAGGGTACATGTAAGAGAGAGGGGCTCCTGGGCTGCAGATCTCTGAAAGATCCAGAAAAACCGCACCTCTGCCAGGTGTTTTTATTTATTTATTTTATTTTATTATTTTATTTTTACACATTTTATTTTTTTATTTTTTTGCCCCCCTCCCTCCCTGCCAGGTGTTTTTAAAATCAGGAACAGATGTTGGAGTTTGCCAAATGAGTTTTCACATATGTAGAGATAATCACATGGCTTTTTATATGTAGTTTGATAATATGGTGAATTACATTGACTGATTTTTAGATGTTAAACAAGTTGTGCATTCTTGGAATAAACTCCACTTAATCATGATATATTGTTTTTATTGGTGGATTTTATTTACTAAGATTTTGTCTATAAATTTTGCATAATTTTTATGAGGGATAATGTTTTGTGGTTTTCTTTAACTTGTAAAGTATTTAGGGTTTTAAAAATTGATTTTGAGAGAGAGAGCAAGGGGGAAAGAGAGAGAGAGAGAGAGAGAGAGAGAGAGAGAGAGAGAGAGAGAGAAACATCAATTTGTTGTTCTATTTATGTATGCATTCATTGGTAGATTCCTGAAGGTGCCCTGACTGGAGAACCAAACCTGCAACTCTGGCTCCTCAGGATGACACTCCAATCAACCAAGCCACCCAGCCAGGACCTTTATTTGCTTTTAGTATCAGAACAAGTTGGAAAATGTTGCTTCCTCTTCTATTTTGTGGAGCAGTCTGTGTAGAGTTGGTGTTATTTCTTCTGTGAATGTTTGGTAGAATATACCAGGAAAACCGTTTGGGCCTAGAGTTTTCTTTTTGAGAAGGTTTTAAACTATATATGCAATGACCTTAATAGATAAAGGGCATTCAGGGTATCTATTTCTTCTTGATTAAGCTTTGATAGTTTAGGTCTTTCAAGACATTTTTCTATTTCATTTAACTTTATAAATTTGTCATAAAATTCTTTATAATGTACCCTTACTATCCTTTTAGTGACTAGAGATTTGTAGTTATATATCCTACACTGATGTCACCTCTTTCATTCATAATATTGGTAGTTTGTATCTGCTCTTTTTTTCTTAATCAGTCTTGCAGAAGGTTTATCAATTTAATTGATCTTCTCAAAGAACCAGCTTTTCATTTCATTGATTTTCTATATTATTTTTCTGTTTCCTATTTCATTGTTTTTTACTCTGGTCTTTATTTTTTCCTTTCTTTAGCTTTGTATAGTTTATTTTGTTCTTTTCTAGATTATAAAGTGGAAACTACTCAGAGACTTTTCTTCTTTTTTTAAATATATTTTATTGATTTTTTTTTTTTTTTTTTTTTTTTTTTTTTTTTTTTTTTTTTTTTTACAGAGAGGAAGGGAGAGGGATAGAGAGTTAGAAACATCAATGAGAGAGAAACATTGATCAGCTGCCTCCTGCACACTCCCTACTGGGGATGTGCCCACAACCAAGGTACATGCTCTTGACTGGAATCGAACCTGGGACCCTTCAGTCCATAGGCCAACGCTCTATCCACTGAGCCAAACCGGATAGGGTAAGACTTTTCTTCTTTTCTAATGTATGCATTTAGTATTATAAATTTTCCCCTAAGTATGATTTTAACAGCATCCCACAAATTTTAGTATGTTGTGTTTTCATTTTCACTCAGTTCAAAATACTTTCTAATTTCCCTTTAATTTCTTTATTGACCCATCAGTTATTAAGAAGTGGGTTATTTAGTTTTCAAATACTTGAGGAATTTTGCAGAGATGCTCTGTTTTTTATTTATTTTATTTTTAATCATCACCTGAAGATATGTTTTTATTGATTATAGGGAGAGAGATAAAGAGAAATATCAATGTGAGAGAGAAACATAAATCGGCTGGCCTCCCATATGCACCTCATAGGGGATCGAACCTGCCCTGACTGGGAATGAAAATATCAACCATGTACAGGATGAGGCTCCAACCAACTGAGCCACCCAGCCAGAGCCCATTTTTTATTTTTTATTTAATTCCATTGTGGTTAGATAATAAACTTTTATGATTTGAATTATTTTGAAGCTATTGAGAATTGTTTAATAGTTTATCTTATTAAATTCCCCAAGTATTCTTAAAGTATATCCTGCTGTTATCAGGGGAGGATTTGATACACATCAATTAGGATTTGGTATACATTGATTCTGTCATTTAAGTCTTCTGTATCCTTACTGATTGTGTGCAGTGTGTCTCAAACTAGAATTTCAAGTGTGGTCTTTTTTTTATAACTTCCATGTCTCTAGCTTTTTAATATAAGAAATAGTGTTATAATAACTGCACTAATGTCCTTGTCTGGTAATTTTATCATCTGTGTCAGTTCTGGGTCAGTTTGAATTGATCAAGTTTTCTTCTCATATGGATCATATTTTCTTCCGTCTTTAAATGCCTGGTAATTTTTTATTGGATGCCAGACTTTGTGAAGTTTTTTGGGTGTTGAATATAATTTGAGAAGCTGTAAATATTCGTGAGCCTTGTTCTGAAATGCTGCTCAGTTATTTGGAAACAGCTTGATCCTTTTGGGTCTTGCTTTTAAGATTTGCTAGGTGGAACCGGAGAGATGTTTATTTCAGGGCTGATTATTCTTCACTACTGAGGCAAGACCCGTCTGGGTGAGTCCTCTACCTGAGGCTCCATGAGCTATGAGGCTTCCCAGTCTGGGTGGTGGGAAAAGACACTCATTTCCCCCAACCCATTGGGCAGAGTTCTCTCTGATCCTTTGGGTGATTCTTTCCCAGCTTCAGGTTGTTTCCTGTCCTGCATGCACTCACCAGTACTCTGCTGAGAACCTGAAGGGGATCCTCTGAGTGTCTGGGTCTGCTCTCTAGGCAGTTCTCACCAATACTCTGCCCCATGAACTCCAGCTATCATCTCCCTGTCTCTCAGTTCCTTCTCCTCAGCTCAGATTCCACCAGGCTCCACAGGGCATCCCTGGAGCACAGCTTGGAAACTCTCTGGAGGCCGAGAGCTGGAGGAGTTATGGGCATGGCTGATTGTTTCCCATTCATTGGATCAGTCTTCTGTTTTCTGATATCCCGTGTCCTGAAAACCATTGTATCACAGATTTTCTCCAGTTTTTTGTTGTTTTAAGTGAGAGATAAATCTGCCCTTGTTCTGCATCATGGTTAAAAGCAGAAAGCCAAGAATATGGAGGAGCTTCCGGCGTGCCCGGGCGGCTGAAAGCCGGGGCAGAAGTGCGGGTCCCCGTCTGGGTTCCCCGTCCCAGTCCCGCCGAGGCGGCGACTGCGGCATGAGGGAGGAGGTGTAGGACGCACTGGTGGCTCTTCGCCGCTCCGCATGGCAGCCTTATCTCCGCTCAAAATGAACTATATGCCCGGCACCGCCAGCCTCATCGAGGACATCGACAAAAAGCACTTGGTCCTGCTTCGAGATGGAAGGACACTTATAGGCTTTTTGAGAAGTATTGACCAATTTGGACTTGGAAAAGGAGAGTGACACACCCTTGCAGCAAGTGTCCATTGAAGAAATCCTAGAAGAACAAAGAGAAGAACAAGCTGGAAAACGAGAAGATCAAAGTTCAGGCTCTTAAAGACCGAGGTCTCTCCATTCCTCGAGCAGACACTCTTGATGAGTATTAAGTCTTTTGCTCTTGGGGAGCGGGGACTCTCACTGAATGAAAATGACGTTCTGGTCACCTCACACATTTGACTAGAGACCGTAGAATTTTGAAAATTTTTTCTTTTGGATTCTTTCACATGTATAACATGAAGAAATCATGTGGCTTTTTTTTCTTTTTATGAACAAAATCATTGTCTAAAGAAATAGCTGGATGGACTCCTTTCACACATCGCTATGGAGCCAGCAACTACTTTTCTATGTTGCTCTTCTCATCCCAAATTAGAGTTTACAGGGCACAGTCTTCACTTGCTTGTAAATAAAATATGAATCTAAAAAAAAAAAAAAAAAAAAAAAAAAAAAAAAAAAAAAGCAGAAAGCCAAAAAAAAGCAGAAAGCCAAAAACCGTTTTTAATCGTATCATTCTTTTTATTAATTCCCAGAATTTCAACAAAACATTTTGTCAGGAAAAATCTTAAAAAGGAATTTACTCAGGTAACAATGCATTTGACAAGGGCAACCTGTGATGTACCTAAGAAATATTTAGACGTGGAGGCACTGTTGCCTGGAGTGGTGAGAGAGGAGACTGTGGAGGAAACAGCATTTGAGCTGAGGAGTAAAGGATTTTTGTAGAAAAGAGGGCATTTTTTACAAAAGAACCAGCACTCACTAAACCGTTAAGGAAGTGCTATGTGTGTATGGAACGGGAGCTGGCCTGCGCAGCCGTGTGGGTGTCATATGAGACAAGGCTGCAGAGCAGTGAAGGTCACACGTAGAAGGCCAAAGGAGCTTGGACCAAGTGTGGGCAGTGGAGAGGTGACTCAGATCAGAGACCTGGAAACAGGATGGACTTGGAGGCAGGAGGGCCTCTTTGGAGGTGCTATGAAGACCTTGCAGAGGGAGAAGAGAAGAATTTGGGCAGTTGAGAGAATATGAGAGTCACAGCTATCTTGGGCCTCGGGTTTGAGCCTCTTGGATATGGAGGAAGCAAGTATGGAGCAGGTTTGAGAACTTGCTGTTTTCAATTGCAAGTAGGCTGAGCTTGAGGTGGCCAAGATCTGGGTATGAGGGCAATGTCCAGGAGCAGTTATAGGTTGTGTGTCATGTAAAAATGCAAAGCTACGATGTTAGAGACACTGTAAAAACAAAATCTAGGATATCCAATCACAGCCTGAACAATTACCTCCACCTGAGGTCAGATTTTTGCCAGTTTTCCAGCAGTAGAAACTCAGCTCAGTGTAATTCCCAATGGCAGCAGCAGAGGGCAGCAAAAGTAGGTGGTTGGAATGTTCCTCTCACTAAGCTAAGGGAACTTCAGTCCTAAGGGGCAGTAGGACTCTGCCTCCACCAAGGGACAGCAGGTATTTCCAGATGCTGGGGAAGAGAAGACTGGCCCTGGCTTGCCAGATAAACCACAGGTTCATCTTGCAGATGGAAATGCTGAGCAAAGCAACAGGCATCTCTGTTCCCTCAAGCAAAAAGAATAACAACTAAATTTATTGAGTGCCTGCTGTCCAAGCGCTTGCGTGTATATTACGCCATTTAATTGTCCTAACAATTTGAAGAAGTAATATATTTACCATCCACATTTTATAGGAAATGGGTTCTAGTGGCTACCACTTGTCAATGTTGAGTCCACATACTTAATCATTACTTTCTGTTACCTCCCTGTGAAGTGGTATTGTTATTGGAGTGAGTGTAGGTGTATGTGCAGTGTTATTCTTTGGTGCATGGAGAGTTTGTTAGTTTGTTTAGATTTAGGCTAAGACGGGGAACTTATGGATGTTTTTATCTATTAAACCAAACACTGTAAGGCAGAAACAAGATGCAGGAGCAGAGTACTTGGAAGTGTGGCCCTCTGCCTAGTGCTGGTCAAGAAACTACTTGTACTATTTCTTCCAGTATGTTGGAAAAAATAGTGACAGAAAACTTCCCCACCTGGTGAAAGAATTAGACTTACAAGTCCAGGAAGCTCACAGAACCCCAAACAAAAGAAATCCAAAGAGGACTACACCAAGACACATCATAATTAAAATTCCAAGAGCAAAAGACAAAGAGAGAATATTAAAAGCAGCAAGAGAAAAGCAGGTTGTTAACTATAAAGGAGCACCCATACGATTGTCAGCTGACTTCTCAACAGAAACCATGCAGGCCAGACAGGAATGGCAAGAAATATTCAAGGTGATGAATAGCAAAAATCTACAGCCAAAAATTACCCAGCAAAGCTATCACTCAGAATTGAAGGCCAGATAAAGAGCTTCACAAATAAAAAAAAAAAGCTAAAGGAGTTCATCACCACCAAACCAGAATTATATAAATTGCTGAAGGGGGTTCTTAGGAAGAGAAAGTAAATAAAGATAAAAATTATGAACAACAAATACGTAACTATCAACAAGTGAATCTAAAAACCAAGGGAATTAAAAAACCTGATGAACAATATTAACTGGTGAATATAATAGAGTCAGAGGTATGGAAGGGGAGTGAATTGACGATTCTCGGGGAAAAGGGGAGTGGGCGGTGCGGGAAGACTGAACATAAACTGTGCAACTATGGATGAGGACAATGGAATGTAGGGAAAGGGCAGAGGGTGGGGTGGGAACCTGGTGGAGGGGAGCAATGGAGGGGGAAAAAAATGAAGAACATTTGTAATATGAACAATAAAAATTTATTTAAAAAAAAAACCTACTTGTTATGGGTCTGCAACAGTCAGGTACAGGATTCAGAGCAAGCATGAGATACTTACAGCAACGTGACAGTCATTTCATGCCTGTTGAACCTAATAATAATAACTGTGGGTTTGTATGTTGTTTTTATTTCATTTTTCTAGTAATTCATATTTGAGAGAAGATATATCCACAGCAGATTAGAATTAAAAAAGAAAAAGCTGCTGAAACCGGTTTGGCTCAGTGGATAGAGCGTTGGCCTGTGGACTGAAAGGTCCCGGGTTCGATTCCAGTCAAGGACATGTACCTTAGTTTCGGGCACATCCCCAGTAGGAGGTGTGCAAGAGGTAGCTGATCGATGTTTCTCTCTCTTCGATGTTTCTAACTCTCTATTCCTCTCTCTTCCTCTCTGTAAAAAAATCAAATATATATATAAAGTTGGGGGTTTCGCCACAAGATTACTTGAGAAGCACTCCAGTAGAGTTCATGACACATATGTCAAGGTCTGTAGGCTGTTAGATATGTATTAAATCACAGGGGAGCTACCCTTTTAAATCCTCCAACAGCTCCACTAATGATCATGATTAAAATGTAGTAAAGAGGGATTAGGTGGGAGGGGAAGCGGGAGGTGGGAGAACAGAAAATGGGAGGGGGGAAGGAACAGGGGGGAAAAGAATGGAGAAACTTGATAAGACTTAAGAAACTGGATTTTCTTTGCTTCTTGGCCTTGGGCCAAATCATTAAAAGGAGGATAGGAAAAGCCCGGAGTTGGAAGAAAGGGGTGGCATATGGAATAATCTTGTGTGAAACCTGCACTTGGGTATTGCGGATGCATCTTTTGCATGTACATTTGATACTGCAAAGGATCTTGAGATCCTTGTAGTAAACTAAGCTTCCTCACTGATTTATTCCTCATCACTTACCATGAAAAATGCCTGATTTTCAGCTGAAAAACGAGCCTTTGCCCTTACTCTAGATTTGACATCAAAGAGTTGCTATTTAGGAATAAAGGGGGGAAAGTTCTAGGAGAAGTGGCATTTCTCAGAGAAAAACAAAAAGAACTTTTCAAGGCATAAGAGGGGGAAGTTTGTTTGAGTAAAAGAGAAAAAAAAATGCACCGTTTTTGTTCATTTGCAGGTTTTTCCTTCTCTGGGGGAATGCTGAGCTCTGTCTTGATTTAGGAGTACCTGCTTAGCACAAACTCGGGATAGATGTCCATCCACACAACATGATTTGCCAGTAAGTTTTTCCCAATTCCCCCAAAATCTTTCCTCCTCTGTCCTGCTCTGAAAAGCGATTTTTTTGGCTTACTGCTCTTTATTATTAGAAAGGAGGATTCTCTTTTCTAATAGTAAAGAGCCCTGGAAAGAGCAACACTTTCAACCAAATGGATCATTTGTGTATTGGTATGGAAGAGTTTGTCAGATTCTCCCAGAAAGCATGATTAAAAAATTTGATAGAAATAGAAGGGAGAGAGAGAGAAACATCCATGTGAGAGAAACATTGAATAGTTGCCTCCTATACACATCCCATCAGGTATGTGCCCTGACAGGAAATCGAGCCCACAACCTTTTGGTGTATGACACTTCCACCAACTGAACCACCTGGCCAGTGGCCTCCACAAACATTTTGAGTCCCCACTATGTGCCAAGCACTGGGAATACTTATCCCTGCCCCCAAGAAGCTTATATTATAATTTACTGAGAGAGACACAGATGAATCCAAAAACCACACAGATATATGGTGCTTTAATGCATATAATAGATGGTGTATAGCAACGGTCACCAACCTTTCAGACCTCACGGACCACTAGTAGTCTGCAGACCACCAGTTAGCGACTAGGTGGGATCATTCACACTGGGAGGGGTCATAAAAGTGAAGAAATGAGGGATTTTCTCTAAGAGCAGTGGGAAGGCATTGGAGGGTAACGTCTAAAGGTGGCACAGTTGGGATAGAAATGGGCGCCTGAGCTGATGTTCACCAGTCTTGGCGTAGCTCAGGAGGACGTCAGGCTGTTTTGATTCCATTTGGGCCTATTTAGACTGATTAAGGATGGTGTACTTTGGAAAATCTCATTTGACTTCCATCTCTCTATACTGGTAATTCAACGCAGAAACAATTTTTAATTCAAATCAGGTTTGGCTCCCTCCAAATCAGTAATTGTCATTTTCATGACACAAAAGTCTCTGACAACAGGACACAGATACATTTTGGCCTCTCAATTTGCTAGTTAGACAAATAATTTTTCAGTGCCTCATTTGCCTCTTCTGTAAAATGGGGATAATGGAACCTCCCTCATAGGACTATCATGAAGATTAAATAAATATGTAAACTGCTATAATAAATTATGTGTGAGATCACACCCTGTAGTTTGGTCAAATGAGTGTCCGTGGGGAGGAACCTCTTCTCTTACTCTGTGAATACAATAGTCCCAGAGTTTGGAGGGGTTGGGGTTAAGGAGTAGCATGTGGACACCTGAATGAATCACAGGGAGGTTGGAACCATTGACAGGGCCAGAGATGTTCCCCAGATTAGAAGCTCACACCGAAGAAGAGACTTGGCCCAGTTGGGTGGCTCAATTGGTTGAGTGTTGTCCCATTCGCAAAAAAAAGAAAAGGAAGGAAGGAAGGAAGGAAGGAAGGAAGGAAGGAAGGAAAGGGAAGGGAAGGGAAGGGAAGGGAAGGGAAGGGAAGGGAAGGGAAGGGAAGGGAAGGGAAGGGAAGGGAAGGGAAGGGAAGGGAAGGGAAGAGAAGAGAAGAGAAGAGAAGAGAAGAGAAGAGAAGAGAAGAGAAGAGAAGAGAAAAGGTCAGGGTACATACCTGGGTTTCAGGTTTAATCCTGTATAGGGACACATTCAGGAGGCAACCAATGGATGTTTCTCTCCCACAATGATATCTCTCTCTTTCTCTCTCTCTCTCTCTCCCTCCCTCCCTCCCTCTCTCTCTCTCTCCCTCCCTCCCTCCCTCCCTCCCACCCCCAACTCTCCCCACTCTCGCTTCTCTCCGTTCTCCCTTTCTCCCTCTCCCTCTCCTCCCACCCTCTCTCCCTTCCCTTCTCTTTAAAATAAATAAAAAATATCCTCAAGTGAGGGTTAAAAAATAAAGAGACTTTGATACAAGGACAAGCTTTTAACAGGAAAAGAAAGTAACTTTCTGCTGGCCATGTTATGAGCTGAAATATGGCCACAGGACACAATGTTTTGTTGAGGACATGCACCAGATTTTTAATGTTCAACTAATGTTATTGAGTTCCTACTAAGTTCCAGGCACTTTTCTAAGTGCTTAGGGCAAATTCATGTACATAAATAAATTTGAGATGGTTTATCACAAGTCTGGAACATACCAGTTAATCAATTAACTGCCTCTCAGCTCCAAAGACCACTGGCTCTGTGGTAATGGAGCCAGACCCTGTGAATAATTTTACTTTATCCTCTGGCATGGTACTGAGTTCTCGGCCCTAGCACTGGAGGGACATTGCAGGAGGAAGGGGTACACTTCCTAGTTCCTGTGAACTCTTCTTGGCAGGCGCCTGCAATGTGCACAATGCCCGCAGTGCCCAGCTCCTATAGTGGGTACAGTGCCCACAGTGCCCAGCTCCTATAGTGGGTACAGTGCCCACAGTGCCCAGCTCCTGCAGTGGGTTCAGTGTCCACAGTGTCCAGCTCCTGCAGTGGGCACTATGTCTGCACAGTCAGCATCTGGCAGCCAGCTGCATAAGATACCTCTTCCTGGATGGCTTCCCCAGTACCCTCTCATGCAGCTTTGCAGCAAGTTCTAGGGTGCAGCCCCAAGCAGCGGGCAGCTTCCCCAGTGTCCAAGAGGAACCCCACTAATGCAGCACCTGGGCAGACTTCTCCACCATCTTGTAAGCTATAGCTGTACCTTCTCCAACTAGCTGCATCTCAGTCCTAGGGGAGTGGCTGTTCCCTAGAGCTGCTATTCTTATGCTTAGAGTTTTCTTTACTAATTGCTAGCCACTTACCAATCCTCCATACTCTAATCCCTTGTTACAATCATATTAAACTATCCATGATCAAATTACTGTGTGGTGTCTGGCTCCTGACTGAGCCCTGACTGATGGATGGGGTTCAGCAGAGAGAGGTCCAAGCAGAAGATAGAAACTTGGGATTTGTCAGCATTTTCCCCCATTGATTTTTAGAGAGAGTGGAAGGGAGGGGGAGAGATACAGGGAGAGAGAGAGAGAGAGAGAGAGAGAGAGAGAGAGAGAGAGAGAGAGAGAGAGAGAGAGAGAGAGAGAGAGAGAGAGATGAGAGAGCCCTAGCCAGTTTGGCTTAGTATTGGGTCGGCAACTAAGTACTTGCGGAATTTTTAAAGAAAATCAAAGACAATTTTTTCATGGAACTAAATAACTTTATTCTGTAATGTATTGCCCATTTTGATCAATGACCTTTTACCATCTTTCAGGCAGCATCATAATTCCATGTTCAAAAAACTTCTGGTTTTTATTAGCAAAAAACTGAATCGGGTACGATTTGACATCATCATCATTATTGAAATTTTTACCATTCAAGGAGTTTTGTAAAGATCGAAACAAAAAGTAATCAGATGGTGCAAGGTCAGGACTATATGGTGGATGTGGCAAAACATCCCAACCAAGCTCCATTAATTTTTGCCGAGTGACCAAAGATGTGTGTGGCCTTGCATTGTCATGATGGAATACAACACCTTTTCGATTTGTCAATTCGGGCCGCTTTTCTTCAACTGCATTGTTTAATTTCGTTAGTTGTTCAATGTAGACATCAGAATTGATCGTTCGGTTGGGTGGTAAGTGTTCAAAGTAGACAATTCCTTTGTAATCCCACCAAACTGATAACAAAACCTTCTTTTGATGAATATCAGCTTTTGATGTTGTTTGAGTTGGTTCACCTGGCCTGCTCCACGATCTTTTCCGCTTGATATTGTTGTAAACAACCCATTTTTCATAGCCAGTTATCAGTCGTTTTAAAAATGGATCATTTTCATTACGTTTCTTTAGCAAATCGCAGCTGCTAATGCGTTGTGTTAACTGTGATTCTTTCAGTTCGTGAGGAACCCATGTATTGAGTTTTTGAACATAGCCAAGTCATTTTAAGTGATTTTCAATGCATGTATGTGATACATGAAGCTTCTCTGCAATCTCACGTGTTGTACTGTGACAGTCCGAATTGATTATTGCTTTGATTAGGGCGTCATCAACTTCAACTGGACGACCAGAGCGTTTTTCATCTTTGCGTGAAAAATCACCAGAACGAAATTTGGCAAACCAATTTTGACACTGCCGTTCTTTTAAGGCTTCGTCACCATAAACAGCACATAACTTTTTATGAGCTTGCTATGCGTTTTTCCCTTGTGGAAATAAAAAAGCAAAATATGACGAAAATGTTCCTTTTGATTTTCCATTTTTCAACGAACGCCAAACGAAAACTACAAAACAGATCAAAAAACTTTTTTCACTGATTAACAGCTGAATAGCCAACTACCAAATAACAAAATGTGTTTTACATTTGTACTACGTCTGCAAACCTAAAAATTCAACTGAAGCCATATGTGTGTGAAACCCGCAATTACTTAGCTGCCGACCCAATAGATAGAGCATCATCCTACAGACTGAAGGGTCTCAAATTCAATTCCAGTCAAGGGCATATGTGGGCTTGAATCCCCAGTAGGAGACATGTAGGAGGCAGCCAATCAATGATTCTCTCTCATCATTGATGTTTCTATCTCTCTCCTTCTCTGAAATCAGTAAATACATACTATATATATTTAAAATGTGAGACACATAGATTGGTTGCCTCCCACATGTGCCCTGACCAGACCGAAGATCAAGCCTACAACTGAAGTTTGTGCCCCTTCAGTCTGTGGGCCGATGATCTAACCACTGAACAATGAGCTAGGGCGAGTTGTCAGCATTTAAAGGCTACTTAGATCCATGAGACCACCAAGGCAGATGAAGGAGGAAAAAAAAGATGACACTCCCACACTTAAAGGACAAGAGAAAAGGATGAATTTGCATAAGAGATCAGGAATACTTAGGTAGAAAGAAAAGCAAGAGATTTTCCTGGAAACCAAATTTAAAAAGTTTATCAAGGAGGGAGTGATCTGTTTTGTCAAATATTGCTGACAGGTCAAATAAAATAAGATCAGGAACCCACAGGGGAAAGAGGGTGTCATTGGTGACATTGACAATATGGATGAGGGCAAAGGCCTGACTAGAGTGGTTTAGGAGAGACTGAGGGAACTGGAGAGACAGCACATCGACAGCCCTTCTGAGAAGCTGTGTGGCAAAGAGAAGAAATGGGCAATAGCATAGGAAGCAAAGCCCAGAGGAAACAGCACATGTGAATGGTTACAGAAATGGTGTGGTAGCACAGGAATAATTGCTGATTTGATGAGAAGGGAATTATATTTTTCAAGTTTCTTAACCTTTCTGGGACATATAAAAGAGGGTTAGCAGTAGCTAGGGTGGTTGTGAGGATTAAATGAAGGCACCCTCACACGTCCCTGGCTGAGCAGAGCCCAGCTTTCCATGGGCAGAGTTCTTGCCACTTCTTCCCACTCCCGGAAACTCACAAGGAAGCCATGTTGAAAAGGGCCTGATAAGTATCATTCAGGCAAAATCAAAAGGCTCCTTTCTCCTGAGGTAGTTGTACTTCAGGGTGTATAAGTCACTAACCAGTAGGGTAAAGTTTCAAGTATGAATAGGATGGAAGAGAAATTTGGGCTCCAGCAGTTCCAGAACCTTCAAATCATACAAGCCAGCTTATTTTACCATGAGGCAGGTTTTATTCATTGTAGAATTGTATAGCCAGCTTGTCACCTAAGTAGCCTTAAAAAGATGTCTCATGACACATATTATAAAAGCAGAAGGAAAAGGAAAAATAAATAAATAAATAAATAAATAAATAAATAAAGCAGAAGGATGGAGAAGTCCTGGAGATGACTCTGTCCATCAGGCTTTAACAGCAGTTAGAACTCAAAACATCCCCTCAATTAGAAAAAAAAAAAAAGAATCAAAGACCCAACCAAAAACTAAACAACACAAAAATCCCATTAGTCATGCGGCTGTAGGCACTCCAGGAATTCCTGTGTAGCATCTATACATGTAAATACCTGCCTCCCTGAGAGACTTCTGGGGGCTGTGGTGGGACTGCAGACCTGGCGTCCAGGACACAAGTCTCAGCAGCAAGGGAACATGTAAAAGAAGAAAGGGCACTCATCCTGATGAGAACACCCAATAGAAAGCTTGATGATTACTCTCGGCCAGGGCCAGTTGCACTCCAGGCTCCTGAGCTCCTGCTGAGAACCCGCTGCTGGTTTAGAGCAGCTCCCTGGCTGTGAGCGCCTTTCCCTGCACATCTCTAGTTAGAAAGGGAGTAGGGAGTGGGGTAAGAATTGAAGGTGGGACACCAGGATATGGAACATAACACCATTGTCCCCACAGTGACCTGGGCCACAGCTGAGAAGACCTGGCAGTGCTTTCTGGCCAACTTCCTGGGTTTCTTTATAGTTTTTCTTTCTGAAGGATTCCTAGACATTATAGGTTTTCTTGGCTATTTACATAGTATGGTGGATACAATATCATCTTAAATCGGATTACCACCTTCCTTATTCTCCTAATCTCATTACTTACTGTGGGGAGATGGGAGGGAGAGGAATGCAAAACTATCAATTGACCTATTTGCTTCCTCCTTCCTGGCCCGTGTGACTTCTTTCTCCTGGGAGTCTGGAAACTCATCATAGGCTCAATATTGTACAATTTTTTTCAGGGTCAGAAAGAAAAGTAAAAGAGGAGTTAGGAGGAAAGGTGGGTAGCTAGGTGGAAGTGAAAGGTCGTGTGTGTCCTTGAACATGGAAGAGTCAGGCTGAGCATGGAAGTGTGCTCTCCTGAGAGAGGCTGCCAAGTGCCCACCGGGACATTTTAGGGCAAAGTAAGAATACAAACCATTGTAAGGGCTTCCTTTCTGGCATCTGTTTGCCCGGGTACTAACTTCTTTTAGACTCAACTTATATTTATAAATACTGAAAAAACAAGATTACCAGCTCACAATATTTCCTGTCCATCCTTGAGGGTGTAAAAATCAATATTAGCAATTCTATGCTGAAGACAAATTCTGACTTTTTAAAAGCTCTGATAATCTAAGATTTTATTTTTCTGTTAGAAAAGACACCATGAGACTATCAACTGGCTCTCTTACTTGAAGAAAGGAAATAATTATTAATATAATTTCTGTTTTAGAGATGAGGTAACCAAGGCATGGAAAGATGAGAGGACTTAATTTTCTCCGAGTCCTGCAGCCAGTAAGGGGGCGGGGAGGTAGAAACAGCATCCTGTAGTCTCTCTGGCTGATGAGTGATCATGATGAATCACGAGGAATAAATTACTTCTGTGCTGGAAGGAGGCAGTGGGAACAAACAGGTGGTTACCTTCAAGGCTGCCAAAATCTGCAGAGAAGAGCATGAGTGGTTTTGAACCCAGACGGTCCATTAGAGTTGTCTGAACAGCTGTGATGGGGCTGTTGGAAGATGAGTGAAATCAGAACCTCTGGAGTGGAGCCAAGCTGTCCCCATAGTTTGTGAACTCCGCAGGTGATTCTAAGATGCAGGGCTGAGAGCCACTGTTCCAGAACGGTGATTCTTAAAGGGTGATAGATGGAAGGCAGACTCAGCATAGGGTGTGGGGCAGTGAGCATGCGTCATCCCATCCAGATGGCATCCTGGGCCGCCCCCAGAGTTTCTGATTTGGTAGGTCTGGGCTGAGAATGAGGATTTGCTCTTTCTTTCTTTCTTTCTTTCTTTCTTTCTTTCTTTCTTTCTTTCTTTCTTTCTTTCCCTCTTTCTTTCCCTCCCTCCCTCCCTTCTTCCCTTCTTTCCTTCCTTCCTTCCTTCCTTCCTTCCTTCCTTCCTTCCTTCCTTCCTTCCTTCCTTCCTTCCTCTTCTATTAATCCCCTCCTGAGGATATATTTTCATTGATTTTTTCAGAGAAAGAGAAGAAAAGATAGAGAAACCTCCATGTGAGAGAGAGACATCCATCAGTTGCCTCCCGGATGCGTCCCCACCAGGGATGCCTGCAACGTAGGTGCCCTGACCCGGTAATCAAACCTTCAACCTCCATCCATCCCACTGGGCCATCTGGCCAGGGTGAGGATTTGCATTTCTAACAGGCTTCCCGGGTGATGCTGGATAACACTTTGAGAACTGCTGATTTAGAGGCTACTTTTCAAACAAACTCCCCTGTCTGGTCTCCAGCCTAAAAGTCTGTTGACCCACCCCCCTTTGGAGTGGATTTGGGGTGCACAGGTAGAGAAGGTGTAGATCTGATTAAGATCCAATCAAAAGTGATTGCAGAGCAGTAACTCCCACTGTAGTCTGTGCCATTTCTCAGGTGTCCTGAAGCAGGAAACAGTTGTCAGCTAACAACTCAATTATATATGTAATTGATTTCAGAGAGGAAGGGAGAGGGAGTGATAGAAATATCAATGATGATAGTGAATCATTGATTGGCTTCCTCCTGCAGGCCCCCTACTGGGGATCGAACCTAAAATCCAGGAATGTGCCCTTGACTGGAATCAAACCTGGGACCCCTCAGTCCACAGGCGGATGCTCTGTCCATTGAGCCAAACCAGTGGGGGCAATTATATTTCTTTTATTACCTGAAGGTAAAATTTATTCAAATTTGTACTAGAACTAATTAACATTTGGAAAACAGCTCTAGAAAGACTATAAATGGTCTATTCTCAGGCACCAGGGCATGCTAGCAATTGAGGGCAAGAGCTTTATCTCAAGAAAACCAGCCTGCCAGGAATGTGGGACTCATTTTGGCCTCCATAGGGCTTGTCCTGACTGCTTTACTTGATCTTATAGGGTAATTGCCAGGATGTCAGTCACAAAATGAGGTCTGAGGACAATCCGATTTCAGAGGAAAGACAGCAGTGAATTAGATATACAGTTGGTATGGTGGCCCACAGTTTTCTGAATATAACAGCCAGGGCACTGCCCCTTTTGGATTCCATGTCTTACATTGAACCATGCTTGGAATAGGCAAGGCCATAATGGCTCAAAAGAATTGTGTCTGAGCAGATAAAAATCTAATGGAGGGGACAGTGTAATTGAGTTCATGAATGCACAGACAACAGGGCAGCGGGAGAGGAGTATAGAGTGAGACAGTCTAGAGAATTGATGTTAGTGACAATGTAGGAAGTAGAATATTAGAAAAAATCACCAATGAACTAATGAGATAAATTCAGAGTAATTCCTTCCCAAACCAAAGACTCCTTCCATGAAGTGCTGACCTGTAGGTGCCAGCAGTGATGTGGGATAACACTTTAGGGAGTGATATGACATTGGGAAACTTATGATCTCCAGCCGTCACCTCACCTGCAAGACCCCACTGCTGAGGCTCAGACACACTCAGGGAGTCAGGCTGCTTGAACATCGATGGTATTGAGACTTAAAATTGAGATTATAAGTGATTCTTTTTAAAATTTTTCTTTATTGATTAAGGTATTACATATGTGTCCTTATTCCCCTTATTCCCCATTATCCGCCTCCCCCCCCCCCCCCCAACATCTCCATTCATGCCCTTACCCCCTGTTGTCTGTGTCCATTGATTAGGCTTATGTGAATGCATATAAGTCCTTTGGCTGATCTCTTCATCTTACCTCCACCGTCCTCTACCTTCCCTGAGGTTTGACGTTCTGAATGATGTTTCTCTGTCTCTGGATCTGTTTTTATTCATCAGTTTATGCTGTTCATTGTATTCCACAAATGAGTGAGATCATGTGATGTTTATCTTTCTCTGCCTGGCTTACTTCACTTAGCATAATGCTCTCCATCTCCATTCTTTAATATAATTTGGAGACAAGAATTTGGGTACACAGTAACTTTTCCAGGTTACTGAAGTGACGGGCCCTCAGTCTGCCATAGCCAAGGCAATACTTCCGGAGGACTTCTCCGTGAGAGGATGGACTAGGCGCTGGGAAGACCTGCGTGGGGCCGAAGGTTTTACAATGCTGCACTCTGGACCAGCTTTTGCTCCCTCAGATCTGAGCCCCTCCAGAGTCTGTGGATCAATGGAGTACATCAGACCCTACAGACTTACCGTATGGCCTGACTTCCAGGTGCTCTCACTTACCTGAGCGTGTCTCTGTGAAAAGACTTTCTCCCAGCCTTCTAGCTGGGTCAAGGATACCGAAACACCGGTTCAAGAAAGTACAAGGAGCCTTCCGCCCAGACTTTCTGGTTGTTTGTGACCAGGCTTGCATTGTTGCGCAGGCTCTGGCCTAATTTCTGCAAAGCTTTCAACACCGAGATGAAAAGCATTCCGGGGCTGAAAAGGATTCTGTCCTCAGCCACACTAGGGCTGTCAGTGGTGATGCCAGCTGCCTGCCACTGCTGACAGGCTTAGGGAAGAACCCTTTCATGCCATTAACACTGTGTTAACAGCTACCTGTGGAAAGGAGATCAGTTGTTTCCAAAAAGAAATACAAATCGTCATTTTGCTTTCAGATTCCCCAGAATGAGAGGGCTCCGAAGGGCGAAGGGCGGCAAAGAGGCAAATGAGAGTAGGTGTCCCCTACATGTCAGGGTGCTGCCTGAGGCAGAAGATGGGGGTTGGGTGGGGAACTGCTGCTCAGTTACCTACAGGGCTTTACAAAAAGAGAGAAGATCCAAGATTGACCTGAGGACTGAGCCAGCAAGTCCAAGGCCAGCTAGAGGCAGAGGCCAGGGCCAGCCGTAGCTGGTGAGTACCAGCCCTGCTGGCCTGGCCTGCTCCACCTGGGATTGTCTTCAGAAACTCTCAGGTGAAAGAGGAGGGAGGAGATGCAGTGAGGCCGGGAGAACAGGGCCTCTGAAAGCCGAGGAGTGGTAAGAGACCCTGTGTGTGCAAGGAAAGGCTAAATGTCAGATTCCTGAGTGAAGAGTTTGTACAGTGGTCCCAGGAATATACTAATGGCCTTGAGGACTTCCGGTTTGAGGGAACTGCAAATAAGAAAATGCCTTGGGGTCAGGTGCTCATGTAACACAATGGTTTGTATTTACACTTTTCTAGCAAATGCAAACAGTTTGATATCTTTGAATAACTTTAGAACTGAACCAGACAGGCTTTTTGAAGTTCCTGCAAGAATTCCTCCCTCATTCCTTCCCATCTGATCTCCTCCTCCTCACACAAGCTGTTCTTAGAACACAGATAGGACTGTCAGCCACAGTGGAACCACATTTCAGATATCTTATGTAACATTTACTTATCTTCAGAACCTTCCACAGCTTAAATGCGTAGCTCTGACCTTTTCATCTGTTTCCCCCTTCATCTATATTTATTTACCCTTGGCATAAACTACCACTTTTGCTCCCACCCCCTGTCCTCTTGCTGCCCCACCCCCCCTTACTCCTAGGTCCTTCTCTTTTTTCTCCCATCCCTTCTCTCCTTCTTGCTTTCATGGCATTGCATGTAATTTTAGCACTCCAAAGCCCATGATTCACAGCTATGCTTCTCAGGCTAGCTCTCTTGGCCCTCATGGTGAGAAGTTGAATGTCAAGTCCATATCCCTTAGCCCAGGGGTCCTCAAACTTTTTAAAGTGGGGGCCAGATCACGGTCCCTCAGAGAGCTGGAGGGCCGGACTATATGAACTACTAATTCCTACTATAACGCCTCGGCTGCACTCACTGCCCAAAAAACCTGGCGGGCTGGATCAGACTCCTCTGTGGGCCGCATGTGGCCCGCGGGCCGTAGTTTGAAGACGCCTACTAGCCTGACACACTGAAGAGTGACTGGCTTCTCCAGGCTCCCCTGTTAGCCCCCACACCCCAACAAGCAACCTCAGGGGGACTGAAAAGACAGTGGGGACTCTCAACTTGTTCCCTCCCTTTAGTCTCACTGGCTATACCTTCTGGGTCTGGGACTTGGAGGAGTCTGGAGTGATTCATCATTCAAGTCAGCCTCAGGCAGCCCTGGTCTGACTTCAGCCTGATTTAGACCCCTGGGAGTTAGTGGCCCTGGGAAGTTCAAGACTGAGGACTGCCTGAAACCTTGTGGGCTTTGTGGACATGGTCTTCACATCCTCTGCAGCCACTCAAGATCCTCCTAGAGTTCCTCCTTGCCAGGTGTTCTTCCAAGGCACTGGTGGCCAATAGGGCTTACATACATGTAAGTTCCAGACCGTAATTCCGGGATTGAGCTCCATCAATGTACAAATAATTGACCAAGAAATTAATTAATCTATACTTGCACAAGAATTTTCACTCATTGCTAAAGGGGGAGAGTTTAGTGTGACCCGAGGCAAGCAGAATCTGTAAAATCAGCAGAATCTGTGTAAAATTAGGAGAGAAAGGTGTTCCCATAATTAGGTTTTTTAGAGGAAGTCCAAAAACCAACTTAGATATGGTGAGCTCATTTCGCAGAGCTGTTGTTGGACTCCATCGATACTACAATAGCTCAAGTCCTCACAGGCATTTACCTGCAGACAGTCTCAGAGATAGGATTCAAGAGGAAGCCTGAACCTGAATGAACAAAGCAAAGGATTTTGAATGTTTTGCATCAGTTTTTTTTGTTTTGTTTTTTGTTTTTTTTTTTTTTTTTGGTAGGGATTTTGGCTCAAGTAAGCTGTAATGCCATTTACCTGGTTGTGACTCAGCTCAGAGTCCGTAAGTCCTTTCCATTTCTGTTGTGTACACTTCTTGGACAGCCTTCCAGCACAGGGGCACTGCTGCCGCTGAGTGCATGTAGGGCTGCCAAGGAACACTAGGCACAGGATCTGCTATGCGTAGGCAACCTGAGGGTGAATGAGGGTTAATAAAATGGAGCCTTTGAGGTGAACTTATATACTTTGAGGTGAACTTAAATATTTTTTAATGTCTATACAGAATTCTGCAACTCTATGTGTAATTCATTCCCATAACAACTATAGCAGTCATTTTATTTTTGGAGATTGGATCACCCTGACTACAAATGGATCACCCTTGGAGCTACAAATACCCAAGATAACCGAAGCAGGAGATTGTTTAGGCTGGGGGTAGAGGAAAGAGGTAGTGAGCATATGAAGATAAAGATTTTTCTTCGTTTGATTGGTAAACAATAACCTGAATGACTTCATTGCATCTGCTCTTTTTAAGCAACACTTCAGAGACCAAGGAAGCAACGCTGATCATCTCCTGTGATTTAGTAGGAGGCAGTATAATCCCCGGTTTACAAAACAAGGAACGGGTTTAACATGAGAGAAACCAACATCAAAAAGAGATTCCAAATCCGTGAAGGAACAACTAGCTCCTGGATTAAAACGTACACAAATGTGCTGGAGAGCAGAGTCTTTCATCAGGGCCTGCTTCCCAGGCAGAGGGCTGGGCCCCACTGCAGCCATACCTTGGCACGCTCAGCTTTGACAAAGTGCACTCTCTCCTCTCACTTCCTTCTTCAGATCTACTCTTAGATTTATGACAGTATCATAAGGTGTTTACACAGCATCATGAGGTGAGAATGTTATGTGTGCACTACAATAATCCAGATGAACGCAGGGATTGGCTGCAATTTACTCTCTCACTAGATGGCTGTTCTGAATGCATTAACATTAGAAGCTACTCCTGAAGGAACGAATAACAAGGTCTCAGCTTTTGTATTATTCTTCCTCATTTTTAACTTTTAAATGAAGAGAAAGCATGACCAGAAGAGTTGCCTGGGTGCATTTTCTAAAACAGCACAGTGGAAAGGAAATGCAGGCTGTCCATGTCATGCAGATTGGAAATTAGGCTGAGCTTAGTTCAAGATGCTTGCCATTGAATACTGCCTAGAACAAAGCAAGCAGCACTCATTGTGAATAGTCATCTGAGCCTGTTAGAAAGTGTCTTTCAGAGCTTGATGTGAGGTATTAAGTTAAGGTATTAAATTAATAGGAAATTCTAAAATTTGCTCTCCAACCTAAAATATTTGTTGTCCTCTTGTTTATATTGAATAGTAGGCCCTCTCTCTCTCTCTCTCTCTCTCTCTCTCTCTCTCTCTCTCTCTCTCTCACACACACACACACACACACACACACACACACACACATGTTGCATACACATTCTCTCTCCCTGGATGCACCACCATCCTTCCCAACCCCTTTCTTGCTTCACATTCCACAGACTGGCCACATCACTAACTCATGAGCTAGAGTACTTGGGTCTAATAAACAGAAAAACAGCTGGAATTGTTCTTCTCTTCAGTCTTTATTTGCTACTTTAATTCCTTTATCCCATCAATGCAAACTGTGGAGGACAGCAGGAGGTCACCCATGCGTGAAGTGGCATGTGCCAGCTGACTGAGTGATGGTAACCATGGCCCCATGTTAGCAGAGGTAACAGTGGGCATCAGTGCCTGGGCCTGGAGGGGAGGCCACCTCCCACAGGAGTTGGGCCAATGAAACATGAAGAACAGTTGCACTCTTTGTCCTTTTTATTTCTTTAATAACAAAAAAACCTTCTATAATTTATAAGCTATTTTTGCTATCTACATTATATAGAAAATATAGACTCTTTATAACACACATCTTTTCCCCTTGATAAATAATTCTTTAAAATATCTAGTATACATGCCTTGACTTTTTATACATAAGTTTGGTTTTATACACATACATACATATATACTCAGCTTCTTTTAAAATCGACTTTCTAAGTCGATTCTGATTGTAGGTGATGCAGCAAACCACAGAGTTGGGGATTTTCAAAATGTCATTGGCCGATTATAGATAGCCTTGGAGTTTGCTCCTGGTGGTTGAGTATAACATTGGAAAATGCATTTTCTTAAGGAGTGGGCTTTCTAAGTTCATTTGTTTGTGACTTAAAATTTAGCAATGCATTGCATTTTTACTTTTACACCCTCCAAACTCTCACCCCCTCTCATAGCCACAGCTGTTGAATTTGACCCGTGGTTGTAAATTCGGTTTCTGATTCCATTATCTTTATTCTGGTAATGGGGGTTGGGTGGGATTCAGCATTCTAATGACATCCTCAGTGAAAGGAAGTCCAGTTGCATCTGAAGGGACTTTATCTCCTATTCACCAGAGGTTAAATGATGGCCACACCGATTTTCAGTGGTAGACCCAGGACTAGAAGCCACATTTTCTGTCTAAGTCACATCCTGCTTCTCACAGCACCTTCATAGCTCTCAGGTGGGGAGAGGGGGGCTCAGAGAGATGAAATGACTTGTCTGAGGTCTCTTGGCAACCTAGTGGAAGAGTTGCAATTAGAGCTCAGACCTGCAAATGGAGTTGCAGCTGAATCAATTTTCTAGAAACTTGTTTATGTCTCAAAGGTATCATAAAAACTGTTTAAGATTTCCCACTGTGACTGTAATGTGAACAGTTATCTCTAATTTGTATGGTACTTGTCAAGGATGGAGACATACATCCAGATGTGGGCCTTTGAGATTTCCTGAGGCCAGTTCTACTAACATTCCCCCCTCACCCCCTCACCTCCCCCACACCCCTTTCCTAGATACAGATCTGGCTTAGGACTCCTGCTCCACCCACTGCCCACATTTATTGGCCATCAAAGTCCTGAAGTTTATGGAACAGAAGCCATGACATTGGGGAGCTCATGTTTAAAAAGTTATCAAAGCCCCACATTTCAATTCCCTTTAGAGACCAGGGAGGCGGACAACGGAAGGAAACCTGTCTGCGTCTGCTCTGTGGCTTTGTCTTTCCCAGTACCAGGCATTCTCTCCCTAGTGGGCAAGTGTGCAGGTGGGAACACTGGGTTTCAGGGGACATCCCTGAGTCCAGCTTTTGGGACAAATGAAGCTACCCTCCCCACCACACCCTCACCCCCCAATGCTGCTTTAAGAGATGATAGTCTCAAGTGCTTTCATTGGAGTCTGGAGGTACAGCCAGGACCATGTCTGAGTGACCATTTAGTTAACAGTGGAAAGTGGTGGCCTACCAACCTTTTCCTTCCTCACATCACTGTCCCGGTTTCTGGAGCCCTTGGGAGGACCACTGAAGTGTCTGGCTCTCAGGCTACTGAAGTGTTACACTTTTGCATCTTGACTCTTGCGCCCTTTTCTGTTTACACCAGCAGCGAGCAGAGGAATAACAAGACCGTGTCCTGCGGGTGGCCCTGTGCCTAGTGTGGCAATCACAAGCTTGCCTGGGCGGGTGGCCAGGGCTGACAATAAAACCACAGGGTCACCCTGCCTCTGCTTCATAGTTGTGTGACTCAGGAAAGTTCCTCTTCCTTTCAGAGCCTTGATTACCTCATGTAAAATGGGAGTAACAACCCCTAATGCTAAAGGGTTGTTTTTGTGGACTAAATGAGATAATGAACCTAAAGCCCCTGCACACAATGGATATCAAGAAATGGTGGAGCACAGGAAGTAGTTGATGGCTCTGCAGAGGAAAAACGCTCTGGGAGAAGTTCATCATGAGCTGGAGTTGGCCAAGACTACCGCTAGGGTCCAGATACACCAACACAATGGTATTTGCTGCCAGGTTGGCTGAGGAGTTTCTGTGGATCCTCCTCTACCTCTTCTATTGATATTAGAGTCATGAAGAAGTTGACTGTGGTCATGGACTCTCTCTCCAGAGGAAAACAGAACCCAACAAGCCCAGAGCATGTCCACACTCTGTGGATGCCATGTAGGAACCCTTGGCTACCCCCCCTCAGAATTTGGAATTTGGGACACCAGCAGAGGCAGCCGGTGGCATGAGCCCAAACTTCCAGCAGCAGAGGCATCTACACAAAGATGGGACTAAATGTGATGACCCTAAAGTGGTGCCCCTATTACACTAGCTCATTGAAACACACAAAACAAGCGGAAAGAGCTGGATTATTTTGGGGACTTGTCCTGGGTCAAACTCAGCTGATAGTACCCAGATCCCTGGGGGTGCTGTTCGGTGCAGGGCTTTGTTTCAGCAAGCTCTGCTGAAAGCTTGAGATTTTAGCTTCATCGTGCAATTAAGTCTTTGCTAGTGGTAGGACAGGAGCAAAAGGAGCACTAAAGAAGCAGCTTAACCCCATTTACTAAAATTTTTGAATTAAAAAAATTAACTATCTCAGTCCTTTCTTCCTCTCATTCCTGCATCTACCTACTACATGCATGTCAGTAGATAACATTAGACTACACTTAATAAAATATTTTCCATGCTTTTAAAAAGTATATTCTTTCTATATACCCCAGCCTCAAAGAAGACTTTTTGTTTTAGACACTGCATATTTTTTCGCAGAGCTCAGACAGCTTCAGGGGAAAATAACTCCCAAGTAATTTGGGAAAGTACAGAAACTTAAACCCCAGGAAAATCCCTAGATTATAAATGACTTAGAAAAATGAGGCCCATAAAGTCATCTAGTTTCCTTTTCCTTCATCCTTAATCACAGCCCTTCAGGCTAGCTAGGACACCCCCCCCCCCCCCCACCCCCCACCCCCCCGCTAAAAAAAAAAAAAAATTGGAAAAAAAACACACACAAAAAAAGTTCCATTCAGTTTCCACAAAAGCTGTCCAGAGGGCAATTTAGGAGAACCTGAACCAAAACAGCCCATGGTATGACCCTCTGCTCAAATTATTACTGGGAGACTTCCATCCTACCAAATCTCTAGTTTTGAACACGTCATCATGAAGTCTGAAAATGCATCAAGGACTCGAAGGTACCTGGAGAGTTTCAGCTGACTAACCTCACTGTTTTGTAGTCAGGCCCCCAACGTAGAGTGATGTTTCCAGGGAGGCAGTCCTCGCTCCTCTGAGCTAGAATGACCACGGTCCCCACGATGCTTGCACACCCACACCACACCCATGGGCGGCCGGGGCTGCACAGTAGATTGGCTCGGGGAGAAGTATGGAGGATGCAACTGATGACACTGTTTTCAGATTCTGCCTTGGCAGAGCCTGGGAGTGAGCTCTTGACCCCTTAAGTTCCCTTCTAGCTGTACTGCCAGTCACATGAAAAGAAGCCAGAGCCTCAGTTGTGTGAGCTGTGAACAAGTCCTAGTTTCTATGTCCAACCTTGACAAATGTCTTGCTGGGATGAAGGACTTAGAAAAGATAAAAGGATAATTTTATTTTCAAAATTATTTGACTTGGTCTTTCTTTCAAGACTTGTCCTGAGATTTTAGGAGTGATTTTAGTGACATTTGGTGGCAGTGAGCATTGACAAATGTGTGTGTCAGATGTTCCCCTTTGGCTGCCTGTGCTGAGCCTGCAGTTCGCAATCTCCAATAAAAGCTCTGTAAGCAGAGGGTGACAAGAGAGACAAGAGACCAAGGAGTAGAAGAATATGTTTTTCCAACATCAGCTTCTCAATCCTACATGAAGATACACCTGAGAAGCCTCTAAAACCCATTTTAGAAACATTGAAACTTAGGTTCTTTGTTGTCCTTTTGTTTACACCTATTTTTTCAGGTACCAGAATTATGAAAACGAAGGTCAAAGCTAGAGAAAAGAGCCTTTACTTCTTTTTAAGGGAAGTGGATTATATCTGAGTGGCACTGAAGACTTCCCTTTTTACATCCATCCACAGAGCTGCATGAAACTCCTAAAAGCCCTTCCCTGGCTTGTAGGAGGCATGGGTGCTGAAACGCAAAGCAAATCCAGGGCTGGCTCCCTTCCCTTCTGGGGGGAACTCCCACTGCAACACTGGGGCACACAGCCGCCCCGCTTCTTGAGGGCAGCGCTGAGCTTGCAGTCAGGCCCAAACCTCCTCCTGTCTCCTTGGCCTTAACTGGGTGAAAGGACAACCTCGATGCTTAGCATGGAATCCCTCTTACACTCAACGCTCCACCAGAAGCAGTGTTACAAGGTGGCTTCTTGCAGTTTTTTCAGTTCTGACAAGTCCAAAGGGATAGGCTAGTCTCTGCCTCCTCTGTTTCCATGCAGGGTATGTTCTTCTTTCATTTTTGCTTAAAGAAACCCTGTCTCTGCTGGCATTCCCGGCACTCCTTACTCCACCTCAGGCCAGGTCAGGGGCAGTGGACCAATTAGGAAGACACTCCCTCCTGCTTCCTCTGAGGAAGACCAATCAATCAGGAAAGCTGTACTCTTTGTTGCCAAGTACTTTTGCCTCCAGACACTTAAAGTGGCTTCCTGGAATCTGAACTTTCTCAGTAGCCCATTGTACCCCCACCATTCCCCAGGCCAACAGGCTAGTGTGGACATGGGAGGTTGTTCCTTCTGCGAGATTTTTTTTGTGGGGGGCAGAACAGGGAGGCCACGCCAACTGAGCTTGACCTCACAGGAGCATTTGGCTTGCAAAGGAGGCCAAGGTATGGGGAGTGGGTGAGGTGAAGGGGAAAGGCACCCCTCCTTGCTCCTCACAGGAAAGGGCAGCAGAGGCAGCTATACCTCCTCCCTCTAGCGCCAATGCCCAGCAGGGATGGTCTCAGGAGAGGCAGGCCCTCTGAACACTCTCCAGCTATTTACTCAGCATCCTGACAATGTTTGGGGCCCCTCACCTGCGCTGCAGTTCACCTTCTCAGATGCCACTTATTCCCACTGTCCCTCCACCTCCCCATCCCCACACTCCTGGAGGCTACTGTCTCCCACACCTTTCCCTCCCGGCCCCACGCAGAAGGCCCAGGTCCCCTAGATCCCCCATCTGTGCTAACAGTACAAGGACATCCTGCTCCGGCGCATGGCCTCGCTGATCAGGTAGGCGGGGCTCAGCTCCGGCTCCTCCGTCATGATGGCAATGTTCTGCCACTCGCCCGTCTGGCTGGACCTCTTGATGGTGTCTACCACGCACAGGGCGTACAGGCAGTCGTCGAAGGTGGCGGCCATGGTGAGCGGCCGGCCGTCCCACGTGCGCCGGTCGTCCTGGTCCTGGAAGGCCTGGCGCACGGCCTGCATCATCTTGATGGTGCCCCGCAGGTAGGGCGAGGGGATGTCGCTGAAGGCCTTCTCCGGCAGCAGGGAGTTGCGGACGGGAGTGGAGTCCTGCAGCAGCAGCTCCTGCTCCGGGGCGCTGTTGCGCTGCCCGTACAGGTCCGTGCCCACCGCCAGCAGGCGCCCGGCGGAGCCCACCACCGTCACGTCCTGCTTGAACTCCCCGGGCACATTGAAGTTCAGGGTGACGGTGCAGCACACGCCGCCCTCCAGCACCATCTGGAAGGTGCAGAAGTCATCGCTGGTGATCTGGCGGATGCCCTTGATGTGGTCGGTCTGCTTCACGAAGGTCTTGAGCAGCCCGTGGACCTTGAGGGCCTTCTGGCCGGTGAGGAAGGTGAGCAGGTCGATGATGTAGGTGCCCACCGAGTGCAGGCCGCCCCCGCCCATCAGGTCGTCGCAGCTCCAGTTGTACTTCTTGCCCAGCAGGCTGCCGCTGTGCACCTGCACCTCACACACCAACAGCTCGCCCACGTAGCCCTCCTCGATGAGCTGCTTCATGCGCACGAAGGCCGGCAGGAAGCGCAGCACGTTGCCCATGATGCTCATGAGCTTGGGGTAGTAGTGGGCGGCCGACATCATGCGGAAGGCGTCCAGCGGCGTGGCGGTGCGGTCGCAGATGACGTTCTTGCCGATGCCTGCGGGCAGGAGGAAGGACAGCGGGTCAGGGCGCTGGGTGCGGAGGGAGCAGAGAACGGTAGGGGTGCTATGCCCTCAAATGTTAATTCTTACAATGGGAACCAGACCGGATCGGATATCCTTGCTACAACTAAATATTGTATAACACCTTTTATTTATGCAAAAATAATATATTCTATATATTTCAATATTTTATAGCTATTAAACAGCTAAGTTGATTTACATAATTTTAGTATAAACCATCTGCAATGATTTAAATATTGATTTATTGAGACATTTTAAATAGCTTATATTTTATAAATGTTTAAAATATAAAATACCTCATTTAATATTTTATGTATATAAGTCTATAATTTTTTTTATTGATTTTGTACAGAGAGAAAGGGAGAGAGATAGAGAGTTAGAAACATCGGTGAGAGAGAGTCATCGATCAGCTGCCTCTTGCACACCCTTTACTGGGGATATGCCCGCAACCAAGGTACATGCCCTTGACCAGAATCGAACCCGGGACCCTTCAGTCCCCAAGCCGACACTCTATACATTGAGCTAAACCGGTCTCGGCATAAGTCTATAATGTTTTATATACAAATATGTTACTTATAAAATACATTTAAAATACTTAAATATAAAATGAGTTCTATTAAATTATGCAATATAATCTTTTTACAAATAATATGAAATATGTTTTGCAATTATCTTACATAAGAAATGCTTTAAGTTTTATTTTTTATGTAAACTAAAATTTTATTTCAAATGCATTATTAAAAGCAACATATGGAGATATATTCTATATATTTTAATATTCTATGTATTTCAAAATTAAAAGCATCATGTGGAGAAAAGAATAGGTCTCTATCTGGACAAAAGCAGAATACGTAAGCTTAAATCAAGGCCAAGGTCATTTCTGATTAAGTATGAGGAAGAATTTCTTAATGATAGCCTTCAAAGGCCTAAGCTTTTAGCTGCCTCCCCAAAAGCCACCAACAAAGGATTATATTTTGAGTGTTACCTTGCTTGTTTACTGTGCATTATGGATTAGGGCTGGCAGTGGTCACAGATGTGCTAGTTGAATGTTTTCTGCCTTCTTATGGGAAGAACAGATATTATCTGAGAGTGAGCAGTGACCAGTTCCTCCCTGACAGCCATCTGTCTCACAGTGAGGTGTCCTGCTTTTGGCCAAAGGAGCGAAGGCCCAAGAAGAATTAGGCTTATGTGATGAATTGAATGAGTGCATAAGTTGCAGGAGGATACAAGTCCTTGAAGAGACTGGGTTCTGGGTATAGAGAAAACAAAGGACTAGAGGGAAAGAGGATGACAAGGAAGGAGAAAGGGACTCATTCTGCAGAAGCCAAGAGTCAAGGAAGAAAAACAACTCAGCCGAACCTGGAGGAACAGCCAGCTGGAACTCAGAATAACACAACAATAACAGAATTATACAAATTTTGTTAGCAAGCCAGGAAGCTAGGTAAAAAAAACTTAAGGAGCCTGGCCAACATGGCTCAGTGGTTGAGCGTCAACCTATGAACCAAGAGGTCACAGTTCGATTCCCGGTCAGCACACATGCTGGGGTTGTAGGATCGATCCCCAGTGTGGGGCAGCCGATCAATGATTCTCATCATTGATGCTTCTGTCTCTCTCCCTCCCTCTCCCTTCCTCTCTGAAATCATTAAAAACACATTAAAAAAAAAGACTTGGGAAGCTTCTGAGTCAAAGCATGCGGCTACCCGTGGTAGGGCCTTGTTGTCCTGTCATGCTCCGCACCTAGACCCTCTAATGGGGACCCGGGCACTCTCAACACAGACACGGGAGATACCACAAGGCTGTGGGATGATGAGAAACACACACCCATGCCTGTCCCAACTGCGGGCACCTGACTTGGAAAAATCCATGGAATCTCACCACAAGGTGAGCTGAGATAGGGTTCTGAGGACACCTGGACAAGGCCACAGCCTGGAATCTCTCTTCCCATTGGAAGAACTAATCAAACAACACACACAGTCAGGAAATAAATATAATCAGTGGCTATGAATTCCCATGTGCACATCTCATCCAGGCCCTGAGTGAAAGGCCTGGAGACTGCACAGTGACCACATCTCCTTATTAGGAAAGCTGGCGGCTTCCTGATGACCATGAGTGAGCAGTAAGAAGCACCTTTAACTTTCAGCAACCAGGCTCCAGCAGAAGGATGAGGAAGCACTGGTTTGGCTAACCAGAAGTGCCATGCACCTGCATAACCTAATGTTCCAATAATATGATCTTGTAGGCATTAGGTTCCTGTAACACCGGCTCATGTGGGCTGGAGCAGAATTACATGAAAATGCATTGGTAGGCCACTTCAGGGACAGGTGACAAATGCTGCCCAAAATGCCTCATACCAGTTGGGTAGAAGCTGTGCTGTGGCCACTCCTATATCCTACCTCAAGGTCCCCAAAACCAGGACCCCTGACTGCCATCTGCTAGTTATGCTCTAAGGTCAAATTAATGGTGCATGAAAAAAAAATTATCTTAGTTTTGTTATAGAAACTATAAAATAGTAAATATATATATTTTCTATTTTATAGTAAACTATCATCGGATAGTAAATTCTTTGCAGCTCTCTAGATGAAAAGATTCTGATGAAAGCTAGACTCCCTCTCCAGAAAATGTAGTATGAACATACATGATGCAGACCTCTGCCCCATTCTGAACTCATGCATGCCCAACTCCCCCCACGGCTCTGAGATACAGCATCTCTTCCTTTAGGCTACGTATGTATGCTGTGGGCTCACACTGCACAGTAAGTCCCTTAAGGATAACGGTGGGGTCTTCCACTGAGCCCACAGCACCTAGAGGCAAGGCATGCGTTTTGCAGGAATCCAGCGATGCTTGGCCCCACCTCTCTGCCCATGGTCTTTAGTGATGTCCACACTTTATAGATAGGTCTCAGCAACACCTTAACTTACAGTATCATCAAAAGTCTAAAGAGACTTCTAGGAATCTCTCATAAAGAAATAATCCAAAATGTAAGCACAGCTTCTTGCCAGAGATGCTTCTCATGCATTATTTATTAAAATAAAAAGCTGGGAATAATACAAATGCTAAATGCTAGAATAATGGGTAAGTACACCATAGTACAGCCATACATTGGAATATTGTGCAGCCACTGAAAATGATGTTTATAAAGACTTTTTAATGGCAGGCCAGATGATTGTGATGTAATGTTATGTGAAAAGTGCTCCATTCATAGACATACTATGATGTCAATTCTCTTATAAAGACAAAAGGAAAAAACCTGAATGGGGCTATCTCAAAATGTTTACAATGATTAATTCATTAGTAAGATTATGGTTGATTTTTATTTCCTTCACTACGTTTTTCTACATTTTCTAAGTGTCTACTTTATAGTCAGAAAACGACAACAACACTTTTTCTTTTGTAAGCACAAAAGAGACAAACAGACCTTTGAAGGGCAGAGTTCATGGAACAGCAGGAGGGCCCTCCACAGCTCGGATGGGCAGGCATATCCCAGAGCTAACAGACCTGTCCCTACACCTGTGCCCCAGCAAGCTGGTGAAAACGCCACAGACCCTGAACTTGGACTATTCCAGAGGCTCAGACTATGTGGCCAGTTCTTCTGCTCCAATTCATCAGGACCTCTTCCTGATCCTGATGAAAGCTACGTCTCTCTCCAGAAGATGCATTTCAAACATACCTACAAAACTTTGCCCATATCCCAAGCCCATGCACAACCCTCCCTCAGGTTCTAAGGAAAATGAATCTCCATGGAAAAGTGTTGGATCACTTCTTGAAACCTTTATGACATATTATTTAAAATAGGACAATTCTTCCAGTTTTAAAAGAAATCCAAAATGCAGAGCTAGCAGACCCTTCACAAATGTATAAAACGAAGATTGCTTTCTCTCTTCTGGATAGTCTTCCTCAACCCTACCTCTTGGTGAGACATTGCAAAGCCCACTCTGGAATCCCCAAGATCCTTAGATTCCTTTTCCCTGCCTTTTCCCACCCAAATATGCCCTACGAAAATCCCAAGGTTCTCAGTGACTTAATAGGGCTTAAACTAAAGTAATGGAATTCTATTTTTGTCATTGTTTGCTTGTTTTTGTTTTATTTTAGCTTTATTGAAGTATAATTGACATAAAGTTATAAGATATTTAAAATGTACATCATAGCCGAAACTGATATGGCTCAGTGGATAGTGTTGGCCAGTGGACTGAAAGGTCCCAGGTTCGATTCCGGACAAGGGCATGTACCTTGGTTGCGGGCACATCCCCAGTAGGGGGGTGTGTGTGTGTGTGTGCAGAGTCAGCTGATTGATGATTCTCTCTTATCGATGTTTCTAACTCTCTATTCCTCTCTCTTCCTCTCTGTAAAAAAATCAATAATATATATATATATTTAAAATAAAATAAAATGTACATCATAGTGACTTGATATTCATATATATTGTGAAAAGATTCCCACCATCTATTTAATTAACACTTCCATCACTCTTCATAGTTATCTTTTGTGTGCATGTGAGAACATTTAAGTTCTACCCTCTTAGCCAATTTCAATTATATAATATAGAGTTATGAACTACAATCACCATGTTTTTACCACCTTAGACCTTATTCATCGGATAGCTGAAAGTATACTTAAAGGAATACAATTTTAATTGTAGGCTTCCAATCATTAGACACTGTGTGTATGCAGGTGAGTGTGTGTGCAGGCGTGTGTATGCAGGTGTATGTATATGTGTGTACGTGCGTGAACGAGTATGCAGGTGTGTGTGTATGCAAATGTGTATCTATGCAGGTATGTGTAAGTGCATTAGTGTCATGCAGAGCATTTCTCTTATCCCTAAAATCACATGCAAGGTAACGGGAACTTGTGTTGTGCAGGCAGAGGTTAGACATAGCCCACACGCCTGGGCGTGTCAGATGCTATTGCACATACACTGAATTTCTCCCAAAGAAAGCACACAGGTAACACCTGCCCTCAAGTTGCCTCTGTCAGCCTGAGCTTTGGGTTTAGTGATCTAGAAAGTTCAAGTCTTTGTTGTCTTCGTGATGTTCATGTGTCTTACCACATTGCCTTCTTGCCAACCTCAGAGAAAATGCTAGAATGGGCTCCACAGAGAATAGACCTCCCTGTCCATTTTGCCCTGGAAAGGAAGTAGTAAGTAGGGGCAAAATCTTGCACTCCCCACTAAGCACACGGGTGTGCCCTCCCTCATACCCCAGAGACAGAGAGCGGAGGGCTTGGTTTCTCGGGGAGAGACATTGGGGGGGCGGGGCAGAGCCCTTAGGAGCCTGCCTCTAACACAGCCCAGCTGAGTCCTACTGGGAAGCCATGAGGGGAAAGACAGCCGGGTCCCTGCTCCGCATCCCCCACGAGGAGAGCCTGTGCTTTCTCATTTGAGGGCCACATTTACAGCCTGTATTCGTGTACCTTTCGGGTATCATGCAGAACACACTCCCCTTAGGTTAGGCTTCGGATTCTCTGTGGTAAGATGCTGTGTCTTTCTACAGCAAAAGATAAAAAACCCTGGGACCTCAGACAGTCTTACAGAAACCATGCCGTGGAGAATCAGGCCAAGGGACATGAACCATATGGACACAATTTTACTCCAAATAAATAAGCGGTACAAATGGAAAGCGGGGGGGAGGTATTAAATGCTTGAGAAAAAGTGGCTTGTGTTTTGCCAACCCCAGCATTTCCCGAGCAGTTGGAGTTTCAGCAAAGCCCACTGGTTCTCACGATGCTGTGCAGAGAGGGAGGGAGCGTTCTGGGCACTTGGGGCTCTGGCGGATGGTGGCAACCCTGCTGCTTCCCTCGCAGAGTGCGAGCCATCACTCTGTCATGCTGCACCCAGCTCGCTCCACTGAGGGGGCTGCCCCTGACCCCAGAAAGGGATGTCTTAGAATCCCACCACACTGTCAAAGTTGCACAGTGCGACTGTGGGTGTGGCAGAGACCCTATCAGCACTGGCCTGCACATTCTGGGGAAGTCTTCATAGCCCACATCCACAGAGACCGTTATCCTTTTGCATGAGAACAGAATGCTGGGTCTTTTGAGGGAGGGGAGAGGGTCCTTTGGGCTGGAACCAACTTTATTTTTCAAGAGGAGTACCCCTCACCAGCAAATAAAGCAAGAGGCCCCTGCCTGTACCCTGGTGGAACTGGAAATCTTCTCACCTATGTCCTGGGGAGAAAATGAGCTGGATGGGAAATTCTGGAGGGCCGACGAGCAGTGTGCAAGGCAGAATGCCTGCTCTTTGTCAGAAGCTTTCAAATTAAATAATTTCAGAGGGAGCTTCACTGCACTCCGAGATTCCTCAGGGGAAATGGAAATTTGGCTTCCTGCAAAGCCTGCTGAGTGTGTTCTCTGTGACGGAGTCCAAACACCCACAGCCCTGTGGGGAATTAGTGCTATCGGAAGGCCATTCCAACCAGTAGATTTCAAAGCCCCCCTCCAACAGCTGCTCCCCTCACACCCTCCAGGCTCAGGGTCTCCGAGCTGTGGCCAAGCATCCATCTGTATCTTTTCCAGAAACCAGGGCACTGCTCCATCCAAACAGACGACCTCCCCCCCCTGTCCACCCCCTTCTCCCTCTCCCACCAGGAGCCGGGACACGGGGCTTCCCATTGACACCTCTAGGAAAGACATGCTCCCTGCTGCCCCGCAAAACAGCTGCCCTTCCCTGTCCTTGATCAGAGAGGTTATCCCTGGGCACCTGGAGTATGGCTGCTGCTGGGCACCTAGAGACCAGAGCCCATCCTTACCCAGCCTGGAGCTTCAAAGCATCCCTGCCTGCCACACACTTCCAAGGACACACTCCCTTATCTAATCAACGGTGGGGATCTAGAAGGCCCACGCTACTTCCCACCAGTTCTTCTGGATTCTTCTTCTTGTGTTGACAGGCCTTTATCTCCTGGAAGCCAAAATGGATGCTGGCCTGCAGGCGGGCTTGTAGCCACCCTGGCAGACTGGCAGAGCCCTCAGGAAGTGCCATCAGACACGGCTTCCTCAGCTTTCCTCCCAGGCACGGAAGGGAGAGAAGACGTTCTCTGCAATCCAAGCAGGGAACTCGTTATGTTCATTGATATTCCATTCCTTCAACATTTCTGTGCTGGCCGCTGGACCGAAAAAGGAGTACGGTAAGAAAGACGAACAGGAGCTCACAGTCTAGTGGAGGAAATGAGTGATTAGGAGAGTTAATTAGTTACGGGAGCTAATAGATTATGAAACCTAATAGAGGGACGAGCAACGAGAGTACAAAGGAAAGGCTCCCCACCGACGTGGACATGGGAGAAAGCTTTGCAGGAGAGGTGACATTTGAGCAGGATTCTTAACTGTGTGTAAGAGTTTACCTGTTCTTTCAGAAGCTTTGGGTCCCATTTTAAAAATGGTGTTTACCCTGGGACCTGAGAAACTGCTAAACTTAGACTTTTTACAAAAATTCCATGTATATTTTCTTTTTTTCCTTTTTTAAAAAATATATATTTTATTGATTTTTCACAGAGAGGAAGAGAGAGGGATAGAGAGTTAGAAACATTGATGAGAGAATCATCAATCAGCTGCCTCTTGCACACCCCCCACTGGGGATGTGGCCGCAACCAAGGTACATGCCTTTGATTGGAATCAAACCCGGGACCTTTCAGTCCGCAGGCCAACGCTCTATCCACTGGGCCAAACCGGTTTCGGCCATGTATATTTTCTGATACTCAATTTTCTGAGGGTGAGGTTGATTCAAGTCTTAAAAGACTCTATGGTTCAAAGCAGACCAAGCAGAATTGGAGTTTATAGAGAAGAAAGAGCTAAGTATCTGAACAGACAGGCTATTTATAACAGCTTCTTAGCTGCACCTGAGATGCAGGGCGTTTGCTCAGTTTCACTCAGTCACTGCAGCACACCACTTAGTTGGGGTCTCTCTCTTCCTTTATCCTCCACACCCCTCTGTATCCCCTCCCTTCCCGCAACACATGAGTTTACCTTCAGCTTAGAAAGGGCAAGAGCAGTGGCAGCAAGAGCAGGGTGACGTGTCTGACCCCCACTCTGTGCCCTCTGGGCCTCCTTCCATCCACACTGTGAGGAAAGCCCCTTTGGAGAAATCCCTCATCCCCGTCCCCTGGGATTTCCTGGAGAACAACTTCCCAACTCAAACCACGAATCTGACCTCTTCACAACAACAAGGACAAAGCTTAAAACAGCAACGACCAACTTTTTGAACACTTTACTTTGTGCCAGAAGAGGCTGCGTATTTTACATGCACTTCCATTCCCTACTATGCACAATCCCATGAGGCAGGTTCAAATACCGTCCCCAACTCACAGCGGTGGAAACTGAGTCTGTGAGTGGGTAAGCAACTCGCCCACAATGAGACATCTCAGTGAGTAGTGCAGCTGGGATCTGACCCATGTTTCCAGAGCAAGCCTGGCCTTAACTTCTGCACTCCTTCTGCCTTCTCCTGGTCCTGAGACTGGCTAGGCTATTCTTTGTACCCACATCCAAATTGTATACACCCCCAGGGATGACAATCACCTCCCTGATATCTGCTACACTCCTTGCAGGCTACATGGACCTGTGCACACATGCAGGGCCTGCTCCCCAGGGTCCCCCAGGCGGGCTTTGTGGAGAGCTGTGTAAGGAACTGTGGGGAGCTTCAGAAACCGGGGCGCTGGGGGTGGGAATGCCTAATGCTCAGCAGAAGTGGCACTGTGGCACAGTCAAGAAGTCTCAGAGGAGCCTGATTAAGTTTCTATTTCCCTTTCAAACTTGAGATGGAAATGGGTCGGGGTGACCCATATTCGCCTCCTTTCGTCAAGGTCCCTGATGCCAGCTCTGAAAGAGGGGACGGCCACAGAAAGGAAGTCAGCGCACTGATGTGGATGGGACTTGATACTGAACTGAATTAGACAATTGAGTGCTTTCCATAGCCAACCCGCCCTTGAAGGCCCACCCTATCCCACCAAGCTTTTCCATGGGCTTCCCCTGCTATCTAAGCCTGTGGGCTCAGCTCTCCTTTGCACAGAAATCCATCAGGAGCTAAATGTCCTCAGATGTCTTCATGCACCTTAGTATCATCTAGTCATGGAGCCCATAACATCCGTAACAGGGACAGTATTCCGGGAACATGTTTCATTATTTATTTCCCCATTGGTACATCCCACACATCTCCACACTATGGCTTCCATTTGTTGAGAATGAGAATCTGATGTTGGAAAGTCACTAGTCAGCTCCTCCTAGCCCAGGCATTCCCCAGGAGAGAAGAGAAAGGCTTGCCAAGTCTAGCCCAGGGAGACCATGAAGAGGTGATTAGAAGCAGCAGGTAGGCATGTCGGAGCCAGAGACCATCCAGACTAGTGGCCAGCTTCCCAGGTAGGGGGTCTGAGGCAGCCTGACCCTGTCTGCAGGTGGCACATCAAAATCCGAGTGTGAGGGGCAGGGAGGCGGTGAGGCCATGGGAGAACAGAGGCCTGGGGATGGATGCTCAGGGACTTGGGAACAGAAAAAAAGTCAGGACTGTGGGCCTCATCACTTGAGTCTGGCTACATTTGTCCCAATTAGTTAAAGGACACCGTAGTGTCATTATTGGGGAATGACCTGGGCCTGCACCACCGTTTCACACCTGGGCAAGCCAGGATTCATAGGACACCACCCGGACCCAGGGAACAGAGCCAGCCCCATAGGAGCAGCCACTTCTGCAGTGGAGGGTGCAAAGGTCAGAATGCTGAACAGCTGGGCCACCAGAGTCATCTAAAAGAGACTGGGCTAACTAAAGAAAATGTAAATGACTGGGTGGGGTGTGATTACCAGATCGGAATCATCACTTGACTTCCTATTTTGCCACCAACTAAAGAGAACTCATATCTTTAAAAGGCTCTGTGATTAGATTAGGCCCAGCCAGGTCATCTCCCTCTTGCCATATAACTAATCAGTGGTGTGACATTGGGAGGAGTTAGTGAAGGATCTTAAAATGATCCCAGCCCAGTCCACTCATTTGGACATGAGCTTTAGAAAGCTCGCCAGGAGGAATAGTCTCAAGCATCCTGCCAATAAAATGCCTCAGACACATGTGGACATTCCTATGTTCTTTCAGTAGTTTTTCCTCCACCAAAAGAAAGAATCAGTGGGGTAGTCTAGACTTCTAAAAACCTATTAATAGTCTCCTTGTTCCACAGAGATTGTGTCCCCAATTCAGGGCTCCCTGTAGGCCCCGTAATAGGAACAGGGTGGGGCAGGGCGGGAGCCTCCGTCTCCAGGGACACAAACAGAGCACCGGGAAGGGCTGAAACTAACGTGCCCACCAGGTGCCGCCAGGGCTGTGTGCTCGGCACCGTTATCCCCATTTGTCTGGATCAGGACCCAGAGGCCAAGAGAGGCTATGGTTGCCCAGGATCATAGCTATGTGGCAGGTCCTGCTGCAAATTTAGGTCTGTGATCCCAAAGCCCCCCATGTTCCACTTTCCATCTAAGGAACAGCTACAAGTGGAAGGGCGAGAGCAGGATTCAATGACTGTGCTCAGCACTATCAGGCACGTTATTAAAAGAAGCCCCAAACCATTTGGGCCCACTGGCCCCCAGCCCTGAGTTGAGAAGTGATTTGGGGCAGAAAGCGGGGAGGGCAGGCTAGTCAGTGCTTGCAAGGGGGAAGAGTTGGGAGGAAAGAGAGTGGGAGAACCAGAGTGGCTGTTGTCTTTGGAAGGCAGGTGTCCAGTTGCCCCACGGCTATGGCTATAGACCAATAGCAACTGAAAGAGTCTTATCAGGAAGGAGAGTGGCTTGAGGAAATGGCCACCACCGTGGTGGCTGGACTCTCACGGGTGAACAAAGGAACCTGCACGGATGGGCTCCAGCCTTCCGCACAAAAGGAACGGACGACACTTCACCTCCAGCAAGCAGTGTGCCAGCAGCAAAACCACAGCGGGGCCACCCCTTGACCCCTTCACCCAAGCTGCCCAGGAGAGCAGATTCTTAGAAGAATAAACACCTCGATGTGACCAAAACCTGCCCAGAAAAGGAAAGCAGCCCAATGCTCCATGCTTCCTCACAAAGAAACAATGAAGCCCTCCCCCGCCCCTCCCAGCCAGAAGCAGAGGGAAAAGTCAGCTGTGAGACCATCTTCAATCCAACAGCCAAAGCCAAGGGCTCTTGCTGATGTGGCCAGACAGAAGCAAGAAACCACAGGCAGCAGGCAACCAGGCCCGGGGCTCCTGCCTGACCAGGGTCATTATTAACAAGCCACTTCCCAGGCACTTTCATATACATCACTTCCACAACTCAGACCAAGTCTACGATTAGGCCTGGGGAGTGGTGGGAAGGCAGTGATGGTGACAAACAGATGTAACCTAGAATTAGGTGTTTGTGTGGGTTTGGGGGCGTGTCATGGAGAATGATAATTTCCCGGGACATATGCAACACCTGAGTCTCCTGGTCCTATGTGGGAAACTCCCTATTGTGTGAATTTTGGTGAGAGGAAGAGCTTGTTCCCACTGTGGAAGCCACACCACGGGCTTGCTTTCCCAGCAGCCTTTGCAGGGAAGGCGTGGGCACACATCTGGGATTGGCCAATCAGGGCTACCATCAGGGCCTGGTACACAAGGAGGGAAGAAGGTGGAGAACCCAGTCTGGCAGTGGGGATAGCAACACCCAATTTACCAGAGCTGGGGTGCAGGGATGCCAACAATGGCACCTACAGTTCACTGTCCCCACCATCGCAAGTAAAGGGGTCTGTTTACATCAGCTGAGTTTCCTAGTGAGACATGGACTGCGACTCCAGCTGCTAAGCCATCCTTTACTCCTCCTTCCCAGCCTGTCTAACATCTCATGATGAACTAATGTTCTTTCAAAAACTTCCATTCTGCTAAAACCAGCCAGGTAGTTTCTATTGTTGGCCATTCACTGCTTCTCTAGGACAAAAGGTTTACAAGCTCTGGACCCTTTCTGAGAAGACTGATTTGGGCACTGAGAACCGCCGAGGGCCTTTTAACAAAGCAGCCCCTGAGGTACAGCAGCGTTCACTGGAAAGGGAAGAAGGAGGAAGTTGGGGGATGTGGACTGAAGTTCTGATTCTGGCATTGGGAACTGTGTGACCCCAGCTATCTGATGTGGAGAAAGCTCAGATCACTGTCTATACAATCAGAGTAACACCTTCAAAGGCTGCTTTGAGGATGAAATGATGTATAGCCACTGTCCTGACAAATGAAATGTGCTTAGATGTGTCTGCAGAAGTCAATAATGATCCAATTAAAACCTACTCACATAGGCTCTCAGAGCTGCAAAGTTCAAAACAAGTTGGGGGTGGGAGGGAAGAGCAAGGCAGCATGGTGAATGGGCAAGGTATCAAGGCTTGAAATCAAAATGGGGTCTAAGTCTGGCTTTGCCACTGATTCAGTGTGCAAAATCCACCTGTGAAAGAAGGCAGATCCTTGACCCTGCCTGCTTTGTAAGACTGCAGAGGGGATGAAATGAATAGAAAGGCTGCTGGAAGGCATAAGCCTATTAGAAGAATAAAGTCATTGTGAGATGCAACAGCAAAAAAGATAAACCAACCAACCTAAAAAGCCAAACCTCGCAGAGCTGTCTCATGAATGAAAACAACACGCAGAGCCTGCAGGTACAGGTCGGGGTGCCCATTCACCCCACCACACACCCCAGGCAGGGACTTCTGCGGGCATTATTGTTTGCATAGAGTGGCATAGAGTGGGAACAAAGAGGCCTGGCTGGGCAAATGTGAGGCAAAGGCGGACTGGGGCGGGTAGCTGAGCACCTTATCAGCTTCTGCTAATGAACACCTGAAGCTCAGCTAGTGATGACACTGCAAACCAGAACCTTTCTTTCCTGAGAACCAGCCTCACCCTTGGTTGCAGCTGATATTCTGACAGATCTGTGCTACCATCGTCACTAGAATGAGGATCCTGTCACAGAGCTCAGAACCTCAGGAATGAGCAAGATGTGGGGCGTGAGGGGGCAGGGGAGCTGTGTGCCCTGGAGGGGGAACTTACAAAGCACCTAACTGAACACAGAATCCCGGGCTTCCCCTGGAAGCCAGGGATTCTTTTCTCCTCTAGCCTTCTCTCTTAAAGGCACAGTGCTCAGTTTTTCATCTTGGGACCAGATGACAACAGCCTGTTCTCAGGATGGTGAAGGCATCAGCAAGCCGTGCTAAAAGGCTGAAGAACCCGCTTACTGCTGGGTGCAAACCAGTCATACTGCCCCAGGCACTGGCTAAAATGAAAAGTGAGTCCTGAAGTTGTTTGTTTATTTGTTGGGACAACAATTTGCAAACAATGCAAACTTTTTTTCAAGGAAGAAACCTTGTTAGTAGGAACTCCCAGAAAATTGGACACAGAGGTCTGCAGCTGCATCAGTGACACCAGCTAAAAGCCCAGGGCCTGGTGATGAGGCCAGGTGGCAGCAGTCCCACCTCACCGATGAGGAAATGGGCTGGGGGTCGCTTCCTCACTCTGCTGGGAGGCCCTGAGGAAGCCTGGCACACAGGCGGTGGAAGCTCTGAAGGCACCAGATGCTGGGGAAAGAGGGCTATACTGATTCCCCGCCCATCCTGAGGGGGCTCCTGCAGGGAAGGCACTGTTCAGACTCCCAGGAGAGGGCTCTGCATGGGTCCAGCGCTGGAACAAATGTGGCCTGGGGCTCCTGAACACCTAATCACTCATGGGAGTTGCACAGGACTCACACTGGACTCTTGCAGAGCCTGTGGGGAGATGCCCAGATGTCTCTGACTTAGCAGATGCCCTGAGGACGAGAGCCAGGCGTGGTTTGCTCTGTTCCACAGTGGAGGCAGGTGCTGGGCACCTGGGCAGTACGACTCGTCTCCACCCTCAGTGAGCAGCTCTTCCGTCAGCCTTTCAGTCCCACACAGCAGCGAGGCCAGCCTCTGTGGAGGGGTCTGGCTGCAGCTGGTCCCTTTCTCTCAGCAGGGTGCCACCTCCCACCTTCCCCTCCCCCTCCTGGAGTTAGCACCACTTCCTGAGAAAAGCTTGTTGTGCTCCATCTCACTGAAGTCTAAATGCCCACCCAGGAGAAAGAAGAGAGGAAACTAACACTACTGATTGAAGCACGTGGTCGAGGGCAGTTGCATGTTTGAATCCTCCCAAGATCCTGGGAGTCCTTGTCATTCTTATGTCACAAGCCATGAAGCCAAACGCGCAAGAGCCCTGCCCCATTCAAACCCACATATTCTGGCTCCCTGTATCCATGGCTCATCTTGAACTTGATGTTGCCATTCCAAACGCAGCTTGGCGGGCAGTAAAACACAGTCGCAAAAGAATCAAGTTGTAATCACAGATGTTCATGTAACCTTTGATTTGCTCCATGATAACTTATCAAGGCGGGACCACTGAGAAGAAATGGGATCTGGTATTCTCCACTACTGGTTTTCTCGCGTTAGAACCTTGGTTCCCAGCGGAATGCCTGGGCATCCGAGACATCCGAGGTCCCATAGGGAACTCACAGGACACTGCCGTTGTTTTATATTTTGGTGGAAACAGTGGTATTCAGCATCTATCAGCACTCCAGGAACTACTAGTTGGAGGAAGTTCAGTTTTTATATTGGATTATACTACACTAGAGGCCCAGTACACGAAAATTCATGCACTCAGGGGCAGGAGGTTGTGGGGGAGGGGGAGAAGGGGTGTTCCTCAGCTCAGCCTGCACCCTCTCACAGTCCGTAGCCCTCAGAGGATGTTGACTTTCAGCTTAGGCCTAAGCCACAGTCTGGCCTTCCTCTGCAGGAAGTGACCAACAGGCCGATCAGAGGACAGCACAGGCCTGTGAGTGGCCAGCCCTGCCTCCCAGTTGCCCCTCTGCTGCCCCCAGTCACCATCCCCTCCTTCTACCCATTGGCACATGCCATGGCTGACCTGGCGCCACCCACTCACTGCCCCTCCTCCCCCACCTGCCACTAGCTCTTTCTTCTGGTCTAGGAGCACCATGAGAAAATTACTGAGACTAACTGCACCATGAGAATGTTTGGGAACCTGTGTTCTACAACATTCTGTGTACTCCCCTCCCTCGTCCATAAATTACAAGTTCTTTAAAAGCAGGAGTCCCATTATACTGGTAAATACTTTGGTTTCCCCTCAACATAGTATTTGGTTTGCTGTAGATGCTTTTCAGTATGTATTCCTAGTTTAAAATAAAAGACTGAACCTGCCATGAGAAGCCCTTGCAGACCCACAGACGTCCAGTGAGGTGAGAGGGACATGGGGATGTCTCACTCTGCAGCTCACAGGTCCCAGCTGTGGCCAGAGATGTGTGGCACCTTCTTACTCCTAGAGAATTAAGACACTTTTCTGGGCTCTCTGATCTCAAACGTCATGCCCTCAGACAGGAGAATAATGCATGTATAGAGTGTGATAACTGCCTGGTGTTATCTGTTGACTTAGAAATGCATTGTCCTCTCCAGTGCTCTATGTGACTACCCACCATATGGACGTACTATTAACCCCTCATAAAAAGAGACCTCTCCTTGGAGGGGTGTGGATTCTTCCCGGCCGGCCACCACTGGGAGCAGCTGTCTTGCCTGTGTAGATAAGTTCCTCCTATTAAAGTTTGAATAAGGCCACACGCCAATTCTTTTTTTTTTTAAATATATTTTATTGATTTTTTACAGAGAGGAAGAGAGAGATAGAGTTAGAAACATCCATGAGAGAGAGACATCGACCAGCTGCCTATTGCACATGCCCCACTGGGTTTGTGCCCGCAACCAAGGTACATGCCCTTGACAGGAATCAAACCTGGGACTTTTCAGTCCGCAGGCGGACGCTCTATCCACTGAGCCAAGCTGGTTTCGGCCAATTCTTTAAAATTGATCCTGAATTTAGACGTTTGGGGCTTTCCCCCAACAGGTTTGTTTTTTTTTGTTTTGTTTTGTTTTTTTAATATAAGTTTTTATTGATTTTTTACAGAGAGGAAGGGAAAGATAGTCAGAAGCATTGATGAGAGAGAGACATCGATCAGCTGCCTCCTGCACACCCCCCACTGGGTATGTGCCCGCAACCAAGGTACATGTCCTTGACCGGAATCAAACCCGGGACCTTCCAGTCCGCAGGCCTACACTCTATCCACAGAGCCAAACCAGTTTCGGCTCCCCCAACAGGTTTTGAATTCAAATGAAGATATAAAATTTAGGTATAAATCACTTCAAACTTCTCTAAAATTAGGGGACTTCTTTGACCCTGAGGTTGAGATCCTGTTCTATTTAAGCTCAATCTATTCTCATGTCCTTGATCTCCATCATTCTCTCCAGGCTCCAAAGGCTGACCCTACCTCAGGGCTCTCAACATGCAGGGGAGGGTTCGAGATGGTGGGCAGCCTCAGAGTTCAAGTTCTAGCCCCTGGGGATCCCCAGCTGGACATCTCCAGGGGTTACAGGCTGCTTCTGTGTCTGCTGACCAGGAGAGCATTAGATGAACTGGTTGCTTAGTAACAGCTGTGCCCCACTGCCAGGGGAGAGCAGGGGATATGTGTGTCAGTATGAGGCTGGCATTCTAATCTCAGGCATGTGACCGTCTTCTGTGTGAGTATCTCAGGACAGGGCTGGCAGGAGGGGACCCACCCAGGCACCTGCTCCCACGCAGCTCCCGTTCTAATAAACTGTAGATTACATCAGTAACCCCCCAAAGCCATTGGAAACCATGTTCATGGAACTGTTTTTAAAACTGGCAAGTGGTGCCGAAACCGGTTTGGCTCAATGGATAGAGCGTCGGCTTGGGGACTGAGAGATCCCAGGTTCGATTCCGGTCAAGGGGCATGTACCTTGGTTGCGGGCATATCCCCGGTAGGGGGTGTGCAAGAGGCAGCTGATCGATGACTCTCTCTCATTGATGTTTCTAGCTCTCTATCTCTCTCCCTTCTTCTCTGTACAAAATCAATAAAATATATTTAAAAAAAAACAACAACAAAAAAAAAACTGGCAAGTGGTAATGGTGGGACTGCTCTGTAAAGACCAAGAATTTTGCAACAAGGAATGGATGTATTCCTGCTTGGAGCTGGGGTAGGAAGATAGGGATCTGGGGCCGAGAGGAAACTCCCATCCTGCATTTCTGCAGGGCCAGGAAAGGAAATAACAGAATGTTTTTCTGTTCGTTCAGTGCGTGAAGGTTAAATAGTCATCAAGGTATTATGAGTAGAACTGGCCAAATTGTTCTAATTAGCTCACTGAACAACTGGGTGCCTTTTATATACAGGTCAGTTTCTTCAGGGGAAGGGGGGAGAGGCAAGGATTACATCAAGTAGTATAGGTGTGGGGCGGGTAAACCCCAAACCCTCCTCAAGGATTTCAAGCCTGAAGAATGGACTTGAAAGTTAAAGCACTCAGAGTAGAAAAACAATAAATAAAAAATTTAACAATAAGTAACGCACCAGAATAAAGTCACCAACTGTCCTCTCCTCAGTAACCTCTCTGTTCCACAGAAAAGGACTCCGGTCTTTGCAGCTCACCCCTCCCTTAGTTGTTTTCCCGCCCATTTCCCCCTCAAACACCAGTTTGTAAGGCTTCTTATCCTTATCTTATTGGTTATCTTAAGCCAGTGTGTTTGGGCAATTACCCTTAAGGTTCTCAAACAATAGCTTTGGTGTTCAGGTCATTTTTTCTCCTTTCATTCCCAGGCCCCAAACAATCATTACAATGAAAGTCCCAGAGAGTCTGCAGTTCGCCCCAAAACCGATTTTTAAACACCGGCAAACACATACCCTGCATTTGTGATGGACACACGCCCAGCGAGTCAGCAGTCCTGGAGCCACAGCTGGGAAAGCTGCCTCAAGGTGGTGCCCCTGGCCTGCTGCAGGGGAACCTCGTCCTCCTTGGGGGACACAGCTGAACCTCACCATCCAAAGTCAGCAGAAGTGTCATACACCTGAAAGACCCCGCTCTCAGTGGCCCCCCACCAGTGAGCACCAGCCCCCCCACAAAGCACTTCTCCCCAAATGCCCCATTCTGCTGCTCTCCGTGGTTGCTTCCCACGGGCAGCATTCACCTCCACACAGACCTCTGCTAGTACAGGTTGAGTATTCAGTGTGGATGAACCTGAGGAAGGTGACAAGGATTGAGACTTCTTGTGACTCCTGTTCCTGCAATCCAGTCCCAGCTCTGCCACTACCCATTTCCCCACCTGCGAAGTGAGGGGACTGGGCTAAAGCAGCACCTCCCAATGCGCTTCTGTATCACCAGTTCTGGAGTGTTCACTGCTGTGTCAGATGCAAGGGGATTCCAGCCAAGCCAAGATGTTTGGAAAGCGCTTGTTAAAAATGTTAAGAGGTTTCAACTCCATGCTCCATCCCCATTCCCAGCCTAGATCTCATTCCTCACAGTCCCAGGAGAGAACAGACGTGCCCATGACCACCCTTGCCTCAGATGAGTCTGTGTTTCTGTTTGGATGGTTTTTATTTATTTATTTTATTTTTAAATACATTTTATTGATTTTTTTACAGAGAGGAGGAGAGAGGGATAGAGAGCTAGAAATGTCGATGAGAGAGAAACATCGACCAGCTGCCTCTTGCACACCCCCTACCGGGGATGTGCCCACAACCAACATACATGCCCTTGACCAGAATCGAACCTGGGACCTTTCAGTCCGCAGACCTACGCTCTACCACTGAGCCAAACCAGTTTCGGCTGGATGGTTTTTAAAGCTATTTTAAGTGCCCAGCTATGTAGGCACATGCACAATAAATTGAATTTGCAAGCACCTCTTCATAAGGAAATGGTTTGTCTAATACGGCACTTCCTTGAACCATCAACATTTACATAAATCTCCATGGAATCAACAAGGAATGATCCCCAAATTATCTGACCGTTCTCTTTTAGATGAAAGCATGTTGGAGAAGCGGGAAAGCTGTGTTTTGGATCAGAATCTAGAGTGTGCCTCCGAGTATAACATCCCATGAGTTATATTCCTTATATGGTACCTTGCTAACTAAATAGCCAATATGCATTTATGTGGGGAATGTAGGATCAGATTGGAGATGAGGGCTCAGAGGGGCTCTGATGCTAAGTCAGTTGGTGTCCCCTGCTGTGACAGGCTGAATGTCACCATGAGAAAAAATGACCTGAACACCAAAGCTATTGTTTGAGAACCTTAAGGGTAATTGGGTGTCTGAAGGAGAGGATTCCCAGTATATCTGCTTCTGTACCCTTTGAATTTAGAATTGGGCAACTGCATTAGCAATTCAAAAATGAATATTGTAGAAAAAAAACTACAATCTTTATTCAAGCTGCCCTCCAGATGGCCTCAAGAGAGGAGAGCACGTTAGCATTTCTAAAAGCTATAATTCATGGAAGGTAGGGATATGAAAGCACCTCACATGTTGGGGAGCACATGCTACCTACACTCCATCACATCAAACCTTTAAGCTGATGAGTAGAAAAGAAAGAGGTATGGTAAACTGCTCAGAAAATATCTCAGCAACTAGACTTGTAAATAACTCACTGCAAAATTCAAACAGAGGTGCTTTTGCCAACTGCCGATATGCAAACAATATTCTAAAGGTCTACACTGTGTGAATACTGTGTCTTTAAAAAATATCTAACATCCTTTCCAGGCTATCTTATCATTAAACATATATATGCCTACATACACACACACACACACACACACACACACACACACACACACACACACACACCCCCCCTTTTTAGAAGTTATCAAATGCCTAGATAACTCAAGGCATTTGAGACTTCTATACCTTGCCCACTGCTTACCTCTCCAAAGGGATTCTCCACTTTCCTTCTGCTAACTCCTCAAGGGCAAACAGGTTCAGCCTCCCTGGGCACTTTCCCGCTCTCATACCTTTGCTCCTGCCTCCCTAGTCCTCATTGTGTCAACACCCTCTCCAAGGTCCAACTTAACTCCCATGTTCTCTGAGACATCTTCCCTGGGGACCCCATGCCTCAGGTATCTCTCTTCTAATACTTGCTGCCCGAGTCAGTTATAACTTCATGAGACTTTATTATATAACACCTGGAATTCTTAGCCATATTTTGAATCAACATTTAAAAAATTTTGAAACTCAAACACTGGTGTAATACTGAAGCTCCCAACCACCTGTGTGAGCTCTATAACTATGAACAAATTCCCGCAAACCTTCCAGGATTCAGTTTATTTTTGTTTTTTATAAAAGAGGAATAACGATAGTATCTACCTCAAAAGGCTGTTATGAGGATTAAATGAAGTAATTAGCACAATGCATAGCATAGTCAGTGTGTAATAAGTGCTAGTATCATTAATCAGATGATGAAACCCTTTAGAACAATCAGGTACCATATCTACTTCTTGGTGTCCTACAATGGCCTAGCTAGCTGCACAGTGGTCGGCAAACTCATTAATCAACAGAGCCAAATATCAACAGTACAACGATTGAAATTTCTTTTGAGAGCCAAATTTTTTAAACTTGAACTTCTTCTAATGCCACTTCTTCAAAATAGACTTGCCCAGGCCATGGTATTTTGTGGAAGAGCCACAATCAAGGGGCCAAAGAGTGGCATGTGGCTCTCGAGCTACAGTCTGCCGACCACGGGCCTAGCACAGTGACCATTTTCAATAAATCTTTATTGCTTGAAATTTACCCAACAAGGGAAAGAGAAAAAAATCAGAAGAGGGAAAGTGAAAAGGATACTTAATTATAGTTTTCAAGGACATAAAGGGTTAATTTAACAAAGGACACAAATATTAGGTTTTTTGTTTCCTTAAAGGCAGAAGATTAGACATGGGCTTAAATTTCATTAACCTTAGCTGGAACTTTGCGATGATGCCAATGAAGCTATAGCAGAGAATGTTGGCACAGGTAGGGAAGCCAGACCAAGGACTGAGTCTGACCGCAATGCTCTACCACTTATTTGGATAAGTAACTTTACCTCTTTAAGCCTCAGTTTCTTTATCTATAAAATGGGATCATAACAGAATCAACATCATTGGAGAGTTGTGAGAACCATGTTAGCACATGCCCTGTCCAATTAGAGCTGAGCAACTATATACTCATTTTATCTTTACCAATTAGATTGGCTCCATAAAGACCAGTGTTTGAGTTTCAAAATTTTTTAAATGTTGATTCAAAATAACTTGTGTTGAAGTTCCCTTATATGATGGCAAAGGGACTTTGCATTTGTGATCAAGTAAAAGATTTAGAGACGAGGAGATGATCCTGGAGGGCCTGATGTAATCACAGGTCCTTATAAAAAGGAGGCAGATCAGCATGGACGTTTAGAATTTAGAAGCTCGGTTTTTAAAGATTTACTTTGTCATTAAACAATCTTTTTCATGATTTATATAAATTTTATATTTCACATAAAAAATAAGAATGCTCTTCATACATGATATAGGAAATTAAACAGAAAGGGCATGATGCAAAATAAGATGTATGGTATAGAAAGAAGAGCATAAATGTTTATTTGCTTGTATTTATGTAAAACACTCTGAAGGGAACACTGCTAACAGGGACATTGGTTGCATCTGGGGAGGAAAGTGGGTGTCTGAAGGAGAGGATTCCCAGTATATCTGCTTCTGTACCCTTTGAATTTAGAATTGGGCAACTGCATTAGCAATTCAAAAATGAATATTGTAGAAAAAAAACTACAATCTTTATTCAAAAAGGACAAAATAACCCTTACAATGCCTTTGGGTGGACGTGGGGGCCTAGGTGTCCGGAGGGAGGGAGAGGTTGGACAAGGACTGGGCTAAGCAGCAGCATGACAGCCCTGGCCCGCTGCCAGCAGACACAGGAGACGCGATAAAGAGCCTATAAATCATCTGATAAAACACATAATCATGGCCTTGCCTCTGATAGGGGAGGCTTGTTTTCCCTTTCTTGTAATACAATAGATTGATGGACTGTCCAGAAATTCAGATATTGCAGTCTCACAGACTGGTTGGCTTAGAAGTTGGACAGGTGCCAGGGCTGCCTCTTAGTAGCTGTGCAAACTCAGATAAGAGAGTTAACCTCTCAGGGCTTTCGCTTCCTCATCATGACAATGCGGACAGTAATATCCTGAGAAGCGAATAAAGATAACTTATGTGAAGTAACTGCTGCCAGTTCTCACCCATATGTGTTAGCCCCTTCAACTCGAGATAAAGACCCCGGAAGCCAGCCCAGGGGGAGACATCACGAGCTCCCTGGTCGCTGCTCCCTACCAAAGAGAAACTTCCTCTGCATAAACACCAACCACTCCCACCCCTCCCGGAGTTAGTTCTCAGCCATGAGCAAAGAAAGCTTGGGAGGGGGGAAGAGGGGGGGGGGGGGGAAGTTACTCAGGCTTCCATCACCCTAGTCCCAGAAGCTGAGGCAATTCCAGGTCCAGTTTGGGGTCCGTTCATTCCAGGGAGATCTGACCTTGGGACTAAACCTGCCAGCCACTGAGCAAGGGGTAAGGGGCAGGCAGAGGAGAATGCAGGAATGTAACCCTAGTATGGCACTACTGCCTTCCCTTTCCCAATTTCCCGCTTCCCAATTTAGAATTTGGGAGCCTGGGGAACAGCACTTATATGTTTAGTTTGGTTTTCATAACCACAGAAGTACCCATGAAGCCACCCAACATGCAAACTAAGCTAAAGGACAGTATTAGTCCTACCTCTACGTAGCTCACTAGAAATTCCCCAAATAATTATAGGCATCATTTATCTGCAAAGTTAGATTACTGCCTCCATTTTATAGATGAGGAAACTGAGGCTCAGAGATAATACATCTTACCTGTGAGAGGTCACAGAGCAAACAACTGAGTCAGAATTTGAATTCAAATCTGAGTGCCCATATGCTTTCAAAGGCGGCTCTCAAAGTGAGTGCCACACTAAGAGTCTGAGAGCTGCACCAGCTCACTGTCACCTACAGGGCGGGTAGCTTTCCCAGCAGTTGGTGTCCCCTGCTGTGACAGGCTGAATGTCACCATCCTAATCACAGAACTGGTGAATGATTCCTCACATGATGGCAAAAGGGACTTGGCAGATGTGATTAAGTTAAGGATCTAGGAATGAGAGATGATCCTGGATTACCCAGGTGGACCCGATGTAATCACAGGGTCCTTATTAAAAGGAGGCAGGGGATCAGCCTGGGTGTTAGGAGATGTGGTATGTAAGCAAGAGGCTGGAGTAATACGAGAAAATCACCAACAAATACAGACAAGCTGGTGTCTAGAAGCTGGAAAGGGAAAGGAAATGGATTCTCCCCTCAAGCTCCTAGAAGAAATGCAAGCCTCCTAGCACTTTAAATCCAGACTTCTCAGCTCCAGAACTGTTAAGAGAATAAATCTGTATTTTTTTAAGCCACCAAGACTGATCATTTGTTACAGCAGCAACAGGAAATTCACAAGCCTGGGATGCTTTGTGTCAGAGGGGGGTCAAGTTCCCCAAATGGCAGCTAGCACAGGGTGCACTGGCTCACTGGAGGAGCCACACCTGCAGAGCCACAGAGAGGCCTGGTGGAGGAAAGTGCCCAGGGACAGACAAGGACACCCCCGACTGTCACTCAGTGAAGGCATAGCAGTGACTGGGGACTGTGGGCCCCACAGAAGCCGGCCCTAGACGGAAAAGGGGAGGTCAGGCTTCAGGGCCCTCGCCCCTCCACCGCGGACAGCCAGCTGTGAGAAATTTCCCTGCACCCCCACTGGATGGCCTTTCCCTCCCAGACCCGATATCCCCTCTGGGGCAGCCTCAGTCATGTCCAGAAGGGTGGGAGCCAGAGTTACATAAAAGAATCTAGATGTGGACCACAGGGGAGACCTGAGGGCCATTACCTTCCAGCCAGGCAAACATTGCCTCCATCTGCTTCCTTGCTACAAGCCAATGCAAACCAGGAGGGCAGGTGGGAATAAGAAATATATTTGGCCAAACCAGTTCAATCTTAGGAGTTATGAGATGGCGGTGTCCTTCAGCAGGTGAGCCAGGAATGACACTTGGCTCACGTGGCAACTCTCTGGAGTGTCCTTTGACGTGACCACTGGGGGAGTGAACATTTTTATATTAAATGTGCTGTATACTAAAATAAACACAGGTCCATGTGAAACCAAATACAAATGTTACATTAATTTTTAAAAGAAGAAATTTCTGACTATGGGCCACGTGCAAGATACTCCCTCTGATTCCCAAAGTATGCCTTCGCTTTCCTCTGTTCTTAGCAAGTATTTCAAAAGAAAGTCTGAGAAGCCTGGTTTAGGGAAAAGGGCCAATGCTGGAGCCTTCCCAACTGAGTTCAACTCCTAGCACAGCCGGCAAGTGACTAGCTGTATAATGTTAGTTATGATACTGTAAAATATTATGCTATATATTAACATATAAGTGAAATCATATGGTATTTGTAACATATATAGTATATAAACATATATGATGTATTACATGTTACCTATAATAATAAAAGGGTAATATGCTAATTAGGATATCTTCTGGACATCCTTCCTGATAAAGCCCGGACTAGAGGGAAGCCAGCCAGGGTCCTGGGTGCCTGCAGGCAGGTGCCAGAGGGAAGCCGGTGCCAGAAGCCCAGAGAAGGAAGGCCTACTCTTGCACAAATTTTCATGCATCAGGCATTTAGTATAACATAAAGTTATATAAAATGACATGTACACTTTGTTCATGAATATTATGCCAGTCACTTCTCTGGACCTCAGTTCCCTTATCTGTACAATGGACATGAGAACGAGTTTTGATGAAAAGCTTCCTGCACGCAGAAAGGGTCATTCTGGATCCCAGGACCTGGAGGCAGAGCACAACGCTGCTGAGCAGCGTGCCCCTCTCAGCTGCCTGTGCAGCCTCCTCAAAGGACAGTTGGGGGTTCTAAGTCATTTCTGGAAGCCTCTGTGTTTATTTTTATTTTTTTCAATTATAGTTCATATTCAATATATTTTATATTAGTTCCAGAGGCACACCACAGTGATTAGGCAATTATATAATCTATGAAGTGATTTCCCAGATAATTCAGGTTACCACCTGGCAACATACAGTTATTACAATAATATTGACTCTATCCCCTATGTGAACTTTATATTCCCATGACTATTTTGTAACTGCCCATTTGTACTTCTTAGTCCCTTCACCTTTTTCACCCAGTCCCCCAAGCCCTCTCTCCTCTGGCAACCCTTAGTCTGTCTTTGCATCTTTGAGTCTGTTTCTTTTTGATTATTTTATTTTTTAGATTCCACATATAAGTGAAATCATATGGTATTTGTCTTTGTCTGCTTCATTTCACCTAGCATAATACCCTCAAGGTCCAGCCATGTTGTCTCAGATGGTAAGATTTTATTCTCTTTTATGGCCGAGTGTGCATGTAAGATGGCTTTTTTATGCATTCATCTATTGATGAGCACTTGGGTTGCTTCCATATTTTAGCTATTGTAAATAATACTGCAATGAACATAGGGGTGAATATATTTTTTTCAAATTAGTGTTTTGGATTTCTTCAGATGTACACCTACAAATGGGATTGCTGGGTCATAGACAGTTCCATTTTTAATTTTTTGAGGAAATTCCATACTGTTTTCCACAGTGACTGCACCAATCTACATTCCCACCATCAGCACACAAAGGTTCCCTTTTTCTCAACTTCCTTGCCAACACCTGTCATTTGTGGATTTATTGGAGATAGATAGTGAAGATTTGATGGAAGGTGGAGCTCCAGAATAAACATCGTACAAGCTATTACACTGAAATACACACAGTCCCTGGGCCAGTATCCAGCCAGCACACAATCGTCCAGGTAATCACACTAGAGGTGGAAGACATGTATTTCTCAGTTGGTAAAGAGCTGCTACCCTGAGATTCCTATCATTCAAGAACTCTCCCACCACCCCATGGTCCAGCATTTGAAGGGTTGGCAGCCACACAGTCAAGACTCTACTCCAGCTCCAAGGTGGCTTCTGTGCCCATGGGTTGGTGCCTGGCCATACTGGATGGGGAAATATTTTAAATTGCTCCCACCTCTCCCCCACTGCAGACAAACACAAATTAGGAGTAATCCACAGCATATAGTATTTAAAGGAACCCACATTTTGTCAGAACTGAGTACTGTCAATGGAAAAATTGCACACAAAAAGTGGGGTGTTGGTAGGTATGTACCATGTTGATCTGGAAGTGATACATAAGTCTATAATTAGGGTTAAAACAGATCAACGTTGAAAATGAAGGGGAAAGGGAAGAATCTTGGAAGAACAGAGTATAGGCACATCTGGGGATTGGAGGGCAGGGATGAGAGAAGAGGGCAGGAGAGGGTGAGAAACTCTTCTGTGGAGCCCAGGGAATCTAGCTCTCCACTCTATTAAGTAAAGTGAGATGCCCAAGAGCCCTCTTTGTCACTCCGTATAGCCATCAGTCATTGGCGCTCAGGTACTAGGGCTGGGGATAGGAAACAACAATGTTCTGTCCAGTATCTTCAGCAAGGATGCTCTCTCCTCAGCAGGTGCTGGGACAGCCAACAACAGCATCACACACCTGTGTAGACCAGTGGGTCTACTGCTTGAGGAAATCACTGTATGGTCCAAATGCCCTTATATATAAAATGAGATGAGGGGGAATCTGAGGTTCATTGAATGAGGACTGTCAACTGTAAATGTTAGCCTTGTATGAGGTTGGAGATGCACTGTGGATGAATGACATACATTTAAAGCCTCAACACAAGAAAAAGAGAAAGGGGGGGGGGCGTGCATTAGAAAATGCAGGAGACTTGAAAGATATCATTGCCAGTTCTAATAGAAGGACTGTTTGGATCCTGTTTTGAGAAGGCCAACCATGAGAAAATATTTTACAGACAATCCAAGAAATCTGAATCTGGGCGGTATAGTGGATGGGAACAGAAAATTCCTGCTAACTGTTATGGGTCCAACAAAATGGCACAGAGACTGAGAAAGAAGGGAGAGGGAAAGGGATGGAGGAAAGAAAGAAAGAAACTAACAGATGCTAGCTTGGGCACTTATGGATAGAATATCATATACGTATTTTGAATGGTGAACACTATTTTAAGTTTTGCAGGAAAATAAACAAACTAAAAATTAAATTAGGAAAATAAGTTATTTATAACAGCATCAGAGAGGAAAAATACTTAGAAATAAATTTAAGAAATGTGTAACTTGAACTCTAAAAACTAAACAACGTTGCCGAAAGAACTTAGAGAAGACTTACGTATTAGAAAGACATCCTGTAGCCATGGACCAGAAGACTTAATGGTGTTAAGATGCAGCCCTTGACTGTCAGCGGGGAGGGTAGGGAGATATGGGGGAGATAAGAGATCAACCGAAGGACTTGTATGCATGCATATAAGCAAAACCAATGGACGAAAAACTCTGGAAGGGGGAGGGGAGGGCATATATGGGCGTGGGGGGGGGGCAATGGAAAGATATGTACAGATATAATACCTTAATTAAAAAAGATGCAGCACTTTCCCTTTTCGCTGCTCCTCTCTTTCCTCCACAGGCATACATCCCCTAACCCTAAGGAACCCCATAAGACTTGCAACGAGGGGAGCAATGGGCAGCAGCAGCTCATCCTGGCCTAACCCCCTGAACCTGTCTCCAAAGCCCCCTTTTCTATGACTTCCCTGTGAGCCAAAGCAGCTCAGCCTAAGTACATTTTTGCTGTGGTCAATAAATTCTTGATTGCTTTTCTACACTTTGTCTCTTAAGTGAAATCTTTCCCTCAAGAAAACAAGGACCAAAGTTTCCTTGTCTTGCTGGTAACAGTACCAGTAGGGCCCCATTCTATTGCCATGGCAACCCAAAATGTTTCCAGATGTGACTGCTGGGCGGGCGGAGGGCGTCAGACTCATCACCTATCTTGACTGACTGTCCTACCTCTACACATGTTTAGCTGCAAAATAATATTGTGTGTGTTTATGTGTTTTCACAAATTTGCCTGGTGGCAGAGGCAATTGGCATGTTCCAGCATCTTGGAGAGGGGTCAGTGTGTGTGTGTGTGTGGGGGAAGATGCAGCACTACACAAATTGATATATAGATTCAACACAATTCCCATCAAAATTTTAGCTGCCTTTTTTTCATATAAATTGGCAAGCTGATCCTAAAATTCATATGGAAATGCAAGGCACCCAAAATAGCAAAAACAATGTTGAAAGATAACAGTTGGAAGGCTTGCACTTCGGGATTTCAAACTTACTACAAAATTACTATAATCAAGATGGTGTGGTATTGAGACAAGAATAGACAAATATATCAATGAAATAGAATTGAGAATTCAGAAATAAGCCCTCACACTGGTGGTTCATTGATTTCCAACAAAGCTGCCAAGACTTGGGAAAAGAATTCAATAGGGAAAGAATACTTCTTTCAGCAAGTATTGATGCTGGAACAACTGGATATCCACATGCAAAGAATGAAGTTGGAACTCTGCCTAATACCCCTATGAAAATTAACTCAAAATGCATCAAAGACCTAAAGTGATAAAACTTTTAGAAGAAAACAAAGTAAAACTTTGAAAACTGTTTTGGTAGATTATGACAATGGTATCCAAAAATACCTGGATTTGAACCTTAGTTCTGCCACTATCTTTCTTTCCCTTTTTTGAAATAAACATATTCTCAAGATTTTATTGTTACAAAATAAAACAAAGTATGAAACTTAGAACTGGATCACTTGGCCCTTTCTCTTATTATCTGGTCCCAGTTCAAACGCTTACATCTCTTAACCATCAGCATTCTCTTAGATCTGCAGTTGGGCTCAATCTATTCAGGCCTCAGCAGTCTTTATGGCGTTAGCCTTTTTGCAGAAAATTGGCTTAGCCTGCCCACCATAGCCACTCTGCTTCCTGCCATAGTGCCACTTTCCCTGCGCATAAAGAGGACCCTTGCCGATCTTGTACTGTGTTACTCTGTGGGCCTGATGCTCGCCACACTTCCTACAGAAAGGCCAGGGGCTTTAGGAACGCTCGCCATGTTTGTGAGAGCCCTATGGGCATAGAGAGTTCTGCCACTTTCTCGCTATGGCCAAGCGGATGGCGTACTTTCCCTAAGCCTCAATGCAAATGAAGATACAATTAAACTCACCGGGTTGTTACAAGAGTTATATGAGATGATACTATCTTGGCATCTCCCAGAATATGAACTTGGGCAATATGAGTTATGGTTAGCCACATTCTTAGTAAAAAGAAATGTAGGCTACAGAGTGGAACCTACGTGTAAATTTGGGTGCAAAACTTTAAAATAATGTCATTTCAAGATTCAAAAAAGAAATTCCAATTTGCAAAGGGTAATTTTCATGGGACCTGTAGTGTAAAACAGTGTTTTAAAGATTTGAAGGGCCGAGACCGGTTTGGCTCAATGGATAGAGCGTCGGCTTGGGGACTGAAGGGTCCCGTGTTCGATTCCGGTCAAGGGCATGTACCTTGGTTGCGGGCATGTCCCCAGTGGGGGGTGTGCAAGAGGCAGCTGATCGATGACTCTCTCTCATCGATGTTTCTAGCTCTCTATCTCTCTCCCTTCCTCTCTGTACAAAATCAATAAAAATATATTAAAAAAAAAAAAAAAGATTTGAAGGTTCCGAAGGTAGCATGCTGGGCCAAATTCCATTGGAAAACATTGCTTATGGAGCAGCCAGCATTTTAAACATTTAAATTGGATGTCTTTATATAGGGTACCTCATTCCAGAGAACCACTAGCCCCACCATTCTCTCTGACATAATCCCAGGTGTACCTCATTTGTTTACATCACTGTCTGGCTCCTGGCGGTGATTAAGTTTCTGGACTCTATCTCAAACTCCATGAAATTTCTTTGTTCTCTTTTTTGGCTACCCAACTTCCTGTTTACAAAGGTATGGAAAGCCTCTTCTTTTTTCTTAAAGACTTTCCAAGTTATAGTATATATATATATATATATATATATATATATATATATTTCAGAAAGGAAGGGAGAGAGAAATAGAAGCATCAATGATGAGAATCATTGATTGGCTGCCTCCTGCATGCTCCCTACTGAGGATCGAGCCCACAACCCAGGCATGTGCCCTTGACTGGAATTGAACCCAGGACCCTCCAGTCCACAGGCCAATGCTCTATCCACTGAGCCAAACAAGCTAGGGCAGTAGTAGATTTTTTTAATCATTTAAAAATATTTTCAATGACTTCAAAAATATAGCGCTAAAGGACTTTAAGACATAACACAGACCAGCACTATCCCAACAGAAGTAAGCTAGAAATGAAAGCCATATGTGTGATTAAAAATTTTCTAATACCCACATGAAGAAAGTAAGAAGAAACAGGTAGAATTATATCTAATAACACATTTCCTTTACACACGATATATCCGAAATATTAACATATGGTTAGTATAAGAAGTTGAGATGTTTTCTATTATTCTTTCAAACTAAGTCTTTGGAATCCAGTGTGTATTGTGCACTTACAGTACATATCAATTTGGAATGGCTACATTTCAGGTGCTTGCTAGTCACATGTTACTAGTGGCTCTCAAACTGGACTGTGCAGGTACAGTCAGCCAATGACAAACAATGCAATTTAAGATTTTTAAGGAAAGAGTGAGGTTACTAGTATATAGGGAAAGAACATCTCCATTGGAAAGTACTGAAGTGGCAGAGTCTGAAGCTTCGGTGGTTATGGTGGTGACAGTGGTCATTTTGAAGCTTGAGATTAGATAAAACTGAGATCACATTATAATAGTGTAGACGGGGAATGTGGGTATTTGGGGCTTTTATTTCTGCTGTTTCTATTTCTGTCTTTCCTACTCCATAACGGGTAGAATTGAACAGCGATGAAGAAAAAGTGAACAAACAGGAGTAAAAAGTGGGCTGAGAGATCACAATCCCTAATTTTATCTCCGCCTCAAGCCCTGGCCCCATGGGTCAGTGTCCTGTGGTCTCCCGGGGCCGGGAGGATGCTGGGGGGACTTTTCCTGCTGCTCCCAACTTCTGAGGCAGCCTTCCCTATCTCCAGAGAACAGGCCTTCTGCCTCTGTTATTCAGTGAATGTTATGTTCTCTTAACTGTGATATTTTGGGTCTTTTTGGCAGGAGGTAGGATGGGCAGGGGTGGAAATACTCACAAATGTTCTTTGAACAAGGAACCAGTAAAGTACAGACATCTGGCCCTGGGATTTTGCTGGCTCCAGGGACCTCACTGTAAACTCACTAACACTAATTGCTTTCACGTCTGCTCCCATTTCTAGTGGAAATAAAATGCCTCTCTGGCTAATGGAAAATGAAACGTCCATTTGCTGTCTGTTTACCACATTACATAAGAGCGCTCTGTACACCACTCCTCCCCCTACCCCCCACCCTAAAATCCTTGAAGGACATGTGCACAAAGCCTGCAGGGGTTCCACATGGGCAGGGCAATGAGGCTCAGAAAGGATGTCTGCATTGCCACTAGGACAGCGGAACTCCTCAAGCCTAAACTAAAGGAGGGAGAAGGCAGGAAGAAGAGAGAACGACTGGAAAGGGAAGGAATCGTGCTTGTTTTTAATAAATGCTTCCAGGAATATTTTGGATCTCCCTACTTGCCATTAAATACAAGATCTGAAACTCAACCTCTGATTTCAGTTTGACTGCCAAAGAAGGAAAAATACAGGTCCAGCTGAAATTTGGGTTTAAGAAAATGGACTCTCAACCCATTTGGCCTAATACGGTTGTTCTTTAGAATGATTTACGGAAATTCACTGAGAAGGCTTCTTTGACAGTCCTGTCCTAGCTTGGCTGCCTATGTTTACCCCCATGCTAGAACTTATTACACAATGTGATAGCCAGTCCCTATCTCCCCAATGACCACTGGCAGGACCACATCTGACACATCCCATCCCAGGGTGCCTCGGGTCTCAGCAAATCAGAGGCGGAGCATAGAATGCTGGCTGTCTCTTCCCTCACCCCAGTGGTTTTAGTAACAGAACCACTCATTTTTACCTGGACCCATGGTTGGCAAGAGTTAAAACTACATTTCCTTATAGTTAAATGTGACCATGTGACTAAGTTCTAGCCAATAGGATGTGATGAAAGTGATACATAAACATCTCATGGTGCCATTTTCCATTTCCCTTTCTTGTGTGAATTCTGATGGGGTGAGGCCAAAAAGGACCATGTAGGCAAGGACAACACCATAGGGATGGTGGAGCAACAAGACAGAGGGTCCTGGATACTAGACACTGTGGAGCTGCCAAAATGCTTTCAGGGGGACTGTTATGTGAGAAAGAAATGTTTAATTTGGGTCTGGTTTATAGTAACTAAAATCATATGCTTAGGATTTATTTATTGAAGAGAAGACAGGAGGACACCCTTAAAACAGATAATCCCACTGTGATCGTTATTTTATGTGCCCAGACGTTAGGTCAGAGATTATCTGGGGTGTACCTGGATGAGAGTAACATGTGAATGGACAGACTGGACAAAGCAGGTTGGCCTCCCCAATGTGAGTGGCCCTCATCCAATCGGTTGAAAACCTGAAGAACAACAAAAAGCTGAGAGGAGGGAACTCCTCCTGCCTGACGGTTGAGCTGGGACATCAGTCATTTCCTGCCTTTGGACTCAAACTGAAATATCAGCACTTCTTGAGTCTCAGGCCTGCTGGCTTTTAGGCTAGAACTTATCCCATTGGTTCTTCTGTTTCTCAGCCTGTGGACCTGGATGGGAACGATACCAATGGCCCTCCTGGGCTCCCAACTTGCCAACTGCAGGTCTTGGGACTTCTCAGCTTCCATAATTGCATGACCTAACTCCTTGCAATAACTCTCCTCTTTTATTCTTGGCAACCAGAAGTCAGCTAAAAGGTAATGGTTTTGTTACTAGAGAAGAAGTGAAGGGGAGGAGGGAAAGAGCTAGGGATCTGTGCTCCACCTATGATTTGCCAAACTCTGGCAAGGCAAGGCACTAGAGATAGAATAGTGTGTAGGATGCAACCCTGACAACAGTCAGTGAGATGATAGATAAGGCATTGTGTAATTACACCATATATATAATTGGTTCTGTTTCTCTGGAGAACTCTGACTAACGGTTCTGGAGCACCAGCCTCCGACTCTTCCTGCCTCTTTTTGATAAAGAAGTTCACATCCCTAACTAGACTACAGAGCATCTTCTTCATCACCTTTCATCTCCACCTCCTTTTATGTGCTGCCTACTCCATGGCTGGATGCAGAGTAGCTCGCCTTGACCACACTGACTTAGAAACTTAAATAAAGGATCATATTAAGAACAAAGCCTTAAAAAAGAGAGAGAGAACAAAGTCTTTGTCATGTCTCTTTGAAGTATCTTTGAAACACCTGTTATAATGGCTGAGAAACCTGTCCAAAATGGCCAAGTTCAAAGGGTCTTTCTTAGAACCAAAACCTTTTTCAAAGCAGACATTGGTTTTTGTGTAAATACCTTCTGGGTAGCAAACTTTGAGGGAAATTAAGATCAAACTGTTATAGGACAGTAAGGATCTAGGAAAATTCCAAGGCAGGAGAAATAGAAAAAGAGACAAAACTAAATAAGGCCAAACAGTCTGGCCGCCTGCAGCCAGTTTGCAAATACCAAGTCCTTAACTTCCCCTAGCCAAGGATACTTGAGAGCAAATGGTTAATGTCTCTCTTCAAAGATTGGAGGGAGAGGAGGAGGAATCTTAATGCAACCAGAGAGTGCATAGCTTAAACCACCCCGGAACTCCCAAAAAAAACAGGGGAAGGAAGAGTGCAGTCTTATTTCACCCCACTGTTAAACAGAGAGACCAGCAGTCTTGGGATTTAATTGGCAGGTGCCAATTCTGGGAAAGCCATAACTAAGTGAAAGCGAGAGAGACTTTCAGAGTTAACCTGTACCAGGATATCTAGCAGAGGAATTTAAAAATATTTAGCAGAAAAGTATATAAATGCTAGCTACACTTCCACCCCCCTGGCTCTTCAGATTAGCTAAAAGCCCATGTGTGCATTATGCTGGATAATAGACTTGCTTGTCTTGCTTCTTTTAAAAAAAAATGTATTTTTATTGATTTCAGAGAGGAAGGGAAAGGGGGAGAGAGAGAGAGAAATGTCAATGATGAGAATCATCAATCGGCTGCCTCCTGCACGCCCCCTACTGGGGATAGAGCCCACCACCTGGGCATGTGTCCTGACCAGGAATCCAATTGTGATCACCTGTTTCATAGGTCAACTACTGAGTCACACCGGCTGGGCTTGCCCTTTAATAAATTTGCATGCTTTAATTTTTTGATAAATTGGCTTTATCACAATGCAATCATCTGGAGACACCCATTTGAATTCATTCCTACGAGCATGACAAGAATTGAGGTGGGGACAGCTTTCTCCCTCTGACTCTGGGGCTGTCCAGTAACACCTCTCTGGTGTCTGTGAGAGGCGCCTGTAACAAAAGGGGGCTCAGAGGATCAGCTATCACAACAGGATTTAGTCAGATGGTTTTTCCTGAGTCATTCAATTTCATCAGGAGAGGGTTGCAAACACATACTCTTTGTTTAAGGTAGATGGGGCTGAAATAAATAGAATGACTCCAATTCAACCACCTCTCTCCTCATACTCATCCAACCAACTCTCCAAAATTGCCCAATCAAGGTGCAGAAGTTCTCAGAATATTTCTCTTCTTGGGCCAGCTCCCAAAGGTTGGGAACATTTGGCTTTGCTCCCAGAAAAACTGTGATTTGGCAAAGGTATGTGAGCAATGTGCCCTTCCCTACCCAACGCTGAAGAGAGTGGCCAAGAGCCTTTGTCCTCCATATATTGTAGAAAGTGTTTATGAACTGACACATGCTCTATCCAGCCCCGGAAATAGCCACCTGATCAGAATACAATTGAGCATGACCTTGGGCCCCAGCTATGACAGGCAGAGGTTAATTTCCTTTCCTGCTTAGGACAGGACCCAGTTCCAATTATCTCACTTTGCCTAATTAAATTTTCTGCACTATATAGCAAGTGCCTTATCTTGGGCAGTGAGGCAAAAGCTTCCCCTTGTTCCTCCCAATGGTTTGAAGTGGAAGTTTGATAAGGGGCACATTTTGCTTTTAAAAAAAAAACAGCATTAATTGGGAACAGAAAGTACTTTTTCTAGTGGTGGCTATTCCAGTAAAAATAGGTATTTGCCTGTAGGGACCTCCGCATGTGACCTGGCAAGGGGAGGGGAAATAAAGTAGGTGAGTAAAGGAGCTTAGGTGAACAACTTAGGACCTGAAGGAAAGTAGGCCAGTGGGTCGAAATAAAATCCAGCCACAAGCAAACCAAAGTTTAATAAGCAGGAGATAATCTGATGCTGCATAGGCCCTCTAACTTCAGTGCTTCCATTGGCAACAGTGCCCAGTGCTCACCTGGTTATCAGCTCTGTAAGGATATCTGTTGGCCAGAAACCGGTTTGGCTCAGTGGTAGAGCGTCGGCCTGCGGACTGAAAGGTCCCAGGTTCAATTCCAGTCAGGGGCATGTAGGTTGGTTGTGGGCACATCCCCGGAAGAGGGTGTGCAAGAGGCAGCTGGTCGGTGTTTCTCTCTCATCGATGTTTCTAACTCTCTATCTCTCTCCCTTCCTCTCTGTAAAAAATCAATAAAAATATATTTTTTAAAAAAAGAAGAAAATCTGTTGGATGCATATCTTTGTTTACTTATATAGTTACTAGAGGGCTGGTGCACAAAATTCATGCATGGGGGTGGCCTTCAGCCCAGCCTGCACCCTCTCCAATCTGAGACCGCCTCGGGGGATGTCCGAATGCCAGATTAGGCTAGATCCTGGGCCTAATTTGGCAGTCAGACATCCCTCTCACAATCCAGGACTGCTGGCTCCTAACTGCTCCCCTGCCTGCCTGCCTGATCACCCCTAACTTCTTCCCCTGCCAGCCTGATCACCCCTAATCACCTCTGCCTGCTGGCCTGATCACCCCTAACTGCCCCTCTGCTGGCCTGGTTGCCCCCAACTGTCTCTCCTCCCCCCCGCCCCCTGCCAGCCTGGTTGCCCCTCATAGTCCCCCCTGCTGGCCTGGTTGCCCCTCACTGCCCTCCCCACCCCTGGCCTGGCTGCCCCACATAGCCAGCTGTTTGGTCATTTGGTTGCCCCTCACTGCCCCCCCTGCCAGCCTGGTTGCCCTACGTAGCATGCTGTTCAGTCTTTAATATGAGGGCATTCTGACCAATTTGCATATTACCCTTTTATTAGTATAGATTAATTTGAAATTACTTTATTGCTTTCTGGAGCAATTACATGTATTAGTTTTGTTTTGTTGGTTTTAAAATATTTTAATTGATTACAGAGAGGAAGGGAGAGGGAGAGAGAGCAGTGATGAGAGAAAATCATGGATCACCTGCCACCTGCACACCCCCTACTGGGGATCGAGCCCACAACCCAGGCATATGTCTTAACCAGGAATTGAACTGTGACCTCCTGGTTCTAGGCCGATGCTCAAACACTGAGCCACGCTGCCTTTTGTTTTGCTTTTTAATCAAGCAACTCAGAAAAATCTATAAAGGAGAATGAAACTCTAAATCCTACTATCCATCCAGCATCTATCAGGTTAGCTGACCCTAATTCAGTTATATCTTTATGCAAATATACAGCTGGGATGAGCGATAGATTTATAGGTAGAAATAATTTCAAAGGAATTTGCCACATACAAATTTTTAATTAAGATGATTTCATTGTTTGAACTTAAGAGATAAGAAACTGAAATAAAATTAACCTGCTGAGTTTCTGAAAAGATGCAGAGTTTTTGTCTGGCAGTATTCTGAAGGCAGGTGCATGTAAATGACATTGCAAAGCAGGTAACATAGGAAAATAAAATCCAAAACCTTAAGTGATCTGAAATGTTTGCCTTAGCTCTCTGGAGAGATTCCTGCAGATAAGGATAGGGAGCTACTCTGGACTCAGTCAGTGTTCTGGGAGCCCGGGCCCCTCCTCTGACAATGCGGCTGACTGGCCCTGTGTTAATATAGATTATCCATCCTCATAAAAAGGGAGCATCTAGCCATGAGTAAGTCTGATAATAACAATGAAGGTGGAAAAGAAGGGTGCTATTCACACAATATTATAAAGTGGCAGGAGGAAAGTGGAGACTAATTTGAAAGCTCAGATGCTCATGATAGACCAATGGAAGTCTGATCAGTTTGGATCAAAGAAGAAAAAGGGAAGATAAAGAGGAAGGGGAAGGAAAGTAGGAGAAAAATACATGTGATAACACTGAGAAATAAAATCTTTACCTAGCCTCCAAAACCACTCCTCACCCTCTTTGGTGGGGCAACAAAGGCCACATAATTACTAACACTACAAAGCAGTTTCACTTCAAGAAGTCAGTGGGAAATGCTTTGAAAGGATCGGGAATAATTGTACGGTAACACCTTAAGTTCTCATTCAGAATGAGCCCAAGGCCTTACACACAGTCAAGCATCTAGGCATCCTCTGCATAGGCAGCCACTACTGTCACAGCAGGATGGGAAGGAAGGTAGAGCGACAGGAGGAAGGCTCCAGGCAAAGGGACACCTGGCTGGGAAGCCAGTGTGAAAACAGCAACTCCAAGCGCTGACAGATCATACCTGTGGCTATTGGGTCTGCTGGGCATCAGCTCTCCATTTCCATCTAGCTCTCACGTGTGGCCTGTTTTCTCAGATGCAGTAAAGCATGTCACCCGGAGGAGCGCCTTTCCACACAGGAAGGCTGGTGGGTGGCCATGGGATGGAGGCGTGTCATCCAGTATGGGACAGGAAGTAGCCATGAATGTGAAAGAGCACCTCAATATTTTCTTTCCAATGAATTGAAATTGCACCCTTCCCCAAGCTGCTCAGGGACATACTCTCCAGTGAAGAACTTGAGAAGGTGTCCGCTCCAGCGGATGCAGAGGCCCAGGACGTGGGTTCGGAGCGCCCAGGCAAAGCGCTAGCCCCTGCTTCCTGGCTGCTGGAGGCAAAGCACCCAAGTACTCTGTTTCCTCCTCTGAATAGCAAGGGAAATGCCAGTCGCCGCCTTAGAGCCAGTGCAGGGATCAGAGGAGAGGCTCACACAAGGCTGAGAGCAGTTCCAGGTCACAGGAAGGTGGTCAGCGCCACCACCAAACACATAAGAAGTGCTATGGGCCAAACTGAGTCCCTGAACATTCATGTGTTGGAGTCCTAACTGCCAGGACCTCAGAATATGTCTGCATGTGGAGGCAGGGCCTTTAAGAGGTCATTAAGGTAAAAGAAGGCATGAGGGTGGGCCCTCATCCACTATCACTAGTGTCCTCAGAAGAAGAGATTAGGATACAGACAGGCACAGGGAGAAGACCCTGTGAGGACACAGGGAGAAGAAGGCCGTCTACAAGCCAAGGAGAGAGGCCTCAGGAAAAACCAAGCCCACTGGCACCTGAACCTCAGACTTGCAGCCTCCAGAACTGGATGAAACAGATTCTGTTGTATAAGCCCGCCGGTCTCCGGTGCTCAGTTATGGCAGCCCCAGCACTCTGACACACATACGGGGAGACTCCTATTTTAGCAGAGCTTATGTTCACATAGTATGAACCCTTATGGAAACAGAGCCTGGGGCACATCTGATTAGTAATATCTAATTAGTTATAAATTATTTCAAATATTTTTAACATCTGTCCTCTCCCTACACTTACTAGTTTTATCCCAGTAGTGCTAACCCTTGGATGAGAGAATCAGCCTTTGGCTACAGAAATCGGTGTCCATTCTCCATCCTCCTCATCTTGCCTTTCCTTCTGGGTTCACACCAGCCAGTGCTCTGTGTGATCTGAGCGCCTCTCCCTCCTTCCTTTCCAGCAGGGAAGATGCAGTGACCAAATACAGAGGCGGGTGAAGGGGGCTCCTCTGAGCAGAGCCATTCCCCGACCTTCACTGTCCACACCTGAGGAAAGATTATGGCAGGGCTGCTCTGACAATGTGCACACTCACGCTTGGCTCAGCACAGGCCCGTCTTTCATGTGGTCTCAGCAGCATCCACTGTAGACACCAGAAGTCCAGAGAAATCTCAACTGTTGCCTTTGACAACATGTCCCCCTGGAATGCCTGCATCTGAGACTACGCACCATTTTTACCCAACAGTCTCTCTCTTTTGCAAGTTTGCTAGCCACACACTGGTGTAGCATTTGCCCACGGTGCCCTCCCTGTTTCACACTCTCTTGGGTGGTAGCAGGAAGGGGCAGAGATGAGCTGTCTTAAAAATCTGCCTGGGACAGGCACCGTGGGGATGGGGTCATCGCTTGCTAGGGTTGTCTAGCCTGCCACTTGTTTCCATTCTCTCCCCTGCCACAAAGCTTCCTTAGCACAGCCAGCATCGTCATGCATGATGGCAAGTATAAGCATGCTTTTCTCGTCCAAGGATAACCAAGAAAAGAGATCAGATCCAAGAAAAACCAATAAAATCCTTTCTGATGGAAGAGATCCACAGTGCATTCAGCTCCAAGAAGGCAGGGAGCACTCAGATGGCTGTAATTGGCTCTTTCCTCTCCTCACCCAAGGTAAGCCAAGGGTGACGCAAGCTGAAAAGAACTTCTTAAATTGGCCAAAATGGGGGGAAATTAAAAACCACTCTGAAGCAAGCATGGCCTCCCTTCCGTCCAAGGCTGCACCAGGCCAGCTACCCCCCTGACCCGTACAGCAGCCTGTGCTCCTTCTCAAACAAGGACATATGCCAATCAACTCACGGCTAAACCAAATGCAGACAACTTGAAGATCAGACCCCAAGTCTCTGCTGAGCAAATCAGGACAAATCTCAGAGCTCCACTTGGTTCTGCATTTGAGCAGATCCCTGAGAACGGCAGCACTTCAGGAATAAGACAGCATGAGGATGTCCAGTAGAAAGAGGCCAATATAAAATGCACGAGGTGGCCAAGCCCCGGAAACATTGTCAGAAAGCATTTCGGGAGTCTACAGGCGGTGTTTTCCTCTGCCTGACAGTTGCCAAATTGTTCTCCAGAGATGAGAGTGTGTTAATACCAGATTATGGCAAGTTTTATCCACATCAGAAGGCTGCCGCTTAAGAGGAGGCTACTCTATCCTGTAGTTGGGCTCAGTGGCATTAAACCACTTATTCCCAAGCACCTGCTAGCATGCCATGTGCTCTGGGGCAAACTAGAGAAAGACAAAGCATAGCCACTGTACATAAACATCTCACAATCCAGATGGGGAGAAAAGATGTGCATATTTGGAAATGACTCGCGATGGCCGTATGGTCACCCTGGATGGGTGCCCGATTGTGTGACACACATCTGCTGTAAGAATTTGCAGTGCCAGAGTTAGCCAGCCCCGCTGTGAATCCCACCCACTGGGTAAAATCAGCCAGCAGAGACCAAAAGCTGAGCTGCTTGCCCTAAATGGGGAGGGCGGTGCATTTGGGAGCCCCGGGTTCTCACGGCTGCCTCTGGCAGGACCCGCTGCCTAGCACAGAGCTGAAGAGATCAAGTCCAAGAGCCGCTCTTCTTGTCTTCAATTCCTGGCACCAACACTTGCTAGGTGTGTGACCTTGGGCCCCTCACATGATCTCTCTGAGCCCCCCAGACCCACCTATAAAACAGGGACCAATAAATAGTACTGATATCATTGGTTGTTGTGGAAGGAGCTTTGGCACAGTGCCTGGCACGTAGGAAGGCAGTGATGAATGTTGGCTGTCATTATCATGGGCCTGAACTTCTAAAGGGGTTCTCCTCACTTAATAGCAGGAATTAGGAAGTGCAGCCTAAATCAGAGGATAGATTCGGTAGCAGAAAGTACTTTTAATTTTAAGCTAGATTGTCTTGGGTGAAGGAGGGAGGGCCCTAGATTCCTGTGAGTATGGTGTTCGTCAGAAGAAGCTATAATTCAGAGTAAAGGCCGTGGTAACCCCAGCTACTGCAGAGGCCAGAACAGAATGAGGCCAGCTGACCCTGCTGCTGACCCTGCTGCTGATCAGCGAGAGGCTGCAGCGTCTGAGTGGGAACAGAGGTGGCGCTGAAGAGGAAGTGATCAGTGATGCGGCCCCAGAACACCCAGAGCAAGGAGGGAGCACAGCTGCCCTCCACCCTCCACTGCGAGGCTCAGACCACTCCCAGCACTGCTATCCTTTGGGTGAGAACACTTAAACCTAAGAACCCCACTTTTCTCACATCCTCTTCAAGTCAGTCCCCTCCCCTCTCCCACCCTTTCCAGAACTTGAACATACAGGTCTTCTCATAAGAGTTCTAGAACATGCTTGACTAGGGAAACATGACCTTTCTTTGCCAGTTAGTTTTTCCTGCCCTTCCCCACTGAGCCAGTTCCACACTGACATCCCCTCTGAGGGAGGGTGTTATCTTTATTTTAATGAACGCAGTATTGCAGTATTGTTGAGTCACCCCTTGTCCTCCACCCACCTTGCTTTGGCCACTCAAACATAAGAGCACAAAACAATGTTCTCAGAAAGTGGATGCTACTGGCTGGTGCAAGCCCCAGGATAGCTGCACATGGCCACTGCCTCCTCACCCCCTTTTTCCTCAAGGTGGTGCATCTGTCCAAGCACTGGGGATCAAGCACTACAGCAGCCCTCTGTGGATTTGGATGCCACAGTGAGGCAAGTTGGCCTCTTCGAGGGCTCACTTCCTCATCAGAGGAGTATCTGTCTGGACTGTGGAGAGGGCTAAGTGAGGTAATGAACACAAAGCACAAATTCTGGCACACGATGGCCATACTCCTAAACCAGTGGTCGCAAACTCATTAGTCAACAGAAACCAAGTATCAACAGTACAACGATTGAAATTTCTTTTGAGAGCCACATTTTTAAAACTTAAACTCCTTCTAATGCCACTTCTTCAAAATAGACTCTCCCAGGCTGTGGTATTTTGTGGAAGAGCCACACTCGAGGGGCCAAAGAGCCACATGTGGCTTGTGAGCCGCAGTTTGCCAACCACTGTCCTAACCAATCATTAGCATTATTACTTATTTGGCTACTATGGTGATAGGGAGTCTCTGAAATGGTTAAAGCAAGACATGTTACCTCATATAGATATATCACACTTTCTTCAATTCACAATAAACATTTTATGTCTACCCTTCATTGAGACTCACTTAGTGCCAGGCTCTGCACTAAGAATTTTACATGCATTGTCCAAGCATGGCATAGCAGCGATGGGTAATGGCAATGGGGCAGAGAAAAGTGGCAGATTTGAGAAGTACATACAAGATAAGTGTGTGATCAGGCTTTGCTGATAGAATGAATGGGGCCCAGGGAAGAACCTTGCTCAGACACTGCCACTGACTTCTCAAACTATTGCATTGTCATTCTAAGTTATAATGATCATTTAACCAAAGAACAGGATTAAATTAAGTAGTCAATTTCTTCATAGAAATTATACACATGCACTTTGGTTTTTTTTGTTTTGTTTTTTAACTATATTTTATTGATTTTACACAGAGAGGAATTGAGAGGAACAGAGAGTTAGAAACGTCGATGAAAGAGAAACATCGACCAGCTGCCTCTTGCACACCCCCTACTGGGGATGTGCCAGCAACCAAGGTACATGCCCTTGACCGGAATCGAACCCGGGACCTTTCAGTCTGCAGGCAGACGCTCTATCCACTGAGCCAAACCAGTCCCGGCTACACATGCACTTTGAAAGACTAGAGCAAGCATGCTGTCAAACTCCTGGCCCACAACGAATATTTTTGCGGATCAGCCAATATAACAGTATGTAAGAAACATTTTAATAAAATATTTTGTAATTTAATTTTTACAATGTCCTGCTGCACATAATTATTAATGACAAACTACAACATTCGCTAATGACTGATTACTATAATCGTGTTGCATTCATTTCCCTTCTGCACCTTCTGTGCAGACGCACCTATTTCTCTCCACTTATACTAGCAGCGAATATGTTAGCAGGCAATTGCCACAGCATTAATCTTGTACTGACTTGTTTGGTGTGCACAACAGGAAATATTTCACTTTTGGAGAGGAGGAAAAATAGGTTTATTTGTGTTGCGCTTATTAATTTGTGCAGTTATTCAGTGTTTGATAAGTTAATGTTCAAGAAAAAATATTTTTTATTAAAATGTTCTATTATTTTATTTTAACAATTTATTTCACCCCTTTGTATTCAGCATGTCTCTATCAAAATAAACCTACGTTTCTATGAAAATTGAAGCCTTTGTTTTTTTGTGGCCCACATAAACTTAAACCTTGTTTATTTGGCCCGTGTTAGCCTTTGAGCTTGACATGCTTGCTCCATGCTTGGGTACATTGTCTTACCTACTTCCAGTGGCTAAGTCTAGAAATAGTTCCCCAAAGAACCTGACAATCGCTGACTGGTCCAATTGATTTAACTCAGTTCCAAGAACAAAGCCAGAGAACTAACCTGAAAACACAAAGTACTAGTTCTGTTCTCCACCGCAGCAATGCTGCCAGTGCAGACGGCGTCACCTAGCATGGAGGGTTCCCATTGCATCATGCAGCCTGTCAGACAAAGGCCCGGAACAATGGCAGGCTCAAAACAGCAACAAAGCCCTGAGCCCAGGGACGGCTTCTCATAAACGCAGCAGGAAAAGAATTGCCAGAACATGGGTTCTTTCAACCACAGCATGAATAACACTATCAGTCACCACATCATCATTGAAACAATAATGCATGCCTGGATTGGGAACCTGCTGGGAAATGATTACGCTGAAATAGTATAATCCCTCCCCTCGGAGTAGAAAACACCCACTCGTTCTAGTAAGAATGCATTCTGGAAAACATGGGCTACTTTCATCAACATACAAATGAACTTCACACAATGTGCAGCAGGAGTACTTAGGAAAAGAAAACATAATAAGAGCAGAAAGGGACTTTCTTAAGGAGAATCCTTGTCTCCCACCTCTTATGCCTAGGAGAACATGTTGACTTGTAGGTAAGAAGAGAGAAAGGCATCGGGCCTACCTGGCTTCCGCCTGGACTAAGTCTGTCGTGTCATCTTTGGGAGCCAGCCACTTGCTTACTTGGTAAAACCTTACACCAAAACCACTGCAGGGGACAGGCAAGCCTATAAATCATAACAACACAGGGAATGGGGGGCCGGGGACTGAAGGCTGGAAGTGGAGGAAACAGCCACCACTTGAGTGGGTAACTGTCCTCTCATTAATTTCTCTTCTGAGACACAAAAATCCAAGCCAGACACACAGCCCGGTTGACACAGGACTGATCAAATTAGATCCTTGTGCAGAATACACAGCCATCAGAGACGATTCTCCTTGCATGGAAGAAGATTTATGTCCAGCCTACAGTTGGCTCACCTTTCCTTAACAGAATGAATGAAGTCGTACAGCTTCTGATATCCTGCAAATAATGAATGAGGAGGCCCTAAAGGGTAGCACCTAGGAGCCTGCCCTAAATTCATCCCTGGGCCACCACTTGAAAGAATCTCTTTCCTAAAGCCCAAAGTAGTGGTTCCATCAGTCACCTTTGCTCCTTATTTCTCATTCATACTCAGAACTGTAAGATGTTAGAACTGAGAGGCATCTAAGGATCAAGCTGTCTAGGACTCGTGTTAAAGATGAAGAAGCAGACTCAGCGGGGACAAAGCAGACTTAGTAGGCACTCAGCTGGCAGGTAGAACAAAAACCAGGGTCTCCCGAGCACTGGTCGGTGAGGCCTTCCTGTTAGCCTGGGAAAAGTTTCCAGCCCGGTTTTACTGATATTATCAATAATGCAAAGCCCTAGAAGGAAGTCAAACAGGTGCTGAAGCTGACAGACATTGAAATACATCCTGATGATTGTCTGTTCAGTGTTTCCTGGTCAGACGGGGTAGCGAGGGAACTCCAGCAGGCGGTTCCTGGTTTTGTGTTTGTTTGTGTGTTTTTTCTTAAGTCCCCACCCCCCACCCCCTCTCCCATCCCCGCAGAAGGCTTGGCATGGAGGAAAAGGAACAGATGGTTGTCACATTGGACTGCCACTGCATTTCCTGTTGAAGAGAGAAGTAGAAAGGAAAGATTCGTGCCAATTTGAGAGGTGAGCATCTTTCCCAAAGGACATGGATGCTGGATTAGTAAAAACTGTGACTGATACCTGGAGGTCAATATTCCAAAGAGGGAACAGACTGCTCTAGAGGTTCCTACTCTGCCTGGGGAAGGAAGGGTGCCAAGATGGCCAGGCCTCCACCAGCCGGAGCTCTGCTCCCCAGGGACGGAGTGAAGGTGACTAGCTTCTGACCTCCCTACAGTGTGTGCTCCCAGATGGATCAGTCCTCATGCCCCCAGCTACCACCATCCTCCCCGACCTGGACAGTGGCAGCAGTCTCCCTGCTTCCACCCCTGCCGAATGCAAACAGAGCCAGAGCCAGCCTCTTCAAACGTTAGATCACATCACCCTATCAACCTTCCAAGGGCTCTGCAGTGCGTATGACATTGAACCCTGAGTCTGTCACAGTGCCTCCTCCTCCACAGGCCCAAGTCTCCCTCCTCTGACTTCTCCCCCTTGCTCATGCCCTTCCTGCCCACAACCTCCTCACTGTCAAGGAACTTGCCAAACACACTCCCTTTCCTTGGGTTTACTGTTGCCTCCACCTGGACCATTCATTTTGAGACTGCCCCAAAACATTCGTGTCTCACTCCCTAGCTTCCTTCAAATCTCTACTGAAACACTGAGATCCTTCTTTGACCACCCAGGGAAGCCAGCACCTCCCTCACCCCACCACCCATCACTTCCCATTCTGCCCTGCCCCGCTCCTGGACATAGCACCTATGGCCAACTGAAGGGCTGCAGTCATTCCTTTAGTATTTCCCTCTCCCCATGAAAGGTGTGAGCTCCATGTGGCAGCGCTTAATGTGCTGCTGTCCTGTCTCCCGTGACCGGGACAATGGCTGGCACAGAGAAGGCACTCAGTACATATGTTTTAGCTAGCATGGACTACACCCATGCATTAAACTAGGTCTGGATGGAGAAAACACAGTTTCCACTAGAAAACCAAAGGCCAGCTCAGCCTCTGGCTTCTTTGTATACATAGATTTGTTTTCAAGTCTATATCCTCCCATCTATCCACACAGCCCTTCTACAAGGTGACAGCCAAGCTCAGGGCATGCCACACAAGGCCAGGCAGGGAGACGGAGGGACAGGGAACAGCAGTCAACCTGCCGAGGCAGAGGGCCTCCTCCTGCTCAGGTCCCAAGGATGGCCCAGGCTCTCGGGCCTCTCTCAGGGGAAGATCTACCCTACCTCTTTCCAGCTTAAGAGTGGCTTGCAAGGCAGCCGAGAGGAAGGGAAGAGCAGAGGGAAGAAGAGCTGCCATGGACCAAGACGGCCCCAGTGCCCTTCTGAACGCATCCGGCTCAGTGGGAAGAAAGGCATGCTTCCCCTTTCCAAAGCAATGCCTCTAACTCGCAGCATATGGCAACCCAGGGAGAGGCTGCTGTCTCTTTTCCTACGTCCCTAGAATAAACGTTGTGGGATATTTATCTTAACTTCTGGGACTTCTGTTGATGCAGCAGTCTGGTGCCCCTAGTTCAACAAAAGACTGATTTTTCAGAGTCTTTTGGAGGGAGTAGGCATAGGCATGCGCCTCCTTCATGTGGGAGTCTAATGTGGCACCAACGCAATGCTGCAGTGTGTTTGCAGAGTGTTTGTTTTAATTCCATGCCCAGTGACAGTGCTTAGATGAATCCACTCTAAACAGGATGTCCTAAATCAGGCAAAGAGTTATGTGCAAAAACATCCTAAGCACTATTTGTAAGAAAGAAAAGGCTGGATACACCTAGATATCTAAAACTAGGAATGATAGCCCTGGGCTGGGTGGCTCAGATGGTTAGAACATCATCCCATGCACCAAAGAGTTGCAGGTTCGATTCCTGATAAGGGCACAAACCTAGGTTGTGGGTGTGATCCCCGGTCAGAGTGTATACGGGAGGCAACTGATCAAAGTTTCTCTCTCTCCCCCTCTTCCTTCCTTTCTCTCTAGAATCAATAAACATATCCTCCAGTGATGACTTAAAAAAAGAATCATAATGCATATAAAACTCTTAGCCCACTGCCTGGCACACAGTGAATGTTTAATAAGGGGTAGACCGAACATTTTTATTGTGAATAATTAAAGAAAGTGCGGTATATCTATAAAATGGATCATCTTTTAAGCTTTTTTCCATTGGTGGTGTCACATGCATATAAAAATCTGAGTAAAAGAAATACTTAATTACCTTTCAGCAGGAGACTGTATATCCACCTATATTTTCAGAAAAGCCGCATCAGTCTTTTTTCTACCACCTCAACCTCTGTATTTGCCAGTTGCTCAAAAGGCACATGTCACCCATGAGATCTATTCTCTCCACACGAACTCCTGCTGTATTAGCCTTCCTTCTGAGAGGCAGGTGGAAAAAATCGTTCTGTGCTCAGTCAGCATGTTGCAGCATCTGCCCTGCTCCAAGCCCTGGCAGGGGGATCGTCGCAGTGGGAACTGCTCGAACTTGGGCTGGAAGCCTGTCCTGCTGAAGGAGGGTCTCTAATGAGAGTCCAAAAGGGTTTGCTGGGCAAGTTCAGCCTTTCTCCAGGGCTGTTAATCAACAGCAGCGGCATATGATGGGCAGATCAATATCCAGTTTCTTCCTCTGGGAATCACCAAGGGGCAAAATCTAAAATGACTGAACTATAATTCCTTTCAGGAGAAATATACCCAAGGATGGAGCCAAATAAATCAACAGGCTCTCAGAATACTAGGGATTGGTGGGAACCTCTCCCCCTTTACACCTCTCTACACACGTGTTCAGACACATACTCACATACATACCAAACACACACATGTACCAAAATACATGTGTAAATACATAAGACAAACATAATGCATGGACAGGTACAAACCCACGTAAACATACAGGCACACATACTGGCAAACATACAGAATCTCCCTTTCCTCTAATCACCCCTTCTTTAATCAGGGCTGAAATCAATGCTAAGTTCTGGCAACATAAAAATAACAAGTTCACTTTGATGCTCTGTGATGCATGAAAACCCCAGTGGAAACAGAGGCCCATGGAACACAGGCTGCCCAACGAGGTTCTCAGGAAAGGACTTGGCAGGAACCATACGGCTGTAAGGGACTTGGGAGAGCACAGCCCGCAGAGGAGGACGCTGAGGCTTACTAAGTGAGGCTTAGTGTCCCAGGTGCTAGAATGAGTCTCCATTCCCTCCACAGCTCGGATCCCAAGTGCTCCCCAATACATCCCTCCTCCATCCCCCCACTTATTTGGCATCTATGTTAAATAATGCCTCCTGATACAGAAGTAAACTCCTCCCAAAAAAGCAGAAATGTTTCCCTGTCTATACTTGACCCTTTGCAAGTAAGTCACCAGCTGTTTCAGGTGGAGAAGGAAACAAGGAGAGAGGAAAAGAAACCCACTGCCCTTTGATCCAGATCCTTTCCATCTCAGAAGGAAGCCTGTGTTCACCCAGATACCAGCGGGCTGGGTCCTTTGTTTAAACTAAAAAGGCTTTCCTGGCAGCCACAGGAGCCAGCGGGCAGGGATTCCCAACAAGAATTCTCTGCTAGGGAAGCAGGAGGTGCTCTGGTGGGAATGCCTAACCGTGGGCTGACAATTCTGGGAACTCAGCCAGCAGGATAGACTGTGTGTGATCAGGAATTTCACCCAGGAACTGTTTAAATCCAGCTTGCTGTACCTGGCTATTTCTTCTATATCTAATGCCATTCTAAATGCATATCCTCCAGGAGGAAGTGTACATGGGAATGAACTTGGCACTCACAAAGTACCGTGTGTCCAGGGAACTGATCAATGGTTCTCTCTCATCATTGATGTTTCTCTCTCTCTCCCTCTCTCTCTTCTTCTCTGAAATCAATAAAAAAATATTTTTTTTAAAAAGTGATAGATAAAATATTATTCAGCCTTAAAATGAAATGAAATCCTGTTACACGCTATAGCATGAGCAGTCCTCATGGATGAACCTTGAGGATCTTACGTTACTTGAATTAAGCCAGTCATTACATGAGGTACATAGTCAAAATCATAGAGAAAATAGAATGGTGACTACCAGGTGCTGGAGAGAGAGGGAAATGGAGTTATTGTTTCTGGTTTGAGAGCCCCAGTTTTATAAGATGGAGTGCTGGAGGTGGACGATGGTGATGGTTGCACATCATTAAGAAGGTATTTAATATCACTGAACTGTGCCCTTAAAAAAGTTAAAAAGACAACTTTTATATGATGTGTATTTTACCACAATAAAAATTGGGGGAGGGGGAGAGGAGTGCTTACAGTTCTTGAATTTGTCTAGTAAGTCTTCTAGTTCTCACTGGAAGACACTCCCCAACTTCAAATTTTTTTTTTGGAAAAAAATTTGATCATGAAAAAAAAAAAAAAAGGAAGATTGTGAGCTTGTTAAAGTTCCCACAGACCTGAATGAGGACTGTGACTTTGGTTACTCAGAGAGGTTACCAAATGTCTCCATCCCATGCATGTTTTATTTTCATATATTAAATACAGACCTTTATTTTCTTAGGTAAGCCATAAAATTAGCTTCCCAGCTTTTATGGAAATATGCACAGCACAATGAGAAGCACTTCTATTCAGGAAAAAACAAACAGGCTAATGAACTATTCCTGATCTAACTAAAAATATTAGATCAAATAAATTTTGAAATATGCATCTGAAAAGTAAAACTTCTAAAGCTGGTATGGGACTGATAAAAGCTCATCACCTGCCCTGAGCTCTCCCACCATGGCCCCTGTCAAATCCCACCAGAAAGACAGCTGGAAGGAGTACACGTGTGGCTCTTCTAGAAATTACAATTAAATGACAGCTACGCTCACCATGCTTTCCAGAAAGAGGCCAGGGCTGGGCCACTCTGCTCACAGTCGAGGCACAGGCACATGTCACCAGGTTTGATGGGAGCCGTACCCTGTGCAAAGCAGGTGAGTGAGCCAGGACTGGGTCTCCAGCTCTCTCCCCTGCCCTCTGGTTCTGCTGTGCCTCCTACAACAAAGTTCTGAGCCAAGAAGATTACACACAAGGCAGGCCATGGCCCAGACTGCCTGGCCCTACAATTCAGAAGACGTGAGTGCCAGGAAGCCATGGAAACAGCCAATCCCTGGTCCATCCTACCCCAGCCCTTACTGAGTCATTTGGTCACAAGGTAAAGTAGAAGCTGTACCTGGGGTGAGACACAGACCTGCCTGTCTACCAGAAAATGACCACAATCTCTCCTCTGACTTCCTGAAGTCGGCCGAGGACCCAGGTCCATTGCCTGCCCCTGTGAAGTCTGGGAAGCTGCCTTGGCCCCCCTGGGATGCTGAATGAATACCCACTGGTGTTCTGCAGGCACGCAAGGAGGGGAGCGGAAGCAGGGGGCTGTGTGGAGTGATGAGGTAGCTCCTGAACAAGGAGCATCTCAGGACCTAACACGCAGGATGGACACTGGACACTGAGCTGGGACAGAAGACAGAGGACAGAGAGCCACTGCCAGAAGCTGCAAGTTCTCTGCAGCTCTCCGCAGCTCTCTCCTGCTCTGGGAATGGCTGGCAGTGTCCGCTGGGGACAGAACGTGGTCCCAGTGCTCGAAGGCTGAGGTTCTAGTCTCGGCTTCCTCTCTTCTTACCTGTGACTTAGGACAGGTTAGTTAACACGCCAGGCCTCAGTTTTTCCTCTGCAGCGCAAGAATATAACAGTATTTACCTTATGTGGTTGCTATGATGAGTAAACTATGGGAAAGCATTTTTGAAAACCACAAGGAGGTTGTAAATGACCCGATGTCATGTGTTGTGGGAGGCCACGGAACAAACTCGAGGTAACGGGCTCACTGCACACTGAATTTTTCCAGTTTGAGTGAATCATCTTGAAATTACATCTCAAGGTCATGCAGTCTGCCCAGAACCCAGGGCCACGTGTCTTCTGTACACCTCAAGCCTCTGAACAGAAAATGCTTCTATGAGGGCTTGACTTTCAGAAAATCCAGTAACTACAAAAACCCAAAATGACCAACGGAAGGCTCAAGGGAGAAAATAGACATGAGTGAGCTGTGAACCATTAGAAACCCGATTCTATAAAGTACTGCTTGTAGCAAACTTCTCCAGTGTCTTTGGAACATTCCATTTCCAAAGGTCTAAGATACCCACATTTCACAAACGGCACCATCATATGAGGCAACAGAGGAAGGTCCAGGCCATCATCTGCTAGGCCTGGAGCTCCTTGGAGTGAGCTCATGTCAGATGCCTGGGGCCCTGATGGGCGCCTCTCCATCATGTCAGGTCCCCGGGCCCCAAACTGACCCTTGTGACATCGTGGCCCCCAAATGGGAAGGGACCACTAAACTTTAAAGTCAACAATGCCAAAGAGTAAAATGGCCAGTCCCTGACCGTTCCCTTCCAATGACTCCCAGCCGGCAGCCCACAAAGCCGGACACCGCACCCCACTCCAGCGCCACAACATGCAAAGGCACCCAGCCTGGGCACCACAGAGAAGCCCAGGAGGAAGCAGCCACTTCCCCCTCAACCACGTCTTCCTGGTGTTAGAGGGGAAAGAAGACTCAGCCCGCTTCCGGTCCTTTCTGCTCTGGGCCCTGCAGCCCCTGTGAACCTTCCCTTGCTCTGGCCCTGGCACCTCTTCTGACTAAATGAGAGCCTTACCAGAGCAGCCCAGGTGGCACTAGTCACCAAGTGGTGGGAAAAGTGGGGGTGGGGAGGAAGTGGGGAGGGCATGTGAGCAGAGAGGGGAGGAGGTGCCACCGAAGCCTGCGGCCAGCAGTGGAAACGCAAATGTGACGTTTTCATTTTCCTGTCGCCTCCTGACTTCAGGCTGCCAGGGGACTGCGCCAGCATTTCGTTTCCACTCCCTTTTATACCCCACACTTTATTTATTTATTTTTAAATATATTTTTTATTGATTTTACACAGAGAGGAATTGAGAGGGACAGAGAGTTAGAAACGTCGATGAGAGAGAAACATCGACCAGCTGCCTCCTGCCCACCCCTGACTGGGGATGTGCCCGCAACCAAGGTACATGCCCTTGACCGGAATCGAACCCGGGACCCTTCAGTCCACAGGCCGATGTTCTATCCACTGAGCCAAACCGGTTTCGGCAATATACCCCACACTTTAAAGACGCCTCAAAACAGCTGAAGGCTGGAGGTTGTATATCATGAAGCAGGCAGAGAACAGGCCCGCAGGGGCAGGGCCCACTGCTGATGACCTGCCCCTCTGCAGGGTGCTTTCCTCTCTCAACACCTGGGCCCAGCACAGGAGCTGAGCACTTTCTGATTATTCCGTGTTTCTAATAAGAAGGTCTCCTACCGGTCCCCTGTGTACAGCTTCCTGCCCGTTTTCTCTCTGGCTTGGCTAAAACAGCACCATGGTGGCTGAAACCAGTTTGGCTCAGTGAAAAGAGCGTTGGCCTGCAGACTGAAAGGTCCCGGGTTAGATTCCAGTCAAGGGCATGTACCTTGGTTGAGGGCCCATCCCCATAGCGGGTGTGCAGGAGGCTCTCTCTCATCGATGTTTCTGACTCTCTGTCCCTCTCTCTTCCTCTCTATAAAAAAATCAAAATATATTTTAAAAATAATAATAATAAATAAGTAAATAATAAAAAGCACCATGGACAAGAAGGTTCTTTTTTTAAATTTTATTTTATTGTTTAAAATATTACACATACCCTGTTTCCCCAAAAATAAGACAGTGTCTTATATTAATTTTTTCTCCCAAAGCTGCGCTAGGTCTTATTTTCAGGGGATGTCTTATCTTTCCATGCGCTAGGTCTTATTTTTGGAGGATGTCTTATTTTCGGGGAAACAAGGTAGTAATACATATATCTTCCTCTCCCCACCCCCCACTGACCTTTCCCCAGCCTCCTCTACCAAGAAGGTTCTTGACACCCAAAGAGTGGGCCTAAATAGCTTGATTAGTACCAAAGTCCCTAAACACGTGAAGCTGGCTTGCTAGAAACCCAGACAAGCCTCCGAAGAAAGTGAGCCCAGGCTGTAGCCACAAAGATGCTCTCCCAAGAGAAATCAAGGTGGGTGGGGATCCGTCAATTCCATGAAAGAGAGAGAACTAAGGATATCAACCTGCTGAATCAGAGGCCCTGGCACACCTCCCAGGCCACGGCACACCTCCCAGACAGGTTCTTGCCGGGAAGCGACACAAGGGGTCACAGGCGGGGCTGGCTCCTGTGTGGCACACACTGGCACCGTCAAGGGGCTGTGTGGCACCAGCATGAAAGGATGGCTGCACACCGTGAACCGGATAATCTGCCCACCAGTTGCTGTCTCAGAACTGCCCACTGCCTGTTCATGCAGAAGAAGAGGACATCTGAGAGTGTGAGCTCCAAGGTCCTCTTGGGCAGACGGCCTGAGTTCCCCCCTGGCCAGGAACTAGGAGTCGCTCAGGTGGTGCTGCTACAGAAAGCTTGGCCAGAAACTCGGTGCTGCCCCAGCCTCTGGGCATGGCTCAGACACTGCAGTTCTTAGAAACTGCTCTTGGCCCAGGGCTTTCTGGAAGACTCAGACCAGGGCACAAGAGTGTGCTACGAAATTGATTGAGTGGACTGGTGAGGAACGTCTTTCTTAAAAGAATAGAACAAAAAATAGAATATATCATGTGTAATAAGGGTCGTATTATCTTATAAAGCATTTATCTGTTTTATATATTCATATATTTATATATTAACATATGTCATAGATAAATTGTGCACTGGGGGGAGGGGCTCAGCCTGGCCTGCACCCTCTAACAGTCCAGGACTCCTTGGGGATGTCCACCTGCCAGCTTAGGCCCTCTCACTGTCTGGGGCTCTAGCAGTCCGGAACCCCTTGCTCCTTACCGCCTACCTGCCAGGCTCCTTAGCGCTGCCATGAGCCCTGCATGGAGCATCCGCCCCTGGTGGTCAGGGCGTGTCATGGCGACCGGATGTTCCGCCGTTCAGTCCATTTGCATATTAGGGTTTTATTATATAGGATTATTATACACATATGCATAGATGCACATGCACACACACATATATCTCAGTGTGGCAAACTCTGTTTTTCAAATGGTTTTTTTTGTGTGTTTTTTATTATTGATTTTAGAGAGGAAGGGAGAGAGAGAAAAAGTGTCTTCAATGATAAGAGAGAATCACCCATTGGCCACTCTCTGCATGATCCCTCACCAGAACGAGCCCGCAACTGATGGGTTCAGAGAGCTTCCAGGTGGGCAAACACATCTATACTGGGTGCATGGCACAGCCCAACTCCATGAAAACAACAGCTCCTGCACTTGGCTGCTCAGCTGTACCCTTTATCAAACCCTTTAGTAAACCTAAGTAAGCATCCTGAATATTTCAAGTCTCACATATTCTTCCAGAGCCTTGCCACTTCCTGATGAAGAGGTGGAATCTATGGCCCTCCCCTTGAATTTGGATGGGTCTTTGTAACTGATGCAATAATTTTTAAAAATGCCGAGGAAATGGTGCTATGTGACTCACAAGAGTCAGTCCTTTCTATTACCCAGTCATTGTGCTATAAAGCCTTATATGTGTTTTACCTTGTTTAATATTCACAACCCCTTTATACTTAAGGGACCTGAAGCACAGAGCAAGAGGTTAAGCCATTTACATAAAGTCAAACAGCTAATAGGTGCTGGGGGTGGGACTAATCCGGGTCATTGGGTTGTGCATTGCTCATTTTGAATCACCATGCAATATCCCATGAAGAAACTTGAATTGGAGAAGGGAAACTGAAATTTGTGGTGCCCAAGGGTGGTGGTGGTGGTGGTGGTGATGGTGGTGGCAGGTCCTGCTTTATCACAGTCTATGCCGGGTGCCCAGAAAGGTCAGAAATAGTGTTTGGGGGCCCGGAGCAGCCGGGCCCAGAGCAGTCGGGTCGGGTGCGGCCAGGCCCGGAGCAGCAGCAGCCAGGTCCAGAGCAACTAGGTCGGGAGCGGCAGTGACCAGACCTGGAGCAGGTGGTTGTGGAACAAACCAGAGCAACAGAGGCCAGGCCCGGAGCAGCCAGGCCCGGAACAGCTCGCTCCTCGCCTGCCCCTGCCCCACGGCTGCCTCTCAGACATGGCGGGAAACTTTTGTGGGAACTTGAGGATCTGCTGAATCAAGTGATGAAGGCTTAGATCTGGATGTGTTGAGTTAGTATAGGGCTGAGGTGTTGATCTGTGAGTGCCTTGGGTGGGGCCTGGATGAGGCTGGTTGACCTATTTGGAAATGTCTTTTGTGTGAAATGTATCATTGGGCATGTGGTGGTATTATTGATCTGAGAAAATGCTAAGTAACTGATTTACTATCTGAAAAGGGATTTACTATCGGGGAAAGGGAGGGAGGAAGAGACTGAACATAAACTGCACCTATGGATGAGGACAATGGGGGATGGGGAGGGGGCAGAGGGTGGGGTGGGAACCTGGTGGAGGGGGGAAGAAATGAGGAACCTTTGTAACAATATGAACAATAAAGATTGATTAAAAAAAAAAAAAAGTAAGATGGGCAAAGGGAAGTATGAAATATGGACTATGCTTGACAAGTCTGTCCAGCTCTGGGGAGTAGGAAGAGGAAGCTTCATTAAGGATAACCCAGGAGATTTATTAAGGTGGAAGAGGAAGTATTTAACTCTGTGGGATCACTAACTTCTTTGGCATTCTGATGGAAAGGAGTGGATCTTGTTCCCCAGGGAAATAAACAAAATACAACAATTTTGGAAATTAAAAATAAATAAATAAATAAATAAATAAATAAAGTAAAAAAAAAATGCAGAAGATAGTGCAAATGAGCTTGGCACAAAGCTAAATTATTTCTTTAAATAATTGTACTTTGTTCTTAGAGTATGTTCTTTTTAAAAATATACTGTATTAAGAATTTATATTAAAAGGAAAAAAAAGAAAAAAAAAGAAATAGTGTTTGGTATGAGCACTAAAGAAGACTCACACAGAGTAAACACAGGGAGGAAGGACTGGGCTTTCCCCCACATGAGAAGGAAACTTTAGGAAAGGCAAAGTAAAAAAACAGTTTCCCCATCCAATCCTTTGGCCTGTCTTATCCATTCAGGCTCCTGTAACAAGATTCCACAGACTGAGTGGCTTCACCAACAAACAGTTCTCATGGTTCTGCGGGCTGCAAGTCTGAAATCAGTGTGGTCACGTTCTCGGTGAGGGCCCTCTTCTGGTTTGCAGACAGCCACCTTCTCCCTGTACCCTCACATGGGGAGAGAGAGCATCTTTGGTGCCACCTCTTAGAATGGCACTGATCCCATCATGGGGAACTCCTCTCCTCACCTCACATAAAGCAAATGACTTCCCACAGTTCTTACCTCCAAATGCCCTCACAAAGAGGGTAAGGGCTTCAACATTCAGTCTAGAGCACCTTCCTCTTATCAGGACCCCCTCCTATCTGGTTTTTCTTGGAATCCCATGCCTGCCAAAGGCCTGTGCACGATGGCATTTCACCACTGTGGCTGTTCTGGGAGTGGCAGCACAGCCTCTACCTCCAGAGTACCACTCTGTCCCACCCCCTGACTGTATATCCTACCAGACCTGGGTCAAAACCATGAGAGAAGGCAAAAGGCTTCAATGAACAAAGTAGCAATCTGCCCACAAACCGACTTCCTCTCAATGCTTTTTGGTCAAAAAACATCCTGTAGCATGTCAACGGTCATATGTCCAGGTTAATTAGAAACATTCATTATTGACACATCCAGCCCTAGTCTGTGCCATCGACACGTGGCTAAGCCATGGTGCAGGATGCTCCCATGCTGTGGGGCTGGCTGACCTGGCCTCCGCTCACTAGATGCTGGTAGTACCTCCTCAGTTGAGGAAACTAAAAATGTCTCCAGACAGTGTCAAATGTTCCCACGGGGCAAACTCTCTCAGAGGACCACCACTGGCTTGACCTGCAGGAGGGCTTCCAGGGCAGAAAGCCTGCCAGGGAGCTTTCACGGGCAGTGTGCTCCCTTTCTCTCCACCTCCACTTCACTCCACATCACGTTATCTCTCTCTCTCTCTTCAGTGTGTCTGCCACCGTGACCTGGGCGCCTATGGCTTCCTCCCCATTCTTTCATGAGGGTCAGCAGAGACAGACCCTCCACTAAAGGTCCAAAGGTTCCTCCAGTCCACACAGCATCACCTGCTCTGGTTCCTAACGGTGCTTGTCTGCGGACCATTCATTCAACAAACAAACAGCTGTGCCAGCCCTTTAACACCACGAGGAGCCAGCACAGACCTGAACAGCACAAGTCCTAGGAGAGCATGGAAGTCACAGGCAGACACTGTCACTACAAGGTGCGGGGCAAGTGAAAGGCACTGTGGACACGTGGGGGTCAAGTGCCAGACTCTGAGCTTGGGGGAGTTGAGGAAGGAGTAAATGTCCCCCAAAGAGATAATGGTTAAATGCTTCTTAAAAGGCCAGTAGGCATCAGCGGGACAGACGGAGTAGGGAGGGCATTCCTTGAAGACGCCATGGAGGGGAGCCCATGTTCTCAGAAAAGCAGGCTGGAGGCCACTATGCAGCAAAGGAAGCAGCACGAACAAACACAAGGCAAATGTCGCTGGAAAGCCAGAGGCCTAGAGAATTCACCACATGCTCAGCTGGCATCTGACTCACTTCAACAGCCCACTCATAGCAGCAAAAGGTCACTGCACCAACTCATACATCCTGAGGGGCACATGTCTCCCACCAACCACCCCCCTTTCTATAGCTTTCTCATTTCCAAGCACATGCTGCACTGCACTCACGACCAACCCCCTGCCCTTCATGTAAGGGGTTGGTTCATTAGGGGTTGGGAGCCTGTAGCTAGGCAACACCTGCTATCTCTAGTTACCCACCTGGGAGGAGAGTTCTCCTAAAGAAAAAACAAGCGCCTAAGGCAAACATGGAGGGTCAGAGCATGGGCAGAAGGTTGTGATAGGGGTGCTCAAATCTTCTGCTTGCATCATGATAAACCTACCATGTGAAGGCTTCACACATGCTGTTCCCTCTGCCTGGAATGCAGTTTGCTCCCCATTCCTACCTCTGCCCTCACTGCTTCTCCAAGTTAATTTCCTCCTCATCCTGTCTTTTCAAACAAGACTTCTTTTACAGATGACCTACTTCAGACCCCTGGTAGATGCTCTTGCTTTTTCTTCAGCTCCTCAATATAATTTTAATTAAAAAAGCAATTGTGTGTTTTCCTCCACCAGACTGTTATCTCTAAACAAACAAGCCTATAGCAGTCTTGGGCACCACATCTCCAGGCAGATCTGCCCAGGTATCACTCCCAGTACAACCAAGCAAGTGATTACGCTGCTGTGATTCTTCTGTGCTGGTTGGTAAACAGCTATTGTGCCTAACCCACTGCATGCCTTCCTCAGAACCTAGACTCAGTCCAAACTTTGCAATGATTTTTCATGAATGGGTTTCATTATACTTCCTGTGGACACAGTGCAGGCCCTACGTAATGGGCTAAACCTAAGGTTTTGAACTGTTGTCTTTTATCCATGGCCTAATAGACTTGGAAAAGGTGGTTATTTTCTATAACAAACTTTCTTTTTTAAAACCTAATATTATAAATATAAAAAGAGGGAGGGAAGCAATGGCCAGACGGGTTTTAGCATGCATTCATGTTTATTGGTACATGTGTCATTAGAAAACTACTTAAAAAAAAATTTTTTTTGTAGCCCAGCTGGTGTGGCTCAGTGGTTGAGCATCAGCCCACAAACCAGGAAGTCACTGGTTTGATTCCTGGTCAAGGCATATGCCCAGGTTTAGGGCTTGATCCCCAGTGGGGGATGTATAGAGGCAACCTATTAGTGTTTCTCTCTCATAGATATTTCTCTCTATATATATATCCCTCTCCCTTCCTCCCTCTCTCTCTCTCTTTCTCTCTCTCAAATCTATAACAATATATTTTTTTAAATGTTAATACATGCAAAGAGTAGGTCTGGAAGAATATACACAATATATGTAAAGTGGGTGTTCCAAGAAGTAGAGAGTCAGGGGATGGAGGAAGAGGAATATTAGAATTTTATAGCTTTATCTTTTGTATCTTTGAACTTTGAATCACACGCAAAAAATATACAAATGAAACAAGTTTTTAAAACTTAAGTTTTGAAAGTATGTAAATAAAATTTAATTGTATAATGAAAGCAAACTATGGACATGTTCTTTTTAAAAAGTCTAACACTACAGTAGACTATAAAGTGAAAATAAGTTTTCCCCTCTCCAACCCCTGACCATCCCCTAAATAAAATGACTGTAAACAGTTTCTTATACAACTTTCAGGAATATCTATCTTTTTAAAATAATTAACCCAAACGGGGTCATGCTATACATTCTATTTTATATCTACATTTTCCACTTAATACATCTTGGATATATTTCCATATCAGCATATCCAAATCCAAATTATAGCTTTGTAAGTTGCATAAGATTACATTGTGTTACCGTGGCACAATTCACACACCCACTCCCCTGTACATAGACACTTGTGATGTCTCCATGTATTCAATGTTATAACAATGCTTGGGTAAACAGCTGTGCCACTAGAGCCAATAAATCCCAGGTGTGCAGCTGCAGGGGTGAAAGATTTTCACTTCAGTTGCTATTGCTGAATTGCTGGGCCATAATCATTCTGTGGCTTTATTTTCTCCATTGGTCAATCAGGAACTATTGATGGGCTATCAGGTTACTTTTGTAAAAGGCTTGGCTAGCCCAGGAGGGTTCTATATTTTCCTCCTAAAATTACTTTGAGAGTAAAAGGGTGTTGTCACGAATAGGCTACGAGAGACAGAAGGCCAACCCACAGGCAATGGGTCTCTGTGAAGACAGTGATGGAAAGTAAAAGAAAATTCCAGCTCCAAAGCCGAGCTTTGGGAAAATCCAAGAAAGCGGGGATTTTGCTGCTTTTCTCTACCCTAAGTTCTGATGATAACATGCCAAGCCTCACTGCAGTTTTGTCTTTGAAAACTTCCTTCCTCTATCCATGGCAAATGCGAAAGACAGGCTCGAAGAGGAGCCTCTCGCCTCTAAAAGTCACTTTAGAACTCGCTTAGCACCCACCCGCTAATGCAACATTGGCAACAGACCTCTCTGCAGTGAGGACATGGCTGTCTGTGCTGTCCAGTGCGGGAGACACGGGCCACCTGTGACCATGAGCACTGGAAATGTGGCTAACGCCACTGAGGGGCTGAATTTCTCATTTTATTTTATTTTCATTACTTTAAGCATAAGTAGTCACATGTGGCTGGTGTCCATTGTCTTAGGCAGAGCAGCTGTAATGGTTCTAAAGTACAGGTGCCCCTTTAGTCCTGATCCCTCTCAATCGCCCATTTAAAAAGACAAACGAGGAGGGTGAGGGAAAGGGGATATCTGTAATACTTCAACACAGGGATAAATTAAAAATAACAATACATAAAATAAAAAGACAAATGACCACATCACAGATGGATGTACAGCAATGAATACTCCAGGGGCCAAAATGCTGATCGTGACCTTCGTCAGGCATTGCTCCTGTCTGGCTGCATGACGTTGCACCCCAGACACCAGACAGGAGCGCACCACTGTGTGCTGGGGTTTGAGAAGAAGGGATTCTCATTCCCCGTTCATGTAACAAACATCTGTTCCACTTGTGCTGGGCCGGGCTCTGGGGTCTCAGATGCATGAGATGCTGAGGGAGCACATGTGGGGAGGAGGAAGTCAGGGAGCCTCCAGGGCAGCCGTGAGTTGAGCTCTGCTTCATTCCAAAACTTGACCCCGTAGATTTAGTACTGGACACACCCTCACCTCACCCATCCACAGTGGTATTCCCTCTATTCAAACCTATACTCTGGTACCACTGCACATAGTGGTCACATACGAAGGAGCATAAATGAGTGTTCAAATGTTGAGGAACTGAGGATGCAATTACCTTCTTTACAAGGGGAACTGCTTGCAATCCTTCACAGACTTTTATCAGATCTTGCAACCTCCGAGACCAGTTCCCAAGCCTCAGAGAAAATTCAGTATCATCTATGAACATAAAATTATACCTCATCAAAAAGAAGGCAAAAAAATTTTAATTGTAAAACATGAATGACTTGTCTCTTAATGATAATATGTTAATTATAATATATAACATTGTATATGAAATATATTATGCACATTAGATATAATATTAATAATATATTAATCTACACTACTGAGCACTTAGCATAGACAAGACATATATTATTTTAACCTTTACCACATACTATCCTGGGAAATGAAGAAATTTACAAATGAAGAAACTGAGGCTAAGTACTGATCTAGGACCCTAACCCAGAGCTCCTGAGTCTGAAGACCATGCATTCTGTGGCTTCTCGCAGCCTCATGGAGGTGCTATAAACTCTGTTTCACTCTGGGAATGAGCCCTCGTCATTGCAGCACCCCCAGCACAGTGGTGAACATCTGGCCCTGAGCAGATGTCTGCATAACCTCCGGAACTAAGCTCTGGGGTTACAGATGTGTGGGAATTGGTTCTAAGGTGAAGTTGGGAGTGGTGATGTTCTGAGAACAGAATTGCTAACCCAGATACAAGGTATTAATTTGTTATAATTAATATTTTTGGAGATGATACAGACACAGATTACTATCTCATAAGTGCACATGATTTCACATCAGTGAATGAGAACAGAATCATAGACACAGAGGCCAGTCTGCATTCTTGACTTCTAGAGACACCATCTCAGCAATCACTTGGGAATGAACTGTTCCAGATGTTTTAGGTAGAAGATTAGAGATAGATTACCCAAACTTTACTCATATTTTATTTTCGGACACTCTATAATAGGATCGATTTAAGCAGCAATACCTAGGCAAAGGAGAGGGAGAACCTGAGAATTAAAAATTGAAAATAAAAGATCACTCATCTCTGTGACTGCAAATGGATTTGGGTGTGCCTGCATCTGAGAAAGTCAGACAATGCAGCATGGCTGCCCTGAGCAGACCTACCCAGCAGGGGCTCCGACTCTGCAGCCTCTTCAGCAACACCCACTGCAGGAGAGAGGATACCAGTCTGTCTGTCTGTCTCAAAAAAAAAAAAAAAAAAAAAAGCAAAACTGCCCCCCAGAGCCGTTTTTTATGGATGTGACAAATACCCCATTTGCATTTCAGGAATTTTCTTTGCTCATGGTGAAGCTGAGTACTGATTAGCGCGCTGTTTCTGGAGCCCTTGCTATGTACCGGGCACTGGACTGAGCCCCTGGCACTTAGGAACCATATATGTTAGATAATATTTCCTCACTTAACTGATGAGGAAGCACAGCCACTGAGCTGGTCAATTTCTCCACAGACTCTCCTGACCAGTAGTTCCCAATATGGCTATCCGTTCCTGGGTCCAGTGATACTTTCAAAAAATACCCACACCTGTGCTCCACTCCCAGCGACTACAGTATAACCACTTGCTCTAGGATGCAGCCTGGGTGTGCAGAGTTTGAGAGCTGTCTGGGTGATGCTAACACACAAGATCGAGAACCTCTGCACTAAGACAAGTGGGGGACATGGGATCTAAACCAGGTCTCTCTAATTCCGAGGCTGTGATCTTAACTGCTTTACCTATAGTTTCCTCCATGCTGAAATGAAGAACATTAGGTGCTATGAAGCCATAATTATTATAGAAAATCCAAGCTAGGCCAACCCTTCTGTTCCAAGCTGGCCAGGTCTTCCCTGCAGTTCCAGGTCTTCCTAGTTAAGAGTTAACATGAGTTCCCTGTGAGCCACGCCCACCTCCTGGGCTGTAATCGGATCAATCTCCAGACTGCTCTCCAGGCCTGCCTTGGGCAGCACTCCTCATTTCTAGAAAACCAAGAGCTCGACTTCCTTGCATTCCAGGACTGGCTTGGTCTCCTGGCAGCAATTTTGCTAACAAATACTTTCAGAAATCAAAACCAGATACGTTTCCCATTAAATCAGAGAACAGCTTTTAATGTAAACAGTGCTTGGGTTATTACCCAAACAACCCTAGTTCATTTTAAGAAACACAGAACCCTTTAAATGCTTTAACATAAGCGCTTATGTTGTTATCTTTCAGTGCTTCATTCGGCTTTGCCAGAACTGCCCTGGTGAACCCCTGTCCTGCTCCCAATGCATCTCTACTCTCTTCCTTCCCCTACTGCCAATTACCAGGGTTTTCAGATGGATAGGAATAAAAAGAATAGGGGGTGGCCCGTTACACTGATTACTTCATCTGCTCATCTAAAAGTAATCAGACCATTCCAAAGATGTCATCCCACCATCCACATCTGCCATTGAATATTGTCATTATATTATAAGCATTTCACCTTAAGTCCTGTCCTCCCCGCAACACACACACACCACCTTCTCTACAGTGGCTGGGACAGGGCTGTGCCCAGTGGCACCCTCAACAATGAGAGGGAAATGGGTTACAATCATGTCTGTGCAAGCTCGGAGGACAGGGAGGTGAAAGGGAATGCATCTGTAGCCCAGAGCTGATACTGCCTGCTCCAGGTTCAAATGGTTTGCTCCTGTTCCAGCCAAATCCACGGTGTCATGGAACACCTGTAATAATCTGAACAATAAAGATTTATTATTTTTTTAAAAGTAGACTGTTAGTAGTTAAGTTTTTTGAGGAGTCAAAAGTTATAAGAGGATTTTTGACTGCCTTGGGGTGTGTGTGTATGTCATGCTCCAACTGTGTTGCTCAAAGGTCAACTGTTTTTCTAACTACCTGTGACCTCAGGTCCCGGGGTTGCCTGGGGGCACAGCTCTTCAGGCCCACACTCGCCAGCACGGATGTCCATCTCATCCTCCATCCGCTGACACCCATGCTGCCCCACAGGCAGATGGTCTCAGGCCTCCCGGTTTTCTGGTGCGGCTTTTGGTGAAAAACTTCCTGAAAAACAACAGCTCTGAGATCCTTACCGACAACAGATCTCTTTAAAATGAAATGCAGCACATAAAAGTGACACATCCCACGGAGAAACACTTATTTGAGAGTCAAGGAGAAAACACTTGAATTTAGAGTTTTCTTTAATTTCCTACTTTGTGCATAGTGTATCTTGTAGTCATCTCTCAGTTCCACTGTAAAGATCAACCTCCTCTAATTAAGTGCATCCGCAAAGGTAACCTGACTAATAAGACGAACACCAGTCCCTCTGTAACAGCACACTCATTGTCAGTAACACAGTGACACATCAGCTTCTGCTCACAGTGATGGGGCTAAACACACCAAAGAACCAGTTCAGCCCCAGCAGAGGGCAAGGAGGAGGAAAGGAGGAGTACCTCTTAGAGCACATGTGTCAAACACAAGGCCCGCGGGCCAAATCCGTCCCGCCAGGCCTTGCAATGTGGCCCACACCGCGCTGTCATCACTGCACTCCGCTGCGTTTCCATCACAATGACAGTTTATGACTGTTCAGTAAACCATTCGGCCCGCGATTTAGGCTGGATTTTAGATTTTGGCCCCTTCTCTGATTGAGTTCGACACCCCTATCTTAGAGAGAGGAAGAAGGTGGGAGGAAGGAGGAGGGGGGAGGGGCGTTCTGGTAAAGGCAATAGCTGGCAGCCTTCTGAGCCTGCAGATCCTCCACAATACATGTCTCCATAAAGGACCAGATTTCCTGATGTCTGCTGAGCACCACTCCTCATAGTCACATACGAATATTCAAGAATTAATGTGCATCTCAATAGATGCTGTGGCCATCATCTATTTGATCACAATAATCATGTGTGCACTTGAACTGGGCCCTTCATCAAAGAAGACCAAGATCCAACCCCATTTTTCCCTTTCAGAATATCCATAAAATTCCAATGATTTGGGAAAACGAGCTCTTGTTTCAGAGGCAAAAGCAAACGGATCTTGTCCTCTGGCAATGCCTAACTTTCCGCTCAGGGCTACGGTAGAAGAGAGGATTCCTACCAGCAAAGAAGCAGAGGCAATGACAGCTGGGTCTGGCATTACTGCTCTTCCTAACAAGCTCGCTTTCAAAAGGGAGGTAACAGCCGAAACTGGTTTGGCTCAGTGGATAGAGCGTTGGTCTGCAGACTGAAAGGTCCCAGGTTTGATTCCGGTCAAGGGCGTATACATTGGTTGCGGGCACATTCTCGGTGGGGGGTGTGCAGGAGGCAGTTGGTCGATGTTTCTCTCTCATCGATGTTTCTAGCTCTCTATCCCTCTTCCTTCCTCTCTGTGGAAAATCAATTAAAAAATATATTTTTTTTAAAAAAAGAGAGAGAGAAAGGTAACATTTCTCCCTTATTCCTGCAGAACCAAGAGATGAACTTTATAAGAAAACAGCTTAATGCTGCTGCTTAGAGCAAGGAGCAAACATAATAAAGTCTAGGTTGAATCTTGAAGGGACCAGTAACCTCAGGCCACACATCACACAGCCCACCCTGAGGGCTGCACAGTCCACATGTCCAACCCTTGGCCATCCTAAGCCTCCTGGGCTACACCCCTCAGCACAGGTCTGGTCTCTTTCATAGAGCATCATACCAACGAGCCAGCCAAGTGTGGCAGCCTCTATTGGAAGCAGGCAAAGGGTAGTAGAAGGATGGTTGGGGAATGTCTGTTCAAGAGCAAAGGGGGAAGTGATGCTGGCAGGGACCAAAACAGACTAGCAGAGGTGGAGGGGACCACAAAGCCATCACGCTGGAGTTCAGACCTACCACTCTGTCCATTTTGCTAACAAGCACAGCCCCATTCCTAGCATCATAACGGGACCATGAACAAAGCTACAACCCTTGGGTCTGTCACACAACAGGGAACAGGCTTTTGAAACAGCCTATCATTAAATGAAATTTACTTCAAACCACCTTCAAAACCACCAAACACAGGTCTATTCCTCTGCAGTCCCAAAATCAAATCCTAAGAACCAGCACTCCTAGGCTGCCCCAGGAAAATGAAGCCAAAACATCAAAGCAGAGACCTGTATGTGTTATAACTCAGCGACCACGGTGGGGTGGTTACTTGTATCACGTGGTTGCTTTGATTGCTAAGCTGGAGGCTACAGCAAGCCCTTCTGAAAATCCATTCAGCCCATAAAGGGCCTGGGTGTGCAGCCCCAGGAGAGGAGGGTGAAGCCAGGAGATTCTGGTGACGCCCTCAGAGTCGATCCAGGCCTGCGGCCGCCTGCCAATCCCAGGGACAGTCTCAAGTAGTGTCAGAAGACACATGCCCCAAGACTGGCAGCAAATCACACGTGCAGGTGGCACCTACTCCCCAAACACATCTACATAGCCAGGTACAGCAGAGGAGGCCCTGCAAGGAAATGGGGGTCCTAAGAAGGAGGGTGAGGCCAACAGGACCCCACTAGCCCATCCTGCTGAGGGTGGCAAGTGCTTTTGGAGGCCGGAAGCACACATCTGAGCCTTTTCTCCTTTCACCGCTCAGCAGCAGCCTGTCCGTTATCCTCACCAGACCCTCTGCTACCCACCTCCTAGGGCCCAACGCAGAAGTGGCTTTCCAAATTCTAGGCCTACCTGCTCTAGGTGTCAAAGTCTTTTGGCAAAAAATTTGCTAATCTGAAAGGGAGTGTTGAAGGGACATTTGGGGAGCCTGTGTGCCCTCCTAGATAGTAAAGTGAACAAAAATCAAAGGTTCGGTTAGGAGGTATAGCAAGTCAGTTCTGGCTGTCATAGCAAAGTACCATAGACAAGGCGGCTCAAATAACAGAAATGTCCTGTCTCAGATCTGGAGGCTGGAAGTCCACGGTCAAGGTGTCAGCAGAGTTGGTTTGTCTGAGGGTTCAGAGGAAGTACCTGTTCCAGGCCCCTCTCTTTGGTGGTTTGCAGGCAATTTTTGGTGTTTCTTAGCTTGAAGATGAGTCACCCCAATCTCGGCCTTTATTTTCACATGACGTTCTCCCTGCCTGCGTGTCCATCTCCACATTTCCTCTTTTTAAAAGGATGCCAGTCATACTGGACTAGGTCCCACCCAATGATCTCATTTTAACCTCATTTTCCAAATAAGGTCACATTCTGAGTTATTGGGGGTTAGGACTCTAACATATCTTTTTTGTAGAGAGACACAATTCAAGAATGGATCTTAGAGATTTTTTTTTTTTTAAATGCTCTGCACAAGGAGAATCCTTCCACAGGTATATACTTATCCCACACTCAAGTTGTACACATCAATGATGCATAGCTTTTTACATGTTAAGCATCTCTCAATTAAGTGGTTTTAAAAAAAATAAAATACGTATAAAGAGAGAGAAAGAGAATATCCTTCAGTCCAATAAGTTTGAGAAATGTCCCCACTCTAGCCTAGAGGTTCATTATTACAACACAAATTCAGGAAGCACCTCCTCTCTGTCAGCCACTGAGCTCAGCTCTGAGGCTCCAACACAAAATAAAACCTGGCTGCTGCTGAGGAGCCAGGTTTTTTGAGTGGCGGGGGGAGAAGGGTACAAAACTGCAAATGCCATTGTATATGGTAGTGCTATGGCAGAGGTGTACACAGATCCCTGGGAGCCCAGAAGACAGAAACGTGCCTTAGCCTTGGAGAAGGGAAAGGTATAAGAGAAGGCTTTCTGGAGGGGAAAACTAGCTGGGTTTTAAAGAGTGCCTAGGAGGTTGCCAATCAAGGTCATAGGGATAACGTTCTAATCAAGAAAGTAAAGAGAACTAGTATGAGACAGCACACATTTAAAGCAGCATCACAAGCTGAGTACTCCTAGGTGACCGAGAACAAGGCAAGCAGGTTAGGAAGTGAAAGATAAAAAGTCTAAGGAGAGCTTCAGTTTATCCTGGGTGTGAGGGGAAGCCACTGGAGGCATTTATGCATGGAGGTGGCAGAATCAGAAGCACACCCTAGCAGACTGTGGTGGATAGGCAAGAAGAAAAGCAGGGAGGCCCTCAGGAAGCTGTTTGTTACATTGATTCAGTTCAGAAATTATGGTGAGGCTGGAGTTGGAAAATCATAATTTTGCAGCCATCAGAATAAAGACTGGATGAGGTACTCACCACCAATGGGTGCAAATGTAGGGAGAAATTTTGAAGGTGAGCCAGACTCCCCACAGATTGCTTAGTTGCAAATAAAATAATAGTAATACCCAAAGGATAAATTGGGCACTCCCTGACTGGTGCCCAAAATTGGTGACCAAAATGAACAACACCAGAAGGATAGAGGGTGGGAAAAGGGGGTCAAAAGATACAAACTTCGAGTTATAAAACAAAAATATCATGTTAATGTAATGCACAGCACAGCAACAGTTCATATGGTATTGCCTATCTGGACATTGCTAAGAGAGTACATAGATCTAAAAATCATCATCACAAGAAAAAAATGTTCTATAACTATGTATGGGGACAGATATTAACTAAACTTACTATAAATGATCACTTACAGGTAATCATTTTGCAACAAATACAAATATAAAATCATTACATTCGACATCTGAATCTAATATAATGTTAGATATCAATTAAGCCACAATTTAAAAAATTAACACCATCAATTCTGGTGTACCTCCAGAGGTGATCCCACTGATAATGCATAACCTGAATTTTACCAGGAGAAAACCCAGACAAACACAAAATGTTTCTAAAAAGAAGAAAAAAACTATATTCATCTAAAACGTCATATCAGAAAAAACAAAGGGAGGTCGGGCAATGTTCCAGACATTGGCATTGATACTGACCAAACATACATGACAACCAAACGTAATGCCTGGCCCTGGCCTGGATCCTGCTTAGAGGAGAAATGTTATAAAAGGTATTATTAGGTCAACTGACAAAATTCGTATAGGAGAGGTGAATTGGAGAAAATCATTGTATCGATGGTTAAATTCACTGAAGTTGGTATCTGTACTGTGGCTTCATAAGAGAACATCACAGTTCTTAGGAAATAACATACTGAAGTATTTAGGAGTTAAGGGCCATAAGGTAGGTAACTTATTTTCAAATATTTAAAAAGGTTAGAGGGGTGTGTGTGTGTGTGTGTGTGTGTGTATACAGAGTGAGCAAGCAAAAAAGGAATACAATATTAACAAGAGGGGAATTTGGTAGATGGTGTTCTTTGCACTATTCTTATTCTTGCAACTTATTTGTAACCTTGAAATTAATTCCAAATAAAAAGTTTGCGGGGAGAATACTGAGGGCCCGAACTGAGGCAGCATTGGCATCAATGAGGAATGAAGGGAGTAAAGTCTGAGAGACTGGTCTAATTTGAGGGGATGAGAGAGCGGGACATCTGGAATAACTTCCAAGTCTCTGGTGTGTATGTGGTGTGGGATGGGGCTCCTGGTACAGGGAAGAAAGAAAGAGAGCAAGCTGACCTCTGAGGAAAAGGAGGTGATTCTGAATAAAAGCTGGCTTCGATGATTCCTTCAGAAAATCTCTTCCTTAATAATGCCTCCACTCGGCCACCCCTAACTCTGGCTACAATCCCCCCTACACAGGGATGCTCAGGTATGCAGGTACTCTCCATTCACTTACATTTTTGCTTTGCAAGTGCCCATCGGTCTTTTCTCCCAGGCGATGGCAGGGGCTACAGTGTTGCCCCTCACCCAGCACAGAGCACAGCACAGAGCATTCTCTGCACCAAGGAAGTGCTCAACAAGCAGATGGCCAATGGTTTCCTTCTTATCATTTTAGCCCCAAGGAAAGGATGCACTCTTACTGATCTCCTACCAAATATGGATCTTGTGAACGATTTTGAAAAGGAAATGATAACTTCCAAATGCTGTGGCAACACTCAGACCTCTTCTCAAATGCCAAGGGGCGGAATATCAGCCTAGTCCTTGCACATTGCCGGCAGTGGCTTCCTGAGTGACTCAGTGCCTTGTCTCACTCTTCCAAGGATAAAGGCAACTGTGCTTAAGCCACATATACATAAAGCCACTGCCCCCAGGGAACGCACAGGCTTTCGGAACAGAGCGCCATGCTTCTGTCTTCTCGCAGTCCGGTGGTGCAGTATGGAGCACCGCCTGAGTTGCTCTGTACTTAAGGCTGCTGACTTCCAATCTCGCTCCAGAGGCAGGGCCCACGCCTCTCTAAAGCAGGGGCCCACTTTAAATGCTGGAACACGACACATGATAGAGTGATCCTTTTGTCCTTGGAGAGCCAATCACTCAGCCATTGAGGCAACCCAGGCCAATTGCAAACGAACTTGGGTTCTCCTGGTCCTTAAAGATATGACAGCCGAACATAGCCCACACTCTCCTCTCCTTATGCAGAGACTCAGTTCTTACCAGTAAGGGTGCAAGTCTCTACCTTCCCAGTGAGAACTCTGTTCTAAACAGAAAGCTTCCCTGACGCATTCAGAAGAAGGTATGTGTTTCTATTCCAAGTTCACAGAAACAGACCAACAGGCCAAGGTTAAGACCTTGATTTCCTTTCCAATGACCTTTCCTCCAGTGATTTCTCCCTAACCTATGTAAGAATATCTGGCTCTCCCAGCATGCTTCTGGAGAATTTAGAACCTCATTCATGAAGAAGCCCGAAGCTGCTTCCAGAGAGGCCCTTGGCGGTGAACATGCCAGCAGCTTGGGAATGTCCCTGCTGCGTTCTGGGGCATCCCACTGAGCCCAGAGGTCCTTGCTGAGTTTTACACGTGGGCCAAAAATGGTCTGGCCTCTCAACGGACAGTGCAACATCTGGATTTCACCCGACCGGTGGGGACTTTAGTGCTCAGGACACAACGTTCACGAATTTTAACTAGGCTGCAGCTCCCCCTAGAAAACAGGCAGAGGAACTGAGCCTGCGCCATGAATTAGGGGGGACTTGGGCAGGGATGTGGGGCTTGTCTTCACTTGCTCTCAGTCACTCTCAAGTCCATGAGTGTGCCCTAACTGTTTTGGCTCAATGGATAGAGCATCAGCCTGCAGACTGAAGGGTCCCAGGTTCGATTCTAGTCAAGGGCATGTCCTTGATTGCGGGCACATCCCCAGGGGAGGTGTGTAAGAGGCAGCTGATCAATGTTTCTCTCTCATTGATGTTTCTAGCTCTCTATCCCTCTCCCTTCCTCTCTGTAAAATAAATAAATAAAGTCCATGAGTGTGGGGGTGCCAGAGACCACTCCAGGCCTGCTAGGAGGTGAACTAGTAGAAGAACTCACAGGACTCAGTATACAGTCATACCTATGGCTACCACTCATTACAGTAAAAGAAGACAAAGCAAAACCAGCAGGAGAAAGGCTCATGGGGCGAAGTCTAGGGGAACCGGTTTCCAAGACTCGTCTGCCAGGGGAGTCACACAGGACACACTTCACTCTTCTAGCATCAAGTGGTGACCGCAGGTGAGTGGTCCACCAGGGAAGTCCATTAGAGACTTCGTGTCCAGGGTTTTATTAGAGGCTGGTCCCTTAGGCAGCCTCTGCCTGGCCTGTACCACAATCCCAGTCTCCCAGAAGGAAGGCAGGTGTTCAGAAAACCATACTGTTTGCACAAGCAGATTGGGCACAGCGAGCCGTGCTGGTCACGTAGGGAAGTTTTACGATAGAATAGGGAACATCTGGTGCCTTGACGTTAGTGAGGCTCTCACCTAGAGGCTGGCCCAACATGCCTTCCCGTTTCTCAGCCCCGACACTCCTTCTCTGTCCACCCGTGGCAACTCCTGCCAAAGTTCTTGGTGGACAGCATGGAATTGCTCAGAACCGGGGGGCCCTGGAAGAACATCTGGTCCATTCCCCTGAGGACACAGATGAAGAAATAGAGCCACCGGGAGGTTAAGTGACTTGCCCAGAGTAAGTCTGGATCTGAAAGCCTCTTTTCCTCTGATACTGACCAGGCCCTGAGAGAAGGGGAACAGACAGCAACATGGACGCCTGAGCAGCCTGGCTGTGTGACCATCCGGTCATGACAGACGAGAGGTCAGGGAGCATGCAGGGGCAAGCCCGGTCTATCTAAATAAGCAGTCACTCTGCAGACATGCTGAAACCTCACAGCAAAGCTCTCCTGGTAGTTGTCAAGCAGGTGGGGGTGTGGTGGCTCCAGGGGGTCTGAAAGTTGAAGCCAATAGCCTGAGGAACAAGGACAGTCAAAGGCCACTAAGCTTGTCATGGCCCCACAGAAACAGGCTGCACTGTCATCTCAGGGCAGCAGGAAGTCCAATCAGCAAAGGGAACAGAAGGCAGGGACTGAAGCAGTAAGAACCAAGGTCAGGGGAATGTTCAAGATGTATACCAGGTTAAGGTCAGAAAAACTGAGCATCCTGGATCAAATCTAGCCCAGAAGGAAAGGCTCATGGGGCGAAGTCTAGGGGAACCGGTTTCCAAGACTCGTCTGCCAGGGGAGTCACACAGGACATGGTCTCTTTAACTGGCTCCCCCTCTAGCCAACCCCCAACTCTTTGTCCTCACACACAGAAGGGAAGTAGACCTGTAGGATCTGGATTGGACTGAAGACTCCAGCTCAGTCTGGCTACTACCTTTAGGAGCTTAAAGCCAGGTTTGATGGTAGTAAGGCTCTCACCTAGAGGCTGGCCCAACATGCCAGCCTCTTTCCAAAATCGGGTCCAACTGTCTGGACAGTTGGGCCAGATTCTGGTTAGAATTTTCCAGGTTTTAGAAAGGTACATTTTACTGCAGAGAAATTTGTGAGCATTTGGAATGATGTTGAAAAACAAAGATAAACAACAACAACAACAACAAAACAACAATTGCCTCACATCAGTTCAGCTCAGGTTCTGTAATCCAATGAGTTTGCAGCAAACCAAAGAAGACATTCCCCATTTACAGACTTGGGTTTGGGTTTGTGGTTTCTTTTTTAGGGTGGGGGGAGGGTAGTGTTCAGAATTGAGGATTAGGGAGCATGGTTCTCTCTCCCCTCAGGTTATTGTGAGGATTACATGGGTTAATCTGGGAGCAGCGCTTCGCACAATGCCCGTTATCACCTGCGATTACATCACTCCATGTCTGTCTCTCACCAGGCTGCAGGCTCCTTAAATCCCAGAGATATTATCTTCATCAGCCTTTCTTATAAATCCACCTTAGCCCCTAAGGGAAGTGTTTTGTGCACAGCAAAGCTTAAATAAATGTTTGTTAAATGATACATTTTTTTTCCAGTATTCAAAACACAATGATTCTTGCCCAGTCTCTGGGGGAGATAATTACTCAGTCATTGAAAGATGTATACATCTGGAAATTCAGGTGGTAGCATCCTTACTCCTTTCAATTCACCCCTTTTTAAAGCATCCTTGATAATATGTACTGTGTTCTCCTAACTTCAAACAAATGAGAGATACACAGTATAGGTAGTATCAACAGCAACTTTCATTCAGGGAGGATTACAATATGCCAAGTGTTGTTTTAAGAACTTCATATGTGTTAAATTATTTGATCCTGTCAGCCTTTTATTTATTTATTTTTTCACCCATTTTACTAACATGGAAGCAAGGTAGGCAACTTGTCCAAAGACACACCGCTAGTAAGCGGCGACTTTCAATTCCAGGCACGGGACCCACCACCTATGTTGCCAGGGCCTCTCACCCAGGTGAGCACAAACACCCCTTCACCCCCTTAGGAGTTGACTGTGTCACCCCTTCCCTCACACAAAATGTTGAAGTCCTAACCCCTGGCACCTGTGACTTTATTTGGGAAAGAGACCTTTGCAGAAAACTAGGTTAAAGTGAGGTAACTGGTGGCCCTAATCCAGTATGATTGGTATCCTTATAAAAAGAGGACAGTTGGACCTGGAGACAGACACGCACACAGGTAGAATGCCACCGGGCATGAAAGTGGAAATGGAGTGAACGGTGACCAGCCAGCCACCAGCAGCAGGAGCGAGGCCTGAAGCACCTCCCTCACAGCCTCAGGAGGAACCAGCCGCCGACACCGGATCCAGCCTCTGGTCCCCAGATCTGTGAGAAAACCCGTTTCCGTGGCTTAACCCAGCCCATGTGTGGTTCTTGGTTAAGGAAGCCCTAGCAGAGTACAGACAGCCCGCAGGGCGTTTAGAGGAACTAGGCTGGAGCCAGCACGGCCAACATCTCCTCACAGGAGCCCTGCCCAGGCGCACATCCTCCTGATGCAATAAGGACCCTGGCTGGAGCCGGAGCACAAGATCCAGGACCCTGGGGCTTCCTGCTCCCTGGCACGTGCCCACATCCTACTGCCTGCCTTCCAGCGACTACTTCTTTTAAGAAACCAAGAGGAGACTCATTTCCACACTGCCCTCTAGCTCCCTAGAAGGAGCAATAGCACAATTCCTGCCCACGAACACATTCGTCCTCCCTCACGCCACCACACAAGGAAGCTTCCCTCTCACTGCACAAGCCCACTGCTGGCATCCTCCACCTCCCACAGACCCGGGCCCCTTCGTGAATCAGAGACGACAGCTGACAGCCAGAGACAGATGCCAACACTTCCTGTGGCTGCAAGCGGGGGACGGAGGTGGCCCCACATGGGAGACCAGAGCCGGAGCCAGGGAGGTGGTAGTGGGGGCTTCTTCAGAGCCCCGGACCCTGGCTTCATCCTCTGGCTTTCCCTCATAGAAAACCTCTGGCTGCTGAGAAACGAAAAACCACAGATAGATTATAAATGCATCTGGATGAGATTTTATACCATCGGATACTGTGGCTCCTGCTAGAGTCTAGGGTTTAGTCATCTGAGGCCCCTCTGATCTAAATCTCCCTGCATGTGCGCCTGTCACGTTGGAGCCCTACACACACACGTCCAGCCACCAAGGCTCCTGTCCCTGTAAGTGTCTAAGGAGAAGCACACATCTCCTAAAACACTCTGAGAGCCTGGCAGTGAGCAGATTCACCCAGCAAGGTGAGCGGCGGTCAGGTTTCTGACCCGATCCAAACTGAGTTTTACGCTCAGGGTTCATTCTTTCAGGAGTCCCTATCACTAAATCACCTTGGTAATTCCAGACGCCCATCTGGGTTTTGTTTCCTGAGAGGGAGGCCAACCCAGCTCACAGGAGCCGTGGAGAACTGCCCATGTGTGAGAAATCCCCGTCTGAACGTGGCTGCAGGAACCCCAGAGATGTGAACACGTTATTCGAAGGAGGAAATCCTCATGAGAGCTCACCAGAGACTGACAGAATGATGAGTTATGTCCGAAACTGGAGGCAAGGAGGTGTCATTGAACCAAAACAGCAGCAAACCACAAGTCCTGCCACCGCCCGTTTGTGGCGCCCTGCACAGGCCGTCTGACATTCTGCTTGGACCAAGGAAGCCCAGGCAAAAGAGCCGTAAATGTCTGAGCCACACTCAGCACAGACACCCCCGCAAAGAGCCACATTAGATCAACAAGAGCACAAAAGGTCAAACCGCCTGAACCCTTCCTGCACGTTTGTGTTCACACACCCACCCGCTGGCACCGAGTGCGGGAGGGGAGACTGACCAACTGGCCCACCCTCACCTGGACGCCAGGTGTGGTTTAACATCTGCCTGGTCAGGCCTTTGTGGACAGCACTGTCAGGTTGGGAGTGTAGTAGAACCATCCCTCTAGCGTGACTACAGCTAATTATTCTTAAAATACTGCAGGCCATGGTCCAGATACAGCAGCCCTGGCAGGCCGGGCCCAGCTCAGTCCTGGGAGTTCTCATCCCATGGTGACCCCAAGCACAACCAGCCACCTCGCAGCAAGATCACAAACGGCTGAGAGGAAGTGGGGCTTCTTAGAGTTTATCTTATGGTTTTAGCCTTTTTAATTGATTTCAGGAAGAGGGAGGGAAAGAGAGAGATAGAAACATCAATGATAAGAGAGAATCATTGATTTGACTGCCTCTTTCACGCTCCTTAATGAGGATGGAGCCTGCAACCTGGACATGTGCCCTGACCAGGAATCAAACCGTGACCTCCTGCCTCACAAGTCAACGCTCAACCACTGAGACACACTGGCCAGGCAGCTTTTTAAAACTTTTAATAAATATTGTCTTTTGCCCATTTAAATACAAGTTAACTTTAAACCACCCATTGTAGCCATCTGTAATAGTTTCTAGTCTAAAGTAAGAATCTAAATAAGTATATGGACAGATCTTGACGACTCTCTTGCCACAGATGATCAATCCCTATCAGGAGTGTAGGCCCTGACAGAGCTGCCTTTCCTACACTGGGCACTGCACCCCTCCCCACACCCAGGAATAAACACGTTCATATTCAGACAATCACGGGACTTCGCTGAATAGAATGAAAAGTTCACATGACTATTTAAAATGAAACTTCATTGTCCTGCAGGAGGGACTGAGCTATTCTGGCTTACCCGAACAGAGGAGTTTGGGAACCCTTTGCAAGGGCACCCATTCTGCTAACACACGGGGAACATTCCCATTCCTCCTTGTTCCGATGATGAATAGGTGACTTTAGCGGCCCACATAGGAAAAGCAAAGATGGGCCTTTCTACCACACTCAGGAGGCAAAGGGGCCACACCGCACAGCTGTGCAGATCAAACCCACGGCCGCCAGGCACAGACCGTGCACAACTGCAAGGGGAGCATAACCTTCCCCGACGCTCCCTCCTGCGGATCCTGACTCAGAACTGCCGGAAGCAAATGGGCACCTGCCAGGAATTCGAGAGGTGACCTGGACTTGCTGTAATTTTCCAGAGTCTACAATGAAGGCGCAGTCTCTAAATGCTCTACAGTATGCCAAACTGTGCTGCACAGACAGCAGGTACTCAATAAATGTTTGGGAATGACGATTAATAAGCCTGCTTACCAATGATGATTAATAAACGTGCAGGAAGGGTTCAGGCAGTTTGACCTTTTGTTCTCTTGCTGATCTAATGTGGCCCTTTGCGGGGGTGTCTGTGCTGAGTTTGGCTTAGACATTTATGGCTCTTCTGCCTGGGCTTCCTTGGTCCAAGCAGAATGACAGACGGCCTGTGCAGGGCTCTGCGAACAGGCGGTGGCAGGACTTGTGGTTTGCTGCTGTTTTGGTTCAGTGACACCTGAAAGGAGTAAGGAGCAACTTGTCTCCCCTGTCTACCATGGATCTAGCACCAATACTGCGGGGTAGCACCCAGGAATCTGCGTTTCTAACAGGTCCCTTGTCCACCCCCAACCCAGGGGCCTCCGTGCTCTTAGGGGAGTTAATGCAGAGAAAAAGGCACATGCCCAGGCAATGATGGAGCTGGGAGCGGAGCATGGGCCTGGATAATGCCACACTTGATACTTCTGTGCTAGAGCATTACTGATTGTTGATGGATATTGGGTATTTCCTCTAAGCATTACCACCCATCTATAATTCCTGCAGCTGGTTCAGAGTAAGAAAGACATCCTCGGTGTAGTTCTAAACAGGCCTCTAACTTTTGTTCTTTGGAAGTGGCTGCCAGCCTGTTCTGGCAAAAAAGTAAATAAACATGGAGCTGCACTGGCTCAGCTTTCAGAGCTCTGAAATCTTTCCCGTGGGCGACTCCAGCAGCAGCCTTTAGTTTTACCAAGAAGCACCTCCTATCCAGGCAACAGCAGAGGTTCCAGATATGATTCCTGAAGCTCAGATGGGGATCAGATGACTTTGATCTTTCCCATCAGCCCAGTCTATAAGCCTAGAGGTCTCAGCTTATCCATGAGGATATCCAAACTTGAGACAACTAAAACCCAAATCTAACTGATCTTTCTTAGTCTCTTGGCACTGTTTTCCTCATCCATATATTTAAAAACCTTCTTTGGATTATATATCATCCTACAAACCATTTCCAAACTCCTTTGAAATAGAGATGTAACCAATAATGCTCCCCACTGAATTCATATGGTGGCCTGGTATGACAGAGAGGTCAGACTGACCCTGACTTCAGTCCCAAACCCTCCAGGTAGCTGTATGACCTTCCACAAGTGACCTGACCCCTGAGCCCCATTTCCCACCTCTATAGAACAGTGCTGATTCCTATATTACAAGTATTGTGAGGATAAAAAGAGATGACACAAGATTGCTTCGGGGGTGGTACAGCCCCAGTTGTTATTACTAAGGCAGCCAGAAAAAGATCCCACTGCCCCTCCGGCAAAAGAAGTGAATTGAGAGGGAGGTGAGGGGGCGTTTCTGGTGTGATTTCCTGTAAGAAGTGATGTGGAGTGTGAGAAGGAAAGCCCGAGGCGGCCATGACAGTAACCAATGGCTGAGACCAGTACTTTGCTCCTCAAAGGCAAGATAGGCAGAAAAAGGGCCATTCAGGCAAGACCCAGAGATTCTGTCCCATCTCTACCAAGTGTCATGGACTGAATTGTGTCCCCCCAAAAAGGATGTACCTCGAAATATACACTTAGTTGAAAATAGGGTCTCTGTTGATAATCAAGTTAAGATGAGGTCGTTAGGTATGAACCCTAATCCAATGTGACCAGTATAAAAAGGGGAAATTTGAAGGCAGGCACGTGCACAAGGAGAAGGCCCCAAGGAGAAGAAGACAGAGATCTGAGTGATGCATCTACAAGCCAACAACCCGAGATGGCCAGCAACCACCGGAAGCAGGAGAGAGACCAGACTCTCCTCACACCTTGGCCTTGGACATCCAGCCTCTAGGACTGTTGTTTAGGCTGCCCGTTTTGTGGTACTGTGTTACAGCAGCCTGGGAAACTGAGACTCCAATGGAGAGGAGACGATTGTTATTATAGTCTGTATTATTGTTGTTATATTTTAACACTTCTGGGCACTAGAGCAATGCTGAGAAATGCTGGCCTTAGCTCTGCCCTCATCACTGCCATGGGGACAACTGGTGTCCAGGTTTCTATAGCTCTCCTCATCGGTGCCCTTGACCCCTCACTGGAGTCACACCTGAACACGTCCTCGCTATTCACAGACTGGATTCTGAAACACTCTCTCCCTCCATCCTGCACTCAACTCTCTGAAGCACTGACTGGTCTGTTTCTTCTCACTGGCTCCCATCCTGGTGCCAGAGTTGCCAGCAATGCCCTCAGATTCTGTCCCCTCTGAACTCTGACATGGAATCGGGCAATACGCTCCTCTGAGGGAACAGGTCAAGTTCGGATAACAACCGACTCTGGCGGTGACCCTCGTATCTCTGAAGAACATGCTGCCATCTCCAGCTGAGAGCTTCTCTCTTCACTTCCTCCTGCGGTAGATGAGGGTTCAGTTCTCTACTTTATTTCTCTAAAAAGGCCTCGGTACGTTTAATTATATACTTGTGGGGAAGGTTGGAAACAAATCCCTTGATGTTCCTCTCATCAAGAGGGACCATATAGTCCCTTCTCCCTGAGCCCGGGCCTTTTAATCGCATTGATGCCTAAAACAGAATGAGGCGGGAGGACCGCCCCACTTCAGAGCCCCGGCGAGAAAAGGCCACACAGCAGCACTGCTGGTTGCTTTGGGGACACTCACTCAGGAGCCGCCAGCCACTGTGGGAAAAGTCCAGCTACCCTTAAGGTCCCCGTGGAGAGATGACAGAGAAGGTGGTGGGAGTCGAGGAGCCCTCGCTGTTCCGGCCCCGGAGGATCTCACCTTCCCCGCCCAGATGCGGAACCTTCGAGAAGATGCCAGGACCAGCCACCTACCAAAATCAACCTCCAGGTTGGTGAACAAAATAAATGATCGGCATCGTTTTAAAGCCCCTGTTTTGGAGAGGAGTGTCAGTAGCTCGATCATCAGAACCACTCATGATTATTTCAAGTCCACCAATGGTATGCACAATGGTCCCCACTGGAAGGAAGCTCATTCCTGCTTCAGCCCCTCCTCTCCTCTCCCCTTCCCCTTCCTAGTTCTGCCGTCCGCATGTCCACTTTTCCGTTGCCTGTTTATGACATCACATTTGCTCAGGCGCCGTGGTGAGTCCCACCACCTCCGCTGGCCTCCCTGCTGGTGCCCACCGCTCCAGGCCCTTCTGCACTGCCACCTGAGGGGTCGTCCAACACAGGGCCGGTGGGTCACGCCTCCCTCCCAGAGAACGGCTGCTCCTTGGGTGGTGTGAAAGCCCTTTGCTGTTCTGCGTTTCTGGCTTTGTTCCCCACCAATGGCTCCAACTGCAGCCTGAACTCAGAGTATCCTTCCTGCACCCACCATGCCCCTCCTGCTGCTGCCCCTCAGCTCAGACCGCTTCCTCGCCAGGAAAGCTTCCCACTAAAGCTCTGCTCAGACATCACCGATTCTGAAAGTCCCCCTTTGTGCTGCCATATCTGTCCCCTCCTCTGAGACCCTGTGGCTGTTATCCCAGGCCAGCACAGTCCTGTCATTCTGTCACAGCATCTCCCAGAGGGACTGTAACCCCTGGAGGGCAGGGACTCCAATACACTCTGCTTCTAACAGACTCAAAATAAGCAACTGCTGAGTCGCTGCGGAGCTGCCTTCAGGAATCCCAGGGGCCTCCTGAGTGGTGCTGGATGGGAGTTTTTAAAGGATAAAAAAGGGAGATTGGATCAATCCACCAAAGTCTGCCTTATTTTTCATTTCCCACCTCTCATGGTGATGGGCACCTGGGATGCCCATGTGCATGGTGAGTCACGCATGCACCTGGGGCCCAGGGGTCACCCTGAGCGGGTCACCCTGAGGTCAGGAGGCAGCAGAGTGCTGTAAGAGGCCAACAGCACATTCACACTGTGACTCTGACTCTTCGTTTTGTTCTGTTTTTGTATAATGTCCACTTTTGATCTCCTGACATGACCCTTTGGAAGCAGGAAGGCCATGTCATCATGTTTGGAGTCCCCTGGCCGTGTGTCTTGTTCACAGTGGTCCCTCCATCAGCGCTGCTCTCCTGACCATCAAGGGCAGCCCTCAGGGCTCGAGCTCTCTTCCTGGTGTCACTGAGTCAGAGCCTCTCCGAGGGCCTCTGCCCTCCCCGTTCAGCCCCCATACAGACCCTTGCACACCCTGGGTATCCCGAGTCCCCTCCCACAGCTGTGATTCCTCCAGCACAGCCTCACACGGCTAATGAGTCAGCCTTCCCCTTGTTTATCCATCCACGGCCAGCTCACACTTTCCACCCTCCCGAGCAGGGCAGTACCACTCTGCCCTCACATTGCCCATTCCTCCTTCGGCAGCTGTTTCCTGTCAGCCAAATCTGCCATGGTGTGCTGTTGGTTTTCCCTTTATTTGGTATGGATGGGGTACACCCTCTCCCTCACCATGAATTCCTCCCTCTGACTTCAGAGAGAAGGATGCTTCTCCTCCATCATTCCATCTCACCCCACCTCCTCCAAGGATGCCAGCAAGCAAAGGGCCCATGTCCCTCCTCTCGGAGTGATGGACACTGAGGATGCCAGTGAGTGCTGGCATCTGCGAGTACCAAGGATGGTGCCCTGAATCACCAAACCCCAGGAGCACCGCAGGTCCCTCCCACTCACCAGGCCTGACGTTGAGAAGCAGCACAGTTTAATGGCCCCCCGAAAGGCAGGTGCAGGTTCTGATGCTGGCAGTTGCTAGCTGTGCACCACTAGGTGAGTTACTTAACCTCTCTGATTCTCCATCTGTAAATGAAGCTAATCACTTCCTCCGAGTATGAATTAAGTGAGATTCCTGGTACATGACACGTACTGCACTCTTAACAAAAGAGGTTGCCTTTATGTGTGGGAGGAGCTGACACAGCTCATCTGAATGCTATCGTTGCACCATTTTTAAAACTCCTCTCGTTATCTAGTCCCTGGAAAACACACACACACACACACACACACACACACACACACAGACAGAAGTGAATGAGATAAATTCTTCAAGCAGCCTGGAGCCATTTAATTCCAATGGGAGCTGGTGATCTTGTTCCCAGTTTCTGAATGTCATGAATTAGAGCTCTTCCCAGACATAATTTCTGTCCTTCTTTTTACTTCTCCTGTCAGAGTCAAATGACTGGCAGAACACCTCAGATCACTTGCTGGCTCAGCACAAATGAGTGGGCTGTGAGCTTCCCACCCATCTCACCTTCAGTCCTCTCCGCTGTGAGGGCCTGGGAGGAGAAATCATTTTCTGACAAGTAAAATAAGCAGAGTTATGTGCCCTGTCAAAGCCCCTCCAGGTTGACTCTGATTACCAGAATTCTCTGAGACCCAGTGAGAAAAAAACCATCGCCCTCCTTTCCTGGGCCCCTTCATTTTTTCAGCAGGGCCTTGAGGTCAATGCCAACTCCTAGAAGTCTGTCCTCCAAACCTCAAAGGTACACATTAGCTTTGCAAACAACAAAAACAAACCAACGCACCCTGATGGTAACCTATACACTCAACTTCCCACTGCCAGCTTCCTCTTGGCCATTACATCTGCCTAGACTCTAGGCCCTAGAGGGAGGTTTCTTTTACTTAAGAAGAAAGCAACTGGGGAAAGCAAAGCAACTCATGTTCAGGCTGCAAATGCCATCCCAGGAGCCCAGCAAGTCGGTGAAGATGGGCTGCTAAGATTTCATTAAGCAGAAAGCATCTCTCTTTTCAAACTGTCAAGTCACACAGGTGAGCAATCAAGCCACTGAAAGGGAAGAAGGGAAAGGTTTCTGAAGTATCATTTACAAATGCAAAGCACCGTTATCTGAACACTGCCAGGGGCACTTAATTAACTACCTGCCCCAGGTAAGCATTAAGACTGGTTTTCCTAACCACCAGGACCCAGAACGGTGGAGCTGAGTCCAGTCTTCAGTTACAGGGCTGCACGGGAGGCCTGCTGGTAAGGGACAGGACAGAACAGGGAGTGTGTGGGGTGGGGCTCGCTGCCACACAGTTAGTTAGAGGCAAAAGAAAGGCAGTGTCCCAGATCCATCGTAGGAGTTACTAGCCACATGCAGCTACTTATTATATATTTAAATTAATGAAAACAGAACACAATTTAAAATTCAGCCTCTCATGAGCCACACATGTAGCTATTTATTATAAATGTAAGTGCATTGAAATGCGATGAAATGTAAAATTCAGTTCTTCATTTGCACTAGCCACATCGTGCTCAACGGCCACCGGGGGCCAGCAGCCCCCACACTGGGCAACAGTGCTGCACAGACCGTGCCCGCCGCCCCAGGAGCTCTGCTGGGAGCTGCTCCAGCTCACAGCCCTGCACGCTCTTTCCTCTCTCCCAGGATGTGGGTCGTCTTTACCACAGGTATCGTCCATTAAGCGTTGTGAGATCAGCTCAGCGGGACGGGACCAGCTTTCCTTCTTCTTAATGAAACAGAAGAGAAACTGTCGTAGTGCCTCGCATGCCAATGAAATAAAAGTAAGTTTCAGGTCATAAAACTGTTTCAACTTTATGCCACTTTATTTACACACACACACACACACATTATCTATAGCTATACATTTATAGTTATGTTTCTACTGGGCCACGATGTAAAAGGTTTTTCTTCCTGTGGCTCAAGGTCAAAGAAAGTCAGACCCCCTGCCCTAGAGCGTGCTCCTTGTCTTACAGACATGTGGGTGCTTCTGCCCCCACTCACCTTCCCCTTTTCGGGGTGACTCAGATCACAAGAGAGTGAGGAGGCAGAGTGCCTGCTGCACAGCCCGCACATGGGTTTTCCTCCAGACCTGATTTTCCCCATGTGCTCTGCCCTGTAATCATTTCACCTGGGCATGCAGCCAGGCAACTGGAAGGATCCAGACACTTGTCTGGGCTCCAGTGCCCACAGGGGCATGTGCAGGGACAGGGGCAGAGGAGAGGTGGACAGACGGACCCACAGTGAAGCTCACAACAATTCTGTGGCCTTTCTACATATGTCGGAGTATCACCCCACCCCCACCCCCCGGCCCTCCCGCCAAAGGTTAAGAAGAGCCTAGAAGTCCTTCTTGCTCCCTTGGCCCACAGCTCCCTCCTCTCCAGCTATAGTCCCCAAAGGCTGAAAGACACTGGAAAACCTCCCCCCTCATTGTGATGGTTAATTTTATGTTAGATCCGGAACCCAGATATTTGGTCAAATGATATTCTAGATCCATGGTGGTCAAACTGTGGCTAACAAGCCACATGGGGCTCTTTGGCCACTTGAGTGTGGCTCTTCCACAAAATACCACAGCCTGGGAGAATCTATGTTGAAGAAGTGGCGTTAGAAGAAGTTTTAGTTTAAAAAATTTAGCTCTCAAAAGAGATTTCAGTCATTGTACTGTTGATATTTGGTTCTGTTGACTGAGTTTGCGGACCACTGTTCTAGATGTTTCAGTGAAAGCAGTTTTAGATGAGATTACATTCAAATAGCGGACTCTGAGGAAAGCAGGTTATTGTTGAAGATCTTAATAGAAAAAGAGTGCTCTCCCCTAAAGAAGAGTGAATTCTGCCAGCAGACTGTCTTCAGACTTGGGCTGCAACATTGACCATTCCTGGGTCTCCAGCCTGCAGTATTGCCCTGCAGACCTCAGACTTGCCAGTGTCCACAGTGCATAAGCCAGTCTCTTAAAATTAGTATTGTTACACACACATCCTATTGGTTGTGTTTCTCTGGAGAACCAGGACACAATCAGATTCTACCCAAAGAAAGCCCCTCGTTGTTCACGGGGCTCTCCACTGCCATCTCCTCCTTGCAGCAGCCCCTGATGTATCTGCCAGAGCGTTCCTGCTAGTTCTGTGCTCATTTCCTAGTGCAGTGCTTGTGCCACATTTTTGCAAACATAATTATTGTGCCTTGTACCATGGATCCTATTTGGATCCTGAATCTTGTTACTCAAAGCTTGGTCTGTAAGCCAGTTGAATCAGCAACCCTGGAAACTTGTTAGAAATGCAGAATCTCAGAGACCTAAGGACTCTGAGTCTGCATTTTAACAAGATGGTCAGATTAGGTTTTAGTTTGAAAAGCACTCTTCTGTTTTACTTTTTAAATAAATTACCTTATTTTTTTTCTTTTTCTTTTTAATCCTCAACCAAGGATATTTTCCCATTGACTTGAGAATGGAAGAAAGAGGAAAAGACAGAAATATCGATGTGAGAGAAACAGACTGATTGCCTCCTGCACATGCAGGTACATGCCCATGACCGGAATCAAACCTGGGACCCTTGGTCCACAGGCCAATTCTCTATCTACTGAACTAAACCGGCCAGGGCGGGAAGCACTCTTTTAAACAAAACTCCTTAACCTTGAGAAACCTTCAAAAATTCCAGTGCCTATTTCCTACCCTCAGAGAATCTTATGTAATTGCTCTGAGGTGCAGCCTGCATGTCAGTATGTTCAAAATCTTCCTGGGTGCCCGATGTGCAGCTGAGCTGAACCACTGAAAATGAACCCCTCGTGTTTGTAAGAGGAATTGGGGCCGGCAATGTCAGGAAACCGTGTCAGGCCACAACATAAGTCAGCATCAAAAAGAGGACCCCATCAAGGCTTTCTGTCTCTCTAAAAATGTCAAGGAGAGAGAAAGAGATCCATATGCACCATTAGCAGATGTAAAACGAAACCCAGGTCATCCAACACCCATCTGATGCAGGACACTGTCAGCACCAAGAGTCTCCTCGGTAAGAACCCACAGGGCTCTCTGTGAACACAAAGGTCCTCTGAGTTTAGACTGGATCTCCGGAGCCCTTCCTATTGATAATGACCGTCAAGCATGAACACCAGGTGTAAATTAGTGCTGGGAAAGGCATGAGCCCCTTGCCACCCGCCTCCCACAGGGAAACCCAAAACATGCCCCACGGACTCAGATCCTGGCCGGATCGGCTTCTTCATTCTCCGCTGGCCCCTGAGCCTTTGCTCATGTAACTCTGTGGGTGCTACACATGGTATTATTGTGCCTCTTAGTGTTCCCAGGTGGTGTGGGTTTTCCATCTGAGTTAGGAGGTAACAAAGAAAAGATGGGAGAAGTCAACAGTTACTTTCCTTTCAAGACCCTCTCTGGGGTTTGTGTTTATGCCAACCTGTGAGTCTACTTACCCCTCTGCCAGGGGGGTGGTCAGTAACAACAAGTTTCCCACGCACAATGCACTCATGTCACATGTTCTACCTTTTATGGTGATGACACGCAGAGGGGGCCCGACTTGGACGGACACCAGCATGACAAGCGGCTGCACCCGGCCAACGGCTCAAGTGTGACAGGGTGACTCTCCAAGGTCTCCCTCCCTCTGGTCTCCTATAGACTGTCCCACTACAGTTTCTGGTCTGGAGATGCTTGGAATGAACATCCCCACTTTGATCTGCTGCTGTCAGTGCAGTAGTTCTTGGGCAAAACTATTACATCTTCCTTAGTGCAGTGGAGCACATCTGCTTAATGGGCACCTGCCGAAAAGCTAACCCCAACACCCACTGTGCTGATAAATTTGTGTCCAGAAATTATACCAAACACCACTAAACTCCTAGCTTGACAGCGGGTAGTAGCAACTACCGATACAGATGTGTTCTCAGCAGTGACATTAAAGGGGGAAAACCCACACCATCATGGGCACAGTGCACACCTACACACACACACACACACACACACACTCACACATACCAACTGCCGACAAGCAACTATCACACTAAGCCACACCATCCATGACACTTTGTCCCCAAAATGCATGCATCACTTCCCTTGAAGATAAAGGAAAGACTGCTTCCTGCTACAAAGAAGAGCTTTGTATGTTTGTGTAACACATTAAAAAAAAAAAAAAAAATATATATATATATATATATATATATATATATATATATATATATATATATAATGGCTGATCAACCAGTTGATAGCAATGGTAATAAAACAGCACTTAAAAATATTTACCAAACCACTGTGCTGTGGGATTGCCCTGGTGGGAAGGAGACAAAAGCTCCAGACTGCTCTGAACCCCAGTTCCGAGCTCATTGGGGGAGAGACTAGACTGTTTGGTAGCAGGCGAAACTAGAGGGCACCTCACTCTCAGAGGTGCTTGCAGTGAGTACTGAAGGACACAATGGAACACTGAGACTCAGGAGCCGCATAGGGCAGGGCTGACGTGGCTGTACGCTCCACCCTGAAACTCCGCCATATCAGGGAAGCTGCGAAAATGCCGAGACAAGGAAATAGATCACAAACAAAAGAAATGGAGGACAAAAAGCGTCTGGATATAGAGTTCAAAACCATGCTTATAAGGTTTTTTTAAGAATTTCCTAGAAAAGATCGATAAGTCCTATGAGGATATGAAAAGGGAGAAACTAGAAATAATAAGGAATCAACAAGAAATAATAAGGGATCAACAAGAAATAAAGAATACATTGTCTGAAATAAAACATTATACAGATCTTCCATTAAAAACAGAATGGAAGATCGCAAGAATCAAGTCAAAGATTTGGAACATAAAGAGCCAGAAGACACTCCTCCGCAGAAGCAAGAAGACAAGAGAATCCAGAAAGTTGAAGATAATGTAAGAAACCTCTGGGACAACTTCAAGCGAACCAACATCAGAATTATGGGGGTCCCAGAAGATGAGAGAGAGCAAGATATCAAAAACATACTGAAAGAAATAGTGACAAAAAACTTCCCCCACCTAGTGAAAGAATTAGACTTACAAGTCCAGGAAGCGCACAGAACTCCAAACAAAAGGAATCCAAAGAAGACCACACCAAGACAAATCATAATTAAAATTCCAAGAGCAAAAGACAAAGAGAGAATATTAAAAGCAGCAAGAGCAAAGCAGGTAGTTACCTATAAAGGAGCACCTATACGATTGTCAGCTGATTTCTCAACAGAAACCATGCAGTCTAGATGGGAATGGCAAGAAATATTCAAGGTGATGAATAGTAAGAACCTACAGCCAAAGATAATCTACCCAGCAAAGCTATCACTCAGAATCAAAGGCCAGATAAAGAGCGCTTCACCAATAAAAAAAAAGCTAAAGGAGTCATCACTGCCAAACCAGAATTATATGAATTGCTGAAGGGGGTTCTTTCAGAAGAGAAAGTAAATAAAGATAAAAACTATGAACAACAAATACGTAACTATCAACAAGTGAATCTAAAAACCAAGGAAATTAAAAAAAAAATCTGATGAACAATATTAACTGTTGAATATAATAGAATCAGAGGTATGGAAGGGGAGTGAACTGACGATTCTCAGGGAAAGGGGAGAGGGGGATGTGGGAAGAGACTGAACATAAACTGTGCATCTATGGATGAGGACAATGAGGGGTGGGGAAAGGGCAGAGGGTGGAGTGGAAACCTGGTGGAGGGGAGAAATGGAGGGGGGGGGGAAGAGGAACATTTGTAATAATATGAACAATAAAGATTTATTTAAAAATAAATAAATAAAGTCAAGGAGAGAGGCCTCAGAAAATTCCAAAATCACCAGCATCTTGATCTTAGACTTCCAGCCTACAGAACTGTGAGGAAATAAATGTCTGTTGCTTAAGTTAAAAAATGAAAAAAAGTAAAGTTATAGGACTAGATGGATAAGGTAGGAACTGGCAGGGACTCATAAACCCACCCTGGCGCCTGCATGTTATGAGGAAGGAAATGAAAGTCTAGAGAGGTGAGGTCACTTGCCCAAGGCCACACAGCTAATTACTTGTGGTGCCAGGACAAGTACAGCCTGTCCAGGCTCCCAGACCAACACCCTATAGCTGCCCCACATCGCCATCCCAGACTGCAGTGCCGGCAGACATGATGCATTTTCTCAGAACAAGGGTTCTGAAGCCACTCACCATCCACCCCAGCACAGGTTTGGCCAAAAAAAAAAAAAAAAAAAAAAAAAAAAAAAAAAAAAAAAAAAAAAAGTCCCTGCAAAGAAAAGGGGACATGAAAGCTGAAAGCTGGAAATGTTGCAGATGCACCATTCCCATTTCTTTGGAAGTCTGGAGCCAACAAGAGCTTTTCTTTCTCTTCCCCCGCCCCCACCCCCACCCCCTGCCAGGAGGCAGGGGCCAGGATGGGGCCCTACCAGCCCTTTCAGCGGCATGTGGGTCTGGCTACGCAATGTTAGAATTACAAATAAATTACCCTACAATCAAGAGCCTACTGCTTGTCCCCAAATTCAGGGTCACACCCAATCATCCCCGGAACAATAGCCAAGTCCTGGATCTTTAAACACCCACTTCCACTTCCCGGAGGACCCTCCTGCCCCTCAGCCACTGCTGGACTAACTCCTGCTCCATCATAACATCTGCAGGCACCTGGGACAGCCCAGATTCAAAGCATCACAGAATGCAAGCACTGGAGAGTCACCCCAGCCAAACAATTTGTCCCACATTACCGTCTCTTTCTTTTCCAGTCAGATCATAGTTTTAAAAATTGAAAATGTGGAGAAGAAAAAAATCAAATCTCATAATCTCATAATAACCATCATTAGTATTTGGGCTTATTACCTATCAGATTTTAATTTTCTGGTCATGTGTGTTTTAAACAAGGCTACCATGATATACAAATATTTCCTTTTTTTCTTTGCCTATAATTATATAATTTAAAAAATCCCTATATTGGCTACAGTCTCCCTATATATAATTCCAATGGCTATTTAATATTTAATCAACTGTATTCACCATATTTTCCTAACCATTTCCCTACCTTGGACCATTTGTGTTTATTTCTAGTGCTTCAGAAATATAAATAAGATTTCACTGAACAATCTTGTGTACATTGGTATTTTCATAGTTATTGTTTGAGGCAATTTCCATAGGAGAGCTTCCCAGAAGTCAGCCTCTCCATTGTCCTCATTGTTGGAGAAATGCACACACCAGGTGATTAAATATCTGAGAGGGAAAAGGAACACTCTCTAAAGTCCAGACTCCGGTCCTGACTCGGCTCCCACGGCTTGGCTGGTGAACACCGACAAGCCACTCAACTCCCGAGACTCGGTTTCCCTCGGACATTAGAGAACAGGTCTGTCAAGGCCTGTCTTGCTGTTCTGATTGGGCATCCTCTGGATTGAGTATCCTCTCTCCACGATTCTCCCTCCCTCCCATGCGATGCCCAATCATTCACTTTCTACTCTGTGGTTCACATCAGCTGCTTTTCAGCTCAGGAAGAGACTTCTGAAAGCCTGCGAGGGGCAGGGCTGTGTAGAGGAAGCCTAGGGTACGCAAACGCTGGCAGCGGTCTCTAGTCCTAACACTGCTTTCTGAATCCAGGTCAGCCGTGGAATTCAACAGACCCTGCCTCATACCTGGGAGTGTTGCCCATAGCACATCGTGACAATGATACACACACACAGGCCTGCTCATGGGGACCTCCCAGAATTCGGTCATGCGGGGGAGGGAGCCGGTCTGTGTCTCCTATCACGGTACTCTGGGGCAGTAAAGAGGTCACTGTCACATCCCTAGCAGATCCCTGCAGGTACAAACACTGCAGAGCACACCAGAACAAACGAAGGAAGGCAGCAGTACGCTCATTTCTATCTTAACCTCCCCACAGTTGGCCATTGATAGTTGGTCTTTAAAAAATGAGTTAGCCCTGGCCACGTGGCGCAGTTGGTTGGAGTGTTGTCTCATACACCAAAGGGTTGTGGGTTCAATTCCTGATAAGGGCACATACCCAGGTTGCAGGTTCGATTCCCAGTTGGGGTGCATACTGGAGGCAACCCAAATGTTTGTTTTTCTCTCTCAGAAAAAATCAACAAAAAACATATCCTTAGGTGAGGATTTAAAACAAAGAGTTCTTATCAGTAGAGAAGGGAAGATAATTAACATTTTTCTCAATCTTTCAACATCCTGTTTGACATGTGCAGATCCTCTTGCCACTGCCTCCTGGGTTATAGAATTAAATGGTGTGGCTCCCAGTCATTTCCCCCTTTTCATATGTAGTCTGTGAACATCGTAAGGCCTTTGCACCATTAAAAGAAGAGCAAACCAGGACCACAGACTCTGCAGCATGCTGTGGGGACACACACACAGCTTTACAGTCAAGCAAACCTATGTCGAATTCTGATTCCACTTCTTTTCAGCTGGGTGAACCTGACAAAACACACAATTTTTCAGAAACAAACATACCACTGCAAAGACCTACAATTATTTTACTGACTACCAAGAAAGAAAAGTCTCTGCCAATTAAACTATGACATGGCTTTGACTGTAAGAAAATCAATTTTAGATTATCAAGAGTGAAAAAATAAGTCTTTGAATCAATGATATTTAACCTCTCTCCAGTTAAACTTCTCAGTTGTAAGATGGCCATGCTAAATGCCCACCTTGAAGGCCGGATGGGAGGTGGGTATGAGAGGACACTGAACACTCCTGACTCTGCACCTGGTATGCAGTAAGTAGTTGTAAAATATTAGTTCTTCTCATTTCCAAAGTGATGGGTAGATTCTGGATAGATTACAAGGCCTTTCAGAGCAGATGCCAGGTTACACATATTTGACTTCTTCAGTGGTCCAAGAGGTCCGAAAGGTTGGCCACCTAGAACAGCGGTCGCCAACCTTTCGGACCTCTCGGACCACTGCTTGGCGACTGCTGATCTAGAATATTGCCATACACATTGTAAGCACTCAGTAAATGGATGATGAATATAAATGAACTAGTGGACAACTGACAAATACCCAAGCAGGAGGGACCCCCTTTGGAGGAGGGGCCCATGCAATCCCACTACCCCCTCCTTCCGCTCCCACCCTCCCCCAGGCCTGGAAGGGATGAGCACAGCTATCAGTATCATCCTGGCATGGGGGCTACCAAGGAGAAAAGCAAATGCCAGCTGCTCGCTGCATATCCCTGTGAACTCCCAGTGCGCGCTGCCGTGGACCACAGCCCACGGCACTTGGGTAACCGGTAAGCACAAGTAGCTGCGTCTCAGTCTCCGTTCCACAGACAAATGCAGCATTGTGGTATCCATGGCCTCCCGGGAAAGCCAGGCCACCGCTATGCCCTAGATGTGAAAGGCTGTGCATATCAAATCAGACAGGCTACGCCCCACGGGCCCTGCACCTGTCCCCCAGGACACACTGAGCACATTATTGTGTGACATAAACAAATGTCCCACGTGGGTGGTGCTGGAAGGAGCAGACGTTCAGGCAAACAGAACCATGAGGCGTTTCCCCCGAAGCGTCCATACCTGCTCTGTGCTCCCCTCCGGTGCCCTAAACCTCCTGGAAAAGGGGAAGAGGCAGGGCCAGGGAAAGAATCTCATTTTCCACCGCCCACTTTTCATTACCCGTAATCATGTAGGAGATGAGAGGAGCTGCCAATGACAAATTTTTTCTTCAGCTAAGACAGAAGAGATGACTTATTGTACATGTTACGTTCAACCACAACTGAGAACAGAACAGTCCATAATGTCACTGGTCCAGGGAAAAGGACCAAAGAGGACTATTTCTGTAAGAGCAGGTGGGTCTCTCAAAAGGTGGTCCCAGCAATCAGATGACATGTATGTTCTAGATCCACCGAGAAGTTCCATACAGCAGGTATGCAGTCCAACAACTGATACCCATGTGCCCGGCTCTGGCTTCCTTTATTTCTGCTCCTGTGGCTTCCATGGAGGCACGAGCTGGGCTTTACTGGGACCTCTCCCTCATCCTTCCCCTTCTGCGCTCCAGTCTGAACATTTGTTTTTTCCTCCACTTGGCTCTCGTGGCACTGAGGTTTCTAAGAAGATGGCACTAAGGCCCAGAGACCAATGGCAAATTTAAATAACAAATAATACAAAACCCTGCCGAAACCGGTTTGGCTCAGTGGATAGAGCTTTAGTCTGCGCACTGGGGGGTTCCAGGTTCTATTCCAGTCAAGGGCATGTACCTTGGTTGCAGGCACATCCCCAGTGGGGGGGAGGGGGGGTGTTTACAGGAGACAGCTGGTCGATGTTTCTTATTGATGTTTCTAGCTCTCTATCCCTCCCCCTTCCTATCTGTAAAAAATCAATAAAAATGTTTTAAAATAATAATAATAATAATAATAATAATAATACAAAACCCTTACTTCAACCTTGACTTCAGTCAAGAGACCTTCTGTGGAGACACACTGGGCTATGTGTCACACCCACATTCACTTCTCCCTCCAAGCTCCCACTAGCTGGAACTCCAGTCATGAGTGGTTACACAAATGGATATTGCTCTCACAAAGTGAATGGGACTTGAAGGGGGCAATAATAATTGGGAAAATAGTAACTGCCTATTCGTTGAGCCTTTTCCCTTGGATAAAGAGAAGGGGGGAGTGGAGAGACCAGGAATTCAGTAGGAACCCTCCTTCCCCAGAGTCACAGTGTTGGCAACGGGGTAGAAAGCAACCGCCCTGTGAAGTCGGTCTTCCCTCAGGGACCGGCTTGTGAGTGTCCGCTCAGGTTCTCAAGGGACTCAGAGGCCTGCATCTAGTCCCCTCCCGCCACTGCTCTCCTTTGCTTCTGTGCTATTGGCAAAAGGAAGGAAAGCCTTTCAGCTTTGCTGAGAGGGCTGAGGAAAAAAATCACTTAGGAGCAAAAGCTGCCCTGGCCACTCAGCCTCATCTGTGCCATCTGCCACCTAAGGTACCTGTGATGACCCCAAGGTGGGCAGGAGTGTCATTTATTCCCAACATTTAATGGGGATTTTAGGAAACTTCCCGCACACACTTCTCCTTCTCATTAATAAAAAGTAATAACCATCTCTTGTTAAACCTGTACTAAACACTTAGGACACACCAATATTCTACCATGTCATCCTATAACTATCATCCTATAACTGGATGATATCCTATCATCCTATAACTGGGAGAAAACAAAACATATTCAAAAGTTTGAAATTCTCGAAATCCATGTTCAGATTAAACATAAGTAACCACTATGTGCCCTGCTGGGTCTCCAGCTTCTAGATTAGTGCCATGAGCTAGAACTTCCGGACTGATGGGAATGCCTTGTGCTGCTCTGCCCAACATGGCAGCCACCAGCGGCCACACAGGGCCTTTGAACACTTGCAATGTGACTAGGGCTACTGAGAAACGGGGTTCTTTATTTTATTGTTTTAATTTATGTAAATTTAATGGCTACTGTATGTAAAGCACAGATCTAGAGACTGCCTGGTATATAACTGGTGCTCAATAAATATTTGCTCAAGGGAAGAATGAATGGATGGATAGTAGCCGCTCACCATAGTAAGTTCTGATTAAGCAAGATTCTCATGTTTATTGAGCACTCACTTTAAACAAATCCCTGTTTAAGTCAGCAACCTTCTGAGCTAGGTACTTTTATTGTCTCTGTTTTAAAAAATAAAGAAACAGGGCTCAGAAAAGTAGAGAACCCACAGACACATAGAACATGGCAGGATTGAAGCCAGAATTCAACCCCAGGTAGCCCCTTAAAACTGGTCGACTTTTCCACTGATGAAAAACGTGCCTCATTAAATTTTCTACAGGGTGACACCAAATTCAACAAGGACCTTTTCCTTTGAAATAGAGCAATAAAGATACCCAGTATGTCTTGTCTGGGAGCTTTTAGAAGCCTACCCAGTGCACTCACTCACTCATCATGTCGACTGATTGCATGACCCCAAGTCAAGAACTGTTCAGGGCGGCCTTTCCCTGAAACCACCTCCCAGGACAGCAGAGTTCTCGGCAGCAGCCTCACAATCTCCACAGGCTGCCACCTCCTGCTGTTGAACAGCATGTCCGTGTGTCATGCACTGAGTGTCCCTGCCCAAGGAGAGTCTTTCATCCAGCATTGACCCTTGGACCATTAGGGACTCAACTATGTAACAAAGGGACATGAGTTTCCACCACCATCCGGCCCGAACACAAAACCAGGAACTGAGCGAGGCCAGCACACCCTCTCCTCAGCTGACCCTCCTCTCCACCGCAGCCTGCCCGATCCACCGCACAGGGAGCTTTTGTCTTTACAGTGTTACTTGTTGACTCCATTTTTGCAGCTCTTTTCACACCCTTTAAGGTGGCCAGTTGTGCCCCTGTCAGCGGGGTTCTTTCCAAAAATTCTGCAAGTTTCTCCTTTGCCTGCCCCAGAGCTGTGTCATCTGTCACAGTCACCATGGGATCTGAAGGGAGAGAAAGAAACAAGTGGAACTACGGCTGATTAGGGGTATGAGGCAGGGAATTGCTGAGAAAATAATTTTTTTAAATCTGAGTAAAAGAAAAGAAGTTTATTTTTGGACATTCTTAAACCACTCTCACTTTGTCCTAAGTTCCAACGGTAGGAAACACAGTTTTCCTATGTTGCTACAGAACCAGGTGGTTCCTTGAAGGCGATTTCACATCACAGAGCTTTCTATGTGCTTTTTCTCAATTATTAAATTCCAACTCCCCTTCATCTAGTTGAAGTCCCACCTCCTCCAGAATGCCTCCTGGGCCATGCTGGCTCTCTGGAACTCATCTGTCCCCAGCATCCAGTCCAGGCAGCACCGCTCTCAGCAGGGCCACCTCCTCAGGCACCCATGCTGCCTCCCCTCACGGCTCCCGCACAGTTTATCTCTCACCTCAACCCAAGTTCCCCACTTGCAAAACAAAAGCTCAGCGGTGACTAGATCCAGCCCTTCTGGAAAGCAGCTCTGCAACAACTCACCATCCATTAGACGAAGCCCTTGCTCTGCTGCAAGGCCCCATTCACACACAGATCATGCCTGTAAGGGGAATTCTGTTCAAACCCTTTCTCTATTTTTTCCCTTTGCTTTAGTACCCTTTGTTGGCTGGCACTGGAAGTTACCCAGGTGGTTGACCCTTAATCCAATACCGATATTTTTGGGTTACTCAATTGTCTTAAGCAAACACTTCCTGGATTGCAGTATAACGATTCATCCTGTAGTTAATCATATATTTCATTGCATTGTTGTGTTTGTGCAGGCTTATCTTCTCTGAAGGACAAAAATCATATCTTTCTCTGTGGGGTATTTCCCACCACAGCTAAGACAGTGCTACAACCATTCAAAGGCTTTTATTAAATAAAAATAAGTGGGGGGGGGGGGGGGGTAAAGAGAAACCCTGTGCAAAATAAGTGCCTGAAAGATCTGGAGCATGTCCGGTAATCTTCAAATTGGAAATTTCCCTCAATGTGTCTTCCATGCATTGTCAGGGCCCCAGGCAACGCTGGGGCCCATCATGAGCATCCGCTCACATGGCTGTCTTGCTCTTCTAAATAATAAACCATTTCAATGAATATCTGGCAAAGCTCATTTCATTTGGCTTGGGGATTATTTCTACTGTATCTGGTTCCAAAATCAAAAATGAAGGGAAGCATTTTAAAACCAAAAAATTCTACCCCTGGCTTAACAGCTTAACAAAAATCACAAAACCAATGCATACAGCCCAATAAGAAGAAGATAAACCACCCGATTTAAAAATAGTCAAGAGATTTAAATAGACATTTCACCAAACATACATGACTGGCTAATAAGCATCTAAAAAGGTGCTCAACATCATTAATTGTTAGGGAAATGCAAATCAAAATCAGAATGAGATACCACTACACACTAATTAGAATGGCATAATAGAAAAGACTGACAATACCAAGTATTGGTAAGGATGTAGAGAAATTAGAATTCTCCTACATATGTGGTTTGACTGTAAAATGGGCAGCTGCTTTGGAAAACAGTTTGGCAGTTTCTTAAATAGTTAAATATATACATACCTTACAACCCAGCAATGTTAGTGCTAGATAGCTATACAATAAAAATTAACAGATGGATCTACAAAAAGACTTGCATGCAAATGTTCACAGCAGCATTATTCATAATAGCAAAAAACTGAAAACAATACAAACATCCATCAAATGGTGAATGGATAAATAAAATGTGGTATATCCATACAATGGAATCTTGGAATATTACTCAGTGACAAAAAAAGGAATAAGCTTACGATACATGAAACAACATGGATGAATATCAAAAAAATGCTAAGTGAAAGATTCCAGAAACAAAAAAACTAAATGATTTCATTTATATAAAATTTCTAAGAAAGGCAGACAGAAAACACATCTGTAATTGCCTGGGACTAGCGGTAAGAATGGAGATTGGCTACCAATAGACATGAGGAAACTTTTTGTGACATTGGAAGTATTCTAAAACTTTTTGCATAGATAGTTGCACAACTATATAGATTTATTAAAAGTCACAAAATCACATATATACTATATATATATATGTGATATACTATATATATATATATATATATATATATATATATATATATATATATAAAGTATATACCAATAAAGCTATTTTTTAAAAGCACTGTTAAAGCTGCAAACAAACTTAATTTGGGGCTTCAAAATTCTGTAGCTTCAGTTTTTGGATATTATGGGAACAGATCATCTCAATACCACAAGGCCTATTACATTTAGAAAATGGAAACTTAAAAAAAAAAACATATCATCCATATCATTTTAATATAAAGTTATTTTTTCCTGCATTTTTAATGCTCTACAGGCCATTAACAAGTCTCAAAGAAAGTCTAAACCCTAAAGCACTCCAGACTTGCCCAAACCTGAGTGGCCAGCTCCCCAAAGCCCTGTGGACAGGTGTAGAACTGCCCAGGGTGAAGGGTCATTGGCTCTCAGCAGTGAGGATGTGAAAGCCTTTTCCCTAGCATTCTTTTGGCTTGAGTCTAAACCAGAAAGAACTTCTGCCTTCAAGGTCTTCCTGCATAGAGGACAATGCTCAGAGAGGCTCTCCTAGGTGTGGATGCCCACCCCCACCAGCTGAACTCACTGGGACAGTTTCTCCGACAAGTCTTTCCAGCCTTACATTTGTGCGACACACCTGCCAGCTATCTCGTCGCCCAGCTTGTCTAGCCAGGTGGCCTTGGTCCAAACAAAATTTGTATTTGTCAGAGAACTCCAGAGAAGCAGAACCAATAGGGTGTGTGTGTGTGTGTGTGTGTGTGTGTGTGTGTGTGTGTATGAAGAGAGATAGACAGAGAAGTTAATTTTTAAGGAATTGGTTCATGCAATTATGGAAACTGACAAGTCCAAAATTTGCAGGGAAGAACAGCAGGCTGGAGACCTAGGAAAGGACTGATGCTGTAGCTTCCAAAGCAAAGGCAATCTGAAAGCTGAAATCCTTCTTCCTCCAGGGAACCTTTCTCCTCATTCCTGACTCCTTCCAGGCCCTATGCTGATACTTGAGCACAAAGGGTCTCTGCCTCCTCTCGGCCCCCTGCGGGCACACGCCATGCAGTATGTGCTGCTCAGTAAAGGCTTGTAAAGCCGGCAGGTAACCACAACACTCCATGGAGTCAATCATGTTTTTCTACTTTCCCATCATATACTTTAAAAATATATACATCCTAAATTTACTAATAAAAGCTATGACAAAAAGATTGCATCATTTCACTATTTTACTGTGGCCATAATAAAAGCAAAATACCAAATGTGTATTTCATAAAGCGGATAAAGAACCTACAAAATCAAGAAATGTCTCCATTTGCAAAATATTCACTTAAGCCTGTGTTCCTATAATCAGCACCTTTGTGGAGTGTGGCCCAGCTGGGAATGACCACTCTTAATCCCTCTGCCCCACTTTAGAGTGGTTCCCGTAGCATTTTAAGATAAACCCCCCACATTAGGAGATAATCCCAAAAAGACTCAGCCAGAAACAGGCATCAGGTACACACAGGGACATGGGATGGGGGGGCGGGGGGGGGGGGGGGGGGGGCCAGGGCGGCACTTTTCAGCTGGCTGAATGGGCATTTGTCTTTTGGAGCTCCGTGGGACAATGTTCTGTCCACCACGTGGGCCCTTGAAGGAGAGGAGGCTGGTCTAAAGAGGGATAATGATGAAGTTGCCGCGTGAAGAGAAGAACACAGAACGGTCACGTTCACAAAGGTCATGGTTTCCATGTACTCACTGAGGCCCAGCTACATCCCTGCCCCTGAGTTCCAGGAGATGGCCCTGCCATCTTCCCAGCAGCAAGGTGAGTTCCTGGTAACCCATCAGTGCCTTCTAGACCACATATCTGTGAAGCAAGTACTGTATTCTGAGATGACACTTAGTTTATGCACATTCCCTTTTAAAAATAAAACTTTCAACTGTATTTTCTGAATCTATCAGGAGGGACTCATCTCTTCCAAAAATCAGGAGGAAAAAAAAATGTCCAAAAGCATTACTTGAAATAGGCTAAAGCATTGATCACACTGGGGAGAAGTAAAACTAATGTTTATTGAACTTATGCAGATAACTAAAGGGGCATGGCTGGTCTCTATATACCCTCGCCCATTTTAATTGTCACACCAACCCTATAAGATAGGGTCTTTAACTCCATTATGTTGATGAGAAAACAGGCTCAGGAAGGGTGTTTACCTCTCCCAATGTCACACAGTTGTCACCTGCCAACCTTTCCTGTCATTGGTTAGTCTTCTGATTCACAACACCTTATAAAATGATGCTCTTTGCCAGGCCACAATTGTCCTGCATCAAAATATGTAATTAATTAATTGCCTGTGTGTAGCCCTTAACTAGTTAACTACCACGATATTTTGAATTTAATTTAAAAAGGATGGCTATCATCAACAAACAACAAGTGCTGGACACAGACTCTGGGAGGGTGGGGGTGGGATGAGGGCATGCGATAGGCGGTAGAGGAGGCTGGGGGAAGGTCACGGGGGGGGGGGGCGGGGGGAGAAGGAGATATATGTAATACTTTAACAATAAAAAATAAAAATAAATAAATTCCCTCCTAAAATAAATAAATAAATACAAAAGGTCCACTGCTTGCGTCTATAGACATTTATGGTATACAAATGGTTAAAACGTGCTATATACTTCCACTTTTTCTTTTGGTTGATCCAGTTTCAGGTTATCAAAATGTCCAACTTCTTCATTTGGCTTGTCTCACTCCAGTTTAAACTTCTGCACAACTGTTCATTGTCAAAGCCAGGCATCATCAACAAAATTATCACTCAACTGCACCTAATTCCAATTAGATGTGATGAGGTTGGTGAAGCTTGACTTTTCCTAACAGTAAATAGAGTCGATTCTTTCATTTGCATAATGCCTTGGGGCTTCTTCAACTCTACAACAAATCAGCAGACAAAAATCATGTCCCTCCATGCTGAGGGGCAGAAATCGCCTTGCCCACACAGTCTTTAGAGAGAAAGAGCTCAAGAAGAGGCTTCCAGGAAGAACCAGAAGTGCGGGGTTTGCTGGGATTTCAGAAGGGTAGTCTCAAGTCCAAATGCGCCGTTTCATTATCTCACTGCAGCCCTATCTCTGCTAGTGTGGCAACCATGACCAGAGGGGCCCTGACTCAACCCGGTTTCCTCCTGCTCTCTCACCCCTGTGCCAGCGGCCCTCCTCAACCTTGAGCAATTGCTGCCACTGTGAAGTAGGACAGGAAAGGGTGTACTGCTCCAGGCCCTCAGCTAATGATGCCAAACAAGTTGGGGCAAGATCAATGTGCAGCCATATCAAAGCTCCGTGAAACCCTAAGCCTTGTTCTCCCTCCCAAAGGAGCCTTCCGTCCCACAGAGAGGCTTCCCCAAGAGCCTCTGCATTACTGTCTCCAAATATCGGGGCAGAGACCATGAAAACAGATGTGATCACATTACACACAAAGACAAGAGGCATTTTAACACAGTTCTCCTGCCAGGTTAATTACTCACAGTAGAGAACTTCTTTTTCCAGAGGCAGAGAGCCGTCACATCTCTGTCTGGCTGCAGAAGCCTCCACATCATCTGGGAGCTGGAGAGAAATTCTGATTCTCAGGTCCCACCCGGAATCTGCTCAACCTTTGGATAAGATCTCCAGGTGCTGTGACTGCATGTTAATGTTTGAGAGGCAACGGGCTATTGCATGCAGAACAAAAATGCTATGAACTGACTGACACATCCTGTTTATAACCTTTTGCCTTCCCCAAGCATTCACTCAATGAAAAGGCATTCACCTGTCACTCAGCAAATATTTCTGGAGTGCCTACGAGATGACTGACTCAGTGCCCGGCACTGTCTGGGGAGATAAGGTCTCCCTGGTGAGCAATGCAGACAAAGGCTCTGCGTCACAGTACTTGCATTCTAGTTGGGGAGACAAATAGCAAACAAGAGAACAAGCAAACAAATGAAAGAGATCATCACAAACTGTGATAGTGTCACTAGGAAGATAAAGAGGATAACAGAGGAATAATTGACAGGTGGAGCGGAAAGATTATTTTATTGGAAGGGGAGGAGCCAGGAGAGCTTCTCCCCCAAAAGAACATTTAAGCTGAAACTTGAAAGTGAGAATGTGTGAAGGAGAAGCTTCAAAGGAGTGAGGGGGAACCTTCCAGACAAGGGGATGAGCCGGTTTGTAAAGGCCCGGGGCTGGGAAAGGAGTTGGCGAGTTTGAGGAATAAAAAGAAGACCAAGTAACTGGAGGGTAGGGAGCTGGGAGAGTGTATTGTTGCCGAAGAGGTGGGAAAGAATACTAGGTAGGGCTATTTCAGACCAAGTTAAGTCTGACAAAGAACACGTGCTATAGGAGCCACTGAAAGATTTGGAACAGGGAATGACGAAGTGTCCTCCACATAGCTATTCTAAAGAGAACAACCTGATTAAGAAACAGGAGTGAACATGAGGAGGCAGTTGGGTGCATAGTCTAGATGGATTAGACCATTGCAGGAACTGAGACATGTTTTGACTGACCCTGAAAGCTGGCTGGGAGTTGTGCGGGGCCCTGCACACCAGGCAGCTCTGCGTACAAAGGTGAGGCACCTGACAGTCAAACGGCCTGAGGAGAGAGGCACACAAGGAAGTCTGAGATAGCTGTCATCTCAGGTGCCCCTTCATTTGGCATTGTCTTTGTTAAACGCAATGAGTACATGCTTTTTGACCAGCAGTTCACGTGTCTTTCCTACAACAGATTGGTGTGCGTCCATTAAGATGTTTGTATAAGTAGAAGATTAAAAACAACCTCAATGTTGAGTAATAGGGAACTGGTTAAATATTGGGTCGGCAACTAAGTAATTGCGTATTTTTTAAAGAAAATCAAAGACAATTTTTTTATGGAACTAAATAACTTTATTCGTAATGTATTGCCCATTTTGATCAATGACCTTTTGCCATCTTTCAGGCAGCATCATAATCCCACGTTCAAAAAACTTCTGGTTTTTATTAGCAAAAAACTGAATCAGGTACGATTTGACATCATCATCATTATTGAAATTTTTACCATTTAAGGAGTTTTGTAAAGATCGAAACAAAAAGTAATCAGATGGTGCAAGGTCAGGACTATATGGTGGATGTGGCAAAACATCCCAACCAAGCTCCATTAATTTTTGCCGAGTGACCAAAGATGTGTGTGGCCTTGCATTGTCATGATGGAATACAACACCTTTTCGATTTGTCAATTCGGGCCACTTTTCTTCAACTGCATTGTTTAATTTCGTTAGTTGTTCAATGTAGACATCAGAATTGATCGTTTGGTTGGGTGGTAAGAGTTCAAAGTAGACAATTCCTTTGTAATCCCACCAAACTGATAACAAAACCTTCTTTTGATGAATATCAGCTTTTGATGTTGTTTGAGTTGGTTCACCTGGCCTGCTCCACGATCTTTTCCGCTTGATATTGTTGTAAACAACCCATTTTTCATCGCCAGTTATCAGTCGTTTTAAAAATGGATCATTTTCATTATGTTTCTTTAGCAAATCGCAGCTGCTAATGCGTTGCGTTAACTGTGATTCTTTCAGTTCGTGAGGAACCCATGTATCGAGTTTTTGAACATAGCCAAGTTGTTTTAAGTGATTTTCAATGCATGTATGTGATACATGAAGCTTCTCTGCAATCTCACGTGTTGTACTGTGACAGTCCGAATTGATTATTGCTTTGATTAGGGCGTCATCAACTTCACCTGGACGACCAGAGCGTTTTTCATCTTTGAGTAAAAAATCACCAGAACGAAATTTGGCAAACCAATTTTGACACTGCCGTTCTTTTAAGGCTTCGTCACCATAAACAGCACATAACTTTTTATGAGCTTGGGATGCGTTTTTCCCTTTGCGGAAATAAAAAAGCAAAATATGACAAAAATGTTCCTTTTGATTTTCCATTTTTCAACGAACGCCAAACAAAAACTACAAAACAGATCAAAAAACTTTTTTTACTGATTAACAGCTGAATAGCCAACTATCAAATAACAAAATGTGTTTTACATTTGTACTACGTCTGCAAACCTAAAAATTCAACTGAAGCCATATATGTGTGAAACCCGCAATTACTTAGCTGCCGACCCAATAGATGTTGATTTAGCCATACAATAAAATATTATGCAGCCAAAAATGAAAACAAGGATACTTTCACATTCTGAGATTTTGATGTACATATCTATATATATAAAAGTCTAAGCAACTGTTATGACTGGTCGCTATGACATGCACTGACCACCAGGGGGCAGATGCTCAATGAAGGAGCTTCCCTTGGGTGGTCAGTGCGCTCCCACAACCAATCTCCTGGGATCCCTCCACCTGGCCAGCCAGCTCTGATCGCCCTGATCGGGACTGGGCAAGATGGCCCTAATGGCCCGATCACTGGCCAGGCTGAGGGACCCCACCCATGCATGAATTCATGCACCGAGCCTCTAGTATTTATATGTGTGCGTGAATATATAATTTGTATATATAATAGGATGTTACCAATTGTGTAAAAAAGATTTTAAAATTCTCACACGTATATTTGCCAGTACACTCTTGAAAACCTTCAAAAGGTGACATAAAAAGGGCCACTGTTGAGGACAGGCACTGAGGGACACATACTTCTTCCTCACTGTGTATTTTTATAGCATTTGAAATTTGTACCATGTGAATATGTAACCTATTTTAAATAGCTAAATAAAATTTAAAATTTAAACAATGCTTTAAAATAGATGCAAAATAAGATGGGGGCCTATGGTGCTGAGACCACAGAAGGCTATGTAGGGGACAGAACTGAGGGGGAGAATTCTAGAGCAAGTAACACTGGGGCTGAGTCTTAAAGAAAGAATAGGCATCCATCACCAACACAAGACAGAACCATGATCTGACAAAGGCATGGACATATAATCCAACAGGGTCCATTCAAGCAGTAGTCTGGTTAGCTAAAGTTCATGGGGTTCCAGAAAAACCAGCAGTTCTTGCGGTTATGTCAAAAAGTTGGGGCTTTTCTCAGAAGTGATGAAAGGAGGGAGCAGTGACAAGATCAGGTCCACAGTTCCCTTTTTTTTTTCTTTCTTCCCTTCATTTTCATTTATTGATTTTTAGAGAGAAGGAAAAGGAGAGGGACAGAGAGAGAGAAACATCAATTTGTTGTTCCACTTATTCATGCATTCATTGGATGATTCTTGTATGTGCCCTGACCAGGGATCGATCTGGCAACCTTGGTGTATGGAGACAATGCTCTAGCCCAGTGATCGGCAAATTCCGGCTCTTTGGTCCCTTGAGTGTGGCTCTTCCACAAAATACCATGGTCTGGGCAAGTCTATTTTGAAGAAGTGGCATTAGAAGAAGTTTAAGTTTAAAAAATCTGGCTCTCAAAAGAAAATTCAATCGTTGTACTGTTGGTATTTGGTTATGTTGACTAATGAGCTTGTCCACCACTGACCTAGCCAACTGAGCTACCCAGTCAGGCCAGGTCCACAGTTCTTCATGATAACTCTGGCAGCAGGGTGGAAAGTGGACAGAGAAGCCAACTGGAACCTAATTCACAAACCAGTTAAGGACCTGGTTCCTTTTATGGAAGAAGCAATGATGCAGAAGAGAGAACAGAGACCAGAGGGATTAAGAAGTTGGCATCAACCAGATTTAGGAATTGATTCCACGGTTGGGGGCAAGGGGAAGTAACAGGAATAGAGGATAACTCCAAAAACCTTACCTGGCTACTGTTAACAGAGAGAAGAAACTGAGGCAAAGGAGCAAGTTTAGGGTTAGGAGAGGAAGTAATAAGTTCCAGGGGAGGCAGAGTGATGGGTTCAAATCTCTAGGTACATGTATTGAGCAGTTTGATTTAAGTCTCTGTATTTTAGTTGCTTCATTTGTCAAGTGGAGCTAATATCTATCTGAGAGGATTACTTTAATCATGAAATGAAATATTTTATACACAGGACCTATCACATTGCCTGGCCCATACTTAACAAGCAGCAGCCCTGGACATGGTTGAAATTATACATTATAGAAAAATGCCTACTTCACTAAGTAAGGGATTTCAAGGAAATTTTTAAAAATTAAATAATGTTATTCAATTGCTTCCAAGCTTTATTTCATCTAGGATACCTAGACCAACCCCTCTCCTTGACAATTCTGGATAAAGATAACAGATATCTCACCATTGCTGGGCCCAGGCTTTTGCTAAAAAGACAATTCACCAGGACTAGTCAAGATTGGCTTGTTTCAATTCCAGACAAACTCTAGCATCTATAAACCCCAAACGGCCAGAGACCATCGGATAACTGTTCGGGGTTTTCACTTCCTGTGTTGCATGTGACAAACCTCTCACCGTGACAACAAAGGAAACCCAGACTACTACCCACCTGGTACTCACAAGCACAACTCAAAGGAGAGTGACCGCCAGGGAATTTCCAGTGTAGATGAAGTCGAATGAGACTAAATTCCAGTCCCCCCTAAATCCGATCCCCCCCTAATTCTATGATCACAGATGACCTCAAATTACCTGCAAACTCAGAAATTTTTAAAAAGTCCTATAAGCCCTAGCTGTCTTGGCTCAGTGGATAGAGCCTGTTGGCTTGTGGACTGAAAGGACCCGGGTTCAATTCCTGGTCAGGGCACATGCTCCCGTTGCGGGCTCGATCCCCAGTGTGGGGCCTGCAGGAGGCAGCCAATTCATGATCCTCTCTCATCATGGATGTTTCGCTCTCTCTCTCTTCCTCCCCCTTCCTGACATCAATATATATATTTTAAAGTCCTTTGACTTACCATGAAGACATGATCAAAGCCCTCTTCCTTAAGTCATGAGTATTAAACCAAATCTATTTCCTGTGCCTCTAACACTTGGTTTTTGAAGATGTTCCTCACATTAGTTTTGTCAAGAAAAAAAAAAATTAGCCGAAACCGGTTTGGCTCAATGGATAGAGCGTCGGCTTGGGGACTGAAAGGTCCCGGGTTCGATTCCGGGTCAAGGGCATGTACCTTGGTTGCGGGCATATCCCCAGTAGGGGGTGTGCAAGAGGCAGCTGATTAATGACTCTCTCATCGATGTTTCTAACTCTCTATCTCTCTCTCTCCCTCTCTGTAAAAAATCAATAAAATATATATTTTTTTTAAAAAATTATAGGGATGTTAGAAAATAAATATCTAGAAATATATAATTTGTGCTTCTCTTGAAACCAGTACCCCCACTTCATGACCTAAGTACCAGTGATGGTCAGAGAACAGAAACATCCTTGTTTCCCAAATCGCCACGGTCATAAAGACAAGCCCTAGGGCTGCTCCATGGGTCTGACCTGCAGGACGTGCTGCCCTAGAGGGAGAAGTGATGTCAAACATGATCTTTCTGATATGACCAGTCATATGCCCTCTAGCAGACATGGGGCTCAATATGGACCTGTGTTATACTAACTGCCCAAACAGATTTATATTATAGGATGGTTATAATCCATTTGATATGCAGAGAGGTTAACTACCCAGCACATACGTTATATGAAACAGAAACAAAATATTAGCCAGAATCCAGTGACATTCAATTCAAGGCCAAAGAAACCAAGCAACAAAGGCCAGAAACTTAATAAAAAGTAAACTGAAAACTGACAGTCTTGGGCAGCCTATTATATCAGATGTCCCATCTGAGTTAATAGCAGAATGGCCTAACAAGAATGGTGTTTTAGGGAGAGTTCCACAGTCTGGTCATGGGTCTCTGAAGATAGAATCAAAATACATTTGTGTTTCACCTACCCAAAACCCATACCTGTTTGTAAAAATAAAACACTCCATCCGAGAGTACATAAATTACCATTGGCTTCTCCGTGCCTTCCCAAATCTTCCTGTGTAATTTTTCTGTCATATGACATCCTGTGCTTTGTCTCTTTCCTCACTAATAAAATTCCAACACTTCTCTTGGGAGAGTGAGGACAAGCTCCCTGGGATTGTCTTAGGTCTGAGTGAGAACTGCTGATGGACAAAACAGTTCTTGCTCTGGGAATGGCAGACACGCTGGTACCGTACCCTGAGATTGTTCAGGCTGCCTGGGTTAGGTGGGGGGACCGGATAGTGAGCTGTGGTGAGCTCATCCTCAACCCGCTTGTCAAAACCAGCCCTGAGAGGATTATTGCTTGCCTCCACGTGAGATCGGCTGCGTGGGGCCTTTTCCCACACAAAGCCTCAGTGCCTCTGGAAACAGCGCCCATGCCGTAAAAATCGAAGATCTATGACTCCTACTCTGCGCAGAAGACTATTCTGGGGTGCTGCACTCGAAAGTTAAAACTCTCTGGTTTTATCCAAACCAGTCTTTACAAACCTATGAACCTCCCAGGCTCATAGGACGCCCAGAGATACCCCTAACCCCTGACATCCAACCACTCCCGCTATCCTTGCTTTCAGCGAAGAGATGATAGTCAGATGTTTAATTTCACACTAAACTAACTCATAGCGGAAAGTAGCAAACTACCCTAGCAAGGAGCCAGCCACAGCTGCTAATCGTCAGGTCTACCGCCCCCAGGAAAACCAGGAAGGTATGTGGGGCCCTTAATTCAGGCGTTCTGGGCCGCGCACTCGCCTCTCACAGGCGCGCACGCAAACACACACACACACACACACACACACACACACACACACACACACACACACACACACACACACACACAGCTGGGGGCTTCGTTTTCTCTCCCTCAGAGCAGCCATCCACAGTTCCCAACAGCCGATGCGCCTCATCCCTCCATCAGCGGAACATGCGCCTCCTACAGCCTCGGCGCGGCACACGTGGGGAAGCGCGTCCAGGTGGAGCCAGAGGGCGGAGGGCGGCAAAGAGCGGGGAGGGCCAGGGATGAGGAAGGAGGGCGCCGCGAACGGAATGCGGGGTCTCAGGTGCTCGGGTCAGCGTAGATGCCTTGTAAGCTCTTGGGAGGAAGGGAGGGAGAGAGGAGAAAAGGCAAGGAGAGGAGGCAGGAGCGGAGGTGGGGGAGGGGCCACTCACCCAGGGTTTTGACAGCGATCTGCCTGGTGAGGGGCGGCGGCAGGTTGATGCACACCAAGTCCACGTCCTGATGCAGCAGCACCTCGTCAATGCGACTCGTGTAGAAGGGAACGCTCATCTCCTTGGCCAGCTCCTCCGCTTCCTCCGGTGTGCGGCCCCATAGCGCCTTCACCGCGAAGCCCTCGTCTTTCAGCAGAGGGATGATGACTCGGGCGGTGAGGCTGGTGCCGAACACGCCCACCCCGGGAAGCATGGCTGCTCAGGTCCCCCTGGTCCTGCTTTAGCTCGGCTCTCCGGTCCCACACGCGCGCGCACGCCCCTCTAGCCGGTCCCGCACCCGGCTCTCCAGGGCGCGCCAGCCGCCGTGCCCTGGGCAAGGCGCCCGGTGCCGAGCACACCCGGCTGCAGGGCAGCGCGGTCTCGGGGCGCTTCAGGGCAGGGACTGCGGCAGTGTCCGCCGCGCGGGGCTCCCGTCCTTCCCGGAGGCGGCGGCGGAGACCCACCCAGGGCGCCCGAGGCTCCGAAGCGCCGTGGAACCGCGGCTCAGGCGGCACCTCCGCCGCGGCGCCAGCCGGCTCCGCGCGCCCGGCGGAGGCCGCCCCATGGCCGGCTCATCCCCGCACCGCGCCGCCGCCGCCCGGGACTGGCTTTCTCCCGCGCCTTTCCCGCAGCCGGCGAACAAGCCTCTACACGCTGCCAGCGCCCGGAACGCCTGGGCTGCGGGGTCCCTTTCTCCCCACCCTTCGCCTAGAATGAAATAATTCAGCGGCCGCCAGGAGGCCGGTGAGCACGCGGCTCCGAGGGCGTGGGGCGCGGATCTTAAACTGCGGCGCGGCGGGGGCAGCGGCAGAGGCCACGACCCGGCGCCGGCCTCCTCATTCTGCTGCCATGTTCGCTCGCGGCGCGGCTCGGCGGCCGCGGCCCTGGCCGGCTGGGCTCCGGGATCCCGCGGGGCGGGGGCGGAGTTGGGAGTGGGGCTGTCAGCGGCCGGTGTTCCTGCGCCGCCCCCGCCGCCGCGCCGCGCGCCATTGGCCGCCGCGCGCGGCCCCCGCCCCCCGCCGCCGCCGCGGGCTCCGGGTGCGCGCAGCCCGGGCCCCGGGAACCCAGCCCGGCTCCTCCCCGGCCCCGCCTCACTCGCCGCGGGCCCTTCAGCTTCTTCCTTTCTTTGCCTCCACCACCTCCTTCCCCGCCTCGCCTCTTTCCAAACCCCGCCCCAAGCAAGCTAATAAATCTATCCAGACAGGGCGCGCCCGCACCGACGCGCCGCGGGTACCCGAAAAGACTGCCTAAGGTTCCTGCTGGAGGAGGCCCGGGGATGCATGTGGTGTGGGCGGCGGGGAATGACAGCCTCCGTTCCGGGAGCTTTCTCTGCGCACGGGGAACCGTACGGGGAAGCTTTCCGGGCATTCTCCTTTCACCCCCTCACCATTTAACCGATGATATAACAGTCTTGGGGAGGTGTAGAGACTTGGACAAGGTCACACAACAGGTAAGCAACTGGCACGGGATTAGAATCCAGGCTCCAATTATAAACTGATGAACCAAAAGATAGATATAGAGACAGTAAAGCAACAAGCAGATTGTCAAATTACAGCGGGGAGTGGAGGAGGATCTGGGGGAGATAATAGATCAACCGAAGGACTTGTATACATGCATATAAGTACAACCAATGGACATAAAACTATGGGGAGGGAAGGGATATGGGGGAGGGAGGGAGGGGGGCAAAAAAAATCATTAAAATATGTAAAAAAAATAAATTAATTAATTAAAAAAAAAAAAAGACAACTCAATGCAAGAGAATTACAGGCCAATATCCCTCATGAACATAGATGCCAAAATCTTCAACAAAATTCTAGAATCCAGGCTCCAGAGGTAGCAGTGAACTGGAGAGTTGTCTCTCCTTCTAAAAAAGCCCGCTCCAGTGGTGCGCCGCCCCCGAGTTCGCGCACTCCTGGCCCAGCTGCCTCCATCCAATCTGTCTCCACCAGCTCTGCTTTCCTCCCCAAGCTGGCCCCTGTGTAGACACTTGTGCCCAGTGGCCACTTCGGGGCAGGGGTCCCGGAAGCGGCTGCCGCCCGTGTGTGTCTGCATCTCGGTTTAGAGACCTACGAGTCACTCTGACCAGATGCCACACTAGCCTCCACCCCCTGCCTAGTACCCGTTTTCCTCTTGGGTCCTTGCCAAGGTACCCCCTGCACATGTCTGATTTCTTGCCATTCTCAGCCCTTATCTCACTGCCTGCCTGGCATGTAGTAGAAAATAAACATTTGCTAAATAAATGAATGAATACTCATTGAATGCCTGCTTTGTGCCCACTTGGTGTTGGAAGGGGGACCCAAAAGTGAAAGGCAGAGAACCTGGGGTCCTGTCATGTTATCTCTTCACCACTCAGCTCAATATGGCACATGGTCTGCTTCAAATCATGAGTGGAAAACGTGATAAGTACTTGCAAGCCTTTAAAATAACTTGTCGCAACTTGCATGAGGCAGGGCACATGCAAAACACCAACAAAAAAAGAAGAAGAAATAAAAAAGCTTGTGTGTGGCAATGTGGGAAGGAGGCTGACCTCAGGCGTGAGAAGAAAGGCACAGAGGACAGTCAGTGCTCCTGGTGGCTACCAGCGGTTTGGGAAGGTCTGAGACCAAAGGAGGTGTTGCCACCAACACTGACAGGCTTCTTTTGAGCCGTTTGGGGGGGGGGGAAAAAACAAAGAGAAAAAAAAAAAAACCACAAGCAGGAATGTCTATTGGGGCAGGGCTGCAGGCAAGCGTGTTAGACATGGGCACCTCCTCAGCACACAAGAGCCAGGATCACATGTCAGCGATGACGCTGCTCACAGGGCCCAGGGAATGTGGAGCTTGACATTGAGGTTAGATGCAGAGCCAGAGCACCAGCATTGATTCCTGGCTCTGCCATTTATTAGCTGTGGGGCCTTAAGTTTCTTCACCTCTCTGCCACAGTTTCACCTGTAAAATCAGTTAATGATGGTCTACACCCCAAATGATTTTAGAGAATTATTTGGGTTAATTTTTTATAAAGCTCTTAGAAGTGTCTGGCACATAGTAAACAATATATAGATGTTAAATAAGCATGGAGAGCAGGTCTGTTACCAACATCACTTCTTGATCTGGGGACAATTGTATAAGGGCAGCAATATCTAGCCAATAAGAAGGAGATTTGTGTCCTTTTAAAGAACTCTACTCCTAGCTTCAATGTGAATAAATAGAATAAACTTTCCATCTACATCCATGATTGGCAAACTGCAGCTTGAGTGTGGCTCTTCCACAAAATACCACGGCCTGGGCAAGCCTATTTTGAGAAGTGGCGTTAGAAGAAGTTTAAGTTTAAAAAATTTGGCCCTCAAAAGAAATTTCAATCATTGTACTGTTGATATTTGGCTCTGTTGACTAATGAGTTTGCCAACCACTGATCTACATAATATCAAAAAAGTGATCACATTTGATTCTCATTAGAAATGGATAAAACAAACATTATATTCATTTCATAGGAAACAAAACTGAATCTTGGTAGCAACTCAATCAAATGGATTTAAAACAAAACACTTCATTTTTAGACCCCCACCCTCCTTTGCCCCCAACTGCTTCTCCCTCAGTCTTTTGTTCCCATCTCAACAAATGGCACTACCAGCCCAACTGACCAAAACCTTGGAGCCATGCAGGACTTCTCTCTGCCATAGCTCTACAACCAGGCCTCCATAGGTCTGTCTGCTCTGCTTTTAAAGTGTGTCCAGAGTCCATGGTGAGAATTCCTAGTGACCATCATCACTGTTTGGACCACAGCATTCGCCTTTTCTCTACTCTACCTACTGCTGTTCGTTTCCTTATAGCACACATTCTCTAGTGAGCAGCCAATGATCCTTTAAAAGATAAGCCCAGCCTGGCCAGTGTGACTCAGTGGTTGAGCCGCAATCTGAGCAAGGAGCTCCCTGTTCAATTCCCAGTCAGGGCACATGCCTGAGTTGCGGGCTCAATCCCCAGTCAGGAAAAGGCTGCTCCATTAGGGCATGCAGGAGGAGGTGATCAATGATTTTCTCTCATCATTGATGTTTCTACCTCTCCCTCTCCATTCCTTTCTGAAATAATATATATATATATATATATATATATATATATATATATATATATATTTAATTAATAAATAAATAGATAGATAAACAAACAAATAAATAAATAAATAAAAGATATGTCCAATCAAGTCCCACCAGGCTCCACAACTACCAGTGAATATACCCAAAGTCCTCAGGATGGCCTGAAAGGCTCTGTCTGACCTAAACTTCCTCCTCAAATATATTATCGCCTACCACTTTCCACCTCTAATGCCCTGTACAGGCTGAGCCTGTTTTTGTCTCAGGGCCTTTGCACTTGCTGTTTCCTCTGCCTGATCCCACCCCTCCAGCCCTACCCACCTATCCATGTGGCTCACTCACTCACTTTACTTGGGTCTCTGCTCATATGTCCTCCTCACATGGCCTTGCCTTACCATCCCATCTAAAATTGTACCTGTGTCACATTTCATCCTTTTGTCTAGTTGTATTTTTCTTTGTAGCTCCTCTCACTACCTCACATTATATTATGCTACTGCCTGGGTACACAGATTCGTGCACATTGAAAGGAAATTAATTAGAAGGTGGCCAGCAGGGCAGGACTGGGAAAACCTCCCATGGCCCCTCCCCGGCTGGTCACACCTGGGGTGGTGGCACAATGGCACGAAGGGCATCTGTGGAGTGAGCTGGATCCCTCCAGCAGGTAGAGTCCCTCAGCCTGGCCTGTGGGGATTGGACAGAAACTGGCTCTCTGACATCCCCTGAGGGGTCCTGGATTGCGAGAGGGTGGTTCTTGGGTAACGCACCCCGAAATTGGGCTCCCTACTCTTTGATTCCAGGTTGTGTCACCCAAGAACCACCATTGCCAAGTTAGTGCAGCTTGGCAGCTCTTGCATTGTCTGCCCCCTGGTGGTCAGTGCATGTCATAGCTAACAGTCAGACAGTCGTATGGTCACTTAGTCTTTTATATATATAGATACCTGTCTTTCTCATCCATTTGCCTCAACATACTATAAACTCACTGACATCAAAGTTTGTGTGTCTTGTTCACTTCTGAATCCCCCCCCCCCCCCACCACCACCACCACTTAAAATAGTATTCAGTGCATGCTGGATGCTCAATCTATATGTGTTCTTCTAATAACCATCCATTACTATGAGAAGTGTATGAGTTAGTATTTAGAAATTCCTGAAAACTCTGCCAAGTGCCATGTGCAAGAAAAGTTGAGGACCTGGGAAGCAAGGCTGAGTATGACAGAGCCTCTGACCTCAGGTTGCTTCTGCCTGATGGCCTATTGCTTAGGGATTTGAGTTGACAATACAGAGTGGCAAATGCCAGAATTGGGGGAGGGAGGCTACAGGGAAGATTTGGGAGCAGAGGAATGCTTTGAAATCAGAACAGGAAGCCTTTAAAGACTTGCAGAGAGAGGAGTTGAAAGACTCCTTCCAGGTTTTGAAAGACTAGCTGAAGTTAGCTAGAAGAAAGAGGGGAGAATATTTTAGAGAGAGGGAAGCTAAAAACAGGCTAACCCAGGGTGGAGGGTGTATGTGAAGGAGGCCAGGATGTGATAGGGAATCCCTGAAAGACTTAAAGCAGGCAGTGAACAATCAGTTCAGCATGTTAGAACCATCACTCAGGCTGCATTATCGAGGGTGGATTGCAAGGGCAAATTCAGCACAGTCCTGTAAGGAAGCCACTGCAATAACCTAAGAGCAAAGGGAGGAGGATTAAACAAGGGTGACAGGCATGGGGGGGACAGGTATTTGAGATAATACAGGGCTCTTGGTGTTATAACAAGAAGATGAAATTTCCCTGGCCTGGTAGTTCATTGGATATGGCTCATTTTCCCTTGATTCAACCACTTCTATTTGCATTTATGTGAAGACTTTCTGCCTGTTTTAATGTCATTGAAGATAATAATGAATGGGTAATATGCAAATCAACTGAATGGCAGAACAACCAGCCACTATGATGTGCACTGACCACCAGGGGGCAGAAGCTCAATGCAGGAGCTGCCCCCTGGTGGTCAGTTCACTTCCACAGGGAGAGGGCAACTCAGCCACAAGCCAGGCTGACAGCTGGTGAGCACTGTGGCCTTCCTCCAAGGCAGCACTAAGGATGTCCAACTCCTGGGGAGAGGGCCTAAGCTGTCAGTCAGACATCCTCTGAGGGCTCCTGGACTGCAAAAGGGTGCAGGCCAGGCTGAGAGACCCCTACTCCTGAGTGTAGGAATGTCGTGCACTGGTCCTCTAGTTAAATATAATTGTCATGTGACTCCAAAAAGGACATTTTAAACCTTTTAGAAATAAAAATAGGAAGGATTCATTTTTTATTCTTAGCTTTAGGATGATGGTACAATGAAATTTCTCATAATAATTTGGTTTAATGATTATTTAAAATATTTTTATTGTAAAAGTCACTTATAGATATTACAGAAGTTTCAGAAAATAAGATGCCTTCTACCTTAATCTTTCCATTCTTACATAGCCACTGTAAATAATTTGGTTTATTTGCTTCCATAATTTTGGAAATATTTTAATACTTTCATGAAAAATAAACAGGAAAGTCTTGCTATTTAGTTAGATTTGTTTATAGGTCTTTTTAATACAAATTAAAAACAGGTTTTAGTTATTTTTAGCTGAGTATTCTATATAATAAAAGCCTAATATGCAAATTGACCAAAGGGCAGAACAACCGGTTGCCATGGTGCACAAGACAGAAGCTGCCCCCTGGTGGTCAGTGTGCTCCCACAGGGGGAGCACCGCTCAGCCAGAAGCCAGGCTCACAGCTGATGAGTGCAGCAGCAGTGGCATGAGCCTCTCCTACCTCCACAGCAGTGGCAGCACTAAGGAGCAGTGAGCCAAGCAGTAAGGAGCAGTGAGCAGATGGGCAGTAAGAAGCAAGGGGTCCCAGACTGCAAGAGGGCACAGGCCAGGCTGAGGGATTCCCCCCTCAGTGCACCAATTTTGTGCACCAGGCCTCTAGTAAATACACAATATCCTTATGAATATTAATAGTTGTGGAATGAAATATTTTTGCTCATTTTTGAAATATAGCTTTGCCAAGTTAAAAAAAAAAAAAAAAAAAAAAAAACTATAGAAGACCCTAGAGCAGTTCTACTGAGGAGTTCTACAGTAATGTGCATAGTGCTGAAATTTATTCTTGAACTGGTTTTCATTAACAGAGTTTTTTTTTTTAAGTCCCCATTAATCATTTTACTTTCAAAACAACAAGGGGTTTTCTTGTTGTTAATAATAGCTACCATGTCTTGAGTGCTTGCTATAGATGACGCACTAAGCTAAGCATTTTGCCTGCATTTCCTCCACAGCTCTTTCAGACACGTGCAATTAACCTCATTATTACAAATAAAGAAACTGCTGCAGAAAAATGTTAACTTGCCTGAGGTTGATCATACAGGCAAGAATTTGAGTGAAATCACCTGAGTCTAAAATCAGAGTATGTAACCACTGAGGCCGGTGCCCTTGAAGTTGTTTTAGACACCCACAGCCCCGATTTGCCCTGACAACTGGGCACTTGGCCCTCTAGAGACAAGAAGCACACTTGGTTTCTCTTCCATTCAACTGACTCCCTTGGGAGGGGTTCACCAGTGCAGCCATTCAGTTAGGAAAGGGCTGCTTCTCCAGGACAAGGGCATGGATGGGACCATATTACCACCACTCTCTCCCTGAGTGCCTACAGTAATTTCCTAGCAGGACTCAGCAGAGCTTTTTTAAAAGCATTGTTTAAGCCCATCTGGTGTGCTTAGTGGTTGAGCATCAACCCATGAACCAGGAGGTCACGATTCTATTCCTGATTAGGGCACATGCCTGAGTTGCAGACATGAGTGGGTTCTTTAACGGGATATTATCTGATTTTGATCAGATTGGATTGAAGTGAATTAAAGTGAACTGCATATTCATTTAGCTTGGCTGAAGGTTGGTGTTATATCTAAGCGTGGCTAGGGAAGGTCTGGGTCCTATAAACAGCCATTCCTTCAGTTCCATTGAGACCTTGTCGGGCTGCTTCTTTCCTTTAGCTAAGAGAACTGTCACAAGGAATCCACAGGGGCATGCAGGAAGCAGTCAGCCGATGACTCTCATCATTGATGTTTTTATCTCCTCCATTCCTCTCTGAAATCAATAAATTAAAATATAAAAACATTGGCCAAGCAAGTCACTGACTTGTTTAAAACCCTCCACTGCTGTCCTCCTCTTGTCATGCAATCTAAACCCCTCAACACGACCCAGGAGGTTCTCTTCTGTGTCCCCCACTCCTTTTTCAGATATCACTCACTCCTGAGTTGACTGTCAGCCCTTCTGTGCCAGGCACACTCGCCTCTTCTTGATTCTGTGGTCTTGTCTGGTTTTCTCACAACAGTTGCCTTTTTTGTTCCCTCTGCCAAGAATGCTCTTCAGCCCTTCATGCACCTGCTGGCTTGTTCTCAGCCTTAGGGCTCAACCTACATGTTGCATCCATCCCACCCTATAATGGTACCTGTTTCTACCAAACTCCCTTTCCAACACCACCCTGTTAATTCCACTCACAGCACTCCACACAATCTTCTTGAGTTTGCTCCCCTGATCATTGCCTATCTCCCTGGCTGGAATATAAACTCCATGGGTCCAGGGGTCTTGTGGGTCTCATTTATTGCAATCTCCTTACAGGCTAAAACAATACATGGTACCTCTCTGATAACACACAGTAAATCTTTGCTGGATGAATAAATTAACCACATAAGCATTAAACATTTTTCTAATATGTAATGACATGGAAAATGATTATAGCATAACTAGAAGCCCGGTGCATGAAATTTGTGCATGGGGATGGGGAGGGGGTCCCCCTCAGCCCAGCCTGCACTGTCTCCAATCCAGGACTTCTTGGAATGTCTGACTACTGATTTAGGCACGATCCCGGGGACATCCATAAACCAGCAGTCGGACATCCCTCTCACAATCTAGGACTGCTGGCTCCTAACTGCTCATCTGCCTACTTACCTGATCACCCCTAACCACCACTGCCTGCTGGCCTAATCACCCCAACTGTCCCCACTGCCTGCCTGTTCACCCCCAACCCCCTCCCTGCTGGCCTGATTGCTCCCAACTGCCACCCTTCCCTCCCTGCATCTGCCCTCTCCTCCCCGCCTCCCCCCCACTCCCCCCGCTGGTCTGGTTGCCCCTAACTGCTCCCCTTGCCAACCTAGTCACCCCACACAGCCTGCTGGTCAGTCCTTTGGTCATCCCTCACTAACCCCCCTGCCTGCCTGGTTGCCCTACACAGCTGCTGTATGGTTGTTACTATTACTGTTCGGTCATCCAGTCTGGTCATGAGGGCCCTGGCTTTTTATATGTATTAGGATGTTATATTTAAAAAGCCAGAAAAAATATTGCATTTACAAGGTGGGGCCATGAGGTGCCCTAAGGGAGGAGAGACCAGATCTCAGTCAAGTCTCTAACCCACTGGAGAATGCTGGCCCCTCTGGCTGTGGGTTGGAAAGCTTGCTTCTACCCAACTGGAAGAATGTCATCTAGCAATGGAGTGGCATTAGTGCATGTGCAAAATCACAGCCAAAGAAATAAAAGGAAAATACAAGCAAGCAAATGAGCCCCTGCCTACTGAAGAATACTACAACAATACTTGAGGAAAGCCTTGTCTATGCGAGTCTAAACTAACAAAAAGTCCCTGCTCTGTGGATTCCTTGTGACAGTTCTCTTAGCTAAAGGAAAGAACCAGCCCAACAAGGACTCAATGGACCTGAAGGAAGGGCTGGTTATAGGACCCAGACCTTCCCTAGCCACGCTTAGGTATAACACCAACCTTCAGCCAAGCTAAATGAATATGCAGTTCACTTTAATTCGCTTCAATCCAATCTGATCTAATCAGATAACATCCCAAGTTAAAGAACCCAATTAGTTACTGACAAAGGAGAAATAGTCAAAGCAGGCAGGGCCCAATTAGCCTGTGGAACATAACTGTGCTGTCTGGGCAGACAGTACTTCTGCACAACCTGCCTGGTCACTGGGAGCACAGAGCACTCACACCATGAAGTGCTTTGGCATTTCCAAGGATGGAAGTATTACATTAGACCCTCAAAAACTGGGAGTCAGAGAGGGACTGGTTTTTCCAGGGTGTGGTCCCAGGATCTTGTTCGGGTTTGGCTTCTGGAACTCTCTTTTAATTCCTCTTTTTCAAACAATGAAACATTTACTTATGAAAACAATACATGATATTTACATATAATAATAGAGATTTAGAAACAAATCTTCACTGAATACAGATCCTTATAAGCTTACCCAGAACATTTACACACTTGACCATTTGTTTTGCCACAAAGAAAATTACAACAAATTCCAAAAGAATGATGTCATACCAATTATGTTTTTCTCACCACAATGCACTGAAAATAGAAAATAACAATAGGAATGTAGTCTCCCATTTTATAAACTAGACAATAAAAATATTCTAAATAATCTCTGGATTATAAAAAAAAACATAATAAAGATAAAAAGATATTTAGAAATGAAACACAATGAAAGAATGTATATAAAAGCAATACAACTAAAATTATATTCAAGGGAGAATTTAGAGCTTAAATGAATTTTTTAAACAAAAGACATCTGAAAATTATTGGATTAAAAAATTATTGGATTAAACACTCAACAATCTAGAAAGAAAATTTTAAAATGAGAAATTAGTATAAAACAAATAATAGAATCTAAAACCAAGAATATGAAAATTATCAATGAAACCAAAATACTGTTAATTCAACAATAATAAAATAGGTCAGTCTCTGGAAAGTCTGATTAGAATAAAAGAGAAAAAGCAAAATAAACCTATTAGGGATAAAAATGCTATAAACAAATTTTTGCCTATAATTTTGAAAACTTTCATGAAATGAACAACTTTGTAGAAACACATCAATTCAAAAAGTGACCCCAAGGAAATAGAAAATCTGAATATGCCTGTAACTATTGAAAAGTGTGAATAGGGCCCTGGCTAGTGTGGCTCAGTAGGACAGTCTCAGCCCGAGTAAGTACTGAAGGTCTCAGGTTCCATTCCCAGTCAAAGGCGTGTACCTGTACCTGGGTTGCAGAGTTGTTTCCTAGCTCTATTCAGGGTACATGCATGAGGAAACCAATCAATGTGTGTCTCTCATATTGATGTTTCCCTCTCTCTCTCTCTCTTTCTCTCTCTCTCTCTCTCACCCACCCCCTCTTTTTTCTATGTGTGTGTCAATCAATCAATCAAAGGGGGAATATCCTCAGATGAGGATTAACAAAAAGAATAAGTAAATAAATAAATAAATAAATAAATAAATAAATGGCATGCGTGAATGGGTAGTCAAATATCTCTCCTCAAGGAAAGCAACAGGTTTAGACAAATTTATAGGCAAGTTTAACCAAATCTTCAAGGAACAGAAAATTTATCTTAGCCAAATAATTCCAGCAGCAGGCAAAAAAGGGAAAAGCTACAGAATTTATTTTATGAGTTTAATATGAGTGGAAACATCACCAGTGGAAATGGGATTCTTCCATGGAGTTGCAAGCAAAGTGTTTTGAGGAGGAGGATGTGTAGTGGTAAGATTTATCAGAGCTGGAGCAAACACTAAGGGCTGTCCCCAGGTGCCCAGTGTCTTATCCAAGACCATGTGGCTCAGCTCCATCCTGCTGTAGAAGTCCAGCTTTGTCTTTTCTAAGCCCAGAAGAAGGGCCAGGGGCCAGAGACGTTGTGTCATCACCGGGCATAGGAAGCTGCTGTAGTTCAGTTCAGTTCATACCAAAGCTCAGTTCAGCTAAGTCTCTGTCCTTGGCTGCGCTCCTGCGCTTGGAACCCACAGTTTGGGCCCATGCCGCTGTCAAGCCTTCCTGGCTGCTACAGAAGGAGAATGCCTGAAGGGGTAAAGGCAGAACTAATGCTTGTGCTATTGAGAGGATCCTTTGTTAAGCTCTGGTTATATTACCCCAGCTTGGGAAGGCATGAGCTTTCTTTCATACTAACCAATCTCTCCCGGCATTTGAGGGCTTGTGTTGGGTCTTCCCTTTATCGAGTCTCTGTCCTAAATCTTCTGAGGTTTCATGCCCTCATCCAATCCATTCCTTTTCCCTTTATGCCATCTTGGCTCCTAGTGCACCTCCCCCAGGGCCATCTTGGCTTCTGCCGGGCATGTGCCTAGTAGAGGAATTTCCCCCTTATGTTTATTCTTCCCCCATCCCCATAGTCCAGGCAAGTGGACCAGTTGAAACCTAGGGAAATTGGAAAGCCCATCCTTTCTCCCTACACTAGGTGTGTGGGGAAGGAGAGAGAGGAGGGGAAACAACAGAGGGTGTTAATCCCCTTGGCAAGGATTCAGCTAGCCCCTGGTGTGTCTGAAGCTATAGTTTCCAGACTTAAGCCTGATAGCTTGATTAAGGGTAGCTTCCAGGCTTAATCAGGCCCAGGCACAGCCAGTCTAGTTACCTTCTCTTTTGTTAAGTCCTAGCTACCTATCTATAATAATAAAAGGGTAATATGCTAATTAGACCAGATGTCTTCGATGTCCTTCCTGACAAAGCCGGGCCGGAGGGAAGCCAGCCCAGGTCCCGGGTGCCAGAGGGAAACCGGTGCCGGCAGCCAGGGGAAGAAAGGCAAGCTACTCTGGCACGAATTTCATGCATCGGGCCTCTAGTGGCAACAGAAAAGAATAGCAATTTTTTTTAGAAACAACAAAAGTTTAGTTCATTATCATTAATAATTATAAGAATTGAAATTATATAAATTCCAAATAAAAAACTAGCAAATCTAATTTAGTATCATATAATTAAGGTTTATCCTGTAAAAATATATATGACATAACAGGAGAAAATTTTATCAAGTTACTATAAAATATGAAGATGTTAAGTTAAAGTGAAGAAAACCACATGATTATTTCAACAAATATGGGGAAATTCAATACTAATTCATTTTTTAATAAAATTTTAAACAAACAACATAGACAGAAACTTCTTTAAATTGACAAAAATATTTCCTCCAACAAAACCTGTAATGGTATCATACTTAATAATAAAATTTTAAACACATACCTATTACATTCAGGTACAAGTCAGGGTGCCCATTATTACCGTACCACCCAACGCTGGACTGGAGGTCCTTCCTTTCTAAGGAAAAGAGACAAGAAAAGAAGAGACAAAAGAATCCGGGTGAATTTGTTTGCAAATTGTCTTCTTTGAAAATCCAAGAGATTCTTCAGACAAACTATTAAAATGAATAAGAGAGTTCAGCAAGGTTGCTGCATACATGGTCAACATAAAAAAAATGCCAAAGCCAATTTGGCTCAGCGGTAGAGCGTCGGTCTGCAGACTGAAAGGTCCCAGGTTCGATTCCGGTGAAGGGCATGTACATTGGTTGCGGGCACATCCCCGGTGCGGGGTGTGCAGGAGGCAGCAGGTCGATGTTTCTCTCTCATTGACATTTCTAGCTATCTCTCTCCCTTCCTCTCTGTAAAAAAATCAATAAAATATACTTAGAAAAAATTATTAGCATTCCTTTATATTGTTGATAACTGATCAGAAATGCAGTAGGAAAAGATAGCAACAAGCAATTAAATTGAATCTAAGCATAATTTAAGCAAATGATGTTTAGAACTGTGTAGGAAAAATATAAAGAGCTGTTGAAAAATAAAAAAAGAAACTCTGAATACATAGACACAAAGGAAGGCTCTATATTTCTTTCCCCAAATTCATCTATGACTCCAATATGAGGTAATTTTTTTTTAAAAAAAAAAGCAAGAATGTATTAGTTCTTTAATGTGTATAACAATCTCCCCAAAACCTAATGGCTTAAACTAGGGGTGTCGAACTCAATCAGAGAAGGGGCCAAAATCTAAAATCCAGCCTAAATCGCGGGCCGAATGGTTTACTGAACAGTCATAAACTGTCATTGTGATGGAAACGCAGCGGAGTGCAGTGATGACAGTGCGGTGCGGGCCACATTGCAAGGCCTGGCGGGACGGATTTGGCCCGCAGGCCTTGTGTTTGACACATGTGGCTTAAACAATCACTGTGACGTTGGGGTCTGGGATGAGCTCAGCTGGGCACGTCTGCTGTCCTTGCAGGTAGTCACTCAGATGCTGCGCTCAGCGGGGGGCTCAGCGCAGGGCTGCATTCAGCCAGCTGCTAAGATAGCTAGGCTTCCTCTTTCTCTAGGGAGACTCAGGGCCCCTCCCCTTCCACGTGGGTTTTTCTCCAGCAAGCAAACACTTACATGGTTGCTCAGAGCTCCCAAGAGCACAAAACAAAAACTTACAGGCCTAATGGTTAGACCAGGAATTGACACAGAATTACTTCTGTCTCATCCTAAGATTAAAGCAAATCACAAGCCAACCTAGATTTAAGAGTTGTCTTAAGGGTTTATATATAGGAGGTATGGTCCGTGGGCTATCTACCACAAGGGACCTATTACACATCAATATTTGTAAAGTTCGCCGAAACTGGTTTGGCTCAGTGGATAGAAAGTCAGCCTGCGGACTGAAAGGTCCCGGGTCAATTCTGGTCAAGGGCATGTACCTTGGTTGTGGGCACATCCCCAGTAGGGGGTGTGCAAGAGGCAGCTGATTGATGATTCTCCCTCATTGATGTTTCTAACTCTCTATCCCTCTCTCTTCCTCTCTGTATATATATAAAAAGATTTGTAAAGTTAACATATAGTGTTGGTACAGGACCTGATAAATAAATCAAGGGGTCAAAGCTGAGAGCTCTTATAAACAACTAGAGGCCTGGTACACAAATTTGTGCATGGGTGGAGTCCCTCGGCTTGGCTGGTGATCAGGGCCTATCAGGAGGGCAGGTAGGTAGGGAGGAGGGGACGAAGGACGTTGGCCAGTTCTGGCGGAGGGACAGTGGGAGGTTGGCAGGCTGTCCTCTGATCAGGGCTGATGGGGGGATTGGCCAGTCGGGGGGAGGTGCCATGGGAGGTTGGCTGTGGGAGTGTACTAACCACCAGGGAACAGCTCCCCCTGGTGGTCAGTGTGAATCATAGTGACTGGTTGACGGGTCATTCCGGTCATTCCGATCATTTGGTCCTAATGGTTTAGACCACATGTGTCAAACACAAGGCCCGCGGGCCAAATCCGTCCCGCCAGGCCTTGCAATGTGGCCCGCACCGCACTGTCATCACTGCACTCCGCTGCGTTTCCATCACAATGACAGTTTATGACTGTTCAGTAAACCATTCGGCCCGCGATTTAGGCTGGATTTTAGATTTTGGCCCCTTCTCTGATTGAGTTCGACACCCCTAGTTTAGACTTTTATATATATGCTAGAGGCCTGATCCATGACATTCGTGCAAGAGTAGGCCTTCCTTCCCCTAGCTGCCAGCACCAACTTCCCTCTGGCACCAGGGTCCTGGGCTTCCCTCTTGCTGCCAGCAGGCAGCTGGGACCCAGGCTTCCCTCCCAGCCCCGGCTTCCTCTGGAAGGTCATCCAGAAGGTCGTCCATAGGGACATCTGGTCTAATTAGCATATTATGCTTTTATTATTATAGATAGACAAGAACCTGGTAAACATTAGAAATGTCACTGTAGATCAGTGAGAAAAGGTAGGCTTTTAAAAGTACGTAGGGAAGAGGCAAATAACTTTTTATACTTATGGTGGCTTTCAACTTCTTTGAAATTCCTGCCTTGAAGATGTTCAGTGTCATTCCCTTCCTACTGAGTGTGGGCTAGACTTAGTGAAGAGGCTCACTTCAAATGAATAGAATACAGTGGAAGTGACAGCATGTGACTATATCATAAAAGGCATTGCAGCTTCTTGCTTGCACATACGTTCTCTCTTTTGTGGATCACTCACTCTGGGGGAAGCTAGCTACCATGTCATCAGGACTGTCAGGCAGGAACTGAGGCCTCCTGCTGACAACCATGTGAGTGGGTTATCTTGCAAGAACAGCCTTCAGACAACTACACCTTTGACTGACATCTAACTACAATCTCAGGAGAGATCCTAAGCCAAAACCTCCCAGCTAAACTGTTCCCAGATTTCCAACCACCTGAGATTGTGAAATAACAAATTTCAGTGCTTCTAAGCTGCCGATTGATGGGGTAATTTGTTTTACAGCAACAGATAACTGATACAGTATCTCACCACCACCACCACTCCACCAAAATAATAGAATTGGATCCTTCCTCATGCCTCATACACGAAACTTTAGAACTTTCCACATGTATTCTATTGGTTCCGTTTCATATGTTTGTGTTTGTGGGTATGTGCATCTCACAATATTTCTTATGATTATAGAAAATATTTCTTAAATCAGACACATACAGAGACACATGCCACAAAGAAAAAGATACTCTACTCAAGGTTAAAAATAAATGACAAACAGGGAGAAGATATTTGCAACATATAGTACACAGAATACACCAAGAAACCCACCAAATAAAGTAAAAGACAAGCAGCTGAATAGAAAAGTAGATAAAAGTGATAAATAGGTAATTTATGGAAGAGGCAACCTAAATGAGCATTAAAACATCTCACTAGTAATAAGAGCAATGCAAAGTAAGCCAGAATGAGATTTTATTTCAGATCCATCAGAATGACAAAAATTAACAAATCTAAAAATATCAAGGTTTGACCAGTATGTGGGCAAATGGGAATTCTCATACGTAGCTGGTGGGAGTATGTAGCCATGTGGAAGCAATTTGGCAGTCTGTAGTAAAACTAAATATGTACATACACTGTGACCTGACAACTCCACTAGAGCAATGCTAGAATTTCCAGAGAGAATCTGTGGCACCATTCACAAGAAGACCCATACTAGGCTAGTTATTGCTGAATTACTTGAGGTATAGAAATATGTAAAACAACATAAATGCCCACTAATAAAATCTATAATAATAAATGCATAATATACTAATTAGACCGGACATCCTTTCAGATGAAGTCAGGGCTGCGAGGGAAGCCCAGATCCCGGGTGCCAGAGGGAAGCTGATGCCAGCAGCCAGGGGAAAGAAGGCTTATGCTTGCATGAATTTCATGCATTGGGCCTCTAGTGCAGTGTTTCCCAACCTTCTCTCATGATGAGAATCACCTGGTGGAGTTGTTAAAACACAGATTCCCGGATCCCAACTAAGAAGTGCTAAACTAGAATTTTTGGGAACATATAGGTAAAATTGTATACTTAACTAGTGCTCTAAGACAGATTTTATATACAGAGCACTAAGTTAGGTATGCAATTTTACCTATATGTTCTCAAAAATTCTAGTTTAGCACCTCTTAGTTGGGATCCGGGAATCTGTGTTTTAACAACTCCACCAGGTGATTCTCATCATGAGAGAAGGTTGGGAAACACTGCTCTAGTGGATAAATAAAAGATGGTGTATTTAAATGACATACCACACCAGGGTAAAGGAATAAACTGCAGTTTTGTTTTTGTCTTTTATTAATTAATTTATTTATTGTCTAAAGTTTTATATATGTCTCCTTTTATCTCGCTTGACACCCCCACCCTTGCTCCAGCCATTCCCACTCTGGGTCAAACCCATTCGTTATGTGCAGTTTTTAATATCAATATTGATTGGCCTCAGAAACATAATGTTTAAAATAAAAATATAATTACTTTTATATTGATAATAAACTCACATGCAAACAATTCTCTATGTTTTATGGACATATATGTGGTTTGTATATGTTTAAAAGACATTGGAAGACCTCTTATGACTATACATTAAAACAGTATGCAAATTAAATTTCAATAAGAGACTTTTAAAAATAGATTGGGAAGACTGTAATGATTAATTTATGAGTCAATTTGACTGAGCCTCAGGGTGTTCAAATATTTGGTGAAATATTATTCTGGGTGTTTTTGTGAGTGTGTTTTTGAATCAGATTAACATTTTAATTGGTTGACCAAGTAAAGCAGATTATGCTCTCTAATATGGATGGGCCTCATCCAATCACTGGGACACTGAATAGAACAAAAAGACTAACTCTTGCTCAAGTAAGAGGGAATTCTTTCCTGCCAGACTGTCTTCAAACTGGGACCTCAACTTGTTCCTGTCTTTGGCCTTGAACTGAGACATCAGCTCTTCCTGAGTCTCCAATTGCCGAGTTATCCTGCAGATCTTGGGACTTCTCAGTCTCCATAATCCCCTGAGCCATTTCCTTATAATAAATCTCTCTCATATATATTCTATTGGTTCTGTTTCATATGTATGTGTGTTTGTGTATACACATATGTATGTGCATCTTACATTTGTTTATCAACTCCCAGGTCCATAGAACATTCACACACACACACACACACACACACACACAAACACACACACACACCTCTGAAAAACCCTGACACATTCAAGACAAACAATAAATACCTACCAATAGTGCTTGTTTATCCAAATAAGATAAAGGGAGTGGGACTAGCAACTTTAACTTCAATGTTTTTTTATACTTTTCTCTATTTTTTTAAAGTTCTTGAGAAATTTAAAAACTGCCCTCATGCAAAAAAATATTAAAAAGAAAGTAAATTATAAAGAATAAAGTAAAAATTATTCATGATTCTACAATTATTGGCATTTGGTTGTATATTTAGGGTAGTCCTAAAGTCCCATTTCCACTTACACAAACAGAATTTCCTTTTGTTTTAGAAGTCATATATATTTTATAAATTTCTAAAATACATTTTTGTTTATTTCAGAGGAGAGAGGAAGAGAGATAGAAACATCAATGATGCGAGAGAATCATTGATTGCCTCTTGCCCGCCCTCTACTGGGGATTGAGTCTGCATACTGGGCATACTGCCTTGACTGGAAATCAAACATGACCTTCATTGGTGGATGTTCAACTACTGAGCCACATCAGCTGAGCAGAAGTCATATATTTCCATTCAAACACTCTTTGAAGACTCCTAGAATTGCTAACCATATTCTAGTTCCTTTTTTAAATGAGACCTGTCTTCATAAAAGTCACAGGATATGAGGTTTTAGTGGCAGCATCCGTGTAAAGGACCTGCTGTGCCCCTGCAAGATTGTGGACCAGGAACTACTGAGCCCGAGATTGAAGACCGAACATAACAGCACTGCCATGTTATCCAAAGTCCCCAGAGGTGGAAACATCAGTTTCATTGTTATTAGTTGTTCAACTGCTCAGGATTTCTTCCTTCTATGGACAACTTTTGTTTTCAATCGTTTTCAACTTGCAACACACTCTGCCTGAATGCCAAGCCTCTCTCTTCTTGCCGACATTGCAGAAACATAAATGAGACCACATTTTTATTTCATGTAATAGAAAGAGTCAGTAGAACAGTTCAGGGCAGCAACTGGAGCATCTTGGGACCTGTCCAGCATTGAGGGGGAGACACTCCCGAGAATGGAGACAAGAGGGCAAATGGAAACCGCAGCGTTCATTAGAACGCAGTAGAGACGAATGTAGGACTTCTATTGGAAACATCTGAGACAGCCACTTGAAAGCCAACTTTTGAAAACAGGGGCACAGGGTAGAGCCCCAGGGATGGAAGGATGAGGTGAGAAGTTTCTAAAGTAAGCTGTATTGTGTATGTGTGAGCAGGGGTGACAAGGACTGAGAAACCCTCTACTGTGGACTCTGATTCTCAGATAAGCATGTCTCTACCCAAAATTCTGCTAAGTAGAGCGACATACAGCAGCCCTATTCTACCTGCCAGAGGGGCAAGAGAGAGAGAAGTAAATAAGAAGGGGAACCTGCAGCCTCTCTCTGCCTCTGTTCTGGCCTGCAGGCTCTTTACCTGAAAAATTAGGGTATTGTGTTAGTAGGTATCCAAGGTCCCACCCAGTTTTTATAAATCAATAACCATTGTTTGTATCCACTCATTCCACAAGCAGTCAGTATTAACCATTCTGATGTACCTATGCCATAGGGGAAAAGAGAAGAGAAACTGGAAAAATAATGGACCCAATAGATTAAGTGTAATGAACACACAAATAAGTGGTTTGTGATGTCACTGGAGACCAGTCCAGGTCTTGAGCTAGAAGGGCGAAGACTTCCTTTACTTTTTCTCCCTGTGATTCCCTCTAACCACAACATATTCTTTATTATACCTCTGCATAGGCTTTGTGGTTAAGCAGAACACACCTTGAAAACAAGCTCCAAAAATCAGTGACCACATTTTTTCTCTGAGAACAATGGAAGCACTTATTGCTATATCGACTGTGTGGACCTAACTACCCAACTAAGCCTGTCCTGGACACTATGCCAACTCATTAACATTCATGAGCTACCAAACACATAGTGGCTGTGGAAGAAAATTTTGGGTGGTTGGTTTTAATCCTTCAGGAATTCAATAAATAGTTACTCTGGGCAGGAGAATGTAACTCCTCAGTAAGCAAATTAAAATACCCAGAAAACATTTTGTCATTTGACAACTTGAAAAGTTTCTATACATATGCTTGAGCTCCAATCCCATGTCAAGATTGTGTCAAGATTCAGAAAACCATATTGCACTAGAAAAGAGTGGAATTATTCGCTCTAAAGGTGAATTATTTTATGTGTGTGGTGTTTTTTGTTGTTGTTGTTTGTTTGTTTTTAACTAATAGAGAAGAGGATATTTTTAATGAATTATAAGAAAACTGCATCTTATCTGTAATAAGAGTTATATATAACCAGGAGACCAGTTAATTGTTTTCTAATCTAAACTGTCATAGTGATGTTCATTCTGATTATTCCAAATGATTCAAATACACAATTATGTACTTTATAATGGAGGCTGCCTTAGAATTTGGGTAGAGACAAGCACTTTTGGTAGGTATTTCCTTATTGCTCTATTTTATCTCTCAAGAGAGATGAGATTTGGGGGAAAGACATCTATTTTCTCAGATTTAGATCACTCTCCTAAAATATTAAAACTTATGAGGTTTGGAATGCTATTTTTTTTTTTTTTTTTTTTTTTACTTAAAAAAATTTTGTTAGTTAAAAAGCTCACTAATCACCCAGCTGGTGTGAGGCTCTGTGGATGAGTGAAAAGCTATGAACCAGGAGATCCTGGTTCATTTCCTGGTCAGGGCACATGCCCAGGTTGCCAGCTTGACCCCCATTAGGGGACATGGAGGAGGCAGCTGATCAATGATCCTCTCTCATCATTGATGTTTCTATCTCTCTTTCCCTTCCTCTCTGAAATCAATTAAAAATATATTTTGAAAGCTCACTAATCAAAAGTGGATGGTGCATTATCACAAGGTTCCCACATTTGTGTAACCATTTCCCAGGTCAGTAAATAGAATATTCCCAGTTTTACAAAAGGCTCCCTAAGCCCCCTCTATCTCTATCCCCCTTCACTCCCCAAAGATAACCACTATTCTCACCTCTAACAACAAAGATTAGTTTTTCTAAAACTTAAAAAATTTATGGATGATATAAAATGTATTCTTTTTTTGTACGACTTCCTTTATTCAACATTATGTTTTGGAGATTTATCCACAGTGTTAATTTATATCCTGGACTTCTCTTTGCTCTGTTCTTATCTATATATATAAAAGCGTAGGCAACCTAGTACACTCTTTAAAAAAAAAAATGCATTTTTTACTGATTTTAAAGAGGAAGGGAGAGAGAGAGATAGAAACATCAATGATGAGAGAGAATCATTGATCAGTTGCCTCCTCCATGACCGTACAGAAGGGTCGAGCCATGCCCCGGGCATATGCCCTGACTGGAAATCAAACCGAGACCTCCTGGTTCATAGGTCAACACTCAACCACTGAGCAACACTGGCTGGGCTACAGTTCTATCATCTGATTGCTATATAATATTCCATTGTATGACTGTACAACAGTTTATTCATTCATCCTCCTGTTCATGGATATTTGAGTTTGTTAGAAATTGTGCTGGTGTGACCATTCAGGTCCATGACTTGAGTGCACATCTCTCCATGGATTTCTGTTGATGTATACTCAGGACTGAAATTGCTGGGTCATAGGTTATACGAATGTTCGATTTTGAGAAAGAATGCCAAACAGTTTTACAAAGTGTTTGTGAAGCTTCTTATATTCTTGGCAGTCACTCTTTTTCTATTCTGGCAAGGGAAAATAAAGTAGGATTTTTAATGTCTTACAGGTTTCTTGGAACAAAATACCTTTTTACAAACACTACTCAAATGAGTATAGTTTAAAGTAATTAAGGGTATAGGGATTAAATTTCTAAACTACACACTTAAAAAAGAAAAGTATAAAAGCACTTGGGGCAAAATACATTTGGGATTTCCTTATTGCCAAAATATGTGAAAAGTAATTCCAGCTGCTCAGCTCAAATAATACACAGCTGGGCTGGACAACTTTTGACCTCACATCATCCTGGGATTTTTTTAAATAAAATAAACAAACAAAATACAGAGAGAAGCTAGGATCCCCAATATCAAAGTGATGCCAGACACAGTGGGAGATCCTCTTCCCCACTGGGTGCTGCTGGGGGTGGGATTCTTACTATATCCCAAGAAAAAGAATTTTCTGAGACTTGCACAGGAGAACGAGTGATTTTTATTTGTGTGGAATTAACTCCCTGTGTTTCTAAAGTCTCATATCCCTTAGTCCAGTTATGGACGTGTGGCTGGGGTTTCAGTAAGCTAGAAGCAAAGCCTGGGTCCAGAGTTTCCTCTCCATGTTAGAGACAGGTCCAGTACAGCTTCAGACTAGTTGCAGTCCATTGTGTGTGAGGTCCACATGGTCATGGGCCATACACGAGAATGCCAGGAAGCCAAGCATGAGCCGTGAGCCAAGCATGCCAAGAGGAACCAAGAGAGCCCAAGAATTAAGTATCCCAAATCTTTAAATGCTTGCAGTGGCCTTGCCAACCACTTCTGTCCCCAGGTGTGACTGACAGTAAGCACCTTCCCTAGTCATTTCAACTTTACTGGTCATTTGTCTATCTTCCCTTTGTCTAGTCCCCTTCTGTGCTGCACCAGCACAGCCAAGGGTTCGGCAAGCCTGAGGGAGGGCTGGTGAAGGATGAAGAAAAGACAGACAAAGAGAATAAGCTGGGTCTAGGTGGACCTTCTGTGCCTGGCTGAGGCCATAGAACAGATCCAGACTGTAAGCTGATGCTTTATTTTATTTTATTTTTATTTATTTATTTATTTACTTAAAAATATATTTTATTGATTTTGTACAGAGAGGAAGGGAGAGAGATCGAGAGTTAGAAACATCGATGAGAGAGAGAGTCATCAATCAGCTGCCTCTTGCACACCCCCTACTGGGGATATGCCCACAACCAAGGAACATGCCCTTGACCGGAATCAAACCCAGGACCTTTCAGTCCCCAAACCGACATTCTATCCATTGAGCCAAACTGGTTTCGGCTGATGCTTTATTTTATAGTCAGGGACAAACAAGGTAATCTACAATGTTCTTATAAGTTTCACTTGTTTTGGCAGCACTTTCTGCCCCCCCCCCCCCCCCCCCCACACAGCTCACTAGCTACTCAGGAAAAATCTAGGGAGCAGTTACAAGATCAAGCTTAATCATGCTTAGAGGGCTGTGCCCTCCAAGCTGGGACTTGTTTGCAGCTTTGCCAGCAGGTCAGTCCGAGCCTTAACCCTATAACTGTTCCCTACACCCTTCCACGAATGTTTTGCAGGGAATATAGCTATAATGCTTGGACTTCCCTTTTGCAGGGAATATAGCTATAATGTTTGGACTTCCCTTTGCTATATATATATATATATATATATATATATATATATATATATATATATATATATATATATATGCCTAGGCAACCAAACGACCGAATGACAAAGCAACCAAATGATCAGTCAACCAGTCACTATGACATGCACTGACCTTGAAGGGACACACACTCGATGCGGGAGCTGTCCCCTGGTGGTCAGTGTGCTCCCACAGCAGGAGAGCCGCTCAGAAGCTGGGTCCAGGGCTGGTGAGTGCTGCTGTGGCAGAGCGAGCCTCTCCTGCCTCTGTGGCAGCACTACCAAGCAGTGGCAGTGGCAGGCGCAGAAGGGCCGGGATGAGTGGGAGCAGCACCTGACCCAGGCTCCTCCCCAGCTGCCTGCTGCTTCGCGCACCGCTACATCCCTACAGATCAGAATGATGTGCGGAGGCCAAAACCGGCAGTCTGACATCACCTGAGGGGTCCCGGGTTGTGAGAGGGTGCAGGCCAGGTTGAGGGCCCCTACCAGCGCACAAATCCATGCACTAGGCCTCTAGGTATTAATAATTAGCTAATTGCAACAGTATCAACAACAATGTCAGCCCTGTGAACGTAAGCAAATAAACTAACATTTTCAATGTAGCCATAGTTCCACCAATAACTGGGGCAGGTTTGAAGATTAAAAAAGAAAAGAAAGTTTCTAGTATTGGAAGTTTTCTTCTCTCTGATACGAAAGACAGGTAGAAACAAACGATTGAGTGAGGGGAAGAAGCTTTGCAAAGGCCACTATAGTGCGTGCTGGGCTGTCCCCTGCCACCTGGATTCTTCCTGTAGAGCTGTCTTTCCTCCCCAGCGAGACTAGGAATTCAAGCTCTGGCAGGACTGTGAGACTAAAGGCTCACTAGTGCCCCCTAGGTTTCTTAACAGGTTTTCTGCCAAGAGTAATAAAGTGTAAGAACCTAACCTTTTTGTGTGTGTAAAGCATATTAAGGCTAAGTAGCAAGTTAAGAAAATTGCCCAGGTACTCCACATTAAAAAATGTTTTTTAGAGTGTCTGATTAAAATGCATAAATTGCAGTATATTCACACAATGGAACACCAGGTGACAATGGGGGTGAAAGAACTGCAACTACAAGGAACCACATAGCTATGGCTCACAGACATAATGTGGAATGAAAGAAGCCAACACAGAAGTTCAAAAACAGCCAGAATTAACTTACACTTCCAGCTCAGAATGATGTGCGGAGGGGGGACTCTGGTGAGTAGGTCAGGATCTATTTCTTGGTCTGAGTATGGGTTACATGGGTGAGCTTGTTTGTAAAAGCTTAACAAGCTGTATCCTTATGATTTGTGTGTTTTTCTGTTACGTGTGTGACGGTCCAGTATTTTTTGAAAAACCTAGTTGCTGTTGAGAGAAAAGTGGGCTGACCTTAACTGCAATTTTTTACACAATCCCAGGGTGGTGTTAAATAGCCACTCCTCACTCAGGAGTACAAAGCCTCCTCAAATCGTCAGCGGTAATAATTACCATTTTATGGGATAACAACCTTGTGCTAGGCTTTGTGTCAAGTCCTGCTGAGGCTTGCAGATGGCCACCTTCTTGCTGTAGCCTAACGGGGAGAGGAGCTCTGGGCCCCCCCTCTTCTTACAAGGGCACTAATCCCATCGTGAGAGCTCAGCACTCAGGACCTCCTCTGACCCTAAGTAGTTCCCACGCCAACCTGCCAACAACATCACATTAGGAGTCAGGGCTTCTACACATGGGTTTTGGGAGGACACAGACTTACAGTTCATATTAACTATGATAATTAAATGGATTGAAATGTATCAAACACTTTGAGCTACACCTGAAATATAATAAAAGTAAACACACCTAGTACTGTCATCTACGGGTACAATCACCACTTCCATACTGCGAGGTAGGAATATCATCTCTGTTTCATGTATGAGAACGCAGAAGCTTTGAGAGATAAGATCACTCACCCAAAGTCCCCCAGCCCCATGGTTGGCAAACTGTGGCTCAAGAGCCACATGTAGCTCTTTGGCCCCTTGAGTGTGGCTCTTCCACAAAAGACCACAGCCTGGGCAAGTCTATGTTGAAGAAGTGGCATTAGAAGAAGTTTAAGTTTTAAAAATTTGGCTCTTAAAAGAAATTTCAATTGTTGTACTGTTGATATTTGGCTCTGTTGACTAATGAGTTTGCCAACCTCTACCCCAGCCAATCAGTTGTGCAGCTGGGATGTGAGCCTAGGTGTGCCTGCCTTTGCCATCCATGTCTTAGCAACGAGCCATAGTGAGGCTGACTGGGGCCACTGGGGAAGGCTTCAAGGGAGAGAGGATATATGAGATAAATCTTGAAAAATGAGTGAAATGTTAAGCCATGGTAATGTCTGTAGTCTTCAGTTTGGCACTTGCTGTTCAGTATTGTATTTCTGGCTAATTGCTTTGTCTGTATCAGGGTTTCTCAATCTCAATACCACGAACATATGTTGTACTGATTGTCCTGTGCAGTACAGATGTTACCAGCAGCCTTGATCTCTACCACTAGATGCCATTAGCATACCCCTCTCCCCAGTTATGACAACGAAAAATCTCCAGCTTTTCCTCAATTGGAAAGCAAAATGACCGCTGGTGAGAATCACTGCTTTATATGTGGTATCTTAACTAACTCGTCAGCAGTGTGAAGCCTGGAACAGGTTATGCCTTTTGCATTCTCCAAACTAATAATCAAAGTCTGGAAACAGCAATTGCTCCATAAAATAACTATTGAAATGAATTGAGTTGTCGTCATAGCCACCTCACACCTTTCAAAATGACTCCTATTTATCCTTCAAATGTCACCTCTCTGCGGATGTGGTCCCCAAATATAGACTTGCCAGTTTCTCCTTCTTTACTTTCAGCAAAATGGTCTGTCTTCTCTAATTAGTTCCCCAAACACCCCTGCTCTCAGCCTATATTTTAATTAAGGAAACCAAGGCTCAGAGAGCTGGTGTGTTATGTTCAAGATCAAACAGCGAAGAAGTGACGGACTAAAACCCCCATCACACAATAGGAGCCGGTCCCCAGAAGGACGGGACAATGGACCATAAGAGGAGCATCCAGTGGGCTGTCACAGAAGAAAATTGGAGTTTTAGGAGACAATTTGGTCAGAAACCAGAGGCCAATATGGTGAGAGTAGAAGTCAGCATGACCTAAGGTACCCCCGACACACAATGGATACCAGCTATAGCATGAGACTAACTCAGGATAAAGGGTCACGCTCCATGGACAAGCCAGCTGCCGAAATGAAGCATGCTAATAACCCTTTCTGGTCTTGGCCAAGTCTGGAGGGGTGCTGAGCTGCAGGTGGAGAAAGGAAGACTCTGGATGAGGCAGAGTTTATCCAGGTGTGGGCCCAGCTGTGTGGTTTCCTAGCATGCAGCATTCACTGTCCTCTCCCAGCAAGAGGTCAGGCATTCAATTAGTTACTGACATAAATGATTGGCACCTGTTGTTGTGCTGGGTCCTGTGACAGGCACGGAAGATGCAAAGGTGAGCACGGCAGAGGTGGTCCCTATCACTCAACCCTAACTAATTATCGTGCAAGTAAATGTTTAATTACAAACCGTGACAGGAGTTGGGAAGGTTGGGCACAGCATGGGATGAAAGCATAGAACAGAAGGACATCACCTGGTCTGAGGGCTGGTTTCCCTGCGAAGGTGACAATTGAGCTGAGATCTGAAAAGTGAGTAGGAGGTTATTATGTCCATGTGTAGATGGCTTCAGGCTGAAGAAACAGCAGAACAAAGACTGGACCCATGGAGGAAGGAGGCTGAAAACTGCAGGGCCATGGGACATACAGTTGAGCCCAAAAAAGAAGGTTAAGGTGATTAGAAACAAATAAAATAAAGCTAAGTGCACCATTCAATGTCCTAGATGGTGAGAGGTTCCCCTCCCAAAAGGACAAAAATAAAGTTAATACCGAAAATAGGTTGGCTTTGCAGACAGGGCCCATCTCTTGATGATGGTAGAATATCGGTGGGGTGGTCAATCCAGAATTTTATCTGAGAATGTCCAGTGATTCAGTTTTTCCAGTTCCTTCAGTCAATCAAATTCAGGGGATTGAGTCACATTGACCAAAGTCACAAAAAACAAAATATAAATCAAAATGCCTGTGTATGAATTTGCCATAAGAAATACACCTGCCTGCAAACTGAAATGTTAATGTCTATTGGTCAATTCACTCCCTTCCCTATAAAACAGTCTACAGGGGAAGACAAATGCCAATCAGAAGGTTAATGGGTGAGCAGAAATTGGGACAAGCCAGATGTAACCATTTAATGCACCATTTTCCACTAGACTCTAGTGACTAGAAGTAAGTATATTTTCTTGGCCCCAGATCAAAACACAGTGCTTAACAGAACTGCAACCTGATTTTTGAGTTAATTAATTCATTTATTTGTCTTTATTGGACCTTCAATAATACATAATAATATTACTTAATAACTTTATAATAATATAATTGAATAATATAATTATTATACCATGTTATATGATCATATAATCCTATATAATATTGTAAAAGGGTAATATGCAAATTGGCCCTAATGGCAGAATATGACTGATTGCTATGATGTCCACTGACCACCAGGGGGAAGATTCTCAACATAGGAGCTGCGCCCTGGTGGTCAGTGCACTTCCACAAGGGGAGTGCGGCTCAGCCAGAAGCCAGTGCAGTGGTGGTGGCAGGAGCCTCTCCCACCTCCATGGCTGTGCTAAGGATGTCTGACTAATGGCTTAGGCCCACTTCCCTAAGCCATTAGTCTGACATCCCCCAAGGGCTCCCAGGCTGACAGAGGGATGTAGGGATATTTGACTGCCAGCTTAGGCCCGTTTCCCCAGAGAGCGGGCCTAAGCCAGCAGGTGAATATTCCCCAAGGGGTCCTGGACTATGAGAGGATGAAGGCTGGACTGAGGGACTACCTCAAGTGCACAAATTTTCATGCACCAGTCCTCTAGTTATAATATATATATATATATATATATATATATATAATGTTTGAATAAACCACCATTATTAGAAAGAATAAAATAATATGAAATACAACATTCAGCAAATATATATATAATTGATTTTAGAGAGAGAGGACAGGAAAGGGAAGAGAGAGAGAGAAAGAGAGAAATATTGATGTACAAGCCCCAACCAGAATCAAAACCTAAACCTGGGTATTTGCCCTGATCAGGAATCGAACCTTCAGTGCATGGTATGACACCCAACCATCTGAGCCATATTGGCCAGGGCAAAAATATATAACTTTTAATTCAATACCGTGTCATCATTTTTTAGAGAATAGTTTATTGATGTTTAGAGAGAGGAGAAGAGAGAGGGAGAGAAAGAGAGAAACATCAATGTGAGAGTGAAACATTGATTGACTGCCTTCTGCAGGCTCCCTGCCTGTGATGGAACCTGCAGCCCAGAAATGTGCACTTGACCTGGAAATTGAAACAGCAACCTCCTGGTACACAAGACTATGCCCCAACCAACTGAGCAACATCAGCCAGGGCTGTGCCATCGTTTTTACAAAACATTCATCTAAGTTTTTAAGTTTAATTTCCCAACTTATTTTCTACTAATACTGTTTCCTTAATTACTTTTTTTCTTAATCAAATAAGGCATATTTTAAACAATCTTTAAGTAATTTAAGAGATAGTGCAGTTTCATTCATTATTGAAGACATTTTCATTTCCTCAACATTATTCATCAGACCAAGAACAAAGCAGTGGCAGTAAGCAACTCTAGCACTGGATGTGGTTTCTAAACACATTCCTCACTAACAGAAACCAGGGGTCCTTGGAGAAACAACTAATTCAAGCTCTGGGCTGGAATATTTGCTTTGCCTAAAATTGAAGCCACTGTCAAAGACTCCTGGGATCATGGCAAAGGATACAGAAACTACCTTAAGGGGCTCTCCCCGGCCATGGTTGAATCCATTTGAACACCAATAAAAAATAATAATCATAATAGAAAAAACACATCAAGCATAATAAAACCCAATAGCTCACATAATGATAATTTAAAAATAAATTAATGATACTCTCTGGAGGTTGCTAGTATACCAACTCCTGACAGGCTGCTAATAAAATAAAGAAGTCTTATCCTACCTTTTCTGTATAAACTGAACTTCAGCATAACCTAGTAAGTGATATGAGAAATTCTTTTATTTAAAAAAATATTTTATTTATTTATTTATTTATTTTATTTTTTTTTACAGAGAGGAAGGGAGAGGGAGAGAGAGTTAGAAACAATGATGAGAGAGAAACATCAATCAGCTGCCTTCTACACACCCCCTCCCCCCCACTGGGGATGTGCCTGCAACCAAGGTACATGCCCTTGACCAGAATCGAACCTGGGACCCTCCAGTTCACACCGATGCTTTATCCACTGAGCCAAACAGGTTAGGGCGATAAATTCTTTCTTTATATAAGAATCACAGCTAATAATATCAGAAGAAAGAAGAGAATTAAAAATTCATCTTTTCAAATCCTTATTGAATTAATGATCTAGGCTGTGGATACCAATGGCTGCTAAAGCCATTAGGTGAAAAGTTCATGGAGTTCTTTATTATGATTCGATCAGGCCAGCCATCATCCAGAATCATCTGTCAACTAAAAATCACTAAAGATAGAAACACAAGACAACATCCTTTATTTGCTGTGATGCCAAAGAAATGCACATGCACTGCCTTTAAAAAATGCTTGCCAAAATGAACCTGAATCAAGTTAAGACTCTAGGTTTAAATACCTGTTTTCAAAAGATGAGGGGATACAAGAACATATTAGATGACACCAGGAAAATACAAGCAGTCAAATCTGGAATGTGAGAATTTCTATAGGACAAATGACCCAGTGTCTTTGTCAAATAAATGGTATAAAAAGGGGTCATCATGGGGGAATGTAAGAAACTTTGAAGTATATTGTATTAGTCAGCTCAGTCTGCCATAACAAAATACCATAAACTTCAAGAACAGAACTTTATTTTCTCACAGTTCTGGAGGCTGGAAGTCTGAGGTCGGGGTGCCTGCAGGGTTGGGTCTCAGGAGAACACTTCCTGGTTGGTCTTACCCTAGTATATGCGCACGGATGGAGAGATTGATCTCTCTTTCTTCCTCTTCTTATAAGGCCACCAAGCCTAGTGGATTAAGACCCCTACTCTCATGACCTCCCTTATCCTTCATTTCTCCTAAAAGCCCTGTCTCCAAATACAGCAACATGGAGGTTAGGGTTTCAACACAGGGACTTGAGTGTTGGAGGAAAGGACATAATTCAGTTCATAGCATATATCAACCAGATGTCATGTGTTAATCTTGTTTGGAAACTGATTGCAACAAACCAGCTGCCAAAAGACATTTATGGGACAATCAGAGAAATCTTAGTATCACTTATTGGAATACTATATAATGTGAAGGTATTACTATTGATTTTTGTAGATTTGACAATGTTCTGGTTATGCTTTAAAAAACAACAACACCACATTCCTGATCTCTTAGAAGTACATACAGAAGGATTTTCCAGCCCTGACCAGGTAGCTCAGTTGCTTAGGGTGTCTTCCTGACACACAAGGTTGTGGGTCCCATCCCCAGTTAGGGCATATACAAGCATCAACTGATTGCATAAATAAGTGAAACAATAAATTAATCTCTCTCTCTCTCTCTCTCTCTCTCTCTCTCTCTCTCTCTCTCTCTCCTCTCAAATCAATACATTTTTTAAAAGTACTTAGCTTTGAAATTATGGAAAGTCTGGGACTTGTTTTAGCACATTGCATAGAGGTGCAGATGGAGGTGGGAAGGAGGTGTACAGGAAACGAGATCTTCCGTATACATATCACTCACTGTGGAAGCTGGTGATGCACACTTAGCTCATGTGAGCACACAGCCAAAAGGCAGCTACCTACAAGCCAACCTATGAGGCCTCAAAATGAGACCCATCTTGCTGGCACCTTGGTCTTGGACTTCTCAGCCTCCAGAACTGTGAGAAATAAATGTTTGGTGTTTAAGCCAGTCTGTGGTATTGTGTTATGGCAGCCTGAGCAGACTTATACAATGGCCCAGCCAACTGGACACATAAAATTAACCATCACACAGGCATTTATATTGTCTTGAATTTGCTTTAAAAGACTAAAAACAAACAAAGAAAAACAGGACAGATAGATGAAATATGATTGGCAAAATGTTGATAATTGTTAAAACTAGGTGATGGGTAAGTGGAGTTTAATCACATTATTATGTGAAATTTTCTGTCATAAACAATTTAAAAGAAATATTCTAGAGACTGTCGTGTTCCAATCCAATAATGACAGGAAGAATTCTCATGCCCCTTTATACTTGGAATATGAATGTTTTAATAATGAAATTCTTTACTCTTGTCCCGCTCTGATCTGCAGCTTCCCTTTTTCTATTCAGCCATCAACTTCTCATTAAGATATGACTCAAGGACATAGAGTTCATTAAAATGATCATCATATCACATAGTGGGAAGAACACTGTCCAAAAATTCTGTCTCCTGCAGAGCATGTCATTCAGGGTTTTCAACAACTGAAAGGGAATAGCTAATAGGGATGAAGACCTAGATAATGGGCCACATTAACATATAAATCCCTGTAATGAGACTCAAAATGCATTAGATGCCATAGTTATACTTCTCACACTTTGCCCAGTAAAATAATATTTCCCCCTAAAATTGTATATAAATACAAATACTCGAATACAACTTCCTACTGCTACATTTCTGTTTTAGCTAAGTGAATGCTAAGGGTGTCATCAGTAAGAAACAACCAGAACCAAGGCTGTTACTTACGATCTTTTATTTTCCCCTTTAAGTGTAACAGAAGCCTTTTCATCTAATAAAAAATGCCCTCTGAAGGTTGAGCATTTTCATTATTTGAAGAATAGGCATGTTCAGAACCCTCATACTCTATGTTAAAATTTGGAAATAAAAAAATGGTTACCATTTCTCAGCTCAGGCAGAACTGGGTCAGAGAGAGCATCTCCCCAAAAGGAAGAGTCTCCCACCTGCTCTGTCCCCACAGCACTCCATGGGTGCGGCCCACACAGGTTGGAAAATGGGACTCAGTGTAACTGCTTCTGGGTGAAAGTGGAAATTGGGTTTTGCGGGGAGTTGTTTGGTAGGAAAGCTTGACCCATAGAATAAGAGCTTTGCTGTCCAAGGGCCCTGATTTGACATTTCAGCCCACGATTCCGACCTCTGATTGTCCTTTTCTGTTCTGAAAGGCATGGATTAGGCAAGGCGAGAGCCAAGCTTCTCCTGCAGGTCGCGGGTCTGGGCTCCGGGTCCTGCAGGCCTGACAGCATTGCGTCTGGAACAGCGCTGAGTGGCTGGGGCTGCGTGACAGGTGAGGCAGCAGTACTTGCAGCACCTGCAGACGTCCCTGCAGCTGACTAAAACCAAGACAAGCCACTAGGGAAGGGGGAAAGGGGTCTGTCTATCATCTGAAAATACCATGGCAGGGGCACAGAAGCATCCCGGCCCAGAAGAGTACTAACTGGGAAAGGAAGCAGCGCCAGGAGAGCCTGGGGACAGAGAAATGTGTATTTGGGTCAAACGCGGGCACAGCAGCCCTTAGGAGACAGGTGCTGGCAGAGCTCATAGATAGCCTTTGGCTCACTGCCAGGGGCAGCAGCCTGTGCGCAAGGCCTACCAGCCCGGCTGCGAGCACTGGGGCCAGCTGGGCCTGGCCACTGGCCACGCTGTGAGAAACCAGCAGGTTCTCGCTCAGAGGAGCCCGAGGGCACTGCCTGTGCTGAGCAGGCAGGACTTCTCAGAAACAGCAAGGACTGGCTACTCCCCATGGAAGTCTGGAGCCGGAACTCCAAGGAGAAGCTGACGCAGCAGGCAGCATCCAACACCCTGACTGGTGGATAGAGGCCCACCTGAGGGGAAATGCAAGCGCTGCTACCCCCAGCAACATTAGGCTGCTACAGGGTTCAGGGTTAGATGGCCTTTAGAGTCTCACAACGCTTTCAAGTTGGTAAAGACCGTTCCAAAACAGCAGCACATTTTGGTCTGGCAACTATAGACTGGGGGCAAGTTTTATTAATCCCCTGCTGTGAATATAGAACTGATCACTTAAAGAGTTTAAATGACAGTTACAATGTCACCCTGTTATCCAGTGACAGGGCTGGAATTCAAACCTCATCATTGGATTCCAAGTAAAATCCTTTCTCCAGTAATCTATAGTAATAAAAGGGTAATATGCTAATTAGACCAGACATCCTTCTGACGTCCTCCCAGACAACCTTCCAAATAAAGCCAGGGCTGGGAGGGCAGCCTGGGTCCCGGGTGCCAGAGGGAAGCCGGTGCCAGCAGCCGGGGAAGGAAGGCCTACTCTTGCATGAATTTGTGCACCGGGCCTCTAGTAAAAAAATAATAATGGCTACTAATTATGAGATTTCCTTCCTATGTGCCATGCCCTATCCTATGTGCTTACACATTAAATTTAGTTAACCACATGAAAACCCTATAAGGTCATGATATTATTATCCTCATTTTAGACACAAGGAAAACTGAGGCACAAGGAAGATAAGTAATTGCCCAAGGTCACACAGCTAGATCACGCTATCCAGTGCCTGCCTAAAACCTCGTTATTCACACTTCATTGCAAATCACAGACTCAGGCAGGAAACAACTAGGACCCAATTTAGGACCCAATTTAAGTGTTTGGGAAATTCCGCATCAACAATCATTTACCCTCAGGTGCTGGTCCAGAGGCTCCTTCCAGAGCAGTGAGCTGTAGGTGTTTGCTGCTAGATCTGGGTACAGGCTCCACCAACACATTTTAACCTAAATGAGAAGAATGTTTGGTGAGAGTATCAGCCAGGGCCCTGGCAGGAAGCAGATGGTATACTCCAAAGTGTTTAAAAATCCTATATAAAAAGAGCCTAATATGCAAATTGTTCCCTTGACTGGGAGTTGACTGGGAGTTCGATGAGGGGCAGGGCCGGTGGAGGTGATGGCAGGTGGCCAGGGGAAGAGAGGTCCCCCCAGATGGCAGCCGCCAGCCACTAGGGACCCTACTCATGCACAAATTTTGTGCACTGGGCCTCTAGTAAGTTAACAAAGGGGCTATTTACATAAGGGTGGGCAGGATTACAGGAAGGGACCAGGGGTGCTGAGACACCAAGAACCACCAAAGGCCTGAAGCTGTCACCACCAGGACTGTAGAGGTAAAGGGAGGAAATGTGTTAGCAGACGCAGTGAGAGTCCCCATCTCCTGAAGGTGCCCTCCATTAGCAGAGAGCCCCCCTTAGTGAGACTGTCCATAGGCAGCTCCCAGACCACCATCGGGGAAAAGACAGAGAATAAAGGGGTGTGGCAAGCAAGTGGAGTACAGCCAGAATCTGTCCACACACGGCATTAACTGAAGCCAGACAGCGTTGGAGCTCCAATTGCCTCTGACAGAGCCAACATGCTCTGGCTCGTGCTTTCTCCCAAAATGCAGCTGTTTTAAGTAGACCAGATAGTACAGGGAGCATCAAATCCCATCAGTCTCTTTCCCAGGGACTTTCCTGGTTTCAATCAGCACCGCAAAGCCTGCAACCCAGTGACATCCAGAGGAGAGTTCTTCCCCCACTTCATCACGGATGAGTGAGCAAAATCCCAGAGCTGTCTTTCTTCTCTGCACCTGTCTTTTAACCCTTAGCTTCCCTAACTTTTTAAACCACTTTACTTCAAGGGGAAGGCAGCAACAAAGAGCAAATGACTTTCCAGGCCTTTTGTGCTCACATAGTCGTGGGGTAGAGAGCGCTATGGTTGTATCTGCAGGTAGGTGAGCCTGCCAAGCATCTCAGCCGAGGACAGAGGGAAGGAAAGGGTGGGAGTCACAGGCAGAGCTCCGTGTGTTACCATGGAAAGAGGAGAGGAAGGGTTTTCTCCTGAGAATCCAGAGAACTTGAAGAGAAGATGTAAGCTTCTAAACAAAAGCAGCCTCCAAGCCTGAAACAAATACCCACCCTGGAGGGACTGCTATGTGAGCCACAGGCCGAAGCAGCCTGCAGGTGTGTGTGTGTGTGGGGGGGGGGGGGGGGGCTCCCGGCACATGCCCGGCCTTAGAAAATCCAGGATCTCATAACTCAAGTGACAACTGCCCTGCAACCGCTAGGTGGGCAAAGGAGGGGGCAGGCTGGAAGAGGAGTTTCCATGTTGTATCTCTTAGTGGTAAAGTGGATTTTATTTAAATTGTGGGAAGAAGGGGGGCTTTCCTCCCCTGTTAGACTTGTCACTCAGCTTCATCTCCCAAGACACCTGGAAGATCAGAATCTTAATGTTTGACAAGAACTGCTCTCCAGTGGAGAACAATTATACAACATGGCAAGTTAAGATGAAGCCCATATGAGAGATGAGCAAGTCACACATACACTGGAGTGTGCGGGAGGGTGGGGGAGGGAATCATAAGTGCCCAACCATATTTCCTAGTCTGGTTCTTAAGGGTCCCACATGTTTCCTTTTACTCATTGTTTACACAAAGGATCCATGATAGTGATAATAAACAAATGAATGAATGAATGAATGAATGAACAAGTGGATGGATGAATGAACAAATAGGTGAGTGAATGGATGGAGCCACTTTAAAGTGGAGCGGAGCTGCCATGCCAGAGGAACTGCCATGCCAGAGGAACTGCCTTGTATGTCTTATGGCTCAAATCTTTGACATGTTAAACAGTGCATGCAAAATAACCTTTGGATTGGGACCAAAGCAACACTGTGCCTGCAATAACTGTTTGTAAAGATAATAAGAAAGCAGTTATTATGAGTACTGAACTGAAAATTTTTTAATTGCTTAGAATTAGCATCACTGTGTTATGTTATCTGCACAAATAGAAATGCCTCTCTTCTATTGAATTAATTGTCCCCCTTCCCTTTCTCATAAATACCACTGTCTGTGTCTCCTAATTGGAACACTATTTGGGTTTCTGCCTGAATTGGTACATTCTGAGTAGCTATTCTTACTGATATTAAGTAAATGCTTGTTGCCTCTCTCTTTGAAAGTCCTGTTATATTTAGGTTAACACGGTAGAGGGAGAGACCAAAAAGATCACTATAAAATGCCCATGCCAAAATCTGGGCTGTCCCACTTTCAGTATTGCTCTATTAATGATGTGCCTAACAGCCTCATCACTCAAACCCTAAACCAGGAAGTCATCTTGGACTTGTATCTTTCCCCCAACATGCAATAATCCACAAGTCTGATTGAAAAGGCAAATAAAACATATTATTGTGCAGCTATGGTGTGCCACACAAAATCATGGTAATGGGGGATTATAGGTTTAAGGACCTCACAGGAGCTTACAATCTTATCAGGTAGGGCAATAATCGATATATAAACAAATAAAATAATCCCAGCGTATGCGTGAAAGCTGCTTTTGTCTGTTAGGTAAAAGAAACTGGCTTAATTGCAGTTGTGGAAAAGACTTCAGAGGTTTAGGATCAGTGGTTTGAGACTGTCATCAAGGACCCAGTTTCTTCCCATGTCTCTCTCTGCTATCTCATTTTGCTTTGTACTAAGTCTAGAAGCAAGGTGGCCACAGCAGCTCCAGGCGCCGCCTTCAGACATTACAGGGCCAGGGAGAGAAGAGGGGCCTTCTCTTCCTGTGGCTCTCCAAGGAGGGCGGACTAACTTGCCCTCCTGCTTCATTAGCTACTAGTGGGTCACCTGCGTGTAAGGTAATATAGTCACAGGAAACAGGGACATCTTTAGGTAGCCTTAGTTATTATGTCTACCACTCCCAAGGTCAGATGGAAGGAAGTCGTAGAACCAAGGTTTGAATTCAGGCTCTGCAGCTCCCAGAAGAGGCCAGGCCCTACCTTCAAATATGATCGTTTTGTCTTCTACCTGGAAGACCTCTTCTGCGTACCCCCGCCCCTCGCATGCTAATTATTATACCACTGAGCCTCAGGACCCAGCGCACAGTGATCTCTTCCGGAAAAGCGTTCCTTGACAGCAGTTCCCCTACTCCCCCACCCCTCACCCCTCCTCTGGGCTGGATGTCCCTCCTCTGTGCTCCCGGGTACCAGAGCTCACTACTAAACTAAGACATAACTCTGGGTGGGAATTGGCTTCTCATAGAGAGCATGGTGCTCAGGCAAACTGGTTGGTTGGTTGGTTGGTTGGTTGGTTGGTTGGTTGGTTGGTGGGTTGGTGGGTTGGTTGGTTGGTTGGTTGGTTGGTTGGTTGAATAAATTGGCTGGAGGTAAGACATTTGAAGAAAGATTTAAAAAAAAATAAAGCTAATATATATTAGGGAAGGAGGCTTTTTGGACAATAATCTTTTGTAATCTGAGGGTTGAAGTACATTATGGGGTTTGGAATAGCTTATTATTTTTAAATTCATTGATTGATGTGAGAGAGAGAAAAAAAGAGATTAGTTGTTACACTTATTTATTTCTTCATTTATTGGTTGATTCTTACATGTTTCCTGACTGGAGATGGAACCTGAAACTTTGGTGTATCAGGATGAGGCTTTAAGCAACTAAGTTACTAAGTTACCTGGCCAACGCTGGAATACCTTATACTTTTAAGAACCAAAGGAATGGGTGTAGGGCTCAGAGAAAGAGGCAGGTAAGTGGCCCTCTCCCTCTCCGCTTGCTCTAGCTTTCTAACTCAGTCATCAGGTGGGATAGGAAATGAGGAAATGAATTTCAGGGCAGGAAATGGATTATAGTCTAAAGAGCGAGCACATGGTTGTGGTGTCTCTCCCAGGGACAGTGGTGTGATGGATGAGGCACAGGGAGAGTGACAACCTTTTAACCACTCCCTGACTTGTGGGTGTCCAGTTCATTAGAGCTTAGAATTTGAACCCCACATCACACACACACACTGGGGCAAAAAATATAAATAAATGTGTAGCCACAGTCACAAATCTAATAAGTACTAGGACCAGGTTTGGAACCCACACTGTCTGGGTTCAGTAATGTGTGCCTAACACTGCATCATGCTACCCATCCAATATCAATTGTGTTTTATGTATCTATTTTAAGTTTTCTTTTTTTAAAAAAATGTATCTTCATTGTTGAAAGTATTACAGATGCTCCCTTTTTTCTCCCATCGACCCCCTCCACCCTGAACCTCCCCTTAAAACTTCACAAAACTATTATCTGTTTCCATGGGCTATGCATATATGTGGATAACTTCTTTGTTTAATCTCTCCCCACCCATCCAACCATGTCTTCCCTCTGAGATTTGACAGTCTGTTCCATGCTTCGATGTCTCTGGATCTATTTTGTTCATTAAATTCCACATATGAGTAAGATCATATGATACTTGTCTTTCTCTGACTTGTCTTTAATGAAATTACTTTGGAAAAGAAAACAAATATTTGGGGACTTTGGCATCTGGCCTAGTGGGCAGCCATGTCACAGAAAGAAAGAAAGTCTAGGAGAAGAGAGGGTGGAAGTGTAGAGGGCCAAATGGGAAGACACCTGGACATTCTTTAGATTGTTGCTGACTGGGCCCGGGATATTGACAGAATCATGTCAGTTCAGGAGGAAGGAGTGGGTGGAACCTGGGCTCTCCCAGGCTCCTTGTTTTCCTGTGAAACCTCTTGTTGGATTGGAGTATAAATAGATGTGCTGCGTGGCTTAGGAGGTCGTCAGCCAGTCTTTCCAGCAGAGGAGGTCGGCGGCCCTCCCAGCTCCCAGCTTAAAATCTATATCTGTGTCTTCTCTTCTTATTTCTAATATTTCTCAATCCCTGAGCACCTCCACTTAGAACCGGTTCGTTCATCTATCTCTCCACGCAGGATGTGGAAAAGGGAGATCCGCGCAGCTTCAGGCCCCCGCATGGAAGAAGGGGTCAGAATGAATTTCAAAGGGCGTGTCTCAAAACCAGATATCAGGAGGGTGAGCACAGCACTAGGCCAATGAGCCAGTGTCAGGACCATTGTTTTCTAAATGACTTTGCTTCTCAAAATCTGCAATGATCATTCACTGAAGATTATGATTTTCATCAAAGAAAAAGGAATCTTAGATGTAAAAGAAATTTTATGCTATAACTCAAACTAATTCAATGCTGTGCACAGGACAGAATGACTTCTCACCCAAAAGGGCACATTTATTTCAACTGTGTCATTCACCAATGAGTTGAATCAGTCAAGGGTCCTGAAAGGCCCTGCCTACTATTCTGAATTATGTTTTTATCTAATAAAAAAATATAAAATCCTTGTTTCCCTGTTTCTAGGGAAGCTAAAATGCCAACATAGCTCAATATAAACCATGGCTCCCCTAAGCAAACCAACATACACTTCGGTTGAATAATAAATGGACTAGGGATTTAATTCTTATTTCCCCAAAAGAAGTATTAATATATATCAACTAGCATGTGTGAATGGATCACAGGTGTGCACACAGTTCAACTCTGCTTACCCAGCCATAGGCAGGTCTCTGAGATAAGCCAAAGCTTTAGCATGTGGAGAGAATTGCAATTTTCCAAGGACAGCCTTTTTCTACCAACACGAAGCTCTGCATTCATAAAGATTGTGCTGTCTTGCTTAAACATAACAATATGCCTAAAACATTGAGGGTCCAGCCGATCATTTTTCAGATGAGGAAGTTAGGGTGCGGGAGATGCATAACTCAAGGTCCTGGAGTTAGGGCAGAGACCCAGGCTGGGGGTCTGGATTTGGCAAGCTTCAAGATAATCAAGAGAGGAGGCAACCAGAAACAGCAACCTTTAAGGGTAAACAGAGGAGAGAACAGTAAAGAGGCTCTGGGAGTGCTTCTAAACATGGAAAGAGAGAGAGAGAGAGAGAGAGAGAGAGAGAGAGAGAGAGAGAGAGAGAGAGAGAGGTCTGAGAACCAGAAGAAGAAAACAGTCAAAGCAGCAGTCATTCTGTCACAATGCTGCATAAAGGGCAAGAAAGAGAAGAGCTGAAAAAACCCCATGGATGCGGCAACTGGAGGCCATTGGTGACCTTTGGCAGAGCTTTCAGCTGAGTTTTGGGGACAGATCAGATCTCAGACACTCCATGAGTGGGTGGGAGGTAAGTGGAGACACACTTGGGCACTTCCTTTGAGAGGTTGGCTGTAAGACAAGAGGAGAGAGGGTGCTCGGGCTGGACAGGTCTCAGGTAGGGGAGACATTTCTTCATGCTCCTGACCTTTGGAGACAGGCATTAAAGCGGAGGACCAGAAGTACGGGAGAAGTGAGGACTAACCATCAGAGCCACGGAAGGAAACAGGACTTTCCTCCTCATTAGACACCCAGCTTGGTATACCAGCCAGAGGGACCTGGTGAGGAATGTCCTACTGCCAATGACAGGAGAAGCCACTAAAATCTTGGCTGATTGAAATGCTCAGAGAGGACTGACTTAGTGCTCCTCCAGTTTGCGATCTGAAAAACTCTAGGGAACCCCATGTCTCCCCAAACTACCCTGGCCAAGGTGCCCTGATGCTGGCAGTTTTCATTTTTCTGTATCAGAAAAACACTACAGGTACGAGGAAATTTTTTCTAAACCAAGTCTATCAAAGAATACAATCTGGTCCTAATAAATGACCAAAGAGGAGTCCCTAATGGTTCTTAATTGGGCACTTTGACACAACCACTAATCTATTTGGAGGTAATTTGTTCTCTCTGAAAACATTCTCAGCCATTTTTCAATGATTGTTATCATTGTTTTACATGAAGATACTTAATAGACCCTGCCTGATACCCCCAAACTACAATACAATAACTGGGTGTTCTTTCTTGGTCCAGAAGAGAATAAAGTCCAGCACATTGGGGCCAGGGAAAGGAGGGAAAGGCAGGGATGTCAGAAGGTGTTCCTAGGTGTCTCCAAAGTGGCTCACAGACTAGGGCAGCCCTGAATATAGAGTCACTTGAAGAGGATTTTTGTATGTTTGTTTATTTTTTAGATGAAGGGAGAGAGGTTGAGAGATAGAAACATTGAGAGAGGAACATCAATTGGCTGCCCCCTGCACACCCTCTCCTGGGGATTGAGCCTGCAACCCAGGCATATGCCCTGACAGGGAATCAAACCAATGACCTCTTGCTTTATGAGTCACCACTCAATCACTGAGCCACACTAGCTGGACTGAAGAGATTTAAAAATATCTATATATATTAGTGCCTGGGCCCCCTCTCCAGAGATTCTGACCCAAGTGATCAACAGAGGACCTGCACAGTTTATTAAAGTGTCCAGGCACATCTACTATGTAGCCAAGATGGAGAATCTCTGGCCTAAAACTGATCCCTTCATCAAATCAGTCCAGGCCAATGAACCAACCTTGAGTCTTACCTCTTCCACATCCTCTAATTTTCTACTGTGGCTTTCTGCCACCAATGATCATAGGGTGAGAAGAAACTCCACTTTGTTTCCCTGCTAATTTACATAAGAAGTAAAACCAGTGAGATGACACTGATTAACAAAATTATACAGGCTTCAGGTACACAATGCTACAAGACATCTGTACACTGTATTGTGTGTTCACCACCCAAGTCAAGTCTTCGTCTATCACCATTTATCCCACCCATACTCTCCTCCATTCCTCTACCCACCTCCACACCCCTGCAATCACCACGCTTTTGTCCGTGTCCATGAAACCGTCAGCCATTTATTAATACACTTTTGTGCTTTGACCCCTTCCTTATCTTTGGGGCATCAACCCTTTGGGAAGTTAACTGGCTATCAGAAGTGCAGAAAAAGTCAAGGAACAACAGCAAATCAACTCAATTCCTTTGTCTGAACCATTCTCCCAGTTCTCTGAATACCACAGAAAGTTCTCATTTGCTCATATGCCATCCTCTGAGTACAGTTAGCTGAGCATGCAGTGGGAGAGTGGCCTCGAACAACTCAGGCATGTAGCAGCCTCCAAAACTGGGAGGCTGTCAGGGAGGGTGAATGAAGAGAAAGACACATTTGTTGGGTTGGTGAGACGTGCAGAAATTTGAGGAGGTTCACCCTATGCAGTGAATCAGTCCTCTGTCAGCCATATGAACCTTAAGATAACTTAAATGGCTTCCCTGAGGCTTCAAATTGGATGCCAGGACTGGGTTCAAAGCCAGGTGTCTGTGAATCCACACTTGGTTTATTTTCTCTGTGTGGTGTTGGCATCCTGTTGAAATAGGCCCACAGTTGCTTAGCTAAAACCTCTGGGGCCAGAGTGGCTTGGAATTTAAATGGGGAGGGGGGGGGATTTTAGAAAAGTAAAACATTAATATTTCTGCAGCAAAACATATTAATATTTTTACCAAAGGGGAGAAGAAAGCTCAGAGCAGCTTTTATCAATCAGGCCAGGTTATACCACCAAATTTAGGATCCAGAGCTTTTTGGAATTTGGTAATTGCAGATAAAGGATTGTGGAGATGAATGTCAAGGGAAAGAATTGTATGTAGTAACAAACATTTATTGGACAGTACATATTTGCCGGACATTCTGCAATGCTCTAGACAGGCATAACCTTCACAATAACCTTGTGAGATAAGTACTATTTCTATCCTTATTCTAAAGATCAGGAAGCTGCCAAAACCGGTTTGGCTCAGTGGATAGACCGTCGGTCTGCGAACTGAAAGGTCTCAGGTTTGATTCCGGTCAAGGGCATGTACATTGGTTGTGGGCACATCCTCAGTAGGGGGTGTGCAAGAGGCAGCTGGTCGATGATTCTCTCTCATCGATGTTTCTAACTCTCTATCCTCCCTTCCTCTCTGTGAAAAATCAATAAAAAAATTTTAAAAAATAATAATAAAAATAAAGATCAGGAAGCTGAGGCATGGAAGTGTGGATGCAAAAGAAGTTCTGAGAACGTAACCTCACTATGTGGTGATCTGATCATAAATCCCGAGCTAAGCAAGTCATGGTGGGTGGTCACCCCCCAGGCATATACAGTAACTTCTTTAGTAAAAGGTTTATCTTTGCCTTAAGCAAGGCCTGTCCATTATTTTTGTGCATCTAAGTTAACACACTTCTGAAATAACACCTCAAGAGGATGTTACCATTATAATAAACCTGGTTATTATTTAACGGGAAAGGAACAAAGGGACTGGACAATAGGCGCATGCCCAGTCAGGCCTGGGTGACATGAGAATACAAACTATTAATTCTCCGGTGGGGGCCTCTGGAAATGCTGACTCTAGGGGTGCGCCAATCTTGTTAACTGTTTTGTAATCCAATCCTGGCCTTTCTTTCTCCCGCCTTTCTGTAATCTACCTTATGTCCTCTCCTTAATTCCAAACTCATAAAAGAAACTTCAAATTGCCATTCTCCGGAGCATTTAAGATCTTGTTTCCTACTCATTGTGGTCAGTTTGGTGCAAATAAAATCTTATAAAAATTTGTGGACCTGTACACTTGAAATTGGGATACAATTAACACTGACCATTCTTTTCACACTTTAAAATCTCCAAAATCAAAATCATTTGCTGAAATACTACCACACATTTAATTAGACAGAACCTCGTGTATGAAGGCATGTAAAAAAATAAAAGAATTTTGATATGGTTGGTGAATATTCTTTTTGAGGGAGAGAAGACTGAGAATTAAGAATAGTGGTGCCGGGCCACAAGGAGCCTTCCTGTTCTCTCTGCTTACACTCTAGGCCAGCAGTTCCTCAGGTATGGTCCCTGAGAACTTGTTAGAAATGGGAATTCCCTGGGCCCCACCCAGACCTACTTGATCAGAAACTCTAGGAGTGGGATCCAGCATTGTGAACATTGACAAACCCTCCAGCTGATGACACTGAAATTTGTCTGCTTAAGTATCTGACTTTGGAACAGAAACCAGTATTTGTCCAACAGTGTAACTCTAGTCCCTTGCCTAAAATCCTCTAACATCCCCCAGAAACTGTGCTTAGCAGGTTCCCATACTTATGTATGTAATTAAATTTGGTTGTTTTCTTCTGTTAATCTGTCTCATGTCTGTTTGACTATTAGAACAGCCGAAAGAACATGGAGGGTAGAAGAGTCTTCTTCCCCATAGGAGCATTAAAGACATCCCAACTTTCTTCCAAAGTTTAGGAACTGGCAGCAGCCTATTCATTACATCCTATTCCTATCTTTTTTTGTTTCCTTTCTGGCTTATTGAAGAACTCTAAAATTTTATTTCCCCCTTTGAGTCTTGATCATTTAAAGCTAGAAGTGAGTACACAAAAGCTCTGTACACATGGGACTCGCCTGTGTTTTAAAGCTCTGACCTGCAGATCTGGCTGAAAAACACCATGAGAGCAGCAGATGATTTGTTCCAACCATAATGATTAAAAGTTCTTTTCTTCATAATTGGTGCACAATAGAATCACCTGGGAAACTTAAAAAGAAAGAAAAGAAAACACCTGGGCTCCACTCCAGATAAATTAAATCAATCAAAATTTGGGGGATGAGAGTGGGTGAAGAGCTCAAAGGATCTGGGCTATTTGTTTCTGCAGGCTGTTTTAGTGTGCTGCCAGGGACAAGAATCATGTGACTTGTGCAGCCACTGGTTCCTCTACTCATCTTATTCCTTGATTTACCTCCTCATTTTGATTAAATACATTCTCCAGCAGCTTTTTAGGAAAGGTGCACAGGATGTACGTTTTCTGAATCTTAAAAATGGCTGAAATGTCTTTATTTGGTTCTCACCCTTCACTGAAGTATGATGAACTAATGGTTCACTATATGAACTAATACACTAAGAGTTTGCCTGTGCAGAGAAATTTATGTCACAATAATGATCCCTCCCAATTTTAAAGCATTGCTCAGGAATCCTGGGTTTTTCTTGGAGATTCTTAGAGTAACCTATAAAGCTATTGAGAAACCTCCTGCTTTTCTCATTCTCATTCAGTTAACTGGGATCTATTATTTTTCTCTGGAAAGTTTAATTTCTTTATCTGTGGTGTTTAGAAATTAAGCCTGAGGAAGGGAAGGGAGAGGAACAAAGAGAGGGAGAGAGAGAGATTGTGTTTATATATTATATTGGAATATACTGGGCCATTTCAGTGAGGAGACTCATGTCAAATGTTTCAAAAATTATTTTCTTAATAATTTCCTTCTCTCCATTTTCTCTACGTTCATTTTCTGGACTCCTACTTGTTGATTACTTGACCTCCTGATTTGATATTTCAGACATTTTTCTCACTTCAAATTTTCCATTTACCCCCCAAAGATGTCTTGACTGTTTTCCAACCATATCACCAAATTTCTTATTTCAGACAACACTTAATTTCTTTTTGATGCTATTTAAATAAACACAACAAAAATTGGAAATATTTAAGCTTATTTTGACATTTATATGGGAAAATAAACAAACAACAAAAGCCCTTAATGTTCTGCAAAGTGATACATTGTGAGGGGACAAGCCTTGTCAGATATTAAAACATACACAAAGCCTTAATAATAAAAACAATGTGGTATTATGCATGAAAAGACAGATAGAGCCTTTTAGCAGAATAGAAAGTCCAGAAACAGGTTCAATCTTATAAATAAATTTAATTCATGAAAAAGGTAATATTTCCAACCAGTATAGTAAAAATAGGCTTTTTAGAAAAAGATATTGCAGTAACTGGGAAGCTATTTGGAATAAGCTAAAGTTGGATTTCTACTTCACACCAGACTCAAAATGGATCAAAGTTTTAATGTAAAGAATTAAACTGTATAGCATATAAACTGTATAGCTAATAAAAGAAAATAGGGGTACTTTTTTTTAAACTAAGAAATAGAGAAGGCCTTTCTAATTATGACTAAAAATTCACAAGTCTCCACAGAAAAGATTGATACATTTAACTACATAGAAAGCAAACAAACAAAAAACATTTACATGGCAAAAACACCAAAAGAAAAATCAAAAGATAGAGTGGGAAAATATTTGTAAACTATATTACAAAGGACTGATTTTTCTAATGCATATAAATGACCCTTTCACATATGAAAATATGAACAACTTCACTTATAAAAAGAAAAATATAAATGTAAACTGCACCAGGATGCCATTTTTAACCTATCACCTATCAGATTGACCTTCCTATGGAGGTGTTCTCTCTTTTCTGCGTCCAGCACGGAAAAGGAACAGGTCTAGTTGCTGAGTGGAGGAGCTGGGGATTAAGAAATGAAAGAAAGACGGAAACCGGTTTGGCTCAGTGGTAGAGCGTCAGTCTGCTGACTGAAAGGTCCCAGGTTCGATTCTGATCAAGGGCATGTACATTGGTTGCGGGCACATCCCCAGTAGGGGATGTGCAAGAGGCAGCTGGTCGATGTTTCTCTCTCATTGACATTTCTAGCTCTCTATCCCTCTCTCCTCCTCTCTGTAAAAAATCAATAAAATATATTAAAAAAAGAAAAAAAAGAAAAAAATTAGAAAGAAAGAAAGAAAGAAAGAAAGAAAGAAAGAAAGAAAGAAAGGAAGAAAGAAAGAAAGAAAGACACAGAAATAAAAGCAAGCTGGGAGCCAGATGGGATGCCATTCCTGAGCCCACACAGCACATTTATTTTATACCCCCAAATACCAGGAAGTGACACCAAAACTTAGGATCAAAGAAGCTTATTTGCATTCTTGAGTAGGCCCTAGCATTCCTAGTGCTTGACTGGATTTACATATTTAGACCCGCCCCTGCCGACACCTGGGCTGATATGAAGGCCAAACTGATTACACTCTCTGCCATCTTGGCAAGATGCGGCTCTGCTAGTCATCTCGGACTCAGCTGACAGCAAGTTAAAGAAATGCCCATGTGCCTTCCCAGGTGGCCCTCTACACCCCCCCCCCAAAAAAAAAATCTAAAAATTTGGTATCACACTTCATTAGAAAGGCTGGGGAGAAATAGGCACTCCCATAAGTTGTTAGTGCAAAATCATTCAACTGCTTTTTGAAGGGAATCTGGCAATTTTACCAGAAATACATATATATTTTCCCATTGACCCAGCAATCTCTCTTCTATAGGATATAGCCTACACAATCTTTTCCATAAGTAAGTTTTAACATATGCACAAGTTTATTGATTGTGGCATAATTTGTAAAATTTAGAGATTATGAACAACTCATCTATTTGGTGGTTAAATACTAGTTAAATAAATGAAGGCACACCCATTTGATGGAATACTATCGTGTTTCCCCGAAAATAAGACATCCTCTGAAAATAAGACCTACTTACAGGTTTCCTTCTGAGTGAAATATAAGGCATCCCCCCGAAAATAAGGCCTCCCTAGGCTAAACATGAGAGATTTGGTCCACTGATTCTGAAAGAAATGGAGTCACAAGAAATTCACCAGGAAATTTAGGAATTGGATTGTTATGATAATGTTCCAGAAGATGATGACATGATTGTCATTGAATAAATGAGTAAGTTCTTGATACTGTAGGATTCACAGTTTGACTGGTTTGTGTTGACAACTACTGTACTACAGTACCGTATACAGGTAATAAATTTCCTTTATTTTCATTTAACAATAAATGTGTACCATATTCTTCTTCATGGAAAAATAAGACATCCCCTGAAAATAAGACCTAGCGCATCTTTGGGAGCAAAAATTAATATAAGACACTGTTTTATTTTGGGGGAAACAGGGTATGTAACCATAAAAAGGAGTGTGGAAAACCCCCTACTGATCTGATAGAGACCTATTTATAAGTCTGTATCATTAAGTAATGAATTAAAGGTACAAAACAGTGAATAATAGTATATATAGAATGTATAGAACATGCTACTTATAGTGAAATAAGAATATCTATTATATTCATTGTTACAATATTTACATTAAGAAACAGTAAGAAACTAATAAAATATATTCCCTTTGGGAGGAATGATTAATTTCTCTAAGGATATGAAATGGATTTGAGTAAATTGTGGAGGTTTTATTTGTTTTTCTGTTTCCTGAATTATTTACTTTGGTCTCTGTATCAGTTAGGAATATTTTCAGCCACAAGTCACAAAAAGCTTAACTAAACAAGAAATATGGTGTTAGGCAGATGCTGGGCATTGGTCAGGGCTGGTATCTCTATAGTTCTCTTTTTGCATTTTAAAAACCTTTATTGTTGAGAGTATTACAGATGTCTCCTTTTCCCCTCTATTGTCCCCATCCATTTCTTCACCACCTATTATAATATCTGTGTCCAAGGCCAAGGCATATATGCATATGTTTTTGGTTAATCTATTCCCCACCCCGCCCCCCTTTCCTCTGAGATTCATCAGTTTGTTCCATGTTTTCATGCCACCAGTTCTATTTTATTCATCAGTTTATTAGATTCCACATATAAGTGAGACCCCAAGCCTGAAAACTATCCTGTCTCCTGGTATCTTTAAGGCAGTGGTTTTCAATGGGGAGTGATTTTGTTCCCAGGTAGTTGCTAAATTCAGCAAATAAACATACAACGAATGATTTGTTTGTATAAGTATGTTTCAAATACTGCGTGATTTATCTGAAATTCACATTTAACTGGACAGCCTATATTTTATCTGGCAACCCTATGCCCAGGGGATATTTGGCAACGTCTGGAGGCATTTTTGGTTGTCACGACTCCAAGAGTGGGTAGAGGCCAGGGATGCTGTTACACATCCACAAAGCCCAGTACAGTCTCCCACCACGAAGAATTATTTGATCCAAAAAGGCAAGAGAGTCAAGATTGAGAAACCCTGCTCTAAGGCAAAGCTGTTTCCTTTCAGCTTCTGAGAATAAAGACCCAACCTCCCGCTTGACATTTTGTCCCGAGGGTGGGGCACACTCATTTATTTTTTAAATCTCAGCATAATTTATTTTTCATAGTCATAGCAAAAAATCAAACATTCTTCTTAGTGTTCTATCGCTAACAGGCAGACCACAGAAACCCTGGCCAAGAGGAGAGAGCATTTACATTAAGTCCCTGGCACTAGGGCCAGTCTGCATATGCTCCTGGAGCTTTTCCTTGGTAATGCCAGCCTCACAAGCAGCCCTGAGCTGGGGGTGGGGGTAGGAGGGGAGAGGGAGAGGGGAGCGGTTGGAGGAGCCTTCCCATCACATTCAGGGGGGAAGCCCCACCTTCTTGGTGGTGAGGAGAGGGACGTGGCCGGCCACACACAGCTGCACTGCTCATGAAGAGAGGCTTTCTTTGCAGGCCGGGGTGGGAGGGAGAGGCAGCAGAAGGTGGGGATGGTAAGCTATAGCTGTTATATGACGTTTAAAAGAACAGAGAGGAAGGAAGCAAAGGGGTGGGGCGGGGAAGGTTTTCTGGTGTATAAATTCATGGGAGGTTATTTGAGGATATTTACCCCAAGCCCTATTCACAGTTGTCCTTGACGTGAATGCCCAAACATTAGAATTCAGGGTCATCGCTCCTTTTCTGCAATTTCCTCCCCTCCCAGCAGACTTCTGGTCATAGCAGAAACGCAAACTCTCACACATGTTGGTGTGTCTGCAAACAGAATGAACACGGATCCTCATTCACCCAGTTTGTAGGCTTTGGTGTTCCTGGGGGGAAATTACTGGTAAGTTTTCTTTCTCCCCTTTATTTTATTAGCTTTTAAAATAAAGAATATAAAATCTTTAAAAAAAAAAATCACTAACTGCTGACTCAAGGATAGAGACCAGGGGTTTTTTCATTTTTGTTTTTTGAGAATTTAAAAATTAAAAATGCATCATTAAGTCAAGTGTGATGAATCAGGCTGTTGGTTATACAAAAGCCTGGCTTTTTCTGGAAAATCTGTCTTAGCAGTTGTCTGCCTGCTGGAGAAAAGAATGCAAGAAACAACAGCCAGACTGTGCACACAGCTTTATAAACACTGGGAAAGTCCCTTTTAGGCTCAGCTGTGGTCTAGCACAGCCTAAGTAACAAAATCTTTGAGTGAGGGGTGGGGTTTGGGGGTGGGCGTGGCAACCATGACTTCATTGTCTGCAGTGAAGTCCTGAATTGACTGCCAGATAGTGTTTGTAATTTTTATCTGAACTTTAGTGACTTCATCTATTTCTATTGGAAAATACAGTAAACTAAACTAAATCATATATGTCTAGATATTTTTAAAATAGTTTGATCTGTTTATGTATTGTAAAGGTAGTAGAGATGTGTAAGGGAAAAAACTCAGAAAAATTTCAAAGTAGAGAAAATAATACTTGAACCATATTTGAACCCATAGTTGATCACTCACAGACACAATTCTTGCCTTTGATGTATGTCTTTCCAGGTTTTCTTTAAAGCTTAGTTTTTAGATACTGAGTCTCTTACTAGCCACACAGTAAGTGGCAAAACTAAGCATATCCTACTTTTCTCACACTTAATTTGGAACATGACCTTTTCCTTGTTAGAACTCTAAACATAATTTTAATTGTTGTCAATATGTTGAGTTGTTATATCATGATTTATAAAACATTTATTTATCATCGGACATTTGGGTTGCTTCCAATTTCTTATGATTATGAGTAATGTTAAACTTTACCTGTGATTGTGGATAATATAATACATACCTTTGGGCAAAATTATTTTTAGATTTTAAGAATAGATAGAATTTCTCTGGCCAGGTAGTTCAGCTGTTTAGAGCATTGCCAAGGTTTGGGGCTCAATCCCTGGTCAGGAAATATATAAGAATCAGCCAATGAGTACATGAATAAGTGCAACAACAAATTGATGTTTCTCTCTCTCTAAAAATCAATCAATAAATAAAAAAAGAATTTCTAGAAATATATGTAAGGAGTTCTACTCAGAGAATCACACTAATGTTCAAATAGGCCCCTTTCTCTGTATCTTTATGAGCAATGGGAATTATTATTGAAAAATAATTTAGTTGACTTTTTAGAAAGAAATTTATACTAAGTGGTTGAATTTAATTTTGCTTTATAAGTAACCAGATCAAAATATTTTAATTCATTTGTTGGCCAGAAATAAATCTCTTTTTATGAAATTTTTCATCCAGCTACTTATTGGGGGCTTTAATGTTTTTCCAACCCAATTCAGTGAATAATTAGATAGTAAATATGTAGGCATTTGTCATGGTCTTAGTATTGTCCTCAGGTTTCTATTTTTCTTTTACATTTGATTATTTTTGTCATAACATTTAGAAATGTTTATTTTAAGCCTCCCGGTTTTTTCCATTGTGCTGTCTCTCAATGTAGAGTTCAGACACTCCTTTTTTCTCTCCAAGTAAACTGTTTTTATTACTTCTGAGAGATTTCTCAGTAGTATTTATAAAAATTAAGGTTCAAAATAACACAGAGGAAAACAACATACCTTTATCTCAACCCCAGCTGTGGATTTCAAACCAACCAGAACTGATTTGTGCAAGCCAGCCCCGGGCACAGTTCTGGCTCCTGCATTCCCCTGGCAAGCCACTCCAGGGTGGAAGCGCTGGCATCATGTGAAGTCGAACATTCTCCATAACAGCTCACGTGAAACTCTTCTTCTGCCCTGCAGACCCATTGCCTTTGCTCCATCTCAGCGCAGCCAGTACAGCTGGGCACTGTTCCCCAGGAAACTGCTCCTCCTGAGAAGCTTGCCCAGTGCATGGTGGGCTCTCAATAAATAGTTCTTGATTAAAATTTATATTTAAAATCTCTAATAGGGCATTCTCAGGCTCCCTCGCTAAGTTAAATGAGCTAACAACTTTTTTTTCTTTTTTCTTTTTTTAACTCTTTCCATCATCTCTGTGTTTCTCTCTGACTAACTTCCAGGCGCTCCAGGTCCCCATTCAGGCATTGTCTCCGAGCTGAGACAGACAGTCTGTGTCCTCGGTCCCCCGGCCCCAGAACCTCAGGGTGGGCTGAGCGTCACTTAGCACCTCACCTACAGTTTGGCTTACCCGGAGATGGGTGTCCTTTATTCTCCCTGGAGTAGATACAGGCTGACACAAAGATGCAAGGCCAGAAGAGGTAAGGCTGGCTGCGGACGGAACTGAGCTCTCAGGCCCAGGAGCTCCAGGCACAGCCACTAGCTAGGTGAGGCTCACAAGCTGCATTGACCTGAAGATCATCCAGTTTCAAAAATAACCGTCATTAGCAGTGAAAATATTGAAAATATTTAGCATTGCCATAAGTTGCTACATTAATGTCAGCAGATAGTCCCGTATGCACTTTATAGTAAGGTAACTCTCAAAATATTTGAGATATTGTCTGAGAACAGCATGCATGCCCCCGTCCTTAAAGTATCCTCAGGAAAGATCAGAGTAATACAAATAATAGCGCTATAAGCCTATGTCACTCTGTATCTGATGTAGAAGTCACCATTATTACTTTGGAAACTAATAATAAAGGAGCTGGAGACTGGAAAATGGAGGGGCCTTGATATCTGCTGTTTCACCTGAAAAATGTACATAGTTTTCATTTTAAATCACAGGAAGTTTCTCTTTCCAATAATTGACAACCTTAGTTGTTACTAAAATCGAATTAAGAATGGATGCCATGAGAGCTCAAATGCTCTGCAAAAACCTCGCTCAGAAGTGAAAGCCATTTTCAATGTAACCCGAAAAGAGGTCAGTACCTTCATCTGCTTAGGGAAAGAAAAGGAAGGTCCTAGCTTTTAGAAAGATTTAAAAGTGGGATAGGGAGAAATATAAAATTATAGCCACTACCACCAGCTTACTAAGTGCCACCCATCTTAACAAATCCTTTATGTATGATTTTATTCAATTCTGTGAAACAGGTATTATTTCCATTTTGAAATCAAACATACATAGATAAAGAAACTAAAGCTCAGAGAAATTAATTTAGTCAAGTCCACATAACCAGTGAGCAGTGGGACCATGATTTCAATTCATAGCTAATACCAAAGCTTAGACTTTTTAAAAAATATATATTTTTATTGATTTCAGAGAGGAAGGGAGAGGGAGCAAGAGATAGAAACATCGATGATGAGAGAGAATCATTGTTCGGCTGCCTTCTGCATGCCCTCTACAGGGAATCAAGCCTGCAACCAGAACCTGGGATCCTCAGTCCGCAGGCGAAGCTCTCTCCACTGAGCCAAACCGGCTAGAGCAAAGCTTAGACTCTTTTTGTTGTTGTTGTTGTTTGAACAACTGTTGTTAGAACAAAATAAAATTCCTGTTTATTGTTGGACAACATTGTTTCACACATACATCATCAAACAGGCCAAAAACATAAATAAACAGCAACTGCATAGACAAAAAACGGGGGAAAAATAAACCTTTTATCTTTGGCCTTTTTAACCATCTCATACAAACCAATTACTTATAGTACAACTAAGAACATACACAAAAAGTTACTGGAATGCTTGGAATGTTTTGTTGTTTTTGTTTTTGCTTTTTTTTTTTCTTTTTCTTTCTCTTTTGAGGTTGTAATGAACATGGTCACATCACAAGTAAAGTCAGAAGTAGGCAGAGAATGCTCCAAAGGCTGGTTTGGTCATCCCAAGATCATTAAAAATGGCTGACCCCTAACAATATGTACAAAAACATAAAATGTAAATAAAAAATGCAAACGAATTTTCCTTTCTAAAGTACTTTTAAAAAAGAAGCAGGGCCTTGGAAGTTTTGGTTTTTTCCCTCCCCTGCTGCAAATTCACACTGTGGTTTTGGTTGGGTGGTGGCGAGGGCATGTCACTGCAGGTGGCACTGCCCAGGCAGGTGAGTGGGCAGGCGAGCGGGAGTCTCTACACTAGGGGTGTCGAACTCAATCAGAGAAGGGGCCAAAATCTAAAATCCAGCCTAAATCGCGGGCCGAATGGTTTACTGAACAGTCATAAACTGTCATTGTGATGGAAACGCAGCGGAGTGCAGTGATGACAGCGCGGTGTGGGCCACATTGCAAGGCCTGGCGGGACGGATTTGGCCCGCGGGCCTTGTGTTTGACACATGTGCTCTACACGAAGGTGACCACGTTTACATTCTGAGACCGGAAGTGGAGGGTGAATAGGTGACAGGGGCCTTTTTTAAAGTTTAACTTTTCTTTTTTTGTTTTCTGTTTTGTTTTTGTTTTTGTTTTTTGCTGACATCCTCATCGGTCTTCTGCTTCTTGGTGTAAACATCATCAGCCTCTTCCTCCTCCCCCTTCTCCCCTCCTTCTTTTTCTTCATCTACCTCATGGTCAGCCTCCTGCTCCCTGTTTTCCTCATTAGCATTCCCATTCGCAGGTGCATCGCTTCCATTCTCTGCCTCATCCACAACTTCCTTCTCCTCCTTTAAGTCCTTGGTGGTGATCTCAGAGCTGGTGTCCATGGCCATGTCTGACCTAGTTGAGCACACAGGTGATCCTGAGAAGAGGTTTTTTGTTTTTTTTAAGCGAGAATTGGATTGACTCTGGCGAAGAAGCTGCTGGAGTCAGCGGAGGTGCTTGCAGCGAGCAGAGAGGCAGACACACGATCAATGCAAATATGTCTTTTCAGAGGAGCCAGTGGGGCAAAGCTTAGATTGTTAATCCTTGCTCAGAGCTGTTTGAAACCTAGTTGAACCACTCACTACCTTATGACCTTAACTAAGTTACTTAACATCCGGAGTCTTCGTTTCCTCGTACATTAGATGAGCTTCTGTGGTGACATCTGTTGCTTTTGGCTGCCCAGCTTCCATTTCCCAGTGGACTTCTAATAGTATATTGATTTTCTCTTGGGTGATCACTCCCTTCCATTCTTATTTAGTACATGTGGCTCAGATGCAGCTGACCTGCCTCTCCACACTATGGGGGACCTGTGACCCACCTCTGGCCAATCATCTTCCAGCCTCCTGGCCCCAGTGATTACTTGAAGGGTGGTCACATGACCCACGCTAAGCCAATGAGATTCGGCCCCTATCTGGTGGCGTCACTGGCGCAGAGACAGTCTCTTCCTACCGGTGTAAACCCAGACCTTTTGTGGCCACCTTTACCACAGCCTGGAAAGAGCCTGCCTGAGAATAAAACCAAAAAGAAGCAAAAATTGCATGTTTCTGCACTTTGTCATTTCTGAAAGTCCTCACACACATAACCACAATTAGATGACAAAAAGTCTGTTCCTTAAGCCGGTTTCAAGTAGGTCTCTGCTTCTTGCAATGGAAGTTTCCATTAAAGCATTATGTGAAATGTTTAGCATGGTGTTTGGCACCTATGACACCTTCAACAAATAATAGTTATTATTTTTAGGACATCTTTCCCAAAGTGCATGCAATATTTTAAAATTAAAAATAAAAAAAGAACTTTTGCTTTGTTTTACTTATTTGGCCTGAAAAATAAATACATTCCCATCTCCCTCCCTGTCCCCATTTTAATATTTGTCAGGAGGAAAGGAGTTATATGGCTTAATTAAATGTCTCATGTCACCTTCATTGGATACTAAACATAGTTCCCCAAAAAGAGGATTTTACCAACCAGGAAATATGTCTGTGAACATGGCGATGCTCAGCTCAGACTTCCAGTTAAGCGTTCTTCCCAACACTCATACAGCTTACCTGTGTCCTGGACACCGAAATGTGGCAGAACCCCAAAGTAATTGGTTGGGGTTTGTTTGTTTGTTTGTTTGTTTGAGCCAGCAGCAGAATTACTGGATGGACGATTTGGAAAATGACTTTTCAATAGTTTAGCTGCTGGGTTTTGTTTCTCCACACTCAACAGGCTCTGTTCCCACCTGCCCTGGGTCAAATGACCCTATACCACTTGCCTTCTCTAGAATACTGCTTACTGCTGCCTCAGAAATAAACCACTGACAGCTAAGAGGTTAATGGGTATCCAGAGGACAGAATGCAAGAGTGAACCAAGAAGTTGATGTAAGCCAAAGCTTTTCCTACTGACACTGCAGAAGATCCATTTTCTTCAATTCTCTCATTAAGTCCCTATTGCTTAATTACAGGGTTCTCTGAAAGGCAAAGGAAACAAGTTTGAATTCCCTCCCGAAGGTTTTCTTCAGCCTCTCTGAGGAGCATAAGAAGGAAAACCGGAAGACAAGCACTGTTCTGATGCTGAAGCCCAGAGGTTGCAACTATTGATTTTGTATGGCAGGGCCCTGGCTGCCTGGGAGTGCTTTTAACCTTCCCTTGCTTGAGAGTCCCACAAAAATGTATTGCACTTTTTGCCAAATATGTTTTAAACAGACACTGTTACTAAGAAAAGCATAATAGAAAATTAGTTTCTAGTTGCACTTAAGAAATGATTACTTAGCTTAAGCTAAATTTTGTTTTTAACTGATTTTTGAGAGAGAAAGTGAGAGAGGGAGAAACATTGACTTGTTGTTCCACTTATTTATGCTTTCATTGGTTGCTTCTTGTATGTGCCTTGACCAGGGATCAAACCCGAAACCTTGGCGCATCTATGGGGCGATGCTCTAAGCAACTGAGCTACTCAGTCAGGGCTAAAATTCTCTCTCTTTAATATCAATTTTAGTGACCCTAGCTCTAAGTCACCTCTTCCATTCTAAGTCACCTCAGAAGGTCATTTTTAGAACATGAGTGAGAACATATAAAAACGCAGGGAGAAATGTCTGAAGTAACAGTTTCAGTGTCTAAGCTTAAGGCTTTGAACCGCACTGATTTACAAGTCTTATCACAGCAAGATTATCAGCCCTTCTTGGCTAACACTCCTCTAAGGCAAGTTTTAAACAGCTCATCACTTAATCTTTCTCTTTCCTTTGAGTGGCCTGCCTCAAGAGCAGCCTTCTTCCAGTGAATGATATAGTGTTGGACTCTTCTTTTTCTATTGAATTATACTATGCAACCCCAGGTTTGACAGTTCCTCACCACCAGACCTTGGGCCAGTCACTTAACCTCCATGTCCAAGTGGCTGCATTTAAAGTGGAAGATGTTAACATTGACCTGGAAATTCAGGAAAGAATAACTTATTAATGATTTGAAAGCACTTAAGACCCATAAAGCACTATACAAATCTCTTCTTTAATAATATACAAATAGCATTAAATGAAGCATGATAGCCAATTGCCACAGTGGAAGCGAACCACTTAAGCGCCGTTTTGGCATCCTGTGAATTCAAGCAAAGGACAATATATATACCTTTTCCACCACAAAGTTTTTGCCAAAGGACAAATCCATCAAAGTAAGTGGACACTTGTGAATTTGCCTTCTGCCTATTTCCCTGTGGTTGTACTGGAACAATATATTTTTTAAAATATATTTTATTGAGTTTTTTACAGAGAGGAAGAGAGAAGGATAGAGAGTTAGAAACATTGATGAGAGAGAATCATTGATCAGCTGCCTCTTGCACACCCCTCACTGGGGATGTGCCCACAACCAAGGTACATGCCCCTGACCTGAATCGAACCCGGGACCTTTCAGTCCACAGGCAGACTCTCTATCCACTGAGCCAAACCGATTTCGGCATGTACTGGAACAATTTGATGTCTTAGGTTTAGTAATAATTAATGTCGTTTTCTAATATTTTTTAAAATCGAATTTATTTAAACAATACAACAAAATTTAATCAACAATATAGTTGCCGTTGTTTTGTACTACTTGTGCCCAACACTCAGGAAGCATTTTAATCCCACTGTTGTAAAATTCTTGTGATTTTGATGCAAAAGATTCGGTCAATGCATTTTTGAGGCATTCTTCACTATTGAATTTTTTCCAAGAAGAAAGTTTTGCAAAGAACGAAACAAATGGTAATTGGAAGGGGCAATATCAGGAGAATATGCAGGTTGAGGGAGAACTTCCCATTCCAACTGGCGCAGTTTTTCAGCAGTGATTCTTGCAGTATGCGGTCGTGCGTTATCGTGGTGAAGAATTACGCCCTTCCGATTAATCAGCGCGGGTTCTTTTTCTCTTAAAGCTTGGGCTAATCTTTCCAATTGGGCACTATACACTGCAATTGTAATGGTTTGGTTAGATGGTAAAAGTTCATAATGAACAATTCCTTTAAAATTCCACCAAACACACAACATCACTTTTTTCGCATGCAAGTCAGGTTTTGGCGTGGGCTGCGGAGCCTCATTTTTGTCCAACCATTGAGGCAGCCTTTTCAAATTAACATACAGCACCCATTTTTCATCTCCGGTAACAATTTGCTCTAAAAACGGCAAACGGTTTTGACGAGAGAGGAGCGAACTGCAAATTGTGACTCTGATTATGGTTGTTGTCGGTCAACTCATGAGGAACCCATTTTCCAAACTTTTGGACTTTGCCAAGTGCACGCAATTGATTGGAAATTGTTTTTTGTGAATAATTTAAAGTTGTCGCAAGCTCTTGTTGGGTAATTTGAGGATTTTGCACCAAAAGAGCTTGAAGAGCTTCTTGATCAAAATTGGACACACGTCCTCGACCACTCTTGTCATCTAACAAAAAATTTCCCTTGTGAAATTTCTCAAACCAATGCTGGCATTTTCTGGCGCTAACTGCATCTTGACCAAGAGCACTACAGATGTTTTTTGCAGCCTCACTTGCTTTTCTTCCTAATTGGAACTCATAAAGCATGCAGTGCCGAATATGCTCTTCATCCGCCATCTTCTTAGCCCTAGTTTTGCAACAAAAACCAAACCAAACACAAACTTTTTCAAGCAAAACTTGTTAATTGCACTTCACACGTTCTGTAGATACCACGTGTTTGAAGGTTATGTCAATACAAGTCAACGCCAAGCAAGATTTTAAATGAATGTTAAAAAACGACATTAATTATTACTAGACCCGATAATTCAAATCTGTCTTTATGTGTCAAAAAGTCTGGGGTCTCCTCATTGCCATTGTTTTTTGTTTGTTTGTTTTGTGGTTTTTTGTTTGTTGTTTTCTTGATCAAGAAAATTGAAAGCAAAGCTTATACTATTAAACAAATTGGAAGAGAAAATGCTAGCTGGTTTGGAGTATGTAAGAGTCTAGTCTGGAAACTGCAATAGAGTATGTGGAAGAAGCGATGGACAGGCAAGTGGATCTCTGTCAAGCATCTCAGTGTTTTGCAAGATGTGTAGAAGTGCTATTGTAATATGAGGCATTTCTGGACCAAAGGAGGCCAATTTAAGACAACACTTACTGGTGTTTACTGTCACAGTGGATACTGCCCTTTTTTTTGGGTGCTCAGCATCTATACCTGCTTCCACTGTTGGAGAATTCTCCCACCTTAGGAATTTTGATAGGAGGCAGAGTCTATCTTGGACTCAAGATTCTCACTTTCCCAGGACACAGCCACAGACAGTGCTGGCACCTGCACTGGACTTGGAAGGCAGAGTTAGGAAGGGCCAGAAGGAACCTCTCTGACAGTGGTGAAGGGTGTGAAAGCTCAGCTCCCTGGGCAGGAGGGAAAGGGATGCTGTGGCGGCATCCATATCCAGAATGAGCAGAGTCCACAGCTCAAGTTCAGATGTGGTTCCCAGTGGGGCTGGCTATGGAGGTGTTCTTTCTGTAGCAGGATTTTGAACATTGCTCCTGATCGGAGATCTCAAACTTGGTCCCAGTGATTCTGTGAAATACCTGGTACTCTTTTGCTGTTATTAACTTTTAAATATGAAATTTCCAAACATACGCGAAAATAGAGGGAACATCTAATAAAGGCTCTTTGCCTATCTGCTATCTCCCCACCATCCACTCCAGGTATAATAGAGCTGCTTGCTAGCCAAGATCTTTTTTTATGTTTTAAAAAATATTGAAACAATTAAAAACTTACAGAAAAATTGGGAGTACCACACAATTAGCTTTCTGAACCATTTGACAATAATTGCTGATCTAATGCCCCATTATTTCCAAGTACTTTAGTATATATTTCCTACAAACAAGAGCATTCTCCTACATAACTACAGGACAACAATTAAAATCAGGAAATTAACTTTGATACATCACTACCACCTAATCCTCAGAACTATTAGAGTTTATTCATTTGACCCAATAATGAATTTCACAGCTAAAGCATGCAGGTCATGATCATGTAAAGCATTTGGCTGTTGTGTTTCTTTAGTCTCCTTCTGTCTGGAGCAGTTCCTTAGTCTTTCAGTGGCTTTCATGACCATGACCTTGATACTTTTCAAAGATAAGAGCCAAGTCATTTTGTAGAATATCCTTCAACTGGGTTTGTCTAATGTCTCCTCACTATTAAAGTTAAGTTATCATTTTTGGAAGTGATTACATCCTATAAGTTCTGATTGTCCCATTACTGATCATGTCTATTTTCAACCTTTTGATTAGGTGATGTGTACTAGGCATAATAAGTATTTTGTAGCATGGTACTTGAAAAATATTGAAATATCCTGTTCTGCATCAAAGGTTATGTATAGACAGTATAAAGCTCTACATTTTTATTCTGCCTCTCCAGATGTTTTATCTTGTTATCAATTAACAAATTATTATGAATTTATTTATCCAATATCTTTTAAAATACATTCATTTTTTTTCTAAATAAATCAGCCAGAATTACTTTCTATTGCTGCAATTAAGAACCAGACTGCTGCCCTGGCTGATGTGGTTCAGTTGGTTGGGCATCATCCTGTGCACCAAAAAGTTGCTAGTTTGATTTCTGGTCAGGGCACGTGTCCAGGTTGTGGGTTTGACCCCCAGCAAGGTGGTGCAGGAGGAAGCTGATTGATGTTGTGCTCTCACATCAATGTTTCTCTTTTCTCCCTTCATCTCTAAAAATCAATAAACTATTCTAAAAAAAAAAAAAAAAAAAAAAAGGAAGAGAAGAAGTAGACTGTTATTTTTTCATAACTAGAATGTCCACAAACCTCACCAGCTAAGAGCACAAATAAAGTCACTATACAACTTCAATAGCCCACACCTATGTAACTACAGGATTCCAGGTTGTTTTTTCCAAGTGTTGGTCTTTGTCTTCCTTCAGATATTTGGGACATTTCTTCATGCCACTGCCCAATTCAGCAAGATGACTCAGCCCCACATACCTCTCAACAGTCTTATTTGGGCGATTGTCCACATGTTATTTCTCCTATGTAATAGGTAATGACTTGTGGATACTGCTCTTCTTGGCTTACCTTCTTAGGAGGCCTCCGGGACACATCTTTAGCCTCAGGCACTATAGAGTTTAATAAAGTGAATGGTTTAATTTTTCACAATCTTTTTCTTCTTTAGAGCTAATATGTTAGCAAGGGGACTGGCCTAGGACAGGCTCATGTAATGATCACTGTGCTTTACCTGGAGCTGCTGCTCTCCTCCAAACCTTAGGCTTATTGCTGAGTCTTGCTCAGCGTGCCTGACTTTTTCTTCCCACAGGATGAATTCACTCTCAGAGGCTCTGTAGTTATTGCTTTTTTATTTTTTAAGTTGCTATTTACCTGCCAGTTCACCATCCATGACTTTCTTGGTGGTACCTTCTACCATGCACATCATCATGGGGTGGATGAGCAAGTTTAAAGGACCCTGGACCTGAGTAAAGCCCAAGCATATGGAAAGTCTCAAGAATGATCATTATTTTCTTCTCATCCTGTGCCTAATTCTCCACTGTTTCCAAAAACAGTAAGGGAACCCCTCTTTAGCCCTGTTTAGTTGAGCACCTTGGAAATTCTCAGCTGAGCTCAGAGATGAGAGGCTGCCTCTGCTACCAAACCTCTATAGGCACTAAGGTATTTCTATTGTTTTGAACCCTTCCCATTTTCTCTCTGCCACTCATATGTGTATTGCTTGCCTATTCCTGTGTAACAAATTAACCCAAAACTTAAGGGCTTAAAACAACAAACATTTTTATTAACTTACAAGAAACAGAAGTAGCTTAACATGAAGATGCTCCAGCACCAGTGAAGCCTTCAGATGATAGCAGCTCCCGCTGACAGCTTAGCTGCAGTTTCTTGAGAGATCTTGAGCACCACCACACAGCTAAGCTGCTCCCAAATTCCTGATCTACAGGAATTTGTGAGATAGTAAATGTTTATTGTTTTGAACTGCTAAGTTTTGTCATAATTTGTTACATAGCAATAGATAATTCTGTACCTATACCCTTGTTTTTGTTTATAGCCCTCCCTTTTTTTCAAAACATGTTTTTATTGATTTTAGAGAGAGGAACTGAGAGAGAGAGAGAGAGAGAGAGAGAGAGAGAGAGAGAGAGAGAGAGAAATGTTGATGTAAAAGAGAACATCCATTGGTTGTCTCCCACACATGCCCTGACCAGGGATCAAACCTACAATCCACATATGTGCCCTGACTTGGAATTAAACCAGTGACCCTTGGGTGCACAGGACAACACTCAACCAACTGAGCCACAGAGACCAGGGCTGCAGTTCTTATTTTTTAAAGTCAGGTGTGTTGAGATATAATTTATATACAATACAATTCATCCTTTTTAAGGGTACAAGTTTATGAGTTTTGACAAATATATAGTTATATAATCCCTTCTACAAAGAAGAGATAGAATATTTCTATCTCATGCTTTTTTGTAAACAATCCTTTACTCCACCCACATCACTGTCATCTAATCTGATTTTTATGCCTATAGTTTGCATTTTCCAGAATGTGATATAAATGAAATCATGCAAATTTTGAATTTGGCTTTTTTTCACTTAACACAATGCTTTTTGAGAGTTGTCCATGCTGTTGCATGTTATTCATTTCTCCCTTGTTATTCCTTAGTAGCATCTCTTTGTAAGGCTCTACCACAATTTGGTTATCCATTCACAATTGATGGACATTTGGGTTACTTCTGGGTTTTGGCAATTTAAAATTTAGCTGCTATATACATTAGCTTTGAGATGTTTCTGTGCACATATTTCCATTTTAATTGAAATACCCAAGAGTGATATTTCTGGATCAAATGGATCATAAACCTAAATGTAAAACCTAAACCTATTAAACTTCTACAGCACATGTGTCAAACACAAGGCCCGAGGGCCAAATCCGTCCCGCCAGGCCTTGCAATGTGGCCCGCACAGCGCTGTCATCACTGCACTCCGCTGCGTTTCCATCACAATGACAGTTTATGACTGTTCAGTAAACCATTCGGCCCGCGATTTAGGCTGGATTTTAGATTTTGGCCCCTTCTCTGATTGAGTTCGACACCCCTATTCTACAGCAACATTTTCCAATACAACTTTATGTAATGGTGGCAATATCTTATTATCCTGCCCCCCTATCTCCTGTTCACAATCCCTTACAATTCAATTCAGTGTCAATTTTCTTTTCTTAAGTGTAGGCTGTGTGTATTGTTGCTGTATTAGATGCAGACCTGTTATATAAAGACTACAGGCCCAGTGCACAAAATCTGTGCACTCAGGGGGCTCCCTCAGCCTTGCCTGTGCCCTCACAGTCTGGGAGCACTAGGGGGACGTCCTACTCAGGGCTTCTGACTGAGCAGTGCTTCCCCTGTGGAAGCATACTGACCACCAGGGGGCAGCTACTGCTTTGAGGGTCTGCCCCTGATGGTCAGTGCCTGTCATAGTGACCAGTCATTTTGCAAGTCAGTCAATTTGCATATTAGCCTTTTATTCTATAGGATGTGATGACTGACTGACGGAGGTGAGAGCCACACACCTTGGATGCGGTATGTGGAATCTGGCTTAGGGCAGGCAGGTCATTCTTGGTGTCAGCTTCTTCTCTGGCCTCACACTGGAACCTAAAGAACCCGAGGAGCTATGCAGACAAGGCCTTGCTCTCTTGCTTTTCTCCACAAAGAGCCCAAGACCAGTGTGTGATTATGTTACACTGTGGAAACAGACTGGAGCTGGGAAATACAGACTCTAGTGGTTTTGGGACTTAGCACAATTTCTGGGTTGTGTTTATGTCTCTTGCAGTTTTGCAATCCTGAGGTTTATTTTCTTGTTGTTCTCCCTTTTAGAGTAAAAGCCTTAGAAAATATCAGCTTTCTCCTAGTGTGTCAAAGTCAATCAACCAAAAGACAGCAAGCACAGGTGTTCATGTCCATATTTATATTTGTACCAGAGTCCACCTCTGAAGGGCAGCATGATAATCAGTAAAGTTAGTGACCCCGAGAGGATATAAAGTTCAGGAGGCAAAGGTAAAGGGTGGTATGTGTATTTCACTTAGGAAAGGAGATAGTACTACCTTGCCAAGATATGCACTGCTAACTTTTATGCATCTACCTGGTTATCCCAGGAAAACCTCCATAAATAGCATGAGTTATTGATACAGTGGTATTTTTTATTGGTTTTGAAGGAGGGGAAAAAGGAGAGAGAGAAAAGAGAAACATTGTCAGTTGCCTCCTGCAGTATGTGTCCTGACAGAGAATTGAACCCAACATCTTTTGGTGTATGGGACAACACTTCAACCAACCGAGCCACACTTGCACACTGGCCAGAGTGATCTACTGTTTTTTGCTAATTTTATGTGTATGTGCTGCTAGACATTTATAAACAGCTAGAGGCACAGTGCATGAAAATCGTGCATGGGTAGGGTCCCTAGTGGCTGCCTGCTGCTGGCCAGGCCTCCCTTCCTGCAGTTGGCTGTCTGGCCTCACCCCCTTTTTGAACTCCCGGGAACTTCCAGTTGAGGGGACAATTTGCATATTAGGCTTTTATTATATAGGATAAGAAGAAGAAAGTAATTTGATCATTAACCTGAGTTCTGGGCTGCTTTTCCTGTGAGGCTGTTCATTCATTTAATACATATTACACCAATAAATTGAACATCAGGCACTGAAGGGCTGGGAATATCGTGGTGAGAAATAGAAACAAAAGTGTCACTTCAGTGAGCTTATAGTGGAGAGAAAATGTGATCAAATAAACAGAAATACATTTGAAATTTGATGGGATAACTACTATGGTACAGTAAAAGCCTTCATTAGGGACTTAGTGGGGCAGGGGTGGCTGGCTTCAGACAAGACTTTCTTAAGGAAGTGACAATGGAGCTGAGACTGGGAGAGAGGAATTATTATGGAGTGAATGGGAAACTAACATTCTTGGAAGAGGGTAAGCTTCTTATTTTGGAAGGACAAGAATGTCAAAAAATTAAGCTGGAGCCCGGCTGCTGTGGTTCAGTGGTTGAATATTGGCCTATGAACCAGGAGGTCAGAGGTTTGATTCCCAGTCAGGACGCATGCCTTGGTTGCAGGCTTAATCCCTAGTTGAGGGGCATGCAGGAGGCAGCCAATCAATGATTCTCTCTCATCACTGATGTTTCTTTCTTTCTCTCTCCCTTCCTCTCTGAAATTAATAAAAAAAAAATAATATTTTTAAAAATAAGCTGGACTTGCTTGAAAGATGGAAAGAATGATGACTGATGTTTCCAGAAGAAGATGTAGCCTGAAACTTATGAAGAAGATTCAGCTTTTCCAAGTCTGGAAGAAAGTATGGGGTTGAAGAGTGATATGGAGAGTAGCTGGGGGTGGTGGACTCCTGGACCTTGATGGAATGCAATGCCTCAGAGATGGCCCAACTATGGGTGGTAACACAGGCTACATACTGGCCCTTCAGACCATGGAAGGCTGCAATGAGGGCACTGGCCTCTCTGCTCCCTACCCCCACCCCCAATGTCTGAATGAAGGAAAGGATTAACACTTGATGGCTAATCTCATAAGCACAAAAAGCAATGGAAACAATAATACTTGAATGAGAGGTAATATGTGTGGTGGCATGCTAAATTCAAATCCCAACTATACTATTCAACAGATTTTCTGCCTGGGGCAGTTACTTGACTTCCGTGGGCCTCAGTTGCCTCACCTGTAAAGCTGAGATAACAAAATCCGTTATACCACGCGGTGGGGGAAATTTTAATTGGCTAATACTTGTGAAGTTCTTAGAAGTGTCTGGCACAGAGTAAGTTACATACAAGTTAGGAGGGAAATAGCAGCCAGATGTGAGGTCCCCCTCCAATTATCTTGGAACCTGTAAGCTCCCGAGGGGCTCCAAAGTGGGCTGAATTCCCAGCTAAACTGTGGGAAGTGGTTGAAGTTTGATTGGAAAACAAATGTTAATGTAACTTTTTTTTTGCACCGGAGTTCTCAGACCACTGTTCTTTAGGGACCATTGGCACTCTTCGAAGCAATTACACACATTCTAGGAAAAGCAGTACCGGAGGTAAACCCGGATTAAGAACAAGAAAGATGCCGGATTTTAAGAGTTCCTAGTGCTCGGAGCCCTGACACTGTTTCCCAGTGGCACGGGTAAGGACTTCGGCACCAGCACTCAGGTTTGGAGGGCTCGCCTGGGAACCCAATGACCCATCGCTGGAGATTCATGTTCCAGGGAAAGCCCCACCATTTGAAATGCCCTGTCCTGATCTGTGCGATCCAGCTGCAGCTCAAGAGGAAAACAGGTAGTAATTCACGACATCAAGACATATCTGGGAAGCTCAGAGAACAGGCAGGGCGCTGCTTCCTCCCTCGCTCCGCCGTCACCCAAAGAGAGAAAAGCAAAAAAACAAACGTTAATGATGAACAATACCCGGGACCGGCCTCCACCGCTCGGGAGCCCAGTCAGGGCTGGGTCTCAGGCAGGGGCCGCCGCAGCCCGCGCAGTGGGATCACCCGGCCCGGCCGCCCCGCCCCTCCGGTCCGCCTGGCCCCGCCCCTCCAGGCCGCCCCGCCCTCTCCGGCCCCGCCCCCTCCGGCCGCCCCTGCGTCCGGGCGCCGCCGCCACTGCCCCCGCGGCTTTCCGAAGGTGCGTGTCCGTGGCCCGGGTCCTCTCTCAGCTCCCCGACTCCGCGCTCCTCCTGATGCGCAGCTCCCAGTGCGCACCCGGGACGGAGTTGGAGCGCGCATGCGCCGCCCAGTCACTTCCCCCTCCTCTCCCATCTACACCCCCACCCTCACCCACCCCCCACCCCCGCGTTCGGGGCTCCCGGCGTCGGCGGTTGGGCGGGGGAGGTCGGGCGGGTGCCGGGAGGGGAGCGGCCTGGCCTCTGCGGGAGGGCCCAGAGGCTCCCCGGCCCGTGTCTTCTGGCCCCGCCCTGGGGCAGCTGCTGCACCAGAGTCCAGGGAGGGGGCAGGAAGCCAGGCTGGAAAGTAACGCGGCCCGAGCAGGTGGGCTGGGGGCCGCTGTGAGGGGGGCCCCTCTGAGCAGTCACCCCGGTCACCGCAGCATCCGGGGGGCAGAGGATGGAGGCCGGGAGGAGGGGTCGGATTGGGGACAGCGTTTAAGGAGCAGCTGTCAGGACAGTGACCTGCCTGGCCGCAGGTGTGAGGTGTGAGAGAGGGAGCAGCCGGGGCGATGCTCCACCAGGGGTCTTCAAACTACGGCCCGCGGGCCACATGCGGCCCGCAGAGGAGTCTGATCTGGCCCGCCAGGTTTTTTGGGCAGTGAGCGCAGCCGAGGTGTTACAGTAGGAATTAGTAGTTCATATAGTCCAGCCCTCCAGCTCTCTGAGGGACCGGGATCTGGCCCCCACTTTAAAAAGTTTGAGGACGCCTGCTCCAGGCTTTGCGGGGTGAAGGTCTTGGACAGTTGGGAGTTTGGGCCTCTGGGTGGGAGCGGTCTGCTGGAGGCCGGGGAGGAGGGGCATCAGAGAGTTAGGTGGAACCAGGCGAGGGTGTCCCCTGGAAGCCAGGAGAAGCCGGAGGAGAGGTGAGCCAATGGGTCCTCCGACTTAATCAAGGGTTGACCTGGTGGAGGTCGCCGGTGACCTTGACGGGAGCATGTGGTGGAGAAGGGAGGGGGAGGAGTCCGCCAGTGTTGATAGCCTAGGACTGGTGCATTGCGTAACTTTAGCTGGTGAGTGAGCGTCCAAAAAGTATTTATTGAATGCCTCTGTCAGTTTTTGGAGTTCCTTTGCAATATACTTACCATGTACTTTATTTTTTTGTGTGAATTTTTCTCGTGCATTCCTGATATAACCTTTCATTTTTAAATATTTTTCAGAATTAGTAGATTGCCCCTTTTTTTCCACAGGAAACATGCAGTTTTCTTTTTTTTCTAATTTCATAGTTGAGTTTCAGGTTTCACAAGAAAGCCTGGTTACACTGGGGACTGCCACTAGACTAATGCCAGTGTTTGGGAGCCTGTACAGCCTCCAGAAAGCTGATTTGATGAATGAGTTTATTGCCTCCCCTGAGGCTTGCTTCTCCCCCTGAAGGTATAATCCAGGCAGAATAATTGGTAGTTTCACCCAGGGCAGTTTTCACCCTGAGGGTGTTTGAAGGGGCTAACCTGAGTTTCTCCATTGCCCTGTGGTCTTTCCCTTTTCTTCTGGAGACTTGCTTTGGGCTGTGAGCATGCGGAAGGTAGAACCTCTGTCCACCCGACTCCCCCCAGGAAAGCAGATAGATATATGTTGGCACACAGACAATAAATACTTTGTGGTAGCATCTTTAAAATAGCCTTGTGATCTGAGCATTTCAAATCTTGGAAATAAATTTCTGGTGTCACTGCTGAAACCGATTTGGCCCAGTGGGTAGAGTGTCGGCCTGCGGACTGAAAGGTCCCAGGTTCGATTCTGGTCAAGGGCATGTACCTTGGTTGCGGGCACATCTCCAGTAGGGGGTGTGCAAGAGGCAGCTGGTCGATGTCTCTCATCGATGTTTCTAACTCTCCTTCTCCCTTCCTCTCTGGGAAAAATCAATAAAATATAAAAATAAAAAAATAAGCCGGGACCGGTTTGGCTCAGTGGATAGAGCGTCGGCCTGCGGACTGAAAGGTCCTGGGTTCGATTCCGGGCAAGGGTATGTACCTTGGTTGTGGGCACATCCCCAGCAGGGGGTGTGCAAGAGGCAGCTGATCGATGATTCTCTCTCATCGATGTTTCTTACTCTCTATCCTTCTCTCTCTCTCTGCAAAAAATCAATAAAATATATTTAAAATAAAATAAAATAAAAATAAAAATAAAATTTCTGGTGGCACTGACCAGAAAAGATGTGAACATTTTATTTTCATTCTCTACTTTGCTTTCACATTTACTGAGAGATTTGTAGACCATCTTGTAAATTACCAGGAAATTTGGCAAAACAATTCCCACATTTATTTAAAAAACAAAACAAAACCAACATGTAAAATGTTGACTAATAAAACTGGTATTAGAATGGATTTTATAACCTGGGAAACTAAAATTTACAGTTCTCGAGTGTGTGTATATGTATGTGTGTGTGTAACACATACCGTATATGTCATTAAACAATTAACATGAGAATTAAAGTTACCTTTACAAAATATTTGCTGATTGTATTGCCTAAGCACAGGATCTAGAAGCTAGTGATTTTTTGGAAATATTAAAACATGAGCAAGTAAATCTTATTTCTATTTTTTTATTTTGAGTTGAGTGCTATGGTGAAAGTAATTATTATTACTTAATAAAAACATTTGAGTAAAGAAACTTAGATGAAAAATAGTAACATTTTACCCATATAATACATGTCCTAATGTTGTCAACCCTACAATTAATAATTCCTTAATAATCTCTGTTTGACAACTCAACAAATTCAAACTCATGTTCACAGCAGAATGAAGACTTGTCTTCATTCCACAGCTATTTAGCAGATGACCCATCCTTAGATCCTCATGTAGAAGAGTTATACTTATAACAGCATAGTCAACTGCTTGATATTGCTGCCTCTGTCCGTGTAAGAACATCCACACCTGTAGTGAATTTTTTTAAATTTTAAATAAATCTTTATTGTTCAGATTATTACAGGTGTTTCTCTTTTTTTACCCCCATAGCTCCCCTCTTCCTGATTCCCCACCCCACCCGATGCCCTTACCCCCTCCCCCACCACTGTCTTTATCCATAGGTGTAAGATTTTTGTCCAATCTCTTCCCACTGAGAATTGTCAGTCCACTCTCTTTCTATGTCCCTGATTCTATTCATCAGTCCATCTGTTCATCAGATTTTTTTATTCACTTGATTTTTAGATTCACTTGTTGGTAGGTATGTATTTGATGTCTTTTTGTTGTTCATAATTTTTACCTTTTTCTTCTTCTTAAAGAATACCCTTCAGCACTTCATGTAAACTTGATTCTTGCATTCCTCTAGTTGGCTATTGGGTCTCTATAATATTTTTTATTTCAGTCAGTGTATGTCTAATTTATAGTTGTTCCTTTTTCATATCCTCAAGGGTCTCATTAAATTTAAAAGCCTTTTCTAGGAAATTCTTGAAAAACCTTATAACCATGGTTTTGAACTCTATATCTAGTCATTTGTTCTCCTCCATTTCTTTCATTTGTGATCTGTTTCCTTGTCTCCTAATTTCCACTGCTTCGCTTTGTTGGTTAGGATGACTTTGTGTGCTATATGGTTCAATGAGTCAGCCTCCCAGTTACCTAAGGTGGTCACTCTTGGTGCACCCCTTTGTGGACTGTGTGTACAGCCATGTTGTAGTTAAGTCTTAATTGTTGTTGGTGTCACTGGGAAGAGTTGACCTCCAGGCCAACTGGCTGTGAGGACCCGTTGTGTATATAATGGAAGAATTGCTGTGCTGAAGACACGTTTATGGGGCAGGACTTGTTCCAGTGGGGCTTTGGTGCTCACTGAGTCTGCCTCTTGAATGTGTCCCTTATGAGAGTAGTTGAAAGCTGGTGTCGTCTCACACAAAACACTAGTTACACTAGCTTCTGGATCTCCAATGGGGTGCAGGTCAGCTACTCTCTGAGGCCACCCTCAAAGAACTACAGTTTTCTCCTCTTTGTTTGGAGTTGGAGGTTTTGGAGCTGTCTGACTGGAGCTGCAGTTTATTTGGTTAAGTGCAATAGGTCAGGCCATTTATGTGTAAAAGCCCCTGCTGGGAGCTTGGGTGTTTTTGTAAATTATGTGGGGCCGGGTCTCAGGGCATCACTAGGCTAGGGTGTGGCAAACAACAATGGCTACTAGTCTGCCTTCTCTGCCTTTCCGTGTTTCCAAGTCCCTGCGTCCCTCGCTCTAGCACAATAAACAATGATTGCTGGGTAAACCTCAGCAAAAAGTCACCCTCACTTTCCGACCCAATGGCCAACAGTCCAGCTTCTTCCCATAGGGAAGACCCAGTGTCTCCCCAGAAACTGGATTTCAGAGTGATCAGGAGTTTGTCTCCCTTCCGATTGCACGCCCAGTTGCCTGCCACCAGCCCAATTCGAGTGCCTCTGTATCTCAGCTTTTCAGTGTTTATGCTCTTTTCTCTTTCCTTCTAGTTGTAGAACTTCCATTCAGCCAGCTTTCCTGTGGTTCTGGGTGATAGACGTTTTGTCTTTTAGTTGTAGTTTTGAAATTGTTGTGTGAGGCGGCAGTTCAGGTGTTTATCTTTGTCACCATCTTGGTTTCTCCTCAAAAAAATCACATTTAATTAGACTTTGTTCACTTGTGTTTTAAAAAATTTAAGTGAAATACACAAAGTTTGCCACTTTAATCATTTTTATGGGTACAGTTCAATAGTGTTAAGTACATTCACTTATAACCCATCTCCAGAACTCTTGCAAAACTGAAATCCTATATTCATTAGCAATTTTAAAACTTTTATAGTTTACAGACAGTAAAATTAACCTTTTTTTAGTGTTGAGTTTTATGGGCTTTGACAGGCACAATCCTGTAACTACCACCATAAACAAGATATATAACAATTCCATTGTCTTATAAAACCCTCATGGCCCTTTGTATCGATATATTCAGTCTTCCCTGCTAGGGCAACTATGGATATGTTTTCTATCTCCAAGGTTTTGTCTAGTCTAGAATGTCATGTAAGTAGAATCATACATACATTCTTTTATATAGTAACCATGTTGTACATTATGAATGTGCCCTTATGTCATCCTTTGCAGATGGACATTTAGGTTATTTCTGGTCTCTTGCTGTCAATCACAATGGTCTAAAGAACAACCCTGTAGATATGTCATTTTGGATGTATGTGAGTCTGACTGTTGTAAAAATGTCCAGACTTAGAATTACTAGATCAAAGGGAAACTGCATTTTTAATTTTGATAGGTTGTTTTCCAAAGGGATTGTAAAGTTTTAGAAAATGTTATTTTTCTATTTTTCTTTTAATCCTGAGTTCTTCCAACAGTTTTATCCAGTAAGATAGCAGTCAGCTCTGCCAGTACCATTTTAATTATTGATCCAAATATTGTCTTTCTTTGTGTCTCCTTTTCTTTTATAAAATTTCTCAGTAATAGATATTTACTAAGTGTGCTTTAAGATACAAGTGTTTTGACCTGATGTTACTTTTATCCTGTTTATTGTCATAAAAATATTTTTTCTGCTTCAGTTCTCAGAATTTACATTCTTATAGAACAGTATTTTAAACAAAATGAGAGGTCAATGGTTTTCACACCTTTTTTTAAAATAAATTTTTATTGTTCATATTATTACAAATGTTCCTCTCCCCCCCCTCCATTGCTCTCCTCCACCAGGTTCCCACCCCACCCTCTGCCCTTTCCCCTCCCCCCATTGTCCTCATCTATAGGTGCACAGTTTATGTTCAGTCTCTTCCCACATCCCCCTCTCCCCTTTTCCCTGAGAATTGTCAGTTCACTTCCCTTCCATACCTCTGATTCTATTATATTCAACAGTTAATATTGTTCATCAGATTTTTTTTTTTAGTTTCCTTGGTTTTTAGATTCACTTGTTGATAGTTATGTATTTGTTGTTCATAATTTTTATTTTTATTTACTTTCTCTTCCAAAAGAACTCCCTTCAGCAATTCATATAATTCTGGTTTGGTGGTGATGAACTCCTTTAACTTTTTTTTTTTTATTACTGAAGCTCTTTATTTGACCTTCGATTCTGAGTGATAGCTTTGCTGGATAGATTATCTTTGGCTGTAGGTTCTTACTATTCATCACCTTGAATATTTCTTGCCATTCCCGTCTGGCCTGCATGGTTTCTATTGAGAAATCAGCTGACAATCGTATAGGTGCTCCTTTATAGGTAACTACCTTCTTTGCTCTTGCTGCTTTTAATATTCTCTCTTTGTCTTTTGCTCTTGGAATTTTAATTATGATGTGTCTTGGTGTGGTCCTCTTTGGATTCCTTTTGTTTGGAGTTCTGTGCGCTTCCTGGACTTGTAAGTCTAATTCTTTCACCAGGTGGGGGAAGTTTTCTGTCACTATTTCTTTCATTATGTTTTTGATATTTTGCTCTCTCTCATCTTCTGGGACCCCCATAATTCTGATGTTGGTTCGTTTGAAGTTGTCCCAGAGGTTTCTTACATTATCTTCAATTTTCTGGATTCTCTTGCCTTCTAGCTACTGTGGAGGAGTCTCTTCTGGCTCTTTATGTTCCAAATCTTTGACTTGATTCTTGCGAACTTCCATTCTGTTTTTAGGACTCTGTATAATATTTTTTATTTCAGACAATGTATTCTTTATTTCTTGTTGATCCCTTATCATTTATTGTTGATTCCTTATTAATTCTAGTTGATCTCTTTTCATATCCTCATAGGTCTTATCGATCGTTTCTAGGAAATTCTTGAAAAACCTTATAAGCGTAGATTTGAACTCTATATCCAGTCGCTTTTTGTCCTCCATTTCTTTCGTTTGTGATCTATTTTGTTGTCGCATTTCACAGCTACAGATGGGACGGGGTTTCAGGGTGGAGCCTACAGCCATGGCTTCCATCAGCCCCGCCCTATGCGGCTCCTGGGTCTCAGTGTCCTTCGGTACTCGTTGCAAGCGCCTCTGAGAGAAAAGTGCCCTCGATTTTTGCCTGCTACCAAACAGTCTAGGCTCTCCCCCAATGAGCCCAGAACTGGATTCAGTTCAGTTGGTAGTGGGATTGGAGGTGGCATTCAGAGTAGTCTGGAGCCCCTGTCTCCTTCCTGCCAGGGCAATCCCATGGCACAGCCAACTGTCCCTTCTCTGCGCGCAATGTGCGCGCCTCCGGCACCTCCTTTTGCCGGGGTTCCGCCTTACAGCCCAGCTCCCTCTGTTTGAGCCTGGGTCCCCGGGGTCTGGCCTAGAACTGGAGTTCAGAGCAGTCAGAACTGGGGCCCAGCACAGTCGGAGCTTTTATCTCCTTCCTGCTAGGGAACGCCAGCCAGGCACTCAGACTCCCTCCTCTCCGGCTCCGTCCTCTCCGTGCGCTCGCGGCGTGTCTCCGTACCTTGGGCTTTTACAGCTCCTCCGCGCTTCCTTCTGGTTTTCTCCTTGCTTCTCGTTGTAGAATTTCCAGTCATTCGACTTTCCTATAGTTCTGGGTAATGTCCATTTATATTTTAGTTGTATTTTATTGAAATTGTTGTGTCCGTCTGTGGCTAGGTGTTTACCTGGGCAGCCATCTTGGATTCTCCTGGTTTTCACACCTTTTTAAAAGGAGCTGAACCTGTGTTTCAAATGAATTCTCACATCTAATCCCTTTTCAAGCTCCTAAAACAAGTTCTCAAATTTGAGCATCAGAATTACTTGGACACAAATGTGGGCCCCCATCCTCAAAGCATCTAATTCATGAGCCTGGGGTGGAGCTCAAGACTTTGCATTTCTAATAAAATATCAGGTGGTTCTGGGGAACCACACATGAGAACCACTACTACAGGGCATATAGGTGCTCTTGAGAATCAATTGAAAACAGCTGAATACCACAAAGATCTGACATTAAAAATTATTGTAAAGGCCTTTATATATAACATATGCATATATATAATGTATATTCATGAAATACAAGTATTTTCTGATTGTTTCTATTTGTTTTTGTGATTTTTCTAAAGTCCATCTCAAGAATTAATACTATAAAGAAAACCTGATGGGACTTTTCCAGATTGTCACCAGCCGATTATTTTCCCAACTGTATTGTGGATTGAAGTCTCCAGTTGCCACAGGAACCAAAATTTGCCTAACCATGGCTCGTCCAAGTTCAAGTAGGTCTTTCTTAGCTTGCCATCTCCTCCTCTCTAATGGAATTTGAAGTATCTGAAAGTTCCTACACTTTGAAGGGAATGTTTATATTGAAGTGGGTGCTGGGCAAGATTTTGGATGAGGCCATTCTGTCCTTTTCTCCTTAGTCAAGCCCCTTCCAAGACAGGTCAGAGATGATCTCTTAACAGTTAAGGTAAGTCCATTTAAGACTTTGTTGCTTCTCATAAAATATTTGCACTTAAGCCTTTCACACATGATTTGTATTTTAAACCCTTCGTCTCTCTGCAGTGGAGATAAGCTGAGATTGTCCTACAGGGTAATATCAGATTACATTTTTTACTGGACAGAAATGATTTGTATTTCTAACCAAACACAGGTTTGGCTGCCAGCAGCAACAAAAACCAAACTTGTAAGACAGGTGCTGGTGAGAAGGAAAGAGGTTTATTCAAGTGTTGGCCCCCTGAGAAGATGGGAGACTCTCATCGCAAAGATCATTTTAACGTCTCAGTGCAGGCAAAGGTCTTTATTAGGAGGGAGAGGGAAAGCAGAACAAAAGAAATGAGGGATAGGTGGGGTTGAAAGTTCTTCATATCTAAGTAAGTACAGTCCATTCCCAATGATTATCTTAAAGCTGATAAGTGGAGGTCATTTTTATGGTCAAGAGTAAGCAAGTCTCCTAGAGCCGGAATGTCCTTCCTTGAAGCTAGTTCCTGTAATATGCTCAAAATGCTGTTAGCAATTTATGGCAAGCATGACAAACCTGGCCTTTGTTTTAAGGCATACATCCTCTTCCCTGATTTGGGGGAAATTATATGTTATTTAATCAGGAAGGTTATTTTGTTGATTAGCATAAGATTTCCTCTATAAATCTCTACCTGACAAAAACCTACAAGTTAACATATCTGGGCCCTTCTTCTGTAGTGGGTATAGAGTTTAACAGATTTATATAATAAATGATACCTTGGTGGGCCTGTTAAACAGTTCTTCAATGTGGCATTGAAAGGCCAAATTGAACTCTTTTTGCCTCATTTTCTACTTTTGGATAACTTTTTCTAATACTGCAAGTCTGCTGAATTGTAATAATACCTCATTACATTTTTCCCAGGAACAATAAAGAGCCCAAATAACCCAGTTCCACTTAGCTGTCGAACCCTTTGGTATTCCAGCTATGCAGGACAGGCTGCTCGAGGCTGTGGTGGGAGCCAGAAGCATGTGCTTGACAAAAAGTGGGCCACCTGTGACTGAAACTACAAAACATGCTAGTGTGTTTTCCTTTAGCAATTAGGAAATGTTGTCTATAATAAGATTTCACACAGCTTTAATATTGTTATAGCTTACATTTTGTTTTCCAAAAACCAAATGAAAAAGGTTGACTTTTTTATCTGTTTCTAGAAATTACTTAAAGTGGTACCTTAGTAGAAGTCACTCTGACTTGGAAATTTATTCAACAGAAGGATGACAGACTTTACATTTGAGGTAGAAAGGCATTCAGAGCAGGGGAAAGTTTTATGGGTGAACTTTAAAGTCCTTAAATATGTTTGTATGGTTCAACCCAGGAGTTATATAAATAGTTCCAAGATGTAGTTAGCAAATTGTTCTCTCAGGGGACAGATCAGACTACAAACTCTGATCCACTCAGATTAGATATTTTTTTCAGACATATTCTTGGTTGGACAGCTTTAGCAGGCCATATTTTTCACATCAGTCCATTTCTGAAAGGGATGTGAGGGTAGGCAAAGTGTTAACATGGCTGGCAGGTAGTTGGGCTGGTTATACCGAAAGGCAACAGTGTGCCTGAATCTTCATTCCTTTGAGCCTTGCTTTGGGAAAGTGATCCCAGAGAGCTCCAGGAATGTGGCTGGAAGGAGCTGCAGCCTCTGCTTTTCTGTTTTTGAAACCAGACCCATCTCTTAGTGTGTGCTCAGTCAGCTAAGGGTTAGCCTTGGTTGCCATTGGAAGACCAGAAAGTTCACTCCATCAGCTGTGGAACTCACTTCCGTTTTTGCTGAACTTTTCTGTTAGCACAGGCTGGCCACGCCTAAATGTCTGCTTTGTGGCCCAGGCCAGCCCCAGGCAATGCTGGTCTGGCACTTGCTTTTCTAGGTAGAGGGCAGAGAGGGAGTCTCACTTCTCCCTGAAGTTTGTGCTCAGCTCTGTAGGCTTACATTACCCCTCGCATAAGGGCCTAACCCTTACCCCTTGCATGAGGGCCTGCAGAGCCACAGTGTCTGGGAGAGAAGCGTGTTGCTCTCAGCCATATTCTGAGTCCTATCCTAATCTCTGCTACCTAAGAAACACAGTGGCACTGTCAAGTCTGGCTCCTTGTTCTTGTCATGGGATGAGGACATTCTCTTCAGGGGCAAACACCTCTTGTGACCCATGTAAATGCTTGGCACAGCCTGGGGGGCAGTGAGCCCTCACTCAGTAATGGCTACTGCTTGTGATGGTCTGAGATCAGGGTAGAATGCCTGGAGGTGCAGAGCAAGGCCTTTGATCTGGAGGGCAAGCCATGGTCTGTGACTATGATTACCTGCTTCCATGCTATTCTCTATGTTCAATTCCCTTTTGTTACCCCAAGTCTCTGATGACATCTTGTTGAAAAGTCTAGCTCTTATTTGAGCATTAAAGGAGAAAGTCATGTATTTAGGCTTAGGGTACAGCATTTGTTCACAGGGTAGGGGCCCTCATCCTGACCTTTGGTAGTGATGCTGAAAGAAGGTAGAATTAGCAAGATCCACAAAGGGAAGAAAACTTGGGGTGGAAGGGAAGGCTTTGGGGTTCGATGGGCCTGCACACACACACACACACACACACACACACACACACACACACACACACAACTTGTCTTTACTTTCCTGAAGGAAGTTGCATTCCTATCCATTAATCTTCATAGCAGCCCTGTTCTGGGGAGGACAGTATTGTACACATTAAATTGCCAAGGAGCCACGACCGGTTTGGCTCAGTGGATAGAGCGTCGGCCTGCGGACTGAAAGGTCCCGAGTTCAATTCCAGTCAAGGGCATGTGCCTTGGTTGCGGACACATCCCCAGTAGGGGGTGTGCAAGAGGCAGCTGGTCGATGATTCTCTCTCATCGATGTTTCTAGCTTTCTGTCCCTCTCTCTTCCTCTCTGTAAAAAATCAATAAAATATATTAAAAAAATAAATAAATAAAATAAATTGCCAAGGAGACCAGCATAGCAGAAGGTCAGTGATTCACAAAGGATCTCACACATGGGTGTAGGTGGAGCTGAGATTCAGAATCAGTGCTGTGTGCCTGAAGGCCCTGCTTCTTTCTTAAGATATTATACATTCACACATCAAGGGCATGGATAGCATTTTCATGATACAGGAATGATTTTTATATGAGTATCTTAAAGTATAATATCACACAAGGTCAAGTTTCAAAATATAGACATCTCCTGCTTTTCCAAAGTTTGCTCTACCAGTGGTCACTAACCGGTAGTCCGCGGACCACTGGTGGCCGGTGAGGTCTGAAAGGTTGGCAACCTCTGCTCTACACCACTGCACTATTACAAAAACCTAAATTAGTATCTGTTCTCACTAACCAAGAGAAAACTGAAGAGGATTTTGCATTGAAAAAAGGTTGAAAACAAAAATAGCATTCAGCATTAGTCTTGCAGCAGGTTACAGAGACAGGGCAAACCCCAGCAGCGAGAGTGCCCCCAAGCTCCTTCTCTGGAAGCTACTTTCAGCATCAAGCACTGGAGCTTTGAACTGTGTCTTCGAGCATCTGTGCTTTATCTTCATTTATTTTGTGCATTCATTAGCAAAACTTACCCATAGGTAGTTGCTTTTCTGTTTTATGGAAGTTTTCATAAGAAACACTCTACTTTGCCGAAACCGGTTTGGCTCAGTGGGAGAGCGTCAGTCTGCGGACTGAAGGGTCCCGGGTTCGATTCCGGTCAGGGGGCATGTACATTGGCTGCGGGCACATCCCTGGTGGAGGGTGTGCAGGAGGCAGCTGGTCGATGTTTCTCTCTCATCGACGTTTCTAGCTCTCTATCTCTCTCCCTTCCTCTCTGTAAAAAATCAATAAAATATATATTAATAATAATTTAAAAAAAAAAACTCTACTTTCGGCGAGCAGGGGAAACCTAGGTAGATGATTGGTATGGGATATAAATATCCAAATGGTGTACTGGATTGATAAAGATTTTATTCTCTCTTTAGATATGGCCGATTTTCGGAAACTTTTTGCAAAAGCAAACCACATAGTCATCATTTCAGGGGCTGGCATTAGTGCTGAAAGTGGGATTCCAACTTTCAGAGGATCCGGAGGTTATTGGAGGAAGTGGCAATCTCAGGTTAGTAGTGTTTCTAGAATATTAAGAGGCTGTTCTAAATGAAGCCATAACAGAGTTTGACTTGGAACCTAATGATGGCTGAAACCCAGAGAACAAAGTTTTGAAATTGGCAGTGACTCTTTTCCTGTTCATTTTGGCATCGACACAGTGTTCATATGATTAAGATCTGAGATTTAAGGAAGGCAGCCATTCCCTAATTTTTTAGGTATGTATAATTTGCATTTTTTCATATAAAAAAGTAGAATCAGAAAACCTTGATTAGCATAATTCATTACTATAGATAGTGAAATTAAGTATTACACATTTTTAAAGTTTCTGTGAACTTTTCATATTAACACTGAAGTTGAATTCTTGAAGGCCTAGAGCTTAATGTTCAAACTTTATATGAAGGCCATTAGAAATTAAGTTCTTTGGAGGTGTAGATTTTTTTTTTAATTTTATTGAGGTATATTAGCCATACAATAAAATTCACCAATTTTAAGTATACAATTCAATAACTTCTAACAAATGTATACAGAGTGTAGCATTTTTGTGCCCCGGGTTATTCCCTCAAGGCTCTTTGCAGTCAGTCTCCTTCCCTCCCCCAGGCAATCCCTAATTTTGGAGGAGAGGGAATTTTGTCTGTTTCATTCATGCTCCTTCCCCAGCTCTGAGAACTCTGGAACAATGTAGGTGCTTAATAGATGTTTGTTGGTTGAATGAAGGCAGTCATAAATAATCACTTCAATACATGACTTTCAGATTTAGCAAGTGATTTCTTATTGAGTGAAGGGTTAATGAACCTGCCCTTCTTTCCTGAAAGAAAGGTTTCAGGATGGCAAATGTTTAGGGCAAGCATGTTAAACTCGAGGCCCATGGGCTGCGTGCAGCCCACAACGAATAGTATTTTTGTGGCCCAGCCAATATAATGGTATATAAGAAACGTTTTATTATTTTTTTTAAATATATATCTTACTGATTTTTTTTTTTTTTTTTTTTTTTTTTTTTTTTTTTTTTTTTTTTTTTTTTTTTTTTACAGAGAGGAAGGGAGAGGGATAGAGAATTAGAAACATAGATGAGCCGAAAACAGTTTGGGTCAGTGGGTAGAGCGTCGGCCTGTGGACTTAAGGTTCCCGGGTTCAATTCCGGTCAAGGGCATGTACCTTGGTTGCAGTTACATTCCCCAGTAGGGGGTGTGCAAGAGGCAGCTGATCAATGATTCTCTCTCATCAATGATTCTAGCTCTCTATCTCTCTCTCTTTCTCTCTGTAAAAAGTCAATAAAATATATTTTAAAAAAATAAAAGAAAGAAAATAGATGAGAGAGAAATATCAATCAGCTGTCTCCTGCACACCCTCCACCGGGGATGTGCCCACAACCACGGTACATGCCCTTGACTGGAATCGAACCTGGGACCCTTCAGTCTGCAGGCTAACACTCTAACCACTGAGCCATACCAGTCAGGGCTGTAAGAACATTGTAATAAAAATTTCATAACTTAATTTTTATAATATCCTGTTATATATAATTATTAATAACGAACAACATTTGCTAATGACAGATTACTATAATTGTGTTGCATTCATTTCCCTTACGCAATTTACGCACCTTCAGGTGTACCATTTCTCTTCACTAATACTAATAGCGAATATTTTAGCAGTTGATTGCCACGTCATTAATCTGGTACTGACTTGCTTGGTGTGCACAACAGGAAATATTTCACTTTCAGAGAACAAGAAAAATAGGTTTATTTACATTATGCTTATTAATTTATGCAGTTATTCAGTGTCTGTTAAGTTAATGTTCAAGAAAAACATTAATTTTTATTTAAATGTTCTGTTATTTTAAAATATGTACACAGATAATAATTAAAAAAACAAACAGTAAACAACAAAAAGTTCTGTTATTTTATGTTAACAATCACTCATTTATTTCAGCCTTTGGTATTCAGCATGTCTCTATTGAAATAAACCTATTGCAATATGTTTCTATGAAAATTAAAACTTGGTTTTTTTTGTGGCCCACATAATCTTAAACCTGTTTACTTGACCAAAGTTAGCCTTTGAGTTTGACATGCTTGGTTTAGGATGTTCTGTCACCTCTCCACTGCCCTCCAGGCAAAGCCTGGGGATGTAGACATGACAGCATCCCCTTAAAGGTGAAGGAGGGGAGAGGGAAGAGCCAGGGCCATTGAGGTCCCATAAGAAGAGGAGCCACGAAGAGCATCCCCTGATTTAGAGAATCAAGGGATGGGGCTCAGGTGGCGTCAGGAGGAACTTACAGAGGGTGGTCAGTCAGGTCAGAGAAGCTGCGTTTGTGGAAAAGCAGTAGATTACGTTTGACTCCAGCTGTGTTCCCAGGACACATACAGGGTGGGGCACAGAAGTAGGCTTACAGTTGTGAGATAACAAAGCACAGTTTATTCTTGTTTTGTTAATTAATTACTATAAATCCACTTTTGCCCACCCCTGTATAGCCAGGCCACTTGTGCTGTAAGTAGAAGGCAGGAAGGAAGGAAGTACAGGGTTGAAATGGATAATCCACAGCGTAGAAGATCCACTCCCCAAATGAAGGCTGACATGGCTGTAAAGGCAGATAGGGACCTTTACAGTAAAATAAAATGCATGATACCACCACTGCCACCACTGAGCTACAGAATACTTTGGTCATTGCCAAGGTTCCCTCGTATATTTCCTGTCAGCTTCCAGCCCTAGACAACTACTTCTCTGTTGACTGTTCACTATACATGAGATTTGTTTGTCCTAGAAGAGGCATTGCACCTTAAAATACATATTTTATATGTATTGTTAATGTAATGTGTATGGTGAGTGTGTAACTGTAAGTGATAAAAACTGAGTTTCTCAACTATGGCCATTATACCTCAATTGGACATTTTACATTTCACTTTTTTTCCTGGACAAATGATATTGACTCCATACATTTTGGATCTCCAACCTAAATTATCTTCTTGCATATTACTTACTTCATGTTCATAACTTCCTTGAGTGTCAAATGGGACAAGTTGTATTTTCTCTGAACTATAATTGGGGAAATTAAAGCCAATTTCTCCAAGGTCCCGTGTTAGTCCCAGGATTGGGACACAGGCTGGTGCTCAGGCCTTGCCCTGTGTCTGCCACACTGCATGAACCTAAGCAGCCGTGTGCCAGTTTGCACCCTCCCGAAGCTGCCTGCCCATTGTAGAGAAAGGGGGACCTGCAGTGTGTGCCCGCACTGCCCTTGGCACTCCGAGGTTCCGTCCGCGCCCCGCTGCCTGGGCTCTGGAAGGAGCATGAGCGCTCTTCCCTCCCTGACTCCTGCCTCCTCTCACCCCAGGCCCTGGCCACTCCGGAGGCCTTTGCCAAACACCCGTCCCTGGTGTGGGAGTTCTACCACTACCGGCGGGAAGTCATACAGCGCGTGGAGCCAAACCCCGGGCACCTCGCCATCGCCGAGTGTGAGGCCCGGCTGCGTGAGCAGGGCCGCCGGGTCATGGTCATCACCCAAAACATCGATGAGCTGCACCGCAGGGCTGGTACCAAGAACCTTCTGGAAATCCATGGTGAGAACCCCCAGCCTCACACAGGGAAGGGAACTAGACTTGAAAGCCTGACCTGCCAGTTCCCACCTGGACTCACTAAAACAGAATCCGCATGCTGACAACACACCCAGGTGTGTGGTGTGCGCCTGTTACACCGTGAAAGCGCTGGTCTGCACAGCTGTGTGCACGCCCCTCGCTGAGCAGCTCTTGAGGGGGTTGCGTTAGAGACAACTGCCCAGCTGGGCTGGAGGGAACCAGGAGGGGTGGGCCATTGAACAGGTGGCTTTAGCAGGATCTGAGATGGGGGACCTTGGCATGCCTGGGGTATCTATTTACTTTCTCTTTGTCCCAGTTGGTTCTGTCTCCTGAGGCTGTGCTTCTGCAGAGCCCTCCAGCCTTTAGGGAGCTACCGCTCAGCCACCTGCACTGAACTAAGCCCACCAAGTTGTCACACACAGGTTTTACCCTTAGGTCCCTCTGGCTTTCCTTCTCTTCCCTGATGACAGCCTCCTTTCCCCTCTTGTCTTCTTACTCCTTTCCCCTCTGTGCTCTCACCAAAAAAATCTAATGAACCCATTCATACAAGAGCATCAGTGGGCAAGCCAGGATTTTTCCCCCCGAGGACATTTGCGTTTAAGAGTCTACAAAACTTTAATTCCAAGGGATGCATTTCTAATAGTGGCATTTCCAGGAACAGTTAGCCAATGGGGATGGTGCCGGTGTGTGTACACCGTGAGATTGCCCATTTTTTTCCTAAGCTTATGGTCACCCTGATAATGAGAGGTGAGCATTGTTCACTTGGGTCCCATCCCTCTTTTGTGTCCTAACAGTGTCAGCCACCTACTCACCGAACGTCTTTGGCACCTTCTTTGGTTGGATCTGGGATACTTTCCACACGGCTCTTCTTGTTTCTGTGCAGTGTCAGATTGTAGGCTGGCGCTTGCCATGCAGAACATATAAAATCGAAATCCCGTTATTTTAAGCATTAAATAAGATAATATATACATACTAGTTGGGACATTTTTGGTTGCAAGTGATGATAACTCGCTTCAAATTCAGGTAAAAACAAAAGGAAGCCCTTTTTTCATCAAATTGAAAATGCAGCATGTTTTTAATGTGATACTTAGAAAGGAAATAATCTGCACAAACCATGATATTTTATTACCCCTTAGAATTCTCTATTTTATACATATAGAAAGGGCTTGTTAAAACTTACTTACACATTTTTAGAAACTCTCATGCATATAGAAAACAAAACATGGGTAAGATAGAGTGGCCAGATATTTCTTCTGAATGGTTTTGAAGGTCTCGGAGGTGCCGGTGACTGTGCTCCATGCGTGGGATTGGCGATGCAGCATTTCCTCAAAGGGGAGCCTCTCCTGTCTCTGGGTTTCCTTCCCAAACACTGACTCACATTCTGCAGGTTTGACGTTGGGCCTTTCTCAATCTTACCAAAAGGTGTCAGTGGAAGGGTTCTAGATAACAACCAGGACTCATTTTTCTTCCCCAAATGGACCTTAAGTGGTTTGTTGGCTAAAATAGGCAGAGGCTGCCTTTGTCCAGTCAGGACTCATGTCAGTCATGGTGTAATCCTTCAACAAGTGGCAACCACAGCACATCCGTCATGTGGCCAGGGGCAGTTGCAGGATGCGTCCGAACTTCAGAGATGTTTGTGGGAAAGTAGCCATGCTAAAACTGACAAAATAGGTGCATTGGCTGGCAACACTGAGGAGCCCTGGGAGAAGCTGACGTCAGCAGCAGGCTCACTGTCTTTCTCTCCCTGCCCCTCAGCTTTGCTCACTCTGAGTTACTTTATCTCTCTGTAGTTTTTGCCTACATGTGCCAGCAAAGGTGAGGTCTGGCAGCTCCAGGCTCACTCTTGCTTAGCTCTCTCCTCAGAAAATAAACCTCGGAGAGCCTTGCTTGGGTCACTTACCTGCTTTTTAACCAAACACTATTGCTAGAGAAGTGGGGTACTGGGATTGGACCAGTCTAAAACGTGTATCCAAGCTTGTATTTTGGGATGATTGTCAATTTCATCAGCGTGGCATGGGATAGAGGAGAGATGGGCCCTCAACAAAGTGACACTGGACAATGGAACAATATGTTTCTACCACAGTGTGTGTGACATGCTCAGCACAGCACTGGGCACATGACAATATGTGGTCACTATTACTGGGTGAGCTCAATAAATAGTTGCTAGTTCTAGCAGTTATTCTCTTCATTTATTAGTTGATTAATTATTGATCTGGTTTTGGATAAAATATTCAAGCTTTATTAATTTAAAATTAAGATTTGTAAACACATCCCAAGCTACTGAACCTTTATCCATCATGTTCATAGTAAATCATGCCCTTAGTTGGTTGGCTTCACCTACCCTATTAATCAGTTCAGGTCTACCTGAGCATCACTCCGAGAAATGAGAGAGTGCCTTAGTCATGAATGATTATTTCATCTGTCTCTCTTCCCTCTAGAGTACAGAGTCCAGGAGGGCAGATGCTCCTGGCTTGTTCAATAGTACTACATGCCTTTACATTTCCCATAATGCCTAGGGTAGGCCCATTTGCTAAAATGAACATATAAAAACTAAGTAATTTTGTATCCTTTTGGACATGGAGACAGTTGCTCTTGATGATATTATTTCTGGTCTTGCTTGGCTTATGTTTTTCAGGTAGCATATTCAAAACTCTGTGTACCTCTTGTGCGACTGTGGCTGAGAATTACAAGAGTCCAATTTGTGAAGCTCTTGCAGGAAAAGGGTAATTATGCTGTACTACAGAATAAGTGTGTGTTGTTTTCTCTTTTGAATTGAACATAAATGTGAGGAAATGAAACATTAATCTAAGATTTGCATGGATATTGATAACAAATAGGATCCAATACATTATACCATATTATGAAAGAAATATTTTGCTCACAATTTATATTAAGTGAAAACCATAGAATCTAACTCTATATAGTCTGATCCCAACTTTGTATTTTTTTAAATTCTTACCCAAGAAATGAGGATATTTTCCCATTGATTTTAGAGAATGGAAGAGAGGAGGGAAGATGAGAGAGTGAGGGAAAAGGGGGAGAGGGAAATAGCAACGTGACAGAGCTATATTGATTGGCCATCTCCCACATGTGCCCCAGCAGGGTGGAGATCAGACCTGCAGCCCAGGTATGAGCCCTGGAGTGCCCTTAATAAGGAATGGAACATGTGACCCACAATGCTTAGGCCTACACTCTAACCACTGAGCCATGCTGGTCAGGGCCCAACTTTGTATTTAAGCGCTCTCTCTCTCTCTCTCTCTCTCTCTCTCTCTCTCTCTCTCTCTCCATGTTGATGTATTTGTGTATAGATAACAGACCTAAAGAAAACATGGCAAAATTTTAATAGCGATTATCAGGAGTGGTGGGATGATAGGTAATTCTGATTTCTGCTTTATATCTTTTTGAATGTTTCAACATTTCTATGATGAACGTGTATTATTATTGTAGTTAGGGAAAGAAATTAAGAGTAGACTCAGACAGCCGAAACCGGTTTGGCTCAATGGATAGAGTGTCGGACTGAAAGGTCCCAGGTTTGATTCCGGTCAAGGGCATGGACCTTGGTTGCAGGCACATCCCCAGTAGGGGGTGTGCAGGAGGCAGCTGATCAATGTTTCTCTCTCTCATCGATGTTTCTAACTATCTCTCTCTCTTCCTCTCTGTAAAAAAAATCAATAAAATATATATATTTTTAAAAAGAGTAGACTTAGAATATTGAGAAAAATTCTACCTGATCATTTTAAATCAGTATAAAGTATACAAGAAATAGGCTATAAAATAAAGAGGTGATATGCAAATTGACTGTCACGCCCTCACACAAGATGGCTGCCCCTATATAGCCACAAGATGCTCACCACAAGATGGCCGGAAGGGGAGGGTAGTTGTGGGTGAACAGGCCTGCAGAGGAGGAAAGTTGGGGAGCAAGCCTGCAGGGGAGGGCAATTAGGGGCAACCAGGCCTGCAGGGGAGAGGAATTGGGGGCAATCGGGCTGGCAGGGGAGTAGTTAGTCATCTATCAGGCAGCAGGGGAGTGGTTTGGGGGTGATTAGGCTGGCAGGCAGAAGCAGTTAGGGTCAATCAGGCAGGCAGGTAGGTGAGAATTTGGGAGCCAGCAGTCCCAGATTGTGAGAAGTATGTCCCAATTGCCAATTTAGACCTGATCCCACAATCTAGGATCCCGAGGGGTCCCAGATTAGAGAGGTTGCAGGCTGGGATTAGGGACACCCCCCATGCATGAGTTTCATGCACTGGGCCTCTAGTATTAACATAATGTCATTGAAGGAAATTCAAATGATAACATATAAAATGTAAGTCACAAAACTCCCCCGTTAATGCATATGGCTGCTCTACCTCTTCCTGCATACAAATTCCCTCTTGTGGTAAAACCACTAGTAATTATTTGGTGTCCATTTAGCTCATGTATTAATTAGGAGTTTTGTACCATATCCTGCCAAGCAAATATACATATTTATTGGGTTATGTTATTCCTTTGTTTTTTGATAATACCAATGACATTTTTTTCTTTTCTAATATTGTTTGTTCAGTGCTCCAGATCCCGAAACACAAGATGCCAGCATCCCATTGGAAAAACTTCCCCGGTGAGTAAAATCTTTAATCTATATTTGGTGTTCCAGGTTGTAAGAAAAGTAAGAATCAAAATCCAAGTTCATTTGGTGAGATGCCTCTTAAATCCTCAAATCTAAATACCAGCCCTGCCCTGTGAGGCTAAGGGCAGGAGTGCAGAGGATGAACGAAACCTGTAGAAAGAGAACTGCTGCTTTCCAACCCTTCTTGTTTTTCATTAGTTACCGTCATCTTCATCCTCCTCCTCCTCACCAATGTTATTAATCCAGGTTTATGGAGACAGTGAAAGGTCTTACAAAGATGAAATTATAGGACCAAAATGTTGTAGATTTTTTTTAAAACCTAGAAAGATTTTTGTCAAGTTTTCAAAGCCAGATATTAAAAAGCATTTCCAAAAGTGTTTCAGAGAGAACTCTATCCACGTGATGTTCATAGGCATTGCTTGGAAAAAAAGATGTTATGTGGTCAGATCACATTAGATTAAGCCAAGTCTGAGTATGTTTGCTTTACTGTAGGACTTCTCAGGGCATTTTATATGCTAAAGTGCATTGTTACTCTCTAAAAAAGTGGTTATAATATGCTAATATTTCCCTGGTTTATTTGACCACAGAATCCTTTTTTTTTCTTCTTAATAAGGCTTTCATTACTAAATGCTGAAATTTCTATCTGAAAGAACAGGGAATCCTGAGGGGTTCCTTAGTAGGACAATAATATGATGAAAATTATGTTTGGTGAGGTTATTTTAGAAGGTAGAATAAAATGACTAAGAGAGAATGGGGTGGAAATGGTGATAGATTTCTAGTAATTGATACTGGAGAACTTGGTTATAGACAGCACCAGAGAGAGGCGAATCTCAGAGAAAATAAAAGGAGGTCATTGATGAAATTAGGGGATGATTGGGGTGTTTGAGACAATTCTTAGTTCAGTGTGTCCTCCCAAGCCTGGGTCACTGAGCAGAGTTGTACCCTTGAGTGTGATGAAGTTACTATGAAAGAGAAAACTGTTTAAGAAAGAGAAGTCAAGCTTGGCTGAAACACATTTGTCTCTAAACTCCATGCATTCAGACAAAATAGAAACTTTATAAGGAAGTTAAAGTTAGTGCTTTATATTCAGGACAAGGACCTATGGTTTGGGAGGGCAGGGATGGTGATCAGAGGATGAAGTGACCCATCTAGACAGACTGGTTTGGGGCAGCCGCTTGTCTTCCTCGGACCCAGCTGGGAGACCTTCGGGCAAGGCTCAGCGCTGTGTTAAGGATGGTGTTTTTCAGGTGTGAAGAGGCAGGCTGCGGGGGCCTGCTGCGACCTTACGTTGTGTGGTTTGGAGAAAACCTGGACCCTGCCATTCTGGAGGAGGTTGACAGAGAGCTGGCCCTCTGTGACTTATGTCTAGTGGTAGGTTTTGTTCTTCCCTGATTGAGGGGGTTTTCTGAAACACCAGAGCTGGGGTGGAGATTAATGTTGTTCCTTCCCCTCTCTCCCTTCTCTCTCCCTTCCTTTCTTTCTCCCTCCCTCTGTCCCTTCCTCCTTTTTGCTTTCTTTTCTTCTTTCCTTCTCTTAAGATGTGTTTTGAGAGTTGTGGTGTTCTAAAGAAAAACTAAAAAACAGTGAATAAGAATTTATCTTAAAATACAAAACAATGCAAGACCATGTCTTTGGCTTCTCAAATCCTTCCCTCCCACAAAAAATATCATAAAAAGAGCATGTTATTGGTTCTAATTTTTAAAATAATACATGTTTGTTATTAAATTTAATTGAGATAACACAAAAAGAGGAAATTAAAAATCCGATAATTCTACCATCCAAAAATAATTCGTTAGCATTTTAGTATGATTTCTTCTAGACCAGGGATGAGCAGACTGTGGCCTATGGGCCAAATCTTACTTGCCACCTATCTTTGTAGATAAAGTTTTATTGGAACACAGCCATGCCCTTTCTTTTTTGTATAGTCTATAGTTACTTTCACACTACATTGGCAGAGCTGAATGTTTGCATCAGAGACTATATGGCCTATAAAATCTAAAAAACAAAACAAAACACAACAGCACTATTTGGCCTTTTACGGAAAAAGTTTGCACACCTCTGGTCTAGACCTTTCAATATGCAGATGTACACATAGTGACTAAAAATTTTAAAAATGGGTTCATACATCCAAAACACTAATTAGAAAGAATATATGCACCCTATGTTCATTGCAGCCTTATTTAAAGTAGTGAAGATATGGAAGCAACCCAAGTGCTCATCATTAGATGAGTGGATAAAAAAGATGTGGTACATATATACAATGGATTACTACTCAGCCATGATAGGAATGAAATCTTACCATTTGTGACAACATGGATGGACTTAGAAGGTATTGTGTTAAGTGAAATAAGTCAGATGGAGAAAAACAAATACCATATGATTTCACTTACATGTGGAATCTAAAGAACAAAATAAATGAACAAAAAATTGAAACAAACTCAGAGATACAGAGAACAGACTGATGGTTGTTAGAGGTGAGGAGGTTAGGGGGCTGGGTGAAAAAGATGAAGGAATTGATAAGTACTAATTGGAAGTTATGAAACAGGCCTGGGGATGTAAATTATAACTTAAGGAGTCTAGTCAATAATCTATAATAATAAAAGCTTAATATGCTAATTAGACCAGATAACCTTCCAGACAAAGCTGCGGTGGTGGGGGCTGAGTCCCTTGCATGAATTTCGTGCATCAGGCCTCTAGTATTGCAGTAACTAGTATGAGGTAAGGTGGGTACTGGAAATACTGAGGGAAGCACTTTGTAAAGTATATAATAGTTAACTACTGTACTGCATACCTGAAACCAATATAAAATAACATTGATGTAAATAGTCATTAAAATTTTTTTTTAAATGGGTCTATATGTGTTCTGTTTTATTCATGTAGCAATTCACTTAGCATATTCCATGTCAGCACATCATCTTTAATTGGCTATGCAGTGTTCTGGTGTATGTTTTTAACCAATTTTCTATTGTTGGACATTTTGGCTGTTTCAAATTTTGATATTTTATTTTATTTTTACTTTTATTTTTTTTAAATGTATTTTATTGATTTTTTTTTACAGAGAGGAAGGGAGAGAGATAGTCAGAAACATTGATGAGAGAGAAACATCTGTCAGCTGCCTCCTGCACACCCCCCACCGGGGATGCACCCGCAACCAACGTACATGCCCTTAACTGGAATCGAACCCGGGACCCTCAGTCCGCAGGTCAACACTCTATCCACTGAGCCAACCAGTTTGGGCTCAAATTTTGATATTTTAAATCAATAAAGAAATTAAAAAATTATTTTTAAATATATTTTAAACAACATTATGGTGAATTGCCTCAGACATAACTCTTTTTAAAAATATGTTGATTAATTTTTAGGGAGAGAGAGAAACATTGATGTGATATTCCATTTATTTATGCATTAATTGGTTGCTTCTTTTATGTGTCCTGACGGTGTATCGAACCTGCAACCTTGGCATACCAGGATGATGCTGTAACCAACTAAGCTACCTGGCCAGGGCCTCAGACATAACTTTGAACATCCTCATCAAATTACTGTCTTAGGACACATTTTCTAGAAATGGAATTAACCGGACAAAGGGTAGGCATGTTTCACATTTTCCTTAACACTTCTCTAAAAGCAGAGCCACTTCCTCATGGACACGCACTCATTCAGTCAGTATTTACTGAGTGCATCCCGAAGTTGAATACAGGGTCAGTGGCTAAGTGAAAAAAGCTGGTTTTCCCCAATCACCCCTGCACCCCTGCCCCAAACCTCAGTACTTAAGTTCTGGCTAAAAAAGAATTCAGAGTGAAGACTCAAATACAAGCAAAAGTTTATTTACAAAGTCACAGAGGTAGAAGAAGTGAGTCAGGGAAGAAATAAGCCAGCTAGTCTTCCCATTCTTGTAAAGAATTTTTATAAAACTATATCCATAGGGGATAACCTGAAAGAATATATATCAAATTGTGAATAGTTGTTATCTTGGGGTAGTAGGGTTATGAATGATATGTCTATTTTTTTCTTTGAATTACCTAACTTAAAAAAAAGGATCATGGATTATTTACATCACTTCAAAGAGCAGAAACAAAAATAAAACTAACCCCAAAAGGTGATGAGTCATTTTGTTGCCACTCTCTCCATTTGCACAACCCTCCTTTTCATAACATATCTTTCTGAGTTCCAGGGAACTGCCAAAAAGACGCCTCCTAACTCCTGATTTGTCCCTTAAATCCTCTCCATTTATCTCATCCAGCTTAGTCTCCCCTTACCGTCCCCCCCCCCCCCATACACACCTGCAACCTTATGTGAGATTTTCTAAAAAAATGTTTCTTCTCGAAAAGTGTGGTCATTTGTCTGTTTCCATCTGTTTGCTTTGTAGGTGGGAACTTCCTCCGTGGTTTATCCTGCCGCCATGTTTGCCCCCCAGGTATCTGCCAGGGGTGTACCAGTGGCAGAATTTAACATGGAAACCACTCAAGCCACTAACAAATTCAGGTACAGGGATTACCAGGGTGGGAAATGGGAGGCATTGAGCAGGTTTGGACAAGGTCATCTAAAGACATTTTATTGTTATGTTCTAATTAAAAAAAAAAAAAAGACACCGAATTTGTGTTTTATTTGGTCTGTCGTTGCTTTTTTAGAAGAACAAAATATAGTTAACTGTAGACTAAGGTAACTCTGTCTTTTTACAAGAAGTTTGCCATAATACTTTTATTTTTTCACGTTTTGAAAGCTTTCTTTGATTCCTTTGGCTTTGCTTTTGTTTGTCTTTTTAAGTAGATTTAGTGATGGCAGGCATTTGGATGTAGGTAAGCTCAACAAATGCTGAGCAGTAAGCCTTGGAGATACCAGCCAGAACTTCTTTCCACTGCTCTCATGGTGAGGCTGCGAGACACATGTCTCTGGTCTAATTGCCAAGAATATTTGTACTTGTGGCTTTATTAGGATACTGATTCTGTTTTCCCTGTTTGTGTGGAAAGAGTAGATAGATCATCATAGTATGCATTTTTAGCCCCATTCATGTTTTCACCTTTTTTGCTTTCTTGTTTCACCCCTGATTTTTCTGTCTTCACTTTTAATTTAGTTTATATCTTATTGTCAGTCTGCTTAATTCCTTTCTCAAATGAGATACAATAGAAATAACTAATAAACAATTCTAAAATACCACTGAAACTCTTGTTATTACTTCAACCAGTGGTTTTCAAACTCAGCTACATATTTTTAAAATACTTATGAGTTGGTACCACCCATGCCATTCTGATACAATATCTTCTCCAGATATTTTTAATCAGCTACAGTCTGCGTGTGTCCTCAATCCATAGTTCTTTATTTTTGTGTAAGTGGTAAGAACTAGAAAGACATCCTTTTTTTTTTTTTAAATCACCTTGTATGTAAAACTTATACTCTGAAAACTATAAAATGCTACCAAAAGAAGTAAATAAAACCTAAATATTGGGTCGGCAACTAAGTAATTGCGGATTTTAAAAAAATCAAAGACCATTTTTTTATGGAACTAAATAACTTTATTCTGTAATGCATTGCCCATTTTGATCAATGACCTTTTGCCATCTTTCAGGCAGCATCATAATCCCACGTTCAAAAAACTTCTGGTTTTTATTAGCAAAAAACTGAATCAGGTACGATTTGACATCATCATCATTATTGAAATTTTTACCATTCAAGGAGTTTTGTAAAGATCGAAACAAAAAGTAATCAGATGGTGCAAGGTCAGGACTATATGGTGGATGTGGCAAAACATCCCAACCAAGCTCCATTAATTTTTGCCGAGTGACCAAAGATGTGTGTGGCCTTGCATTGTCATGATGGAATACAACACCTTTTCGATTTGTCAATTCGGGCCGCTTTTCTTCAACTGCATTGTTTAATTTCGTTAGTTGTTCAATGTAGACATCAGAATTGATCGTTCGGTTGGGTGGTAAGAGTTCAAAGTAGACAATTCCTTTGTAATCCCACCAAACTGATAACAAAACCTTCTTTTGATGAATATCAGCTTTTGATGTTGTTTGAGTTGGTTCACCTGGCCTGCTCCACGATCTTTTCCGCTTGATATTGTTGTAAACAACCCATTTTTCATCGCCAGTTATCAGTCGTTTTAAAAATGGATCATTTTCATTACGTTTCCTTAGCAAATCGCAGCTGCTAATGCGTTGCGTTAACTGTGATTCTTTCAGTTCGTGAGGAACCCATGTATCGAGTTTTTGAACATAGCCAAGTTGTTTTAAGTGATTTTCAATGCATGTATGTGATACATGAAGCTTCTCTGCAATCTCACGTGTTGTACTGTGACAGTCCGAATTGATTATTGCTTTGATTAGGGCGTCATCAACTTCAACTGGACGACCAGAGCGTTTTTCATCTTTGAGTGAAAAATCACCAGAACGAAATTTGGCAAACCAATTTTGACACTGCCGTTCTTTTAAGGCTTCGTCACCATAAACAGCACATAACTTTTTATGAGCTTGCGATGCGTTTTTCCCTTTGCGGAAATAAAAAAGCAAAATATGACGAAAATGTTCCTTTTGATTTTCCATTTTTCAATGAACGCCAAACGAAAACTACAAAACAGATCAAAAACCTTTTTTTACTGATTAACAGCTGAATAGCCAACTATCAAATAACAAAATGTGTTTTACATTTGTACTACGTCTGCAAACCTAAAAATTCAACTGAAGCCATATATGTGTGAAACCCGCAATTACTTAGCTGCCGACCCAATATATAGAAGGACATCCATGTATATGGATTGGGCAACTAATATTATAAATGTGGCAATACTCCCCAAATTGATTTGGAGATTCACCCATTCTCTATCAAAATTGCCTCTGGCTTCTTTGCTGAACTGATAAGGTGATCCTAAAATTTATATGAAAATGTAAGGGACCCAAAAAGCCAGAACAACGAGAAGAAAGAACTTGTATAACTTATTCTTCCCAATTACAAAACTTGCTACAAAGTTACAGTTTTCAACAGATCAGTGGAATAGAATTGATAGTCCCGAAAAAAACCCCTCACATTTATGGCCAATTGACTTTTGAAAAAGTATGAAGACAAAGCAGTGATGGAAAAAATAGTCTTTTTAACAAATGGTGCTGGAGAAGCTGGATAGCTACATGGAAAAGATTGGAATTGGACCCCTTCACAGCATATACAAAAAATAACTGACATGGATCAGAGGCCTAAATATAAGGGCTACAAATATATAAAATTCTTAAACGAAAATGCAGGAGTAAATCTTTGTAACCTTTCATTTGTCAAAGCCTTTTATATGACATAAAAATCACAGATAACATAAGAAAAAATGGATAAATTATCACTTCTAGGCCTTTTGGCTAAGATCAAGTGTGGAAAATGGATACATTGGACTTTATTAAAATTAAAATCTTCTTCAATGGACACCATCAATTAAGAGAAAAAGAACCTATGGAATGGGAGAAAATATTTGCAAGTATAATATGTGATAAGGAATGAGTATCCAGAATATATAAAGAATTCTCACTACCCAATAAAAAAGAAATACAATTAAAAAATGGGTCAAATATTCAAATAGTTTTCCAAATATATACAATACATAAGGTCAATAAACCCATTGAAAACATGCTGAACATCATTAATCATTAGGGAAATTAAATTAAACCCACAAGATATCACTTACCAAACTCTAGCATGATTCTGCAGTAGTCCCTTCTTATCCATAGGGGATATATTCCAAGACCCTCCAGTGGATGCCTGAAATCGCAGATAGCACTGAACCTTATATGTACTGTGTTTTCCTATGCATACATAGCTATGATAAAGTTTAATTTATAAATTAGGCACAATAAGAGATTAACAGCAATAACTAATAAAATAATTACAATAATCCTAATATATAAAAACCAGGGGCCATCATGACCAAAACAACCAGATGGACAACTGAACAGCAGGCTGTGTGGGGCGACAAGGCCGGCAGGGGGGTTAGTGAGAGACAACCAAATGACTGAACAGCAGGCAGCGTGGGGTGACCAGGTCAGTGGGAGGGGGGCAGGGGGGAGGAGGGCAGCTGGTGGCAACCAGGCTTGGGGAGGGGAGGGGACAGTTGGGGCAAGCAAGCCAGCAGGGGCACAGTTGGGGGCAACTAGGCCGGCAGGGGGACAGTGAAAGGAGAACAAGCTGGCAGGGGGAGCAGTTAGGGAGAACAGAGGGGGGCAGTTGAGGGTGACCAGGCCAGCAGGGTGAGCAGTAAGGGTCAACCAGGATGGTAGAGGGGCAGTTAGGGGTGACCATGCCAGCAGGGGGGGCGGGGGTTAGTTGTAGGTAATCAGGCCAGCACTTTTGGGGCGATCAGGCTGGTAGGCATAGGTGGTCAGGGATGATCAGGGGGGCAGTTAGGGGCGATTAGGCAGGCAGGCAGGTGAGCAGTTAGGAGCCAGCAGTCCCAGATTATGAGAGGGATGTCCGACTGCTGGTTTAGGAACGATCCCCAGGATTGGGCCTAAATCAGTTGGACATCCCCCGAGGGATCCCGGATTGGAGAGGGTGCATTCTAGGCTGAGGGGACCCCACCACCCATGCATGAATTTCATAAACTGGGTCTCTAGTATCCTAATTAATAAGAAGGGAATATGCTAATTGACCACCACACCATTGCAAAGATGGCAGCGCCCACAGCCAATAAGGAGCAAATATGGTAATTGTTGCCTCACCTTAAAAAATGGCAGAGTCCACAGCCAATAAGGGGGAAATTTGCTAATTGACTGCCCCCCAAAAAAGATTGCAGCACCCACAGCCAATAAGGAGAGGATATGCTAATTGACTGCTATGCCCTCAAAGATGGCGGCGCCATAGCCACAAGATGGTGGTGCCCAGTCTCCTCATCCCTGTCGGAGCAGCAGGTATGCGGCCAAGATAAAGGCAGCTGTGTTCATGCCTCCAGAGTTCCCCAGTTCCCTCAGCCCCCCAGCTGCCCAGGTTCAGCCCGAGGTGCACACAAGCCTCGGATGGTGGTTACCCAGCCACCCAGGGCCAGCCCAAGACTCAGGTAACCAGGACCGGCTGAGGCTTGTGCCACCGGCAGTGGCAGCAGCAGAGGTGTGTTAATTATCACCTTCCCCTGATTGCCAGGTTGCCTCTGCCCCTGAGGGTTCTTGGACTGTGAGAGGGGGAAGGCCAGGCTGGGGACTCCCCCTCTAGTACATGAATTTTCATGCACTGGGCCTCTAGTATTGTAATAAAAGTGATGTGAGTAAAAAAGTATACAGTTACAGAAGGGAGTTGTTGGGATTCTTTGCAGCTTGTCCTGGGAAAATATGTTTCCTACTCATCTACAGCTTTATCTGTGTCTGTTATTCCCATCGAAGGATGGCAGGGCTGATTTTCACTGGCCAAGCTCAGTATTACCTTTTCAATGTCAATTGTAATTCTTTAGTTTTTGTTTTTTCCTGATGGTTGTACATGGGAGAACTGGGCTACATACACCCCGGCATGAAAGGAATTTTATATGGCATGGCCACTCAGATTTTGGACCTTCTTGCAAGTTGCATGCTAAAATGCCATAGTGCCTGTTAAATGACAATTCTGTCAGACCCTCTTTCCATTTTATTGAAAGCTAGGATGAAAAGGCCATATTTGAATAAGGATGTGATATCCAGTCTTCAGAAAGCATTTTTTTTCTTTATCCTACACCAATATTTCAAATGTCTCTTTAGTTTGCACCCCGTAGGTTTTCACACTCTGGGCTAGGACACCATCTAAGATTTGGGGTGAGTGAGGGGTGCAGCCTGCCTTTGTGAAGTGGGGAAGGGTGTAGTGAAAAGGGGCACTTGACAGTCACTTTCTTAGGAAGGAGACCATGTGGGATTGAGGATATGGAAATTCCCTGAAAGCTCTTCGTACCTTGGAGGCCATACTTCTTGGAGTCCTATGACCACTATGCTGGGGAGGAGCTTTCTAGCGGCCAGTGTTCACGCTGAGCGTGGCAGGAGTGGAAATGCCACTCAGTCAGGGATGCCCCTTAGTGGCATTTTGTGACATGAACAGTATTTAAGGGCTAAGGCATTGATGATTTGTGTTGCATCCGAATTGGTAATATGATAGATTACTACATTGAGCAAATGCTTTTTTCATTTTTAATTGTGCTCAGTTGGTTTTCTTAATTAAATACTACAAAACCCTGCTATTTTTCTGCCCTAAGTGTTTTCTCTTGAAGGAAGCAGAAATCATTGGTTTTTCTTCCTCCTCTTTGCTCTTTTTTTTTCTGACTACAAGTCAGAGCTAGTTGTGAAATGGTTGGTTTGAGGGGCCTGTTGATGCAGCTAAAATCTTGTGATCTGAATGGTGCATGAACTTATTTTTTCTCTTGTCCTTAGTACATATGAATGCTATTTTAATGTAGTATGTACATATCATAAAACGTAAAACTTTCATTATGGCCCTGTAGCTCAGTTGGTTAGATAGTTATCCCAATTCACCAAGGTTTCCGGTTCAATCTCCAGTCAGGGCACATACAAGAAGCAACCAATGAATGCATGAATAACTGGAACAACAAATATCTCTCTCTCTCCCTCTCTCTCTCTCTCTCTCTCTCTCTCTCTCTCTCAAATCAACTAAAAACAACATTTTATGAGTTTGACAATTTAATCATGAAATACATTTTACAATCATATCTCCCTCTGCTCTTTAAAATAAAATTATTTTTATAGCACCTAAATACTAGGTATTTAATTTCTTAAATTTTCTTGATCACAAGGACCAACTCATGGTGAAATGTCTGTATGTTGAGTTGTCAGAGACTAGATGAAAGAAGTGGGCCCAAAAGCTCATAATGCCACATTTGTGAGAATTTGGATTTTACTTTGGGTAAAATTAAGAAATGTGTGACTTGCTGAAGGAGTATGTTGGTTTAGCTCCTAACTGCTGTATTTGTCCTTCTGTTTCAGGTTTCATTTCCAGGGGCTCTGTGGGAGGATCCTTCCTGAAGCCCTGGCTCCTCATGCAGATGAGAAGGTTTCCTAATTGCCCTGGGGAAGGGAGAGATTGTAGTACATCTGAGTACCAGGCCACAAACAGATAACGCACAGTCTTGTGGATGGGGAGCTGAATATTGGAAGATCTAAAAATATTCTCTGATTTCCTGGCTGGGATCCAAACTGTTGATAAGTGGTAGGGGCCTTAGAGGTAACAGTAGCAAATATAATTACAAGAAGTCAGAGAACTGTAAAGTTAATGCATGTTATTTGGTTTGAACTTAAACATAACATACCTCTGATCCTCTGATGTGTTTGGTTGGTTATTGAGGGGGCGGGGGGGGGAGGGGGGAAATTCTAATTAGATTGTCTTAAAAATGTAATTATCCCAATCATATTTTTGCTATTTGGCAAAGAGAGAAGTAGATAGGTAAAACATTGCTATTTCTGATTTTTATACAAATTTTGGTGGAAAATAAAATCACTCTTTATAGGAGGTAATATATGGTATACAGATGTGACCCTGAGAGATATACTTGTTGAGGATTTTTTCTTTTCCGTGTTTACCTGGTTTGGCTGCTTTACCTCAAAGAATGTGGGATCTCCTAGAACAGGAACTCAAGAAGGAAAAGTAGCAACAAGGTAGAAAATCAGGATGAGGCCCACACCCCAAAATGACACAAATATATAGATTCCAAAAGGTATTCACTACTGACTAAAATGTAGTACTAACCTTTTTAAAAAATATATGTGTTTTTTTTTTTTATTATTATCTTATTGATTTCAGATAGAAGAAGGGAGAGGGAGAGAGATAGAAATATCATTTGGCTGCCTCTGCATGTCCCCTACTGGGGGACATGTGCCCTGACCAGAATGGAACCTGCGACCTTCTGGTGTATGAGATGACGCTCAACCAACTGAGCCACACCAGCTGGGCAGTACTCGCTTTCTCAGCAGCCAAGGAGGAAAGGGAGAGGTGATGGTTGACTATTTCTTGATATTATAAACACAGAAGCCAAGCTTTCCCAGACACTGAATTCTGAAGGGAGTGTTTTCAATAGGACTTTACCTCAGAGTAAAGTAGCAAGAACATAGCTCTCCTCCTCAGGCCCCACACTAATATAGTACCCAGAGCCTTTGGAATGCCCGCTTGTTCTCAGCAAGCATCAGAGGCCTGACTGGGAGCAGTGGCCTTTAGTAAACAGTGTAGGAAGGTCATACATAACAATGGCCCTTGGATCAGCTGGTCCCTTGGGTGATTACACAGTCTCATCACCTCAGCCCCTTACAAGAATTGATTTAATGTTACATCCTTGACTTTTGTGGAAATAGATAACAAGACATGATCACACAAAACTTTGTACTGCATTTGCATGGCATCCTATCTAATAAAAGAGTAATATGCAAATTGATCATATTTCCACTACACCCTCCAGCCATGCCCACCAGCCAATCAGGAGCAAATATGCAAATAAACCCAACCAAGATGGCTGTGGCCATGAAGAGCAGGAGTGAGGCTTGGGTTTCCCCAGCAATGGAGGAAGCCAAACTTTCTGCCTGCCCTTGCCAACCTAGGCCTCCACTCAATGCTACGAAGTTTTAATGTTAGAAGATAAATAAATCCCAACAAAAATGGTGGCAGCCACAGAGCTAGAGAGAGCAGGAGGCTAGGATTGCCCCAAGGAAGCAGAGCTTCTGCAACCTTGGCCAGCCTAGGCCTCCACTCCAGGCTACAAAGTTTCAATTATAGAAGATAAATAAATCCCAACAGAAATGGCTGCTGTCATGGAGTGAGTAGAAGGCTTGGCTCCACTCCAGGTCACAAAGTTTCAATTGTAGTAGATAAATAAATCTCAAATACCAGGGCCTCTGCTTGGGTTGCCGGGGGGCATGGCCAACCTGCAAACCACCACAGGCCCCTCGCCCAGGCCGCCCCACACCCCAAGGAAACCCCCACCCTGATCCAGGTCACCCTTCAGGGCAAACCAACTGGCCCCCACCCATTCACCAGGCCTCTATCCTAGCTAATAAAAGAGTAACATGCAGATTGACGATCACTCCAACACACAAGATGGCTGCGCCCATGTGGACACAAGATGGCCACCATAAGATGGCAGCAGGGGAGGTCAGTTGGGAGGGACCAAGCCTGCAAGAGAGGGCAGTTGGGGGTGATCAAGCCTGCAGGGGAGGGCAGTTAGGGGTGACCAGGCTGGCAGATTAGGGAAGTTGGGAGTGACCGACCTGCATGGAAGGGCAGCTGGGGGCAAATAGGGTGACAGGGGAACATTTAGGCATCAATCAGGCTGCCAGGGGAGTGGTTAGGAGGTAATCAGGCTGGCAGGCAGGTGAGCAGGCAAGCAATCCCGACCTCTCACAATCCTAGATTGTGAGAGGTCGGGATTGGGCCTAAATGGGCAGTCATATATCCCTCGAGGGGTCCCATATTGGAGAGGGTGCAGGCTGGGCTGAGGGACACCCCTCTCTTCCATGAACAAATTTTGTACACTGGGCCTCTAGCTTATATATATAAAACCCTAATATGCAAATAGACCAATCAGTGGAACAACAGAACTGGTCACTATGACGTGCACTGACCACCAGGGGGCGCGTGCAGAACATGCTGGGTCATTGGCCGGGGCAGGATGGTGGATCAGGTGAATGGGGGCTCCAGACCAAGGCAGGGCACGGTCGCTGTCATCGGGTGAGCCTCTGGTGGTTACGGAAAATTCTTTGCTCCTGTGTGCCATGGTACCACTTTGGTACTCACATCTGCTGCCAGAGCTGTCACTATCAGCCCATCCCCACTCGGCTTGGCACCATCAGCAGGTGTGAGCAGCGGCTGCTGGCTCTGATCGCTCCTCAGGGCTTCTCCACCTTCCCTTGCTACTGAGGGGTGGTCAGGGCAGCAGCTGCCACTCCCATTATCGGCGCTGGCCCCGCTTGCACCCGCTGCTGGCGTCAGCCCCAATCGCTCCAGGACATGAGCACATGGGAGCGGTTGCGGCAGGAGCGGGGCTGCAGGCAGAGGGAGATTGGGGTCTGCAGTGGGAGGGGCCAGGCAGGGGTGCAGAGGATGGGCAGAGACTTGCTACTGTGCTCACTGCAGCCTCGCAGCTCACACACAGTTCAAGGTACACGAATTCATGCACTGGGCCCTTAGTACCTTTTAATAAATCCCAAAGGCTCTTAGCATAAGAGGAATGTTCATAACCTACAAGGTATCTGAAGGGTCAGCCTTTAGGGTCCACTTCACACTTGACACAAGTGGCTCAAGGCATGTATACTGAAGGGACTGTAATATTTATAATGTAGTTTTTGCACATAAAATACAATTGTTCTCTTTTAATAGGTTTGTTGTTGGGTTTTTCTGTTACTTTAAACATTTTCCGAGTGTTAGCAATGATGGAAGTCAGTATGCTGTCTCAGAGTCTGATTATTTTTAATTTCTGTCTACCCAAGGCCCAGATATTTCAGTACTGCTCTTTGCAACTTCTCTCAAATTGGGTTTTGGTACCAGCATCTTTGTGTATGTGTTTTATCATTTCTGTTCATGTTTTGGTTTTATTAGAGAAAATGAAAGAAGAATTGAAAATAAAGATGTAAGGTAGAAATTATTCAATTTAGTATTATTGAATGTCTACCACATGATAGGCATTAGAAATATAATTAGTAAGATGTGGGCCTTGCCCTCAAGGACTTGACAGAATGTTGGGACAACTGTCATGTGCACTATTATTCAATGTAGAAACTGCAGTAATAGAATTTTGTTCAAGATTCAGAGGAAAATGTAGTTAAAGATGGGCGGAGTGGGATTGGTAGATGTTAAGGTCTTTGACTTTTTTAAAAAAATATATATTTTATTGATTTTTAACAGAGATGAAGGGAGAGAGATAGAGAGCTATTGATAGAAACGTCGATGAGAGAGAAACATAGGCCAGCTGCCTCTTGCACACCCCCTACCGGGGATGTGCCCGCAACCAATGTACATGCCCTTGACCTGAATCGAACCTGGGACCCTTCAGTCCGCAGACCGACGCTCTACCGCTGAGCCAAACCGGCTTCGGCAAGGTCTTTGACTTTTAAAGGAAGTCAGACCTGGCCTGTGTTTCAGGTATAAATCCCCTGTTTCCCCGAAAATAAGACAGTGTCTTATATTAATTTTTGCTCCCAAAGATTCACTAGATCTTATTTTCAGGGGATGTCTTACTTTTCCATGCACTAGGTCTTATTTTTGGAGGATGTCTTATTTTCGGGGAAACACAGTAGTTCCACGTGGGGGAGTGTGTATCATAAAGGGGATAGCATGTACAAATGGATGGCAAGTGTGAAACGTTGGTTTGATCAGAGAATGATAGCTGACTCACTTGGTATTGTATAATGGGTGGGAGAAGATAAACACAGGTCAGAAGGCCATGTATATTCCAAAAAAATGGAATATATTAGGAGGACAAAGAAATAGTATTAGGGTTGCATTCACTACGTGCAGGGTGGCATTCTTTCATGGATCCAGGATTTGGGATGGGCTGGCCATTGTTCAAGGTCTTGGGGTTGCACCAGGGAGCCAGGTGGGCTCCCTGTTCGCTCAGAGCTTCCATGTAAATGGGGGAGAGGGTGAGGGGCAGAGCCCGGTAATAAACTGGGAAGTTGTCAGTGATGAAGCAGAACAGAGGCACGGACAGACTGGTGGAGGAGCTGGTGGAGCAGCCTGATAAACTGCGGCCACAGTGGCCTAGCACACATTTGGTGCCGGGGACTGATTTAATCCGGTGTCTGACACCTTCTGGGTGACAGACAGCAGGTCCTGCCGCTATAGTACATTTCTCCCCTTTGAAAGCCACTTCTTCGGCAAGTGCGGAGGGAAGGGAGTCAGATCCACACACGCTGGTGAACTGGATGGACCAAAAGGATCCTGGTGCTAAAAGAGCGGTGATGGGGCCACTGGGGCTGCGGTCACCCAGCTCCTGGGCACCGGACGGCGTGACCCTCGCCAGCCCGCCTGGAGGAGGCGGGGACCCAGCCAAACCTGCTCTCAGCTCCCCAGCCGGGAGAGCAGCACGGCGTCCGCCCGGCCGGAAACCCCCGCGCCCACCGGCTCCCGCAGGGCCTGGGCAGCAGCCAGGAGGGAACCCCGCAGCCTCGAGCGCTCCGCGTCGGGGCGGAGCGGAAGGAAACGCCCCCCGCTTTCCTTAGGCCACGCCCTTCCCCGCCCTGCGCATGCGCCTCCACTCGCTCTGGGGCTTCAGTACGTGCAGGGAGCGACTAAACCTGTGTCGCTTGTTCTTGGCGTCACGCTGGGCTTGCGGGCTGCTACTTCCGGGTCAGAGGTCGTTCGGTCCGGCGCGACTCAGACCATGGTGCAGCTCCGACCGCGCGCGTCCCGCGCTCCCGCGTCGGCGTCGGCGATGGTGGACGAGGGCCAGCCCGCCTCGGAGGAGGCAGAGCACGGCCTGCTGCTCGGGCAGCCCAGCAGCGGCGCGGCCGCCGAGCCCTTGGAGGAGGACGGGGACGGGGATGACGACCTGGACGACGAGGCCCCGGAGGAGCTGACTTTCGCCAGCGCCCAGGCGGAGGCGAGGGCAGAGGAGCGGCGAGTTCGGGAGACGGCGCGCAGGTGGGAGCGCCCGGCGGGGCCCGAGAGCCGTCCCTCCCGCCCGCTGTCTCTCCTCGCACTGACTTGTCTCCCTTTCTCTCAGGGATAAAACACTCCTGAAGGAGAAGAGGAAGCGACGCGAGGAGCTGTTCATTGAACAAAAGGTTCGAGTTGCGGGGAGGCACCTCTTTAAAAAAAAAACAAAAAAACCGGCGTTGGGTAGAATTTCCGTGTTTGTTGCAAAGCTGGTAGTCTGTGGAGGTGGAGGAAAAGTCCTCATGTTTCTTCAGACATCGGGGGAAGCAAAGATGGTCGTACTCTTGGCTGCCCACCTCTTAAAAATGGGAGTGGGGAGAGCTGTGAGTTTGAGATCATGCGGTTAAAACCCAGCGCTGACACTCGGCTCGCCGTGACATCTGTCACTTCCCTCCGGGCTGCTGCCGGACTCAAATGAGGCGCTTTGGACTCAGGGCTGTACGCTCTGCTGTCGGGTGTCTGGCAGATTAGCCACAGGGAACTGACTCCAGGAGGACAGGACTTACCTGCTTTCAGGGTAGACAGTGATTTGAAGGGTGGGCACCCTTTCCAGCCCTCACCAGATCTTCCAAAGAATGTCGGATGGGTTCTGAGCTTTGTGGCCGGCGTTCTCCCCCAGTTGGAGAGAGTGGAGGCAGTGGTCAGCCTAAAGCCGTTCTTTGCCGCGGTCAGGATATAAGGCAGTCCCTAAGCCTGTCACTGCAGAAGCAACCCAGGTATATTGTCATGTACCTCACTCTATTCTTTTAAAATGTCTTTATCTAAGAAAAGGAAACTCCTTCCAGACACTGTTCTACAGAAGTTGACTACAGCTTCACAGACAAAGTAAGTAATGGATCTTGTTATATTACTTGCTTACATACACCCAACTCTGAAATACATATGGAGCATTTATTTGAACCCACCAAATTAAAGAAATAAAGCCTAAATTAGACAGTAAAGCTTAAATTTACACAGATTTTTTTTAATTTGGTGGGAAAGATGAAAGTATTTTACCTCTTTTCAATATTCCACCATTTCTTTTTTGTTCATTTCCACTGCCAATTTGAGCTTCTGAGTTCCTAATCCTAGAGTATTTATTAAACAATTGTTGTGCTGGGCAGGATGGATGGTTAATAAACAAAGCGCCTTGAAGTTTATCTTTAGTGGAGTAGCAGACATTTTCCTGCAGGCTCCTCCTAAAACTAAACTTGTCCCATACTTTTCTTACCTGCCACCAACCTGTCCTTCCTCCTTGGTCTCCATTTCATTTAGCAGTTTTGCCATCCACCAAGTGTTTTAAGCAAATAGTCATCCTCTTCCTCATCTATACCATGAAATCAATCAAACCTTACTCAGTTTTAACTTTTAAATATTTTTCTCTCCTCTCCCTTAATGTTTAGACCCATATCTTTGATTTGGTTTTCAAATGTCCTGTAGAACTGTTCTTGATTTATTCAGATAGTGAATACATTAAACAAAAACAAATGTATTTGGTGGCAGATTCCCCTTTTATCCTTTAAAACCAAACTCCAGTGTCACCTCCAATTCTCTCCACCATCCCCATTACTTCCTCCTTGTAGCTTTTGTAGTGGGTATGGTTCAGGCATTTCATACTGTGTTTTGTCATTTTTCAGACCAGATTCCTTGAGCCTAGTCCATCTCCCTGCTTGTCTCTTATGCTTGAACTGTTGAATTGATTCATTGTGACTTGTATAAATAAAGAGGCAGGTCTACCACTTTCCACTTTGTATTTCACCTTTCACTTTACCTCCAATCTGCTTCTTTGAAGCCTGTTGATATGCTTTCAAATTTTAAATTGAGAAGATACTCCCATCCAATATATACTACCCTGTTTCCCCGAAAATAAGACAGTGTCTTATATTAATTTTTTTCCCCAAAGTTGCTCTAGGTCTTATTTTCAGGGGATGTCTTATCTTTCCATGCCCAAGGCCTTATTTTCGGGGAAACACGGGTAGTTTGTTGATTGGGAGTTTTTGACCATGAATTTAAGGGGGTGACTTCCTTTCCAAAACTGATTAAAGATCCTGAGTCAAAACTGAGAGTGGTGGTAATTAAAAAGGGTATCTTATTTGTAAAATCAAATTTAACTGTGTAATGAGTTGAGTAATTTTTGCTGTCTGCCATTCCAATCAGTGTTTCTGTGTTCTCCCTTAGCATAAAGAAATCGCCAGGAAAATTAAAAGAAGGTATGAACTATTCTAATTTAAATAACTTCTCATGTAAGTGTCAAGAACATTTGTAGTCCAATGTTACTGGGAATAGGAATGCCTGGCCAAGTTTAGTTTGGGCCTGTTGCCTTATTTCTTACAAATTGATGTGAGTAGATAATTAACAATGAACTCCAGGAAATGTTCTTGATTTATTTTTATGCAAGTGCTAACTAGAAATAAAACTCAGTTTTTTATGTTTTAGATAAATCGCAGAAGAAAAATGAAGAATGCGAAAAAGGAAATGAGTCCAAGAAAGTTAAAGAAAAAATACAATCTATTGGGTAAGAAGAGTTTTTTTTCATGTAGGATATAAAGGTAACTTTTTGAGAAAACTGTTGGCTTATGTGGGAAATACTTTAATTAGTAGCAGTTTCAGATTGAATCCTCTGGGAAAACCAACTGTAATACTTAAATAAAAACAAAATATTTGCTCTTACTAAAGTGTAAATAAAAACAAAATATTTGCTTATTAAAAATGTAGGTATTAGCCTATTTCTTATAAAATAGCCCTGGAATTTATTTTTTATTATACTGTGCATTTTGTTTTCACTTTTTGAGACAATTAAGAAAAATACTTTAAGCATTTTATCAACCTCATTAATTTTGACTTTTTGTTTTGACTACCAGCCAGAATAAAAGTTACTTGGCGCGAAGGCTGAAAGATCAAGATCTGAGAGATTCAAGGCAACAAGCAGCCAAAGCCTTCATACAAAATTCTTTGTATGGTCCAGGAACCAACAGAACTACTGGTAATTTCCTTACGGGCTGTTTTTCTCACTTTATATTGCAAGTAAACAAAGAAATGATAAATAATTCTCTTTTCTAGTAAATAAGTTCCTGTCTCTTAACAATAAGAGGTTACCAGTGAAAAAGGCCGCAGCCCAGTTTTTGAATAATGGTTGGGGTAAGGTCCAGCTTTATTTTCTTTGTTATGATAGTTTTATATATTGAATAATATTCTTTTTAAGGAAATAGTAAATATTCAAGTATGAATTATTTTTTTTCTTATAATGGCTTCTATAATTAGTACTTTTAAATTGCTTCTGGAAAACAGGTCAGTACAGTAGGAATGTATATCTGATATAAAATCTAATAGACCTAATTTTAGTATTTATATTCATATAGATCTATATTATAGAGGATCTTGAAAAATTTTAGTTCTTTCTTGGGAATTTTATGTTTATAGTATTCTTACTGCACAAACTTTCTATTCTAGGAACCCAGAAAAAACAAAATGCCAAGAGGTTTAAAAGACGGTGGATGGTCAGAAAGATGAAAACTTCTAAGAAGTAAATCAAAGCTAAATGAAGAATGAGAACTTTGTATGTATGGAACTACAGTTTAGTTTAAAAGATTAATTTAAAATTAATAAATGTAATAAAAATCTAATAAATCATTTTGAAGGATTTACAAAAGTCACAAATCTATTTGGGGAAATACCCCATCACATTTCATCTTCTGGAATAGTCTTTGAGGGTCCCGGAAGAAATAGCAATTTAAAAGAATTGTCTTGCCGAAACTGGTTTGGCTCAGTGGATAGAGCGTTGGTCTGTGGACTGAAAGGTCCAGGGTTTGATTTCTGTTAAGGGTATGTACCTTGGTTGCGGGCACATCCCCAGTAGGGGGCGTGCAAGCAGCAGCTGATTGATGACTCTCTCATCGATGTTCCTAACTATCTCTCTCCCTTCCTCTCTGTAAAAAAATCAATAAAATATATTTTAAAAAATAAAAGGAATTGTCTTCCTTTTTATAAACATTTATCCATTTAATTATTATAAATACAAATGATGCTGCTAATGGTACCTCTTCTGCCCTTTCCCAGTTCACAGTGTGAGTGCATTGTGGTAGGAATGGCAGGGAGGAGAAATGGATATCCAGGAAGTCTTTCTAACTGCAGCTCTCAGATGGCTTAGAATCTCAGATGTTTTGGTGCTACTGATGAGAATTTGATTCACAAAATATAGAATGAGAAAGAGAAGTAGCTATGAAAATACAATACTTAAGTATAGATAAATACCTACTTTTTTTTTTTAATATATTTTATTGATTTTTCACAGAGAGGAAGAGAGAGATAGAGAGTTAGAAACATCGATGAGAGAGAATCATCGATCAGCTGCCTCTTGCACATTCCCTACTGGGGATGTGCCCGCAACCAAGGTACATGCCCTTGCCCGGAATCGAACCCAGGACCTTTCAGTCCGCAGGCTGACGCTCTATCCACTGAGCCAAACCGGTCCCAGCCCTACTTTTCTTAAAGATCCAAACCTCAGTGTACAAAATAGTCAACCGATGTGTATGGTCATCTTCTTGAACAGCTGTTTAAATTTTATTTTTAACTGGTTTGGGAGTTTGCTTTACTGTCAAGTAACGTGTCTTTATTGTGATTATGAAAATAAGGCATTAATTTTCCCCTTTATTTCTGTGTCACCCACATTATATCAGGTTTCACCCTAATACAGGGAGGCTAGTAAACTGAACAGTTTTAGGTTATAGAATTTAGACTTATAGTAAAAATTCTTCCTTAAGCTCTAATTTTATACTAATCATAAGAAATATATAAGTACCTAATATATAAACTCAGTTGACACTAATATCTGTAGAAGTAAATTTTTAATGGCTGGTTAATTATATCACTACATTTTTATTGCAATATAGTACTCATTTAAGCACTTAAAAATGGAAGGTGTACAAAGATTAAATTAAGACACAGTAAATTGACTAAATATTTGGTTTTTATATAAATAAAGGTCATAACCACACCGTTGACATATAATACTGTTATAATACAAGTTAAACTTGTGAGTCTACAACAGAATTCGTTGGTAGTTAAACAGGAAACAAAGTTGAAAAGACCATGTTAAAACAAAACTACTGGGACTAACAGGTCGGGATTGTAAGTAGCAACAAACATATTCACTCAGCTCCTGAGTATTTCAAGTTTTACAGTACACATTAAAAATGATTTCTTCCATCAACACTATAAATTCAAACTGTCAGATGTTTATGCATTTTGCAAGTTACACTGATTGAATGCTTATATGGGAGTGGGGGTCGGAACATCTCCCAATTTGAAATTTACATCACCCACATGCTAACACAACACAACTTGTTCCATTTCCTTCCCCCCCTCGCCCCCCAACAAAGAAGGCAGGATTTTTTGGTTTCTTTTAGGTAATTGTTTTAAAGGATTTGTGATGATAAATTTGAACGTCTGAGATTCAGTAATATTTAACTCTTAGACAACTAAGAGATTAAAGATGGAAAATAATTTCTCCTAACACTAAGTTAGAAAATCATTTGCATCATGCTGTAAACTAGGAAGCAATGTAAAGCGACAAAAACCTGTCCCCAGTACATAATTAAAAAAATCTAAATTTCAAATCAGCAGACCTGGTCTACTTCCATGTGAACTCCTTGAATGCATAGCTAATGTAGGTAGTCTTCCACTGTGGCAAATGCACAGGATCCAATTCCTGACCGAGCCATCAGTCCCAAACATTGTGTGGCCTGTCCCATTGCTAGGGCGAGTGGAGGTTGCTTTGGCAGATTGTGGGTTTCTGAGGAAAAATGATTAAAAATGAAAATAGCAATTAGCAAGACATTTTTAAAAAACTCATCTTTTAAGGAAAATATTGCACATTATTTACAAAATTATCAATGCATATATAACTCTTAACTATCAAAGGTAGTTTCTAAGCAAACAATACCTTAAAAATACTACTCTGACGAGGTCATATGGTACTAGGTATTAAACTATAAGGGAAATCCTTGCAGAATTAGACTTTTAAAGCCTTAATTACTGAATATTTTGCTTCCATATTAACTACAATGGGAAAGATATTTTTGGCTGCGATTTTAATGGGGGAATAAGGAATATTTAGTATTTCTCTTCTAAGTTAGAAAAAGGCACCAGGGTTTCAGTAAATTTCACTGATGGATTATTCTTCTGGGGATAGAACACAACTGATTCTGCCTAACTGTTCCCAGAGCATATTAGTAAATGATATTTGGGTTGGTAAGGAGCAAGGGGTGAGGGTCACCATGGGAGACGATAGAGCAAAATTACTTATAATTTTAGAGGAGTAATTTACAATTCATAGTTGAAATATTTTAACTATCAATAAAATATTCAGAGTCCTATATAACAGAAATTTGTCAGAATTTATAGTACAAATAATATTTGTTCTATGCTAGAAATGAAAAAAAGTGAACGAATGATGAAAGTGGCCAAACTTATAGAAGCTGGTACTTTTTCCTTGTGAGTAGATGAATTTTAAGTTTATATAGATTCCCAATTAACGATCTGTTAACAAAGAGCAAAAACAGTGATAAATGACTGCTAAGGCTCCCTATGATTTAATTTAAAGGTTGTAATTTCAGAGAAAGAAAAGTTCTAGAAGGAGTGAAACAAAAATAATGAAGCAAGTTCAGGATTTAAAGTACAAGAGGAAAGAAGATTAAGAAAATAAGAATAAGACTGCAAAGTAAGATACACAGATTGGTGAGAAGGTATAGTTTGAAAAGTGGTCTTTGGATTAAGATTACTAAAATACTGGCTATCCTGTGGCAAGAGGCTATTTAGCTAAATTTTGATAGTGATAAACTTTTTTTTTTTTTTTTGCCAACTCTACACAGGGTTGACTTTGTAATTTTAAATAATTCTGCCTTAATTTGAATTCCTTTAAAAAATATCTCCCTGAAGGTTTTCAGGGAAATAACCTCATTGAAAGGTAAATATCTAGAAGTACTTTATTACAATTTTATTTGGCCAAGTGAGGCACCTGGTTATAAGCATTTAAAAATTTTTTTTAGTCCGGCCACCAGTATGGCTCATAGCTGGTCATTTACCTATGAACCAGGAAGTCATGGTTTGATTCCTGGTCAGGGCACATGCCCAGATTGCAGTCCCCAGTCAGGGATGTGCAGGAGGCAGCCAATAGATGATTCTCTCTCATCATTAATATTGATGTTTCTATCTCTGTCTCCCTCTCCCCTTTCTCTTAAGTCAACAGAAACATTTTAAAAAATTTATTTTTTTGTTTGTTGCCGAAATCGGTTTGGCTCAATGGATAGAGCATTGGCCTGTGGACTGAGAGGTCCCAGGTTTGATTCCAGTCAGGGTCATGTTCATTGGTTGCGGGCACATCCCCAGTGGGGGTGTGCAGGAGGCAGCTGGTCAATGTTTCTCTCCCATCGATGTTTCTAGCTCTCTATCCCTCTCCCTTCCTCTCTGTAAAAAAATCAATAAAATATATATATATATATTAAAAATTTTTAATACAAAATTTGCAAAAATTACATACAATTAATACAACTTCAAGCACTAGTTGTAGATTACATAATTTAGTATTTATAGATATGCAGACAGCTCCTCTGGAGTTTAATAATCTTATTAAATTTAAGCACTATTTGTGGGCAAACCTACATAATATGTAGTACAATATATAATACATAACATATTGGATAATGGTCCCAAGTAATTTACTATTTTATAAAATTTAATCCCCTTGAAGAACACAAGATATAGGAAACTTTTAAGAAAACTGATTACTTTTGACATTTTTCCAGGTTTGAGTGGTACCTAAATGCAAAGCAATGATAGGGCTTCATGATTACTGATAATGTAACTTAAAAAAAAATACAACTATAGCAAACCATAGTATAGCAAGCCATAATTTGACCTACAATCCCAGCACTGCTACTAAGCTCTCTCTATATATTTTTACTAACAAAGCTACATGAATTTCATGACCAAAGAAATTATAACACAATTGCAAAGAAAACTCACATTATTTATTACAAACAAATTCTAAATTTAAGAAAAAATACACTAAGATATTACTCTTATTCCAAAACTAGTATAAGACCTTAGCACAATGAGTTAAAAATGAATTTTATAAGGAAAAAAAAAGAACAGATTAAGGCTCAAATATGAATACTCTTATTTGCCTGCTTTATATTCTGGCCAAAAAAGAGGAATTAGAGAGTCAGGTGAAAAATCACTCTTATCTGAACTACCTTTGAAAAGAATTGCCTAGAAATTAAAACATAGCTTTACATAATTAACCCTATAGAGTTTAAATATAAATGCACAAAATGTACAGTTACATAGTTCATAGAAAAAGACTTGCTCAACATATGAACACTACAATCAGAATCTGTGGTGAGCTGGCTCATAGGAATGGCAATCAACCAGGGAAACAGCAAATTCCAATTTTTCACTTCATGCTCACCCCTGGCTAAATTTATTTAAATTGCTGTTCTCTTCCTCACACACTTTTTCCCCCCTATTTTTATTTTATTAATTTCTTTATTGATTAAGGTATCACATATTTGTCCTCAACGCCTCATTTCACACCCCCTCCCCCCCACTAATGTCCCCACCCCCTTTATTGTCCTTGACCACTGGTTAGGCTCATATGCCTCACACACTTTTTATTAGGGAAGGGCATGTAGTTGTATATGCTTAACTTAAATGCAACTATAATTTGACAAAGGGTTAGAAGTGACAGGGCATTTCCAAGTCACCTGGAAGCCCCTTTGTGCCTGTATCTGAAGCATGGTGGGAGTTGTAAAATGGGTGGCTCAGGCCAGAAATATTTACGTACACAAAAATTTCTAATTTCCAAACTTCCCAATTACCATTGATGTGACTTTGACATAAAAAGGATGCACCCCAATGTACTGTTTTATTCCATTTGAATCCATTTAATCTAGAACAAAAATAATGGAGGAAGATTACTGTATTCTGAGGTAATCTTAATTTTAAAATGTAGGGAACCTTTCCCTTATGATTTTACTAAAATATAAAATGTCAACACAAATACCACCTCAAATATTCAAAGTATCTATTTGGAGTTGTGCTTTTTAGCTTCACTTACCTAATATTGCACTGTTAAGAGCTGAGCATACAGGTTCTCTCTGAATTGGGTCAAGCTGATTTCCAACAGGGCTGTTCCAAGGATCTGAATAAGCTAGTAAACTGAATGCATCCTGTTGAAAACAGCAATTTGGTCTTTAGTTCAAATAGTTCCAACTACTATGCTCACCATGATTACAAATTGAGAGTCTGGTAAAATACAGCTTTCAGGCACTATACTACTGTGACATTTAAACCCATTTACTAGATTATGAAGCAAAGCCTGATTTTTCATTCTTTTTGTAAACACATTCTCATTATTTTCCCCCTATCTCTACAATACATACAGAGCAGGAACAAACACTACAAATTTAAAGAATGGATTCATTACAGGTGTTCCTCTCCCCGCCGCCCCCCATAGCTCTCCTCCACCTGATTCCCAACATCACCCCACGCCCTTACCCCCGCCCCTGTCTTCATCCATAGGTGTAAGACTTGTCCAATCTCTTCCCTCACCCCTCAGAACCCTTCACCCTGAGAACTGTTAGTCCAATTCCTTTCTATATCCCTGATTCTATTATATTCACCAGTCCATTTTGTTCTTCAGATTTTTTATTCACTTGATTTTTAGATTCACTTGTTGGTAGTATGTATTTAATGTCTTTTTGTTGTTCATAATTTTTTACCTTTACCTTTTTCTTCTTCTTCCTCTTAAAGAATACCCTTCAGCATTTCATAGAATACTGGTTTGGTATTGATGAACTCCTTTAACTTTTTCTTGTCTGTGAAGCTCTTTATCTACCCTTCAATTCTGAATGATAGCTTTGCTGGGTAAACTTGGTTGTAGGTTCTTGTTCATTTTGATTATTTCTTGCCACTCCCTTCTGGCCTACATAGTTTCTGTTGAGAAATCAGGTAACTAGCTCTTTTCCTCTTGCTGCTTGTAAGATTCTCTCTGTCTTTTGCCCTTGGCATTTTAATTATGATGTGTCTTGGTGTGGTCCTCTTTGGATTCCTCTTGTTTGGGGTTCTGTGCGCTTCCTGGAGTTGTAAGTCTATTTCTGTCATTTTTCTTCCAATAGGCCTTCAATATCCTGCTTGCTCTCTTCTTCTAGCACCCCAAACATTCGGATGTTGGTCCCCTTTAAGCCGTCTCAGAGGTTCCTTACACTATCCTCACACTTTTGGATTCTTTCCTTTCCTTACCTTCCCCTTCCCCTTCCTCCCCCCCCCCCTTCCCCTTCCTTCTCCCCCCCCCCCCCCCCCCCCCCCCACTCTCTTTCTTTCTGCCTCTCTGGTTGGGTGATTTTTTTCTTCCTTATATTCCAGATCTTTGGTTTGATTCTTGGGGTACGTTGATCTATAGTTGAGCTTCTGTATATTCTTTATTTCAGAGATTTCCATTTTTTTGGTATTCTCTTTAAGGTCCTTGAAGGTCTCACAAAGATTCTTGGAGGTCTCATCAAGTTCTCAAAGGTTTTTAGAAAATTCTTGAGTAATCTTATAAATGTGATTCTGAACTCTGTGTCGTCCAGTAGTTTACTTTCCTCCATCTTTCCCATTCGTGACATGCTTCTGTGTCTCATTTTGGCTGTCTCCTTGTGTCGATGGAGTGGCTTTGTATGGTAGGTGGCCTATGGGAGCCAATAGCTCAGCTTCCCCAATTACCTGAGGTGGTTGCTTTTGGTATATCCCTTTATGGCCTGAGTGCAAAGTCTTGGTGTAATTAAGCCTTGATCGCTGTTGGTACACTGGGAGGAATTGATCTCCAGGCCAATTGTCTGTGAGGACCTGCTGTGTCTATAAAGGAAGAGTTGCTGTGTTGGAGACACGGTTTGTTTCAGTGGGGCTCTGGTGCTCACTGAATCCGTCTCCCGAATGTGTCACTTATGGGTGTGAGGGGTTGAAACTGACCACTAGGAACACTGGCTCTGGATCTCCAATGGGGTGCAGTTCAGCTACTGTCTGAGGCCACCCTGCAGGAGCTACAGCGAGAACCTCAGTCCTCTCTCCCTGCTTGGGGCTGTCTGCACCAGGTTGTTGCAAGTTTGTTAGGTTAAACTGCAACAGAGAAGGCCATTCATATGCAAAAGCCACTGCTTGGAGCTTGGGTGTGTTTGTAGGTTGTGGGGGTGGAGTTTCAGGGCATCACTAGGCTGGGGCGTGGCCAACAGCGATGGCTGCCTGTCAGCCGCCTCTCCCACCTGCGACCTGTGCAGCAATTATCCTTGCTCGCAGCTCTGCAAGCAAGCCACCCTCACTTTCTGGCCTGATGGCAGACAGTGTAGCCTCTCCCCAAAAACTGGATTTCAGAGAGATCAGGAGCTTGTCTCTCTTCCAGTTGAAGAAAACAACACTCTCCGCCAGCTGGGATCCGCCGCTAGCCCTTATCGCATTCGCACCCCACTACCTCAGTTTTTCAGCGCTTGTGCCCTGAATGCTTCTTTATCTTTCAGTCTAGTTGTAGAGCTTCCACTCAGCCAGCCCTCCCTTGGCTTTGGGTGATAGCTGTTCCATTTTTTAGTTGTAGTTTTGAAACTGTTGTGTACGGCAGCAGCTCAGGTGTGTTTACCTACGCCGCCATCTTCATTCCAGCATTTAGATACTCTCCAATTTATTACCACTGATATGAATTTGACATAAAAAGGATAGGGTCCACCTATATCCAACCATTCTCAAGTCACCCCTCCTAAAGTAGATGACAAATCAGTCTTTTCAAATGACTGTTTTTAATAGGAGGCACATACACAGTGGTTTCAGACATGGGCATCAATCACCAGCCTGCATCATTAGTGTAGCCTTTAGCAATTAATGACCTAAGTGTCAGTTTCATCATTTGTGTAATGGGGATTATAAGAGGTCATATTTCACAATGAACTAAATGAAATTAGCAATGTCGGTTCATTCTAATCTTTCAATAAATTATGTATATTATTTTGCCAAAGGGAATACCCTAATCTAGAATAATAATATAATAGAGGTACAGATATAGTTAGATACAGGGCACCTTCCAAATTCAGAACACATACACAGAGAGGTGCTGAGGAAACTGTCAATCAGTGAATTCAGTAACAACTTTCAAAATGCTGACTCTGGAAGTGTGGATGACTGAGATTCCTAAAGATGATAATCTCCTAGGTACAGCTCTAGCATTTCTCTCAGTATCTTATTAGTGTTCTGAGAGAGCAAAGGTAGGGGAAAGGCTTCCTGGCCACCTGTATTCTTACCCTTTCTTATCCAAACTGGCCTTCATATTGTGGAAATAAGGGAAGAATTGTCCATAAAGCAAAGCTGTGCCATCAGTCCGCGGCTACCAGACAGGGAATACATGTGTCTCTAAACAAACATGTGGGTCCCCTACTGTCGTCATTGCTAAGTATTTCACATCAGACTTCTCACCCCAATTATTATGAAAGTTCTCTGGAGATTAAAAACATTATACTATTTTGAATCCCCTGCAGTTACTGATAGGTGCTTGATATAGGGAAAAACTTTACACACCTGGTGATCACAAGATCTGCTTTTTAAAGTTTTAAGATATTTTATGCATCCCACAAAGCTACTTAGGCTGGATTTCCTGAATGCCCCCAATCCTAATTTATTGATGGAAAGAATATTAATAATATATATCCTATAAAGCTAATTCTAATAAATCACTTTACTTCTAATCACTTTGCTCAAGCCTTAATTTACTCCATACCTATTTAATGAGGTACCATCTCCAAAGTATGGATAAATTTTAAAAGATATACTAAAGAACTGTTCAGGGAATAATTGGTACATAAAAATTTTAAGCACAAGACCCTCTTGGGTCTATATATGTGGACATGCTACCAAAAAGGTGAAATGGCCGAAACCAGTTTGGCTCAGTGGACAGAGCATCGGCTTGTGGACTGAAAGGTCCCAGGTTTGATTCCGGTCAAGGGCATGTACCTTGGCTGCGGGCACATCCCTAATAGGGGTATGCAGGAGGCAGCTGATTGATGTTTCTCTCTTATCCATGTTTCTAACTTTCTATCCCTCTCCCTTCCTCTGTAAAAAAATCAACAAAATATATATTTTTTTTTAAAAAGGAGAAATGTTCCAAATCTCAAATCAGGACCATTTTTCTGTTTTCACTTTCTAGTATTTAAAACAAAAATACAATGATAATGATGGTAGTAACTTATTATGCACTAACTTTGTATGAGGCAATGTTTTAAGCACTAATGTGGATCATCTTATTTAATCCTCACGAAAACCTTATGAGGTGGATACTATAATGTCCATCATACAGGGATGCAAATTGAGGCAGTAAGAAGTTAAGATCACACAGCTAGTACTGTACTTCTTTTAGTAAGAGAAGTCCCTTTTAATTTTCAATATAAATTTTAAGAGGGGAAAAAAGTCCAAAATTCTGCCCTATTGTTTTCAGTACAATTCAATCAAATATTTATTGGACACAGCAACCAGACAACTGAGGACACGGATCACCAGGACCTTGTCACCGTTTCAAGGATTCACATAATTTTCTGGAAAAAACACATAAATAACATAGCATACTGCTTATTAACGTAGGTGTATTGTGTCACATGATGCAATCACAGAAATAGGCTCAAGCTACATGGACAAAGGCTGAGCGAAAGGAGAAAAAAGCATGGTTGGAACCACAGGTAAGGGGTTAAATCCTAAAATGCCTCTAAAAAACACTAAAAAGCTTGAATTTTTTTGGCCAATAAGGCAATGGAATTTTAAATACAGAAGTGGTGTAGATCAGACTTGATTATAGAAGAATCACACATCAACACTATGAAACACAGTTTAGAAGTAGAGTGAAGCTGTAACCAAGAAAACTAACAAAACCTTAAAAAATAAAAAGGTCAATAGCATCAAGTTCCCAGTAGTAAATACCTAGCACCATATCTTACTTTACAAAGGGAAGGAAATCAACAAAGCAACTTCTAAGTTTAAAATCCTGTTACAAAACTTAATTGGTGATGGTAACCAAAGACATTATGGGTTACTTTTTATTTTAAAAATATTACATCAGTAAGAATAATTTCTGAGGGAAATGTGACTTCATTTAGATAGGATTCTGAAACTACTAATATTTGCCTTAAAATCTATAGCAGTTTATAAAGAGTGAGTATAAATAGCTCTACTGCTTCAATTACTGGAATAAAAGCCTTGCTGGCTGAGCTGCTCACACACATTCGCTTCTCCACACTGCCTAATTTTTTCCCCCATTTTGGGGAAGATAGTTTCCCCCCCCCACAAAAATATTTAATTAAAGGATTTACTGTTATTTCTAATGAATTGTTTTTAGTTTTAGTTCTAATTTCTAGTATAGTAAAATCAATAAACTCTTTGAGAATATTTAATAGTTTCTTAAGGTGTCTAGACACCAGAAAGGTTGAGAACCTCGGTATCTAGCAAAATAATTTCCTAAATGAATGACTTTAGCTATCTTAAACTTAAAGGCTAAGAAATAAGTTTCTTCTTGCCATGCAATATGAGAAAAGGTTCTACAAAGTTGATAGTGATGAAAATACCCAATCTTGAAAAATCAGTTATAATTCTCAAATAAATTCAATCTCAATTGAATAAAACATTTATTGAATACCTAGGTTCTATATGCATAAGATATATTTAAAAGGGGAGAAGTTAAGGAAAGACCTAGCCCAGTGGTCAGCAAACCGGCTCTGTTTACTAATGAGTTTGCCGACCACTGCCTTAGGGAAAAACACTTAAAAAACATTTTAATAATGTACTAATGTCTTTAACTTGAACTCAAAACTTCTGGGTAGGGGTGATGCCTTATGCAGTGGTTGGCAAACTCATTCGTCAACAGAGTGGCAAACCATAGCTCGTGAGCTGCATGTGGCTCGCGAGCCATGGTTTGCCGACCAATGACCTAGCCTAACCTCAAAGAACTCATAAACTTATAGGGCAAATGTGGACAGCTATTTTCCTAACAGTGTATGAATGTCTGATTTGACTTTTTAAACAAAAAATAGCTACCCATGTGGCTCGGTGATTGAGAGTTAACCTATGAATTAGGAAGTCATGGTTTGGTTCCTAGTTAAAGCACCTGCTCAGGTTGCAGCTCAATCCCCAATGGGGGGCATGAAGGAGGCAGCCAATCAGTGATTCTCTCTCATCATTCATGTTTCTATTTTTCTCTCCCTTCCTCTCTGAAATCAGTACAAATAATTTTTTAAAAAGGATGTGTATGCCGAAACCGGTTTGGCTCAGTGGATAGAGCATCGGCCTGCGGACTGAAAGGTCCCAGGTTCGATTCCGGTCAAGAGCATGTATCTTGGTTGCAGGCACCTTCCCAGTAAGGAGATGTGCAGGAGGCAACTGATCAATGTCTCTCTCTCATTGATGTTTCTAACTCTCTATCCTTCTCCCTTCCTCTCTGTAAAAAATTAATAAAATATGCCAAAACCGGTTTGGCTCAATGGATAGAGCGTCGGCTTGGGGACTGAAGGGTCCCGGGTTTGATTGCGGTAAGGGCATGTACTTTGGTTGCGGGCATATCCCCAGTAGGGGGTGTGCAGGAGGCAGTTGATTGATGACTCTCTCTCATTGATGTTTCTAACTCTCTCTCTTCCTCTCTGTACAAAATTAATAAAATATATTTTTAAAAAGGATGTTTAAAAATAAAAACAGCTTTAATCACATAACCTACCAAATATCTTTTAAACTTTTTTTTAAGAGCTGATGATCACTATTAAAATAGCAGTTTGCTATCCAGTAGATGAAGTACTAAGTATAGTGACTACATCTCTCTTCACAACTCAGATAGCAAATATACAAGAGTGCATACCATTAACTGGAAATGTATATAGATGTCTCTTTAACCCATCCTAGATCAAGCAGATATGTAGGTGCATGATTTTTGCTGACTTTATGCTACATTCAGTGCTACTAGGTGTTGCTACTGGTGCACTCTCAGTCTGAGTCAGGAAGGGATGTCAGGAGCCTTGCCCTTGGCCACTACATACATCACACCCAAACAGCACGACATGAATATCTCCTTTGTTTTTTGAACTTTCAAAACATTCAGGAGAAAATGTTTATAACTTACCACCTCTGAGCCCAACCTGATACCACTATTATAACCTGGTTATTAATAACTGGAAAGAAGCAAAAAGAAGGCTAGATAATGTAGGCATGCCACTTGTACAGCTTTGCCAGGAAGCTGCAGTTTAACACTCTCCAGGTCTGAGTGACATGGGAAGGTACTTGTCAATCACACCGGGGAACAAGCCATAGGTCAGAATAGGCATGGCCACTACAAGTGTGGGAAGATTTGGTATTCATTAAACTTCTAAACAAAGGAATTCCTGCCTTCGTTTGGCTCTGTTGGCCCTCCTGGCTCTCTTGGGACTTGTTGCAGGGGGCATGCTCCCCTGCAATCTCCCGCATGCACTAATAGATTACAATCAGCCTGATGCACTGCTGCACTCAACTCCACCATGAAACAGACACTCTGGACACTGATTTTGCTTCTAGCTCTGCTGAACCTCCAGCTGCATATTTTCCAAGACTGGTTTAAGGGAAATGGGACTTTACAAACCAAGGGATACAATAACACACAAACCTTTCAATATATCTCATTCTCCCATGCATCTTAGAAAATTATTTTTCTCAAGATATGAGAACCTCACTCCCACTAGCATCGGAGAAATTCCACACTACAACAAACCTAACGCAGGATTAAAAAAAAAAAAATACAATGGCTAGGTTAATATTTCATAGATTTACAGAGCTGGTAGGACTTTTTGAGTATGAAAAAGCTTTTAAAGGAATAACATCTCCACAGCTAATTACAATCCTGACTTAAGGCAGGAGAAAACTCCCAACTTCAATGATATACAAATTTGTGCCTAACTTACTAAACTGTTTAAGTTGTATTCATCTTACTAGCTATCATAAATGTCAATCTAAAAAAGACCTGAAAATGTATTAAGTAGATGACCCAAATCCTTCACCAATCTTCATCAAAATGAAAACCATGTATTAGACTTTCAATTTGCTACAACTCTGAGCAATGTTTACTAAAATAAAAATACCTCAGATTTACAGTTTTATCAGCATACTCACATTTTTCCTAACTTTGCCAGTTTTATAGCTGAGAAAACACTAAGAAAAGTAAGTTGACAAAGTGCACATAATGCTGACAGGTTGCACAAGTGGGGATTGAATCCATACTTTTTACTTGAACTCCAGTACTATTTCCAGTACAGCAGAACTGCCCAAACACACAGAACACGTTTACTCTCAAATAGGAAGCCAGGGAGGAGTTCATGTGGAACAAGAATTTCTAGCTTTGTTCAGTGTGTTACAAAACTACAATTTAGTTCTTTTGATGCATTTATATTTTGCAGGGGAAAACAAATGTACCTTCAGCATTTTTTTATTTGCTGTGTTCTTGCCACATTCTCTCCTCAGCTGTTCACTCATTGCTTGTAGCTCTCTTCCAAAGTGAATCATTCTTTCTATAGCGGCTTGACTTCCTCCACACAACTGGCGTCTTAACTGACTTGAATCAACTTCTGTAACCAAAACAAACATTTTACTACCTTACTGAATGAAGTGCAATGGAGAAATAAACACAAATTGTTTATAACATTTTATATGTTTAATTTAGTAACTATTACCTAATGTTTTTCTCTAAATATGCAGATTAATTTAATATGAAACTTTGCAGCTAAAAGGTACGTTTTATCTAGGTCTCAAGAATCTAGGATCCAATATCTAGCATGCAGTTGAAAGTCAGGTGACAACCTTTCTCAGTGTTAGGATGTACCTATATGTCAAGGAAAATTTTATAAAAAGTTAAGCACAGGTCTCTAAAACTACAATAAGCGACATTAAGAAAAAAAAGAAAAAGTTAGTAACTGCCTGACAGGCTACTTTAACTGCTATAGAATAGAGACAGAATTAAATGATTCCTGGATGCTAAGAGAGGCGAAAAAATTCCAATAAAAACACAAAAGATACCATATTTTACTAATAAAAAAGGATTAGTTATGCTAAGAATACTACTTTTATAAAATATTTTATGGTATATATTTTGGTTGACAATAATAAATAATAATGTAACCATTTAAATTACTAATAATACATGTAATCACAAATGATTATGATAACATGCAATAAGCACTTTGTTCTATTAGCTTCCACAGATTAGCTCATTTAATTGTCTCAATGATGTATAAGGCAGTTATTATAATACCCATTTTACAGATGAAGAAACCAAGGCACAGAACTCTTAATTTGTCCAAGGTTACACAGCTAGTAAGTAGCAGTTGCAGAATTTGAATCCAGGTAATTTGGCTGTATAACTCCTGCTCTTAATCTCTATGCTCAAACTACTCCGAATTTTAAGGTTGCTGATTATCTGATAAAATAAAACAAGGCTGCCTTTTTAATCATACTCGTTGCTTGAAAAAAGGATTTATACAGAATACATAATTCTCAAAAAGGTAGTTGTATAAATAATAAAATAATAATTACATTTATAAAGTAGATTCTTATATATACCCATAACAATGTGAAAAAATACCTTTTAACCTCAAAATACTGAGAAGTCTAATGCTGGCCATGGAATTCTGACAAAGAAGGATTTATAAGCTTTAATAATATTCACTTTCCAATTGATGGGAAAGTTTGCTGATGATTTAACTTTATAATACAATTTACTACACAAGTTGTCAAGAAAGTAAATTAAGCATGACATTTAACTTAGGGGGAAGAGGAGATAGAGTCACACTTAAGTACCTACTAAGTGCCAGACAGTGAACTATGAATAGTCACATATATTCACATTAAATAAATTTAAGAAATTCTGTTTGATTAGAATTTATAAAAGCATCTCTACCCATTTGGCCTTTACTGGCTATAGTAAAATAAGTATAAAATCTTTCTTATATTTACAACCTTAAATATCCTCTAAAGCAGTGGTCGCCAACCTTTCAGACATGGATTGCCAGTGATCCATGGACCACTGGTTGGCGACCACTGCTCTAAAGGATATTTAACACTAAGTTGGTACCACTGCACTAATGACAGCGCTAAAGTTGAGCCCGAACAATTCAGCGAAGAAAACTCTGTAGCATTTAACTTCAGAAAGTACTATAAAGTAGCTCTGCTCTGTCTAGCAACCCACTCTCACAAGGAAGTTTAGAGAAGTAATGTGTATTGTCAAATCCAATGGCAAATACATTTATCTTTAAAATTTGACTTATGCTCATCAAGCTGCAAATCAGTACGAGTAAAAACATAACCTTGTAGTCATCATTTTTTATTAAAAATGTAAGAAATATCACTGCAGACCCATTTCGGTGTCACAATCTTCCATTTCGTGGTCATGTTTAGAGCTACCATTTAGGAAACCATTGGATGAAGTTTCTCCAACTCCATTGGAGTAGTGATCTGTTTCCATGTCTACATCATTACTGAAAACGAAAAAACAAACCTAATTTTAGAAATCGCACACTTCTTGCAGCTTAGTTTAAAATAAATTACTATTCAACTTCAAAGTAGGTATTTAGTTAAGTCTTGAATATATTCAAAGCCAAATATATAGCTGACTTTTAACAAAGTTGTACTTCTAGAGATAAGGGAAATAAATACACTAAAAGTATTGCCAAATCTTAATTTTAAAAAAGTTGATTTATATATTTAGGGTGCTTTCAATTTTCACTCATTTTATATTTACTGAATGAATAACTATGTGCCAATAACTACATTTGGACATACTATAGTAGTCAATGTAGGACCTTCAGATTCATCCGCATCGTAAGCAACAATAAATACCTAATCTTTAAGAATCACCCATGAAGATCTAGGTAGCGATTACACAGCCCAAAAGGCAACATTTGATGAAAATTTAGGAAATATTTAAATAAAAATGATCCTTTCTATTAAAAAAAAAGGGGGGGGGAGGGATATTCATTTCTTAGAAAAACCAACAACAATGAATGCAGATGAACAAAAGGCACTCTACGCATAATGCCACCAGAGATGGTTAACACCTGGCATGACCTGTGTGTGTGGTTTAAGTACCATGCGTGTGGGTACATGCAAATTTCTATCAGTATAATCTATTTGGTGAAAAGATAGATCTCGAAAGAAGGTGGCAACTGCCTTAGGACTCCTTCATTTGTCAGAAAAGCTGTGTGTTATATTGGTGACCTTTAAGAATTGTTAAAAAAATTTAACATTAAAAATAATGTTTAGTAGAAATCTTTAAGGACATATAGCTTTTGGTAATCTTAAAAATATACTAAACAATTTTTTAAGAAAACAATTCAATATACTATTTGAGAGGGATTCTTTCATTCAATACACATTCAAGAACCCTTAAGCCATGTTCTCCATGTTCCATGTTAGGTGCTAAGGATATAATGAAACTGCCTCTGCCCTGTAGGAGCAAACTACCTGTTAAAAACTAAGAAAGTTGTTCTTTGCAGAGGACTATTACTATGATAAAAGTTAATTGCAAGGAGTGTCACAACATGTGGTGGGGATACAAATCAAGGCAAAAATCCTGAAAGAAGTAATGTGAACTTGAGTTTTAACTAGAACAGACATTAGCATGGAGAGGAGACTTTCAAATAGAGGGAAGTATAATGGAAAAAGCACAAGTCTGGATGGAAGTCACAAATCCTGGGAAATAGTCTGAGTTCTGCAACTTACTAGCTACTAATTATTGACCTTTAAAAAAACCCCACACACATTCATTTTTTTGGTATTCAGCTCTACATCTGTAAAATGGTTTTCATAGTTAATACCATTTTTGCCTACTACACAATACTGTTGCAAGGAAAATCATTATCAACTATAAAGTAATTGTTACTGTTGAACAGTTTAAGGGAATTTAAAAAGCTTACTTTCTTACACTGAACACAAGGGAGAAAGCTGTGTCATCAACACCTTATGTTACGTTTCCTTCCTTGAACTCAGGAAGCAATAGGTCCCTTTAGCAACTTCCTGCCATGAGGATAGTATTTAAGAGAAAAACTCACCAACTGATTGCAATCCTGATTGCAAAAAATGGTAAAACTCTCTATCAATGATAAGTACTAAAATCTTACCTTTTAAAATTCCCATTCATAATTTTTACTACTAAATATTCTAATTTTATGTTTTTAGTATGTCATCTCTACTATCAAAGATTACCCTGACCTCCTTATTTTTTCTACTGTTCTCATATGACTTCTGTGGACCTCCATTAAAACCTGTACCAAACACCATTACTTCAGTAAATTTTGGTCACTTGTGAAGGATAACCTGAAGATTCTGAAAAATTGCTAACTTTGCAAATACAGATTTTTACATACATTCCTTTTTCTGGAGTCTTATTTCCATTAAGATTCCTTGCTAAAAGTTAGGTTCTCTCTCCTTTGATAAAATCTGCACTGATGAACAATTCCCCCAAAATGCAGTGTCACCAAAAAATTCATGTTATAAGACCAAACCAGCATAAAATTGTAAAATCTATCCATTATTTTTTTGCTATTCTTTAAATTGATTTTAGAACAAGAGGAAGGGAAAGGGGGTGGAGGGAGAGAAACATTGATCAGTTGCCTCCTGTACACACTCCAACTGGGGATTGAACTCACAACCTGGACATGTGCCCAGACCAGGAATCAAACCAGCAACCTTTCAGTGCACAGGATAATGCTCAATAAACTGAGACACACCGGCCAAGGTCATTATAATTATTTTTAAAATTTTATAACATGAGTTCTACAACAAATTGAGATTCAAATGCTATATGATTTGGGCAGGCTGAATTCATAAGATTTTTGTTTTCACACATTAGTATTGAATTCAGGTGATTACATTTCAGAAACTTTTAAAAGATTTCATGAACATTAAACCTGAGTATGTCATAACAGTGATACTAGAGGTCGGGTGCACAGCATTCATGCACTGGAGAAAGAAGAGGGAGGGACAACACACACCTCAGCCTGGCCTATGCCTTTTCACAGTCTAGGAGCCCTGGGGGAGATGTCCCACTGCAGCTTAGGCCTGCTCCCCGCTAGGAGCGCACTAACCACGGGGGTGGGGGTGGGGGGAGCTCCTGCATTGAGCCTCTGCCCCCTTGTGGTCAGTGCACATTATAGTGACCAGTCGTTCGGCCATTCAACTGATCTGCATATTACCCTTTTATTATATAGGATAGTCTTCTTTTCTCTCAAAGCTCTTCTTGCCTAACAAAATGGCTAACATCCAATAGGTCCTCAATACTACCCTCATGCTCTATGTTCTAAATCAGCGGCTGCCAATCTTTCAGACCTCACGGACGACTAGTGGTTCACGGACCACCAGTTGGCAACTGCTGTGCCAAAGGTTTCCTTAACCAGCAGTTGCCAACGTTTGGACCTCACGGACCACCAGTGGTATGCAGACCATTGGTTGGAGACCACTGTTCTAAATGACAACCACATCTGCTATAATCAAGCTACGTAAAGACAGGCTCTCAAATAAGAGTTTGGGCTTTTTTTTTTTTAGTAAAATTAGTTAACTAAAAGTCAGTAAACATTCCACATTAATTTACAACAACAACAACAACAAAAATACACACACAGAGAAAAAAATAGTTGTAAACATATCATATATTAAAACTAGAGGTTAAATGCAATACTTTGATTTAAGTTGGAAACATAACAAATAGCATGTGTGTGATCATCTGTATAGGTCTGTGATGGCAGGAAGAGTAGACTGCAGAGCCCTGCATTTGTCCTTATAACCTCACTAAAAGGGCAAAGGAATGGAGAGTAATACGAAAGAACAAAGAAAGAGCCTATGCGCATACTGAGAAACGGAAAAGCTTTGGGAAACTTATTCCCTAACCTTTTATTCTCTGGGGGCTTGGGAACTCCTAGACCTCCATTATTAGCCATATAACTCAAATTTTCCAAATTATTAAACGTCATAACCTGAATTAGGCTGCTTATAGTAATGTAAAAGCTAGAGAAATCACTTACCTGGTGAAGTTATTAACTTGCTGTGATCTTGACATGTTTATACTGTTCAGTTCTGGTACATTCAAATTAGTTGACTGATGTTTACTATGGCAATATGACTGATGTACTTTATTTGATATTACACCATTACTACAATTTTCAAAACCTGGGGGGAAAAAAAAGATAGGTCTTAAAAATAGAAACAAACATTTATTTATTATTAGGTTGTAAATAATATACCCATATTCTGACTTTTGTATTTAAAATATAGGACTATTTAAATCAATGGATTATTTAAATAGTAAACAGTTAACTTCTTTGAAAAGATTTATGTACACTTAATTGTGAGCTATAATTACCATCTCTTCTAACATTTATTGAAGGCTTCATTATGGATCAATCCCCCATAAGAGCAGTGTTATCACCACCCCCATTTTATTGAGGCTAAGAATTTGTCCAAGTCTGAAGTGACTGTATATGATATTCAAGAGGAGAAGCAGCTAAGGATACAAACATGAAAAGGATCTGCACTGTACAGGATGGTGATATAAAGAGAGCTATATGCCGACTGAGAAAAAGCTAAGTTGTTACTCTATGAAAGGAAAGGAAGCAGCACTTGACTTCTGTTTTATAAAGTTAAATGAACTGAGGAAGATAACACCATGGGGAAAACAGAATGAAAGAGATAAGCAAAGAAGGAAGATTAAGGAGGATTAGAAATAAACTTGTAGAAATTATCATAAAAACTAAGAAAGGTGAGAATTCCAATCAAGAGAACACCAAAAGCCCTGGATAATAAGGCTGCTGAGCAAAAAAACAAAACCACGACCGAGGAGGGTGGGGGAGTGAGGAGGGATGGTGATGGTGGTGATGGTGGTGGTGGTGGTGGTGGTGAACAGGAGAAAATGAACTAAGCTTGGTTGAGAAAGAATAAGATAGATAGCAGACAGCCCAACTAGATTTGGTGATTGGTGGCATAAGACATCACAGACACATCACTACCTTTAAATTTAAATTTCATGAAAACATAATTATATGTTACCAAATATCTATGATTTAATTTCTAGAGACAACTTAAACATTAGCATCTGTTTACAAAGATATGCTATAATAACTTATTCTCAGAAATAGCTCTTCCAGTTACTTCCTGGTACTAAAAACACATGCATCTGATCCACCTATAGTTCTTCTTCCAGTATCTTGAGATACACACATGCAAAACTGCTACAGAAGTGTCTAGATTTTTAAAAATTTTATTGTAGTTCAAAAATATAAAGATAATGTCATAAGATTGAATCTCACCAGAAAAATGTGCAGCACTTCCTTTGCCTGATGCTAAATTGTGGATATTCATTCCATGGCTGGGGCTCATACTTGGACTACTAAAAGGTCGAGGGCTAACAGGATAACTGTCTTGAGATTTTGGACTCCGGCCTCCCAAACACCGTACTTCACTATCTGTACCATTCACCATTTCTATAAACTGACGCACTCTAAAGAAAGAAAAAAATTTTACTTAATCTTCAAATAGCCATTTATTTAATAGCAACAGATTTCTGAAAGGAGATAATTTAATAACTTGTATTTATCAATAACTTTGGCCTTAAGATAGTATGCTAAAAGCACTAAATGTGATTTTATATACTATACTGGTTAGAATATTTTTAAATTTTCCAGAAAAATAGACTATATGCAAAAGCTGTATGTCCTTGAATCAAAATTTACCAAGAAAATGAAAGCTTATCTATAGATATAATAAAATCAAAATGGACTACCTTTTTAGTCATCAAATAATTTAATCAAAATAGTATTCGCACTTGGTAGCAAATCAAACTGTACATAAGAACACGACAGAATTTCAATGGATATTTCATCACCCCTATTCAAAGCATTATTCACAATATCCAACTGTGGAAGCAACACAAATGAATAAAGATGGATGAGTGAATAAACAAAATGTGGCATATGCATACAATGGAATATCATTCAGCCTGCAAAAGGAAGGAAATTCTGACAGATGCTACAACACAGATTAACTTTGAGGACATTGTGCTAAGGGAAATAAGCTAGTTAACAAACAACATTTATATGAGCACAGGGTAGTCAAATTCAAATTCGGAAAACAGAATGTTAGTTGTCAAGAAGAGAAATGGAGAGTTAATGTTTTATGGGTACCAAGTTTTAGTTAGAAAGTTTCTGGAGATGGACAGCTGGCACTGATTTCAAAACAATGTGAATGTACTTAATACTACTGAACTGTACACGTAAAAATGGCAAATTTTTGTTATGTATATTTATCACGATTTTTTAAAATGCCACAAACTTACTATGAGGTACTTTGCAGATAAGATTCCCATCTTCTAAATAAGATTTTCACATTTGGAAACAGAGACAGAAGGACAGAAGACCAAACAAAAGATGCCATCTGTTTATACTCCTCAATACAAGTATTTTTGTAACCTGTTACTTAAATGAACTGTATTACAAAATCTTATGTCAATATTTGAAAGAAAGTTAAACAAAAATTAAAACATGGAAATTATTTTGGTTACATATAACACAGATATATAATAAATATAGCATATTTTATTAAACAAACTCACTTCAATGTGAAAAGAAGATTAGGATTTCTTTCAAGTAAACTTGGGTATAACTGTTGTGTTGTTTCAATGGCTTCTCCCATTCTTCCTGCTAACACCAATTTCTGAATTCCTATTTAGAAAAAAAGAGCAAAAGATTAATTTTTCTAAGAGTAGAAACACTATCGTATAAGTAATATAGGAAAAATACCTATTAATCAATACTGAAGTAATAAAAACTAAAGTAAAGAAGATGGCCCTGGTCAGTGTGGCTCAGACAGTTGGGTGTTGTCCCATGCACAAAAAGGTTGCTAGTTTTGATTCCCAGTAAGAGCGCACACCAGGGTTTTGGCTCAATCTCTGGTAGAGGGCACGAAGGAGGCAGTCCATTGATGTTTTGCTTTCACATCGATATTTCTTTCTCTCTCCCTTCTCCCCTATCCCTCGCTCTCTAAAAAAATCAATTAAAAAAATCCTTAAAAAAGATGGCTATTTTTATGGCATACATGGTGTATTGGTGGGTTCATGCACATATACTAATCTCCAAATTTATCAAATTACATTCACTAAATATGTACAGCTTTTAATGTCAACCATTCCTCAATAATAGTGTTTTTTAAGAAGACCATAGGAAAGTCAAAGAAATAATACTCAAAATGTCTTATCAAATATAATCATTTCATTTTATATCTTTACTATTGAAAGTAATTATGATAATCTTTGAACCAGTACTAAAAGAATGCTAGACTTAGTAAGATCTGAATTCAACAGATACTCATTGAGCATTCCTTGTTTCAGGTATTTGTTATATTAGATGATGAGGATACAAAGAATATGTGATCATTTCCTGTTCACAAGAACTTATTATATAGTGAGACAAAGCATACAGTAGCTATAATACAACGTAGTCAATGATATTATAGCAGTTTGACCTATAAAAAATTCTTCTTTTCATCCATTATGGTTTTGCCTTGTTTTTATGCCTATATTCTCATCAAGTTATACCCTTCCTGATGGATACACCAATTTTATGATGACTAACTATGGTACGGTTATCATGCTGACTTACCTTTGTAAGAACAGGCCACACTGCTCTGGCTAAAAGCACTAGAACCTAAGCAATAAAGGCTTAAGATCAAAACTATCAGTCCTATGTGAATTTTTAAAAAGTAATCTTAAAATACATCAATAAAAATAAATTCCAGAAGCATCAATTTTAAAATTTACTTTAACAAATTTATAAAAATCGTTCACCAAACCTATAATCTGAAAGCAAGTGTTAGCCATGCACCGTAAGTCCTTACTTTGTCTATTCTTAATGGAAGCTAATTCTTCTAGAACGGTCTGGTCAGTAGATCTGGCAAAGGCCTCTGCTGTGGCACAGTACCCATGGTGAACTAAATAAGATGAAACCATTCTTAAAAAAAAAGAACACACCTTTTAGTCAAGAGAATACATGCTTTATACTACAATTTACATAAATAAGGTCTACTCTGGTGTTACAAAACTAACCTAAATAATTAAGGCTTTAATAACCTCAAGTTTAATGTTCAAAAAATCATTTTGTTCTTTCTTGTAGTATTTCCAAAAAGATAACTGCAAATGCTATGTTGAGACTACTGTCCCTAAAAATAAGTATTTATTAGAGAATCAAGGACACCCCATTTTCTCCAGGACCTTTACAATTATTTCCCATCCTTATATTCAATCCTACTCACCATAATTCCTGTTTCATGTTTATTACAACTTATCCCAATAAAGTGTTGTCATTTTGTAAAATAAAACAAATGTAAAATAACAGATTAACTCCTTATATTCTGGACTTTAACCCTTTTCTTTATCTATTACAGTAGATATATCACAAGTTGGGAACACAAGAAGTACTAAAGTGAACTTGGATAATACTAATCAGCCTTCTAATCTAAATCAATTGGTATGGCTGTGCACCTTGATATTAATTATTCAAATGACATTTATATGTAAGCGACACTGTTCCAAAGAACAGATTTATTTTTAATAAGCCACCAAGTGGCCAAAACATGTATTTACATTTAACTGCTGGCTAAACAGTATTAACCTAGATAGTCAATAAAGCCAAATATTCAACTTTAAACCTGCCTTCATCTGGTCTACTAAAGATCTGTTAGAAAATGGTAGGAAGAAGCAGTGGTTCAGAGAAGCGGGACTGACCAGAGGGCATTTAGAAAAACAGAATTTTTCATTTTATTTCGGCTAATGCAAATTATTTTAAGAGGCAGAACCTTTGAAAATAAATTTTCCAGGAGGTCATGGTGAGTGTCTATTTTGTGAAGAATGGGGTTGGTTGGGGTGGGGGCCCTCACAGAACTCTGGCTGTAGGATAAGATGATGTTTTCTCTGCTACTATCCTGCCATAATGTTCAGTGGTGACCATTTTTAAAGCATTAAAGGGCAGTGACCCCAGGAAAGCAACTTATCTTAGCTCTAATTCATGGCAACTATGAGATTCTGGGCCAAGATTCACTATTCTTTCAACTGCAGGACAAAAGTACTAGTGCAGATTCTGCAATACCTGATGATAATTGCTCTAGTGAAGAAGCATGTTTTCAGAATCATCAACATATCTTCCAATCATATCTCCTCCAAAAGGTACACACAAAAACCTTTATTAGATTTTTCAATTTCAGCCTGTTCAAAGCAATTCAAAAGACGTTTAAGATGAACTGTGTCAGATTAATGGTATCTGAAAGAATTCGTCTTTTTCTTTGGATATAGTAGTGAAAATGACTATTTAAACTTACTGGTGCTTATCTCATTTATAAGTTTATACTATTTCAAGCTTTATGAGCTACCATTTAGTACTACTGATATCTGGCGTCATCTTGAGCCTTTCAGCAAAGGTAGTCTAAAAAGGTCATAGGAATTATATTTTCCTGATTTCCATAAAGAAATTCTACTTTTTCATAAAAAATAACCTAATAAAACAAATTGCAATTTTTTGGTAAAAAAATGAGTTGCGAGAAAGGTTATTCATTTTAAAGTACTTCTATTGACACCTAGAGTAGATGCTATTGCCCATCCTCCCCTGCTGCTATTACTGGATCATAAGTATTTGTCCTGAACTTAGGATCCTAACTCCATCTTCACTATTCCTTGGCTTCCTTTCCTTTACCTCCTTTTAAATGTCTAATAATACCACATACAAGCAAATGGCATTAAAATAATAAGATTTTTTAAATTTCTTAAGCCAGAGGTTTTTGGTCAGATTTTTCTATTTAGAATAGGAGCAATTAGAGCCTCCCTAAATCTACATGATAAAAAATATTCAGCAAAGCAGGGATAATAGTAAACAAAAATAGCTGACATTATTCTTGCAGAATAACCCATTCACTAGAAAAATGTAGCCAAATCCTGAAAAGTGAATTATATTGTACATATTAAGTCTGTATTCCAGTATATAAACTTTATCATTATTTTGATGCTTAATCTTATTGGATAATAATTCTTTTCTCCTATAAATATTTAAACTACTGAACATAGTCAAATTCATATAAAAATGATCCCGTATTATGCAATCCAAATTATCTTTCTGAATTTATATTTTGTACTGGAACTATCGATATTATTAGTTGATCATGTAACCGATGGAAAAAATTAAATCCTATTACTAATAATAGAAAATGAATGAACCCAACCTAAGTGATCTAGTGTCACTTTATTTGTTCCATCAAATTAATAAGTCAGACTAACATACTATTCTGTATGTTCAAATCAAACCTTATTTTTAATTGTTCAAAGAGAGTAAGTTATTTTTATAGATATTAAAATATTACTTTGTACCAAAAGAATAACATCCTATATAATAAAAACCTAATATACTAAGTGTCCAACCGTTCAACCAGTCACTATGACACGCACTGACCACCAGGAGGCAGACGCTCCAACCAGTAAGTTAACTTGCTGCTGGGGTTCGGGCGATCAGGTCTGGGCAAGATGGGCCAGACGTGCCCTGTAGCCTTCTTGCGGTCCCTCCCCAGTCCTGATGTGCACTGGTGGGGTTCCTCAGCCTGTCCTTCCGCTCTCTCTCAATCTTGGATCCCCTGGGGGATGTCAGAGAGCTGGTTTCAGCCCAATCCCCATAGGCCAGACCAAGGGACCCCATCAGCACTGGGCATATAGTATTTTATAAAAAAGTACTTTTGAATAATATCCATTCAAATTTCTTCACTTACTTTTGTATCATGGTCTGCCATTCTCCTTCTCGATCTCCAATAGGAAACCGGTCTATCTGTGCCTGTATTTTGGTTCTCCACTCCCGCATGTAGTCTTCTATATCAAACACAAAAGGATGTTGCCCAAAATTGGCATCAACGACCTCTCCTGGTGTCTGGAGCCCAACAGTCGGATATAAATTTGGCTGTAAAACAACACATTTCGCTAAGCATCTCTCGCTTTTATGTTCAAGACATTCATTCTTTCAAATGCTGTCTCTTTACAATAACAGAACTACAAATTTTCTTAATCCAAACCTAGTAGAGGAAGACTTAAAAGCAAATATTCTAAAATACAATCTATACCAGATGGAAAGATCTCATTTCTTATAATCTAATCAGGGAGGAAGGGAAAAAAAAAAAAAAAAAAAGGGAGGGAGGGAGGGGAACCTCAGTAACCTATTTTACTTATTCAGAGACCACATGAAAACAAACTTTAATAAATGACAAGTTGCTCTTAAGAATATGTCATATAGGTGCTGGCCAGTGTGGCTCAGTTGGTTGGAATGGTGTCCCATACACTGAAAGGTCTTGGTTTCAATTCCGGACCCAGGTCCAGGCCCACGCAAAGGCAACTAATTATTTCTCTCTCACATTGATGTCTCCCTCTCCCCCTGCCCTCACACCTTCCCCCAAAAAGGAAAAGGAAATCAATGAATATGTCCTTGGGTGAGGATTTAAAAAAAAAAAAATTCATATACTAGTTACAGAGATTCAAATATAAACACATAACTTAAGTTTATCCTTTTATATATGATATATGTGATGCATTTCTAGAAATGAATGTGAAAGCTAGTTACCACAGAAATACAATCCTAACTAGGCAAGTGCTATTTTAAGTTTACTAATTTTACTTATTTGTCTATTTGGGATGCCTTTATAAAAGGATGGTTATAAGCAAAACATAATCCCATTGAGTGGGGATTCTCTATATAAAAATATAAACTCAAATGCACATATTTCAAGAGAGGAAAAGGATGAATTTAAAAGTTATAAAGAAATGCATTTAGATATACTCCAAGATTTTGAGGCTAATCAATTTAATTGCTTAATAGCTTATACACACACACACACACACACACACACACACACACATATATATCAAAGTCCTTCTTTTGGCTCTATCTATCACTAGTTGTTACATCTAAAGGGAGAATAAGTTACTAAATGTCTATTAAATGGCTATGATTAATCATTATAATCCTGTGAAAGAATTACTACTGTTTACAATTACAAAACTACAGAGGTTGAGTCTCAGGGGCAAATTAACTTGCTCATGGTCTTTCTACACTATGGCAGAGATGAGATTGGAATAGGTTTATTTGCACCAAATCTAAGTCCAATTTTTCTTCCTAAAACTCCAAATCATATTTCATCTTCATTCTATGTCTTATTTCTTTGTTTTGATTATCACAAATATTTTCTGAACAAAATTATGTAAAGATGATTAGGGCATAATTTGTGTATAATATAAGATGCTTAAACAGATCACAGTAAAAAGCTAGAAGAATATACTTAAAAACAACTGACCAACCAAATCAGAAACAAGAGTACTGTGTCAAAATACTGAGAAATATAGTTGCATCAAGTTAAGGGAGGAAATAATGCAATGCACAAAAATGCACTGACTCTTAATAATCAACAAAACTAGCAAGATACTAGAATTTTAAGCCAAACACAAGTCAAATATTTACTACGACTTTTCCATTCCACCAATGAGAAAACAGACCTAAAGAGTTTAAGGAATTTACCCAATAGAACACCATTTATTAATGACACACATACAGGGGAAAAACCCGTATCTACTTCTAGCACAGTATTCTTTCCACTAAAACCCATTACAAAATTATGATGTGTTTTAGAACAAAAGTATATAAAGTCAAGGCTCTTTATAAAAATATAAATAGAATAAAAGCAAAAGACTCTTAATATGGATATAAATAGAATAAAAAAAAGCAATCCTATTCATTAAGCAGATTTTATAATTCTGATGTTCAGCAACATCCAAACAGAAATGCTTTTAAAATGGTTTGCTAATCTTAATTTTTCTTAACAAATTCAGGAAAAGAACTCAGATCAGTACTACAAAAGAAAATCAGCACTCATGAATACTCTGATAAAAAATGTGCCATACAAAGGTTTCAGTAATAGTGTGAACAACTTCAACAACAAAATTGGGGGGGGGGGGACTAAAAACATTTTAGATTAAAAAAAAATACACGTTTCAAACTTCCCTGTGACAAAACCTGCCATAAAGACCAAGAAAAATAAACTTTATACAACAAACATCTGCCACACATGTGAGAATCATTATTTCAAATATAAAAAATTCTCATAATACAGGTGGACAAAGATTACTAGTACAATTACAATAAAGACACTTCATTCAATTTAAAAATAATGAGAACAAAAACAAGATGGTTATTTTTTTGCACATCAGATTTTGATTTAAGACTGAGAATATCCAGTATTGATGAAGGTTGAGAAAATAAGCCCTCTCTTCCACTGTACACAGAAATGTAAACTGATCTTTTAAGAAGAAATTTTGGCAAAATCTATTAAAATTGGCAAAGCAATTTCACTTGTAACAATTTAACCCTACAGAGAAAAAAAAAATATGCAAGGATATATGTCCTATAACATTGTTTGTAATTGCAAATAAAAAATTAAAAAGAATGTCCATTTATAGGACATTCACTAAAACCCAGGCTCCAATAACTATGATATGCTATTATTTTATGTCTAAAAAATAACACTGCCCATTAAATTCTGACAGACCACAGATCCCAAGATGCAGCCCCATTTCATAAATGTTAAACTACAAAATTAAACAAAATAAGTAAAAAAAAAATGTGTACACTGACAAAGATGCCCAACATATAATACTAAAATGAAGAAAGCAAGCTATAGAATAGGGTATAAACTATAACCCCATGTTTTTATTTATACAATGGACATACAGGTTAACATAAGTTTAGAAATAGTTTTGAAAGGATATATATCCAAGTTAACACAGTCATCATATTTAAAGAGGCCAGCGTATTTGTGTATTTCTAAACATTTTCATTATTTGGATACTACAACTATATATTAATTTTGTAAACAGAAAGTGATAAAACACTGAAAATTTGTTAAAAGTCAGGTGGGCTCAATGAAAAGAAACTAAGTTTTAATACCATTTACTTGAATTTAAAACCAAACAATTTTGAGGTCAAGGAATTAAGAACATAGCATTTAACTGGCAAACCATAAATTTAAAAAGTATAACAGAAATTTTAAATTGCAAGACTATAGGTTTTTAAAAGTAGAATATAACAATACAATGGTTTTTAGTTTAGTCAGAATTGTACAGCCATTGTCATTATCAAATATTACATTTTCATCACTCCAAAAAGAGTAACCCATACCCATTCATAGTCACTCCCCATTCCTTGTCACTGTAACTCATGACCATCAATCTACTTTCTGAAACTACAGATTTGCCTATTCTGGACATTTTATATAAACAGAATTATACAATGTGTGTCTTTTGTGACTGGCTTCTTTCATTTAGCATAATGTTTCGATGTCCATCCAGGTTATAGCAGGTATCTGAATTATGAATTTATTTAAAACAATATTTCCCAGGAAACTGTTTCTCAGCTTTTGGCTCAGTGGATGCAGAATTAGACAAATTAAGAATTTAAGTCTCTAATAAGATAACAGAAAAACAGATCTCATTTCTATTGCCTTAGGAAAAAAATAGATACTATTCAAAAGCTAAATATAGCCGAAACCGGTTTGGCTCAGTGGATAGAGCGTCGGCTTATGGACTGAAGGGTTCAATTCCCATCAAGGGCATGCACCTTGTTGCGGGCACACCCCAGTAGGGGGTGTGCAAGAGGCAGCTGATCGATGATTCTCTCTCATCAATGTTTCTAACTCTATCCCTATCTCTTCCTCTTTGTAAAAAATCAATAAAATACATATATATATATATAAAAGCTAAATATACACAATAAAATCATATTCTCAATAGCATAAGCTTTGTTTATTTCATTTAAAATATTTTTTCTATGAAAATAAAAGCAAACAATGTATTATAAAAAGATTTCAAGTCAACCTAAGGAATGGTAAGCTGGATTATTTTAAATGAGGCCTACATCTATAACAAAAGAACTTTACTTAATCCCATATAAGTAATCCTGAATTAGTCAATTTATAAATGGACATTTCTCAAACTGGAGAGGTGAATTGGGAAAGAAACATTATTCTGAAGTAAATCTAAGGTTTTCAAGCTGTATAAGTACCCTGTGCTCCATGATAACTCTAATACAGTCTATATTAACTTTTTGTTCTGTAAATATACATACTCTCTACCAGGATTTAATGCTACAACTAAAGAGTGAGAGATCACAGGTACAAAACACATACATATACTTGTTTGGTGGTCCCTTTAAGAGAAGACTTTTTCCTCCCTTTTTAAAGTAGAAGAATGGTGTGTTGCATATGTAAATCCCAGAAGATCTCAGTCATAAAAATAAAGAACTTTCCAAATCACAATCACCATAACCACCACTTTACTCACTGTTACAAACTGAGTATCACCACTGGTTAATTATAGACAAGGCAAAACATAACTGGGGATTTTAAAGTGGGATAAAAATAGTTAGAAGGTAAAAAACATGTCCACAACCAGCTAAGCCTTTCCCAAATAAATGATCACCATCTACCAATGAGAAGAAACAAAAAATCTGCTCACTCTGAAAAGTTGATTTTAGTGTCACAAAAAAGGAGAGAAAAAAATCCACCTATTAATACCAAATGAAATTTATAAAATCTTTGCAATGGTTCTGAACATCAACCTACCTACCAACATCCACCCTACCCTCGACTACGCCCTCCCTCCTACCCACTTCATCACAGATGCTCTTCTTTTTTAATCCTTGTAGGGAGGACAAGCTTAAAAGAGGGGGAGAGCCGAAACCAGTTTGGCTCAGTGGATGGAGCATCGGTCTGCGGACTGAAGGGTCCCGAGTTTGATTCCGGTCAAGGGCATGTACCTTGGTTGCCGGCACATCCCCAGTAGGGGGCATGCAAAAGGCAGCTGATTGATGACTCTCTCATCCATGTTTCTAACTCTCTCTCCCTTCCTCTCGGTAAAAAATCAATAAAATATATTAAATTTAAAAAAAAAGAAAGAAAGAGGGGGGGAGGGGGAGAGAAAGGGATCAAACCAGCAACCATTTGGTATATGGGACGACACTCCAGCCAACTGAGCTACCCAGACAGGGCCTCAGGTCCAAAATCTTGAAGTCAGATACTGTTTCTCATATTTTCACATCTAATTCATCATAAAATGTTCTTGGCTCACAGTGAACTTTATAAAAAATATTTATTTATTTATTTTTATGCATACTCTTGAATCCATTTGGTACTGTGGTATAAATATAAAACAAAATCCTAAGATTATATATATTTTAAACACTTGTTCCATCACTACTTATTAAACAGTGCTTCTTGGTGGGCAATTTTGATATGTAGACTGGATTTTCTTGGGTTAGCAAAGTCTTTTCTATAGCTTTGATTTCTTCTATTTTTGAAAGATTTTCTTGAGGGATATTAATAATCTATACCTTAGATGTCTAGTCTCTGCCTCTGAGTATCCTGTCATCTCAAAACACCTCTGAAACTGGAATGTATCTTATAATCTATGGCACCCAACATCTGGCCAGGCAGCTGTTAGGATGAACTATCACTGCCTGCACAGATGTGAATTTGTTAAAAAATGAGCTCACAAAAATATCTGGGACTTGATTATTTTTCCTAATAAAACACCTGGATAACTGCAATCCTAAGACATTTTAGTCAACAAGCCAACTAAGAAAGAAATACAAGAGTCCTAGCTATTGTCAGAAAACCAGTGGTTAATAGTTTCTGGCAATATTAAGAAAGTGATAGCAACAAAACCTGTACAAAGCAAGCAGAAGCTTGGAAGAAAATACCAGATATAATGGAGAACTCTTAAGAAATATACTTGATGGCATAGGAGACAATGTCATGTAGAAAACCACAGACAGAAACTTTAAAAAAGTGTTCTAAGAACTTGGACTATGAACATAAGTTTGGGGAACATTTTAGTCAATTTATATTGCTATTTCATCATTTTTAGGCATACAAGTAATATTGATGAAAAATGTTAAATGCCCTCAAAGACCAAAGGATAAATGTAAAATAAAAGTTCTAAGTGATAAGAAAGCATCTATATATACATAAAAGCCTAGTGACAGGAATGGTGGAATAACTGGGCACTATGACGTGTACTGCAGTGGCCAACCAGCTTGATCTGAGCCCTAATCGCCCTCCTCCCAACCTCCCATGGCCCCTTCCCCCAGTCTTCCCCCCAACCCAGATTGGAGATGGGGATGGCCAGCAGACTGCCCAAGGCCTCTCCCCCTCCTTTTGTTTACCTTCTATAACTGAAACTTTATAATCTTGAGTGGAGGCTTAGGCTGGCAAAGGCAGGCGGAAAGCTTGGCTTTCTCTGTTGCTTGGGAAACCCAAGCCTCCCTCCTGCTCTCTGTGGCCATAGCCATCTTGGTTGGATTTATTTGCATACTTGCTCTGATTGGCTGGTGGGCATGGCTTGTGGGTATAGCAGAGGTGGTTAATTTACATATTATTCTTTTATTATGTAGTTAATACTAGAGGCCCAATGCATGAAATTCCTGCGGGGGGGGGGGGGGGAGGACCCCTTAGCATGGCCTGCACCTTCTCCAATCCAGGACCCCTTGGGGGATATCTAACTGCCAGACATCCCTCTCACAATCTGGGACCAATGGCTCTTAAACACTCACCTGCCTGACCTGCCTGCCTGCCTGATTGCCCCAACTGCCTCTGTCCCCACCACCGTGGCTTTGACCAGAAGGATGTTTGGAAGACAACTGGTTTAATTAGCATATTACCCTTTTATTAGTATAGACTGATAGAGCCTTAGATTTGATAAATAAGGTATACAGACGCACACTTCTCACACTTCACCTGAATTTCTGTATTAGCCCCTCTCAATTCTGTTTGTCTCTTCCCTTACTCCCCCCTCCTTTCCCTAGCCTAATTTTTCCATTTAGCGGCCACTGATCCTTTAAAAACTAAAGTTGTATGATAACTAAAATACTCTGCAATGTCTCTGTATTTCACTCAGAGTAAATGCTTAAGTTCTTACAATGGCCCACTCAAGATCCAGATGACCTAGCCAATCCCCATTCCCATCATTATCTCTGACAGATCTCCTACTACTCTCTGCCTTTCTCGTGTCCCTCTACCTTCATGCTAGTCTTCAAAAATATCAGACATGCTCCTGCTTTAGAACCATTCCCCTAACTGTTCCCTTTGCCTGGAACATTCTTGATCTATATGTCCATTTAGTTATCTCTCTTCTTCAAAAGCCTCTGCTCAAATTTTAGCTAGAGCAAAGGTGAGCAAATAGTATATCATGTGTTCTGTGTTTGGTACGCGCATGCACTCTTTTTAAAATGATTCATATTTTTAAAATATATTGATTTTTTACAGATAGGGAGAGGGACAGAGAACTAGAAATATCAATGAGAGAGAAACATCGATTAGCCGCCTCCTGCACACTTCCCACAGGGAATGTGCCTGCAAACAAGGTACATGCCCTTGACCAGAATCAAACCCAGGACCCTTCAGTCCGCAGGCTGATGCTCTATCTATTGAGCCAAACCAGTTTCAGCTGCCTGCTCTCTTTTTTCTCTTTATTTGAAAAGTGCTTAAAACCTTTTAAAATGTTATACTTTACTTATTTTTCATGTATTTTTTATTCTCTAACTTCTCCAGCTTGTGTATTCTAAGAGGACAAGGACTTTACCTATTTTATTCATTGGTATATCCAAGCACAGAACCTGCCACAAAGTAGGCATGCAATACACACTAAATTTAAAAATGGTTAAAAGAAAAAGAAGAATGTGAGTGGAAGGAACCAAGATAGTGGCATAGTTAAACACCTGAACTTGCTCCCTCGCACAACCACTTCAAAACTACAATTAAAAGACAAAACGGGTATCATTCAGAGCCACAGGAAGGTTGGATGAGTGAAATTTATACAACTAAAAGGAAAGAGAAAAGCACACTGAGACTGGAAGGAGGTGAGGAGGTGCATAAGTAAAATGTGGAAGTACAGAGGTGCACGCGGAAAAGAGCTGGCAACCGGGTATGCTGCTGTCTTTTTCAATCAGGAGGGAGATACAAGCTCCCGACTGCTCTGAACTCCAGTTCTGGGTGAGACTCTGGGGACACAGACTCATATGGGGAGAAACTGGACTGACTGTCTGGCATCTGACCAGAACACGAAGGCAGCTTTCTCTCAAAGGTGCCTGTAGTGATCATTGCTCCTGCACGGTGCCAAGAGACAGAGAGTCATGGGGACCTTTTTGGAACAGGGCTGACGGTCAGCCATTGCTGTTTACTCAGCCCTAGTGATTCCCTGAGACCCCATCCAATTTACAATCCTACTCAAGCTGTGTGCAGAGGCTTTTGCATATGAATGGCCTGGCCTTTGCAATCTAAAACCCAACATACAGCAGCTGGATCAGAGAGCCCCAGAGCCTCCAAAAGAAGGCCCAAAACTGGACAGCAACTTGCATTGTTTCACAGCTAGGCCTCATCTGGGCACCTCCAAACCCCAAACAAAGAGGAAGAATTTGCAGATCTCTCCGTAGCTCCTGCTGGGTGGCTTCAGGCAATGGCTGACTTTGCACCTCCTTGGAGATCCAAGAACCAATGCACCCAGAAGTCAGAGTGAGACCATCCAGATTACCACTCTTCAGATCCATGAGAGACTCACACAGGAGGCAGACTCAGTAAGCACCAAAGCCTAATGAAACAAGTCTTGTCCCATAAGGGTGTCTCCAGCACAACTGGTCGTAGACACAACTGATCCTAATAGCCAATTGGCCTAGAGGTCAATTCTTCCCAGTGATACCAACATCAATCAAGGCTTAACTACAATAGGACTGTGCACACAGCCCACAAAGGGGTGCACCAAGAGTGTCCGTCTCAGGTATTAGAGAGGCTGAGCGACTAGGCCCTATAGAACACCTAGCACACAAAGCCACTCTATCAACACAGGGAAACAGCCAAAATGCAAAGATAAAGAAACAGGTCACAAATGAAAGAAATGAGGAAAGCAAACGACTGGATATAGAGTTCAAAACCATGATTATAAGGTTACTGAAGAATCTTCTAGAAACCTCTGAGAAATTTAGTGAGATCCTCAAGGATATGAAAAAAGGACCAACTGGTCCTGGATATGAAAATAAGCATACACTGACTGAAATAAAGAATAATATACAGAGATCCAACAGCAGACTAGAGGATCTCAAGAATAAAGTCAAAGATTTGAAATAAAAAGAAATAAAAAACACCCAACCAGGAAAGTAAAAAAAAATAAAAATATGAAGATAGTGTAAGGAGCCTCTCGGACAACTTCAAGCGTACCAATATCCCAATTATGGGGATGCCAGAAGAGAGAGAGCAAGATATTAAAAACTTATTTTAAGAAATAATGACAGAAAACTTCCCCCACCTAGTGAAAGAAATAGACTTACACGTCCAGGAAGTATAGAAAACCCCAAATAAGAGGAATGCAAAGAAGACCACACCAAGACACATCATAATTAAAATGCCAAGGGCAAAAGACATAAAGAATATTAAAAGTAGCAAGAGAAAAAGTTAGTTACCTACAAGGGAGTACCCATACGACTGTCAGCTGATTTCTCAACAGAAGCTATGCAGGCCAGAAGGGAGTGGCAAGAAATACTCAAAGCGATGAACAGCAATAACCTACAACCAAGATTACTCTACCCAGCAAAGCTATCATTTAGAATTGAAGATAAAGAGCTTCACAGATAAGAAAAAGCTAAAGAAGTTCATCACCACCAAACCAATATTCTGTGAAATGATGAAGAGTATTCTTTGAGTAGAAGAAGAAGAAAAAGGTAAAGATAAAAATTATGAACAAAATGACAACAAATACATATCTGTCAACAAATGAATCTAAAAACCAAGTGAATAAAAAATCTGATGAACAGAATAAACTGGTGACTATAATAAAATCAGGAGCATAGAAAGCAAGTGGACTGACAATTCTCAGGGGGAAAGGAGTGTGGGAAGAGACTGGAAAAAAATCGTACACCTATGAATGAGGACAGTCGGGGGAAGAGGTAAGGGCAGAGGGTGGGTTGGGAACCAGGTGGAGGGGAGCTTTAGGGGGAAAAATAGGAACAACTGTGATAATCTGAACAATAAAGATTTGTTTTAAAAAATGACTACAATTGCTGTACAAGTACTTGCTAAAAAGTACAATATCAAAGAAACATATTTCAAATAAACAGTGACATTAAAAGTATATTTTAATAATAAATTCTGATTTATTTTTTAGCTACAACAAAGTTCCCTTGTGTAACAGTGTGCAGTGAAATTTGGAGCTTAATTTTGAAGGTCCACACCAAGAAATATCTCTATTCTATGCACAGCATATAAATTGAATGTCAGTAAGAATGCATCCTAAATCAATTTAGTATTAGTTTCTTTATACTTTGTTTAATTAAAATTTAAAAGTGATTTAAAAAAAACAACACACGTCTTACCGGTAGGTCAGTGAAAGCAATACCTGAAGGGAAAAAAATAAGTGGTATTAGAAGCTGTTTTGCAAAGGCAGAGTATGGTGACACGCTAAATTTCTAATTAAAATGAATAAAAAGAATGGCAAAAGCAGAAAAGAATGAAAAATCCAAATATAAAATAACGAGTGATTTTTTTTCTTAATAACACTAACAGATTTGACTGAATGCTGACACTTTTTCAAGATTACACACCAATTTTTGGGGGGGTTCTGCTATTGACTCCAGGATTTTTTAAATGATTTTAGATATGTCTTCAAAGCTATGTTAGAAATCATGTAAGAAAATCAGTTATAAAAAATAATCATTTGAATTTTGACCAATATCCAAGATACTTTATCCAACTTTATCATTTAATCTTCCTCACTTAGATTTAGCTTTTAAATAATTTTGGAAGGGAAAAATTTTAAGGTAAACTATGGAAAATACAGTATGTTTGTTCTTAAAATAAAATCAAATTCCTTATAAAAGAATATTCTTGACTACTCTGAAAAATATTTCTCCTTCAAAGGATAAAGATATAAACAGTTGAGAATTTTCTCTTGAATGTCCTCAGACAGTTATTTCAAGTTATGTTCCAATACACATAAACAATGATAATATTATTGGAATAAGACTCCTAACATCCCAAAGTGGTTATTTAATAATCTCCCTTAAAATATTAAAATATATTACTTAGCTGAAAATAAGATAATAAACCAAACATTCCTATAACACCTTATTCATGCTTTAAAATTTTGAGTTCTAGAATAATGGCAGGGGATGATATTTGTGACTGGGTTAACATCAAACCTTCCAATCTAAACACACATTAAAACAAATTGGAGACCATGCCAGCAATACCCCTAACAGTGCTGATCACCATAAAAAAGTGAGGGTATTTCTGTTAAATTATCTTCCCACTTGAGATTCTTTAACTATATAATTGTACTGTACTATCAGAAAACTGACCCTATCCATGAAAGTACTAAAGTTAAAAGGTAAACTGACCTTAAATCTTTACTATACATGTTTTAAAATAAATGTGTAAAAAGTGTTTTGTAGTTAAAGTCCTTTTTAAAACTAGTAAATTAATGCCCTGCCACTAGGGTTACTTTTAGCTTCATTCATAGAAAAGCAAAGTAACTGTGGGCCTAACAACTATGAAAATTTATTCTAAAAATTTCAGAAAACATTTACAGAAAACAATAAAGAATATTTCAATAAAATATTACCATACATAATTGCCATTTTCATAAAAGCCTAATGAATTATTTCCCTCAAAGATGTCTATTTACAACAAAACTGTCAAATTTACATTCTTTTAGTAAAAAATTCATTTTTGCTATTAATTACTGAAATCACTCTTTCCTAACACTCTCATGAAAATTCCAATTTAATTTCATAGATTAACACTTTTGACCACTGCCAAATATAGCTATCTAAGCCTATAAATAGTGAGACCACAAAAAGATGCCAGTTTAATAAGTTGGTATAATTACTTAAATACACTAAAAGCAAGTTTTTTATATTTCTAATTTCCTGATTTGTCAAGATGCTTTTTGAAGTGATCCTTCAATTAATGAATGATACTCATTAAAACCAAGTAAAATAATTTCAAATTACATTAACCTAAATATTGAAATATTTCTCCTTTAATTTGTTTTTCAAATAAAAACCTTTCTATTTCCCCTTTTATAGTAAATACATATTTTTAAAAGCTTCATGAGACAGAAGTTAAAGATGTTATCAGCTTTTGGGTAAAAATTATCCACTTTGGGAAGTACTACAAGGAACAGCAAGTGAATAATACTTTATCTTCTAGATGTTAGCCTCTAGACCAGAGGTAAGCACAATTCTCCAAAGAGCCAGAGAGTAAATATTTTCTTCTCCTTAGGCCACATGGTCTCTGTTACAACCACTCAATTCTGCCACCGCGGCAGGAAGGCAGCCACACACAGTGCATAAAAATGGATGTGGCTGCATTCCAATAAAAGTTTAGAAAAAACAAAGAGGAGACAGATTTGGCACATCTAAAGAAATTTGGTTCTAAAGAAATAATTTTGTTCACCAATGTTTTACCACTGCATCCCTGGCACCTTGCCCTGAATGTGGCAAACAATGATAATAAACATTTACTGAGCACTCACTTTGTGTCAGGCAATCAGTTAAGAACTGCACATGCATCATTTCAGTTTAGTCTAACAACCTTAATAAGGTAGGCATCATAGTGATCCTATTTTATAAACTGAAGCACAGAAATGTATTAAATAACTTGCATAAGGTCACATGGCCTAAAAAACCAGGAGACAAAATCAGGCAACTAAAGAAACAATATTAATCACTATATACTGCTTCTCTTTGTGCTTAATAAATATTTACTCATTTATAAATAAAATCAAATGTTTCAAATTTACTTAAAAAGTTGAATGTAATTCAATCATTGTGTATCCTTTAAAAAATATCTCTCGTTTTAAAAACAGTTCTTATTCAGATTTAAATATCTATAAAAATCTAACAAACAAAAAAACCCACAAAATCACCTCTTCCCATCTTTCAAAATAAAAATTCTTCTCTGGAATAAAGTTTAAAAAACTGTAAAAGACTGATTTAATTTTAAAATATGCCTTCTGCATTTCTGAACCCAAAGTCATACCTAAGAGAGAATTTATCCTGGTTTAAGATATTAAATATCTTTAGCAGCCAAGACATCTAAGACTATGCCTGTTGGCTGCTTGGATAAGTCAAAGCCAGAATAGTAACAACGAACAAATTGAAGGAGCTGTAGCCTTACAGAAGCCAGTTAGCCATAACAATCAAATTATAAATACACAAAAAATTTATATGCCATCCTTAACATTTTTATACTGATAAGAATACTTGACCTTTGAATAGAGCAGGGCAGTTAAAAATCCACATGTAACTTTTGACTCCCCCCCAAATGCTTAACTACTAATAGCCTACTGTTGACCACTACTCTTACCAATAAACAGTTAACACATATTTTGTACATCATATGTATTATATCCTGTATTCTTACAATAAAGCTAGAGAAAAGAAAATATTTAGAAAATCATAAGGAAGATAAAATACATTTACAGTGCTATATGTATTTCTGAAAAAAATTTCATATATGAGTGGATTTAAACCTGTTCTATGATGAACTGTGCATAAGGATTTTTTGTGGACTTAAGACAATCTTTAAGTCAGATAATACAGGATTTCAGAGTCAATATTAATAATCAGGAGGAAATATTTTAAGCCAAATATTAATATGAAGACACTAACTTTATATTAAGAATATGTTGAAACACTAATAAAAATAACTATTACTAATACACTTAGAAATTTAAAATTTTCTCTGAAATGACAGAAAGAATAGTTTTTGTATTAAAGAATATATATTATATGTCTAAGGAAGCATACTATTTGCAGTTTAATTTTTAAATACTGTTCATAAGTAAATTGAAATTTCTGCCGTTTGGGGTTACTCAGTTTTTTACTGCTTTCACTTTATCTCATCAGAAATAAGTAATGTGAAACCTTTATATTTTTAAAACACTAATCTTGCTACCCTTTATGCTTTCCATAATGAGAAGAAAAACAAAACACAAAAAAACCTTAAAAGAACTGCTATGAAATGGGAGTGGTAACAACCATATATAATTTTAAATTTGAAGTATTATGAGTTCATATTTAACTAAAAACCCTAATTTTCTATTAGTCTTACAATGAATAGGTATCTTCATGTTTTCATTAATCTATTTATTTCTTAGTCACCTACCTGTCTTTCATTCTTAGAAGTGTTGCTGTTATCTGCTTGTTTTAATTCTGATCCCTTTTGCAGAATTATAGTCACCATCCTTTATCAATCTTTGTTAGCAGGCATGACCTTTTATGTGTCAGTGCCCTTCATTTGGTTGGTAGCATCAAGCTTTTCCTTTATTTTACCCCCATGCTGGACTAAAAACTGACAGCCCTTTTTCTTAGTACCTGTTAACCTAGAGAATTGAATGACACTGTGAAGGGCTTTATTCCAAGCAAAGCAGAAAACACTTAACACTTCTATTATTACAATAAATATATAAGCATAGGAATTATTTTTAGTTATTCCTGTACATGTGATACAATGTGCCTGCACAGAATACAATTTTTCACCATTTTGTCAACTTTCACCTGGAAGGAACAAAGAAATAGCTTCCAGAGGCATCTATTTATAAAGAAGACTATCATAATGCAAGTACAATAATAACAATATTTGGTTATTTTACATGTAATACATTATCTTAGTACCTAAACTATGTCCATTCTTGGTGTAGAAGCAGGTATTGTTGATAAGGTTAACACAACAGCCAATGACATCACCGGTTGTAAAAGTTGGTCCATAAGGTTGTCCCGTTCCAGAAGAACAAAATGAATGTCCATCATCCCCATGATAACCATATGAATGTTTATCCCAGCCTAAAAAGAAAGTTCCAGTATATTTACAATGAAATGAAAAGTTCCACTGTGCTACAATTGATTCACAAAGATTATGGGAAAGCAAGCAAGAAGAGTACAACAGATAATATAGAGATCAAATTCCCAAATGTATATTTAAATTCTCAACAATTACATGACAATTTTTATATTAAAATACAGTTTATAGCCCACTCGGCAAGGCTCAGTAGGTTAAGCATGACCTATGAAACAGGAGGTCACATTTCGGTTCCTGATCAGGGAACAAGCCCTGGTTGCGGGCTTCATCCCCAGTGGGGACCATGCAGGAGGCAGCTGATCAACAATTCTCTCTTATCACTGACGTTTCTCTCTCCCTTCCTCTCTGAAATCAGTAAGGGGAAAAAAAAAAAAAAAAAAAAAAAAAATATATATATATATATATATATATATATATATATATATATATATATATTAATTACACAAACACACACACACACTATTTATAACATTAAGGAAAATGAACTCAGCACACAGAATACAAAAACATGTATTAAAAAGAGGGGACACCTACAAAGAAAAATAAGGCAAGGTAAGTTTTCCATGCATATTTCCTTTGGTAATACACCAAAAGGAATTTTAGTTTGATTTGATTTACACACACATGCACAAATATACACACGCACAGTTTAATATAAAATAGAAGAGTTTTCTACTTTGCTTTCCCGTTTCAAAAAGTTTACCCCAAAATTAATTTTAAACATTAGTAAACAGAACATCAGAAATATAATCATCCGGTTAATAATGGTTTTGAGAAACAGTCTGACATCTGAATTCACACCTTCCTTAATTTACTTTTAACATCACGTCTACATTGTGAGAATATTAACAAATGAAATATAAACAACTGAAAATGGGTTAAAAGCCAAGAATGTGTTGTGTAGCAAACAGAGTTAACCACATTAAAATGTTTAAAGTTGGTATGACTATGTACTGGAAGTTAAAAAAAAAAAAATGAAAAAAAAATGCATAGTATATATGTATTAAATTATGCCAAATAGCAAAGAAATTTCAATTCAATTTATTTTAACAACTCAGTTTCTACTTTGAACTCAGAGTATAGGTGATTAAAAATATAGAAAATCAACGTACTTTACAATTTCAATTTGTTAATGGAAAGTTTTAGCCACAAAGAGCTATGAGACTATACTATATAGTTCAATTACAACTGTACCTGGTAGTCTATTCATGTTCACACCTTGAGCAGACAGACCAATTCCCATGTAACTGTTAAAAAAAACAATAGAAAGGAAGAAAAGCAGGTTATTATGTATAAATAACCAATACCAAGTTGAAATTCATAAGGTAGCTAAAAAAGTTATTGCAATTCTTTAGCAAAAAGGGAAACATTAAGCAGCACTAAAACTCAGATCACAGCAAATTCCAATAATCATTCATAAACACACCCAAAGTGTCCTATAAAAACCTAATATGCTAAGTGTCCAACCATTTGTTTGACCGTTTGACCAGTCACTATGATGTGCACTGACCAGCTGGGGGCAGATGCTCTGACCAGATTAGCTTGCTGTTGGGTCCGGCTGATCAGGACTGGGCAAGACAGGCCAACACACCCCGAAGCCCTCCGATAGTCCCTCCCCGATCTGGACTGAGTGAGACAGGCCAGACATGCCCTGGACGAATCTGTGCTCCACTCAGGTTTCTGCCTAATCCCTGCAGTCCAGGCCGAGGGACCCCACCATTGGTGCACGACTCTAGTTGGTAATCTATGCACTCTACTAAACATAAAGGACTCAAACAAAAAATAAATAAATAAAAATAAAAATGTCCATGCAATAAAAATCTAATTTATCTATCCATATTTAGGATTTAGACTTCTAACAAAAAGTACTGAAGAGCTTGTTAAAAAAATAAAGGAAGGAAGGAAGGAAGGAAGGAAGGAAGGAAGGAAGGAAGGAAGGAAGGAAGGAAGGAAGGAAGGAAGGAAGGAAGGGAGGGAATCCTATAAAATAAAAGCATAATATGCAAACTGTCCCCTCGACTGGGAGTTCTACCAGGGGGGCAGGTCTGGCTGGGGGAAGGGAGGGAGGCCCTGATCTGCAGCTGACAGCCACTAGGGACCCTACCAGTGCACAAATTTCATACACTGGGCCTCTAATGTTAAATAAGAAAATGGGGCCTAGCTGGCGTGGTTAAGTGTCAGTTCATGAACCAGGAGATCAGGGTTCGATTACTGGTCAGAGCACACACTAAGGTTGTGGGCTCAATCCCCAGTTGGGAGTGTTCAGGAGGCAGCTGGTCAATGTTTCTCTCTCATCAATGTTTCTGTCTACCCCTCTCCTCTCCTCTCCTTTCTCTAAAAGTAATTAAATTGTTTTAAAAGAAACAAGTATTTTGAAAGGCACAGTAAAAATCCAGACCATACAACAATACAAAATAACAGATACATACTTGGGAAAAAAATGTCAATTTCATTTAAAAACATCTGAACTCCTTAATAAAATTACACTAAAAAGTATATTCTGTAGAGTATCTATATATTGGTTTTTGAAAAGTGTTTTGGCAAATTGACAAAACTCACCTAAGCATAAGACTCTTAGTAATTCGTTTTTGAAACTAGAAGAAAATTATCTCCACAAAAGAAATACAAGAGAAGATGATATTTAAGGTATGCAATTAATTTTTAAAGTGGTATAAAATATCAATAAAACCCAATAGAAATAGTTCAAAAGAGAAAAGTCTAAAGCAATACACTTATCAGTACTGATGCAAAAAAAAAAATAAATAAAAACCTAAATAAAAGAGCATCTAAATCCAATTTGTTAAAAAGCTAATTGACTGTGATTATATCAAGACTTAAAATGGCATTTAACAAATCCCAGGTAAGTTCCTAATAAAAACTCAAATAAAATAAGAATAAAAGTAAACTCCTTAAGTATGACACACTTTTCCCCCAAATATATTCAGAGCAAGCAAAATATTCAACAGTGAAACACTTTCCATTAAAATCAGAAACATGGGGATGCCTACAATGGTTAAACACTGCTTTTGAATTTTCAGATAACTCAATAAAATTAGAACCCTAAGTGACCTCAAAATATAAAAATTAAAAATTACCTTCATTTTTAGTTGTTGTTATTCTGTATACAGTATCTACTAAACTCTGAATATTCACTGACATCTCGCAAGAAAATACAAAATCCAGAAGATAATGGAATGAAATATATAAAAGTACAGAAAGGGAAGTGGGAGATCCATGAAAATATGCAGGGTGTTATATTCACAGAAATAACCTTCAAGAATAAAAATAAAATAAAAACATTTTCAGATAAAACAAAAATAATAGAATGTGTTACCAACACACCCTCACTAAGAAAAATGCCAAAGTAAGCCTGCCAAATTGAAATGAAATAACATCAGATCGTTGGACTTTCAGAAAGTAATGAAAAACACTGGAAATAACTCACACACAGGTACATAATAAAAAAATAATTTCACTCTAAATTTTCTTAAAACATATCACTCTTCAAAGCAAAACAATATGTATTATACAGTTTATAATATATGTAGATGTAATACATATGACAACTACAGAAAAAAAGAGGGAGCCAATGAACCTATATAATTGGAAGTTTCTACATTTTAGGTGAAATTATACAACATTCTCAGCAGATTATGAAAACAGGTATATATAATACAATATCCAGAGTAAAAACTTCAAAAAGATATACCATATTTTCCGGCGTATAAGACAACCCTCTAATTTTACAGTTAAAACATAGGTTTAGGCCTATATTTGCTGTATAAGACTACCCCCCCACTTCCGAAGCAACACCAGTTCTTTTTTTAATAGACCGTCTCTCTACCTCAGCCAATCCAAGCAGGCTTTTTATGCATGCAAATTATACATGTTCTGTACCCGAAGCTACACTGTGTTCTAGTAAAAAGCCTGCTCAGATTGGCCAGAGTCAGAGAGGTGGTCTATTAAAAAAAGAACTGGTGTTGCCTCAGAAGTGGGGGGTGGTCTTATACAGCGAATATAGGCCTAAAACTATGTTTTAACTGTAAAATTAGGGGGTCATCTTATACGGTATTTAAAAAACCACTAGGTAAGTTGAGATTCTAGATATATACCAAAATAATAATCCTAATATATAAAAACTGTGGGTCCATCAACTAGAAGTCAGTCCTGCAGTCAACACTGAGTTGCCATGGAGACCCAGCACTGAGTGCAAGAGTGCTGCAAATCAGGCGTGGAGAGAGGCCTGAAGAAAGAAGCAGGGTCTGATCTGTAGCTTTTGTGGCAGCTTTTGATCAGCACTTGACTATCTCTTTGTCTCTGGGCCAGGCCAGCAGCCATGCCTCCATTTATCTCCAGGCCTCCACCAGGGCTGCTGATCAGCCCCTGAGATGCTGACTGGCATAAAAACCGACCAATCAGAACCAAATCTGGGTGAAGTGTGAGGAGCCAATGGCTGCCTAGGAGGCGGAGCTTTTGACACTAACTGGCATAGAAATCAACTGATCAGAACCAAAAATTTGGGTCAACTGTGAGAAGCCAATTACTGCATAGGAGGTGGAACTTTTGATGCTGAGTGGCATAGAAACTGACCAATTAGAACCAAATTGGCCTGCAGAGGAGGGCAACTGGGGGCGAGATCAGGCCTGCAGGGGAGGGCAGTTAAGGGCGAGATCAGGCTAGTAGGGAAGGGCAGTTAGGGGTGATCAGGCTGGCAGGGAAGAGCAGTTGGGGGGTGAGACCAGGCCAGCAGAGGAGGGCAGTTGGGGGCAATCAGGTCAGCAGGGGAGGGCAATTGGGAGCAAGATCAGGCCAGCAGGGGAGGGCCATTGGGGGCAAGATCAGCTTCTTCAACATCGACTCGCCCAAGCCATGGTATTTTGTGGAAGAGCCACACTCAAGGAGCCAAAGAGCCACATGTGGCTCACGAGCTGCGGTTTGCCAACCATGGGTCTAGTCGAATCCTAAGAACACTGTGTGTTTTCAGAGAAATACACTTTTTTTTCCTTTTTTCTCTTTTTATTGTTTAAAGTATTATAAATAGTAGTGCATATGTCGTCTTCCCCCCGCCCCAATTGACCTTTCCCCAGTCTCACCTACCCCCCCCCCCCATGCCCTCACCCTCCACCCAGTGCCTTGTATCCATTGGTTACGCTTATATGCATGCATACAAGTCCTTCATTTGATCTAACAAAACAAACCAAAAAATATATGATAAAACTTCTAAAGCAGGCATCCTCAAACTTTTTAAAGTGGGGGCCAGATCACGGTCTCTCAGAGAGCTGGAGGGCCACACTATATGAACTACTAATTCCTACTGTAACACCTCGGCTGCGCTCACTGCCCAAAAAACCTGGCGGGCGGGATCAGACTCCTCTGCGGGCAGCATGTGGCCCGCGGGCCGTAGTTTGAAGACGCCTGTTCTAAAGATAATCCAATCAAATGGAGATAAAGCAAAGTTTTATTAGGCCACAGAAAACAAGAACTACAAAATAATAAACACATAAATTAGACTTTACCAAAACCAAGAACTTCTGCTTAAGACATAAGATAATCCAATATTTTTAAATGGATAAGAGATTTGACTAGACAATCTACAAAGTAAGATACTGCAGCTAACCAACCAGCATATAAAACTGCTCTATACACAATTAGTCAAAGGGGAAATGCAAATTAAAAACACATTGAGATACCACTATACACTTAGCAGAATGTTTAAAATTTAAAGGATTGACAACATCAATATTGCTAAGAGAGAAACCAAGAAGGAGGCATAGGGTAGATATCCGAATGTAGCCTACCACAACAAATTTGAATTTAGAACTGAAAAACAGGGGAGGCATTGCCCTGAAGCGCCGGACGGCTAGCTGAGAGGAGGCTCTGCCATCTGGGAAGGAGAGAGAAGGCACGCTGAACCTCAGGAACTGTGAAGGTACGGAGAACTGTGTGCGCGAAAAGGCGCTGGCTTAATCCCGGTGCGGAGAGGAAGGGCCGGATCGAGATTGCTGCTGGCTTACTCCTGGTGCCCAGAGAGGGCGAACAGCTAACATGCAGCTGGCTTTGTTCGAGAGGAAAACAGAATCACCCTATTGCTCTGATAGACGGCCCCAGACAGGGAGAGGCCAGACTGTCAGGCAGCGGGCAGAGATCTCTTGGAGGTGTGTGAAGCCAGAGGCCATTACCGTGGGACTTGGGAGGAACCGAAGGGAAAACAAAGTTTGTCTGCACCAACCCGAGACTCCGCCCTACCTGTGGCTGAGCACAGAAGCTCTCCCAGAGGCTGGCTTTCTCTAAGGAGGGACTGGCCAGAATCCAAAGTTTGTCTGCACCTTTACCAAAGAAGTGCGCGTGCCTGCAACCAATCTTCCGAAACTCTCCACGAACAGGACTTTTCTAAGGCGAGACTGACAGGGAACCAAAGATTGTCTGTGCTACCCCAGACCCCGCCCTATCCAAGCGGAGTACAGAAGCCCTCCTAGCTGAGACACTGCTGATCCTCACAGCCAATTGGCTTGGAGATCAATGCTTCCCAGTGATACCAACAACAAGCAAGGCTTAACAACAAGACTGCACACACAGTCCACAAAGGGCTACACCAAGACTGTCCACCGCAGGTAACTGGGAAGGCTGTGCTACTGGGCTCTACCAGAACACCTAGCACACAAAGCTATTCCATCAAATCAGGGAAACAACTAAAATGCAGACAAAAAGAAGGACACAAAGGAAGGAGATGGAGGAAAAGAAAAGATTGGACATTGAGTTCAAAACTACAGTTATTAAGGTTATTCAACAATATCCTAAAAAAGACCGATAAAATAAATGAGACCTATGAGGATATGAAAAGGGAGCAACTTAGAAATAATAAGGGATCAACTAGAAATGAAGAAAACATTGTCTGAAATAAAAAATATTATACAAAGTCCTAAAAACAGACTGGAAGATCGCAAGAATCAAGACAAAGATTTAGAACACAAAGAGCCAGAGGACACTCCTCTGCAGAAGGGAGAAGATAAGAGAATCCAGAAAGTTGAAGATAGTGTAAGAAACCTCTGGGACAATTTCAAGCGAACCAACATCAGAATTATGGGGATTCCAGAAGAAGAGAGAAAGCAAGATACCGAAAGAATACTAGAAGAAATAGTGACAGAAAACTTCCCCCACCTGGGGAGAGAAATAGACTTACAAGTCCAGGAAGCCCGAAGAACCCCAAACAAAAGGAATCCAAGGAGGACCACACCAAGACACATCATAATTAAAATTCCAAGAGCAAAAGACAAAGAGAGAATATTAAAAGCAGCAAGAGAAAAGCAGGTAGTGACCTATAAAGGAGCACCCATAAGATTGTCAGCTGATTTCTCAACAGAAACCATGCAGGCCAGACAGGAATGGCAAGAAATATTCAAGGTGATGAATAGCAAGAACCTACAGCCAAAAATAATCTACCCAGCAAAGCTATCACTCAGAATCAAAGGACAGATAAAGAGCTTCACAAATAAAAAAAAGCTAAAAGAGTTCATCACCACCAAACCAGAATTATATGAATTGCTGAAGGGGGTTATTTAGGAAGAGGAAGAAGATAAAGATAAAAATTATGATCAACAAATACGTAACTATCAACAAGTGAATCTAAAAACCAAGGGAATTAAAAAATATGATGAACAACATTAACTGGTGAATATAATAGAATCAGAGGTATGGAAGGGGAGTGGACTGACGATTCTCAGGGAAAAGGAGAGTGGGGGTGTGGGAAGAGACTGAACAAAAACTGTACACCTATGGATGAGGATAATGGGGGATGGGGAAAGGACAGAGGGTGGGGTGGGAACCTGGTGAAGGGGAGCAATTGAGGGGAGGAAAAGGATCACATTTGTAATAATCTGAACAATATTTATTAAAAATATATAAATATTGCTAAGAATACGATACAATAAAAACTTTCATACATTGTTGGTGGAAATTTTAAGTAGTACCACTTCCTTGCAATAATGTTTGACAGTTTTTCATAAAACCAAACATGTACATACCCCAATACTCAGCAATTCCACTCATAAGAGAAGAGAAAGCACATGTGCAACCTAAAGATGTAAACAACTATGTTCATAGCAGCTTTATTCACAATAGGTAAAATTCTAAAACAGCTGGGTATCTATCAATAAACTAATGGATACACAAGTTGTAGGACATTCTATTCAGAAATAAAATGGAGACTGAGTCCCCCTCACACAAACCAGACACCATCTTTCTTATGTGGGATACTCACCTGCTAAGCATCAGCCTGGGGGAAAACAACAGCCTCATCCTCTGAACTATCTCTCCTCCCTCCCTATAGAACTTGTGCCAAGCTGAGGAGTCAGTGCCTAGGCCAGGGAGTAGAGGTCTGGGCAAACTCAGGTGGTGTCAGTGACTAATTTGTACAGCAAACATGTCAAACTTGTGGTTGGAGGGCTCTGAGTTTGACATGCTTATATACAGCTTTTGGGAGAGGGCCATCCTCCCTATTTTCCCATGAACTGAATTGGCAAATCAACCCTTACAGATCTTCTAGCTCCACCTTCCCCACTCCTAAGAGTTCCACCCTACTGAAAATAGGCTCCTGGCAGAATGTGGGACAGACTGAATTGTGTGTCTCTAGGATGGGGGGAAATTTTCCCTCACACACCTGACCAGAGAAAAGCTCTCCCCCTCACTTCACATGGCAAATTATGATCTGTTTGGGCTTGATAAACTCGGCTCGTCTCACCCTTCATAACTCTGGGAGGGCCCACTCCACCACAATGGTCTGGAGACACCTCATAGGTGGCACCTAGAATTGGTGTACCCTGAAACTTTTGCTGAGTGGCCTCAGAACCAGCACTGTCACTCACTGAGTTTGAACGTGTATCAATCTGGTAAACATCACTCACCTGTATCTGGTGACTCACTGAGAGCCTACTTCATGCAACTTGAGTAAAGCCAGGGACTCTTTCATTGGCTGAGCCTAACAGGAAACCAGCAGGCAGAGGCAGGCAGAGGTAGATTGGCAAGTGTCTTGGGACTTTCACCGACCTACTCTCAGGCCAGCGCTGGTTAAAACTGGCCTTGGTGCACAACTTGGTCCTTCCCGGAGCAGAGGAAGCCAAAAACTTTGGATTGCTTTGAAGCCCTAAACAGGTTGCCCAGGGCCTGTTAATAAGCACCATGTGACATTTGCCTGCACCAGAGTCACTCCAAGAAGGCCCAGAACCAACATACCCAGTGGGCAGCTTCAGACAATACCAGAGCAGGAATTTAACTGGTTTCACAAACAACATATCCAAAGGGAGCCGAAACCGGTTTGGCTCAGTGGTAGAGCATCGGTATGTGGACTGAAAGGTCCCAGGTTCAATTTTGATCAAGGGCATGTACCTTGGTTGCGGGCACATCCCCGGTAGGGGGTATGCAAGAGGCAGCTGGTCGATGTTTCTCTCTCATCAACGTTTCTAGCTCTCTATCTCTCTCCCTTTCTCTCTGTAAAAAATCAATAAAATATATTTAAAAAAAAAAAACATATCCAAAGGGAGATCTAGGCAGGCATCAGACCCCACTGAGACAAATTCTGCTCCACATGGAGAGCATAAGCACAGCAGCTTGTAACACTGTGATCAGGGTTGATCCTCAGTCAAACAGCCTGGAGGTTGACCACATGCATAAGTGGGACATAGTAATCAAGACTCAACTTCAAAAGGAGAGCCTAAAAAACCCATAAAAGGGGCATTCCTAGAGCACCAACCTCAGATGAGCAAGAAGACTATGCCACTGGGTCCAACAGGACACCTACTACATAAGGCCATCCTACCAAGACTGGAAGTCATGGTAGATCTACCTAATACATAGAAACAAGCACAAAGAGGTAGCCAAAATGGGGACCCAAGAAAACATACCCCAAATGTAAGAACAGGAGAAATCTATACAAAAAGAACTAAATGAAATGGAGGCAAGCAATGTATCAGATATAGAGTTGAAAAATATGATTATAAAGATACTCAAGGAACCTAGTGAGAACTATAACAGCATGAAAAAAAAAAAAAAAGAACCCACAAAATTGAATCAGTCAGAGAAGAATACACCATCTGAACTGAAGAATACACTACCGTGATTCCTCGAAAATAAGACCTACTTACAGGTTTCCTTCTGAGTGAAATATAAGGCATCCTCCCGAAAATAAGCCCGCCCCCCTAGGCTCTGTCTCAGAATGAAAATTAATTTACCGTAAACTGGTCGCTAGGGCCGCCCCAACTGGCGTCTAGCAACCAGTGACATTATGCGGAGTCCTGACATTACTGCTGTGTGGAGGTGGAGTGGAGGTCAGAGTGAGCGGTGAGCGCGGGGGTGGGAGAAGAGGAGACTTTTGCAGATGCGTGTAGAAGAACAGGAGGATTAGAGCACACTGGGTGCGGCCAAGGTGCTGAGTGCTGGTCTGTCTCTGGTGACACTACCTGATGCTCGCAGCCGCCCTCATGATGACTGAAGGTTCTCAGTCAGTGGCAGACCCTGCTCCAGCCCAGATCCAGGCCCCAGCAAGCCCAGTGACAGTCCCCAGGCAGGCCACAGGGGGTAAATGTCTGATAAAGGGGTAGGGGAGGGATGTCTGGTGAAGGTGTTCAGTGGCACAGGGGTGGGGGGAGGGGGATCACTTAAAATGACAGAGGAGGATCAGAGGGGGCAATCAAAATGACACAGTAGGATTAAAAGGGGTTACTAAAATGTTAATCCCCCCTGATTCTCCTGTGCCATTTTGATTCCCCCCTCTGATGCCCCCGTGTCATTTTAAGTGATCCCCCTCTCCCCACCTTGATACCCCAATTCCTTTTTTTTTACCCCTAGAAATAAGCGCAAAAAGAAAAAGCTACTCCATGAATTACAAGAAAGGAATTGTGGAAGACTCTTGGGGCCAAAATCTTACTGCTTTCTGCAAAGAGAAGATGTTGAGTATCCGATTGGTCCAAAAATGGCGAGCAGACTATGGTAACCTCACTGAACAAGTGGACAAGGGAAATGCTAAAAAAGCACAAGTATGGATGAGATTGGCAACCATTATTTTCTGAGCTGGAAGACCTGATCTGTGAATGGGTTGTTGACAGGAGAGCAGAGGCTTTGGTTGTGAATACGGCTCAGATTCAAGAATTTGCCCTTGCAATGGCACCACAGTTTGACATAGCCCCCGAAGACTTCAAAGCATCACAACACTGGCTGGATAATTTTCTTCAGCAAAGTGAACTGTCTTTAAGAAGATCTACAACATTGTTTAGGTTGGAAGATACTCAAGTTATTAAGTGAGCACTTGCATTCAAGTCCTTTATTGATGATGCTGACTTCTCTAAATACAGTCTTCCCAACATGACTGTTATGGATGAAACTGCAGTGTTTATGGGCCAATCATCTCAAACAACAATTGAAAAGCGGGGTGCCCCTTAGTGTACATTCCCTCCACTGCTTATGAAAGTGCACGTGTTTTCTGTATTTTGGCAATTCGTCTGGATGGCACTAAAATCCCACCTTTAATCATTTCTAAGGGCAAGAAGGAAAAGATTGAATGTGTTTTGGGCGTTTTTATTCTTGAAACTGAAAAAGCCTGGGCCACACAAGCAGTTATAAGGAAGTGGGTCGATTTAATGCTGCCACTTGTTATGCGAGGGAGCCAAAGAGAAATGCTAGCCTAGGATGCAGCCAGCATTCACCGCGCTAAAGACATGAAGACATTTCTTCACGAAAGAAAAATAGATCAGATAATGATTCCCGCAGGAATGACGGCCTATCTCCACACTCTTGATATTGCAATAAACAAGCCATTCAAAGACAATTTGCGCATGGAAATTAATGACTACATTGAAAATAGAATGGAGAGAAATCAGCGTGGAAACTTTGTGAAACCTATAAACTACAAGAAGTTGTGACTTGGGTGAAGAATTCATGGGAGAAAATCACTGACAGTTGCATTGCAAATGCACTGCGAGCAGGCTACCTTTTCAAAAAGTACTCATTTAAAGACAGTGCTATTGCTAAACATGAGAGATTTAGTCCACTGATTCTGAAAGAAATGGAGTCACAAGAAATTCACCAGGAAATTCAGTAATTGGATTGTTATGATGATGTTCCAGAAGATAATGACATGATTGCCATTGAATAAATGAGTAAATTCTTGATACTGTAGGATTCACAGTTTGTTGGTTTGTGTTGACAACTACCATACTACCGTACCATATACAGGTAATAAATTTCCTTTATTTTCATTTAACAATAAATGTGTACCATATTTTTCTTCATGGAAAAATAAGACATCCCCTGAAAATAAGACCTAGCGCATCTTTGGGAGCAAAATTAATATAAGACACTGTCTTATTTTCGGGAAAACAGGGTAGAAGGAATAAACCATAGGTTAGAAATAGAGGATCAAATCCTTTACTTCCTCAATATGGAAGACACAGTGGAGAAAAACACAATCAGAGCAGGGAATAATAAAGATAGTTTAAGAAACCTTTGGAGTAACATAATAACATCTGCATCATAGGGTACCAGACGGAGAAAGGAGAAAGGGACCGAGAACATTAAATGACTGAAAACTTACCCTGGTTAAGGAAAAGGACACACTAGTCCAAGTAGCACATAGTCCCAAATAAGATGGGTGGCCTCAGGCAGGGATTGACTTGCACTTCCTTGGAGATCCAAGAACTAGTGCACCCAGTGGTCAAAGTGAGACCACACCAGATTACAACTCTTCAGATCCATAAGAGGCAAACTCAGGGGGCAGACTGAGTGAGCACTAAAGCCCTACTGAAGCAAGTCCTGCCCCATAAAGGTGTTCCAACACAGAAGTTCTCCCATTGTAGGCAGAGCTGGCCCTCAAAACCAATTGGTCTGGAGGTCAATTCCTCCCAGTGATATCAACATCAATCAAAGCTTAACTACAACAAGACTGTGCACACAGCCCACAAAGGGCTGCACCAAGAGTATCTACTTCAGGTAACTGGGGAGGCTGAGCCACGGGCCCTACAGGATACCTAGCAAACAAAACTACCCTACCAACTTAGGGAAGCAGCGAAAATGTGGAGACAAAGAAACAGATCACAAATGAAAGAAATGGAGGAAAGCAAATGATTGGATATAGAGTTCAAAACATCGGTTAAAAATTTTTCAAGAATTTCCTAGAAAATGCCAATAAATTTAGCAAGACCCTCAAGGATATGAAAAAGGACCAACTAGAAATTAAACATACACTGAAATAAAAAATATCATACAGATACCTAACAGCAGACTAGAGGAACACAAGAATCAAGTCAAAGATATGGCATACAAAGAAGCAAAAAACACCCAACCAGAAAAGCATAAAGAACCTAAATATATGAAGATAGTGTAAGGATCCTCTGGGACAACTTCCAGAGTATCAACATGAGAATTATAGGGGTACCAGAAGAAGAAAGAGGACAAGATATTAAAAACCTATTTGAAAAAATGACAGAAAACTTCCTCCAACCTGATGAAATAAATACTTACAAGTCCAGGAAGTGCAAGAGGAATCCAAAGAGGACCACACGAAGACACATCATAATTAAAATGCCAAGGGTAAAAGAGAATCTTGAAAGCAGCAAGAGAAAAACAGTTAGTTACCTACAAGGGAGTACCCATACGACTGTCAGCTGATTTCTCAACAGTAACTATGCAGACCAGAAGGGAGTGGCAAGAAATACTCAAAGTGATGAACAGCAAGAACCTACAACCAAGATTATTCTACCCAGCAAAGCTATCATTCAGAATTGAAGGTCAGATAAAGAGCTTCACAGATAAGAAAAAGCTAAAGAAGTTCATCACCGCCAAACCAGTATAATATGAAATGCTGAAGGGTATTCTTTAAGAAGAGGAAGAAGAAAAAGGTAAAGATAAAAATTATGAGCAACAAAGTGACAACAAATACATATCTTTCAACAAGTGAATCTAAAAATCGAATGAATAAAAAATATGATGAACAGAATAAACTGGTGAATGGAATAGAATCAAGGGCATGGAAAGGGAGTGGACTGACAATTCTTGGGGAGAAGGAGATGTGGGAGGTGTGGGGAGAGACTCGACAAAAATTGAACACCTATGGACCAGGACAAATGGGGGGGGGGGGGGGGGGGCTAAGGGCATGGGGTGGGGTGGAAACCAGGTGGAGGGAAGCTCTGGGGAGAAAAATAGGAACTGTACTAATCTGAATAATAAAGACTTATTTTTAAAAATCAGTAACAAGGTAGGGATGTCACTTTCACCCTCTTATTTTACATAGTACTGGAAATCCTAGCCATAGCAATAAGACAAGAAAGGACATCCAAATTGGAAAGAAATAAAGGATTGTCATTATTTGCAGATGACATAATACTGTATATGGAGAACTCTTAATGATACCACACACACACACACACACACACACACACAAAAAAAAAAAAACACCTTTAGAATTGATAATTTAGTAAAGTAGCAGGGTACAAATAAATATCCAGAAAGCAATTGCATTTTTATACACCAATAATGAACTATCAGAAAGGGAAACTTAAGAAAACAATCCCGTTTATGATTGCATCACAAATAAAACACCTAGGAATAAATTTAAGCAAGGAGATAGACCCATACTTAGAAAAGTATAAGCCACTAAAACTCTGAACTGTAGAAGATGTAAATAAGTGGAAACATATAACATATTCACACGTAGGAAGAACAACATTAAAATGTTCATACTTCCCAAAACAATCTATAGATGCAGCACAATTCGGATCAAGATACCAATGGCATTATTTCACAATACTAGAATATTTCAAAAATCTATATGAACACACAACAAGACTCAAAACAACCGTAAGTATCTTGAGATATAAGAATAAAGTTGGAGCCGAGACCGGTTTGGCTCAATGGATAGAGTGTCGGCTTGGGGACTGAAGGGTCCCGGGTTCAATTCCAGTCAAGGGCATGTACCTTGGTTGCGGGCATATCCCCAGTAGGGGGTGTGCAAGAGGCAGCTGATCGATGACTCTCTCTCATCGATGTTTCTAACTCTCTATCTCTCTCCCTTCCTCTCTGTATAAAATCAATAAAATACATTTTTTTAAAAATTAATCTATTAAAAAAAAAAAAGAAAAAAGAAGAAGAATAAAGTTGGAGCCGAAACCGGTTTGGCTCAGTGGATAGAGCGTCCCAGGTTCGATTCCGGTCAAGGGCATGTACCTTGGTTGTGGGCACATCCCCAGTAGGTGGGTGCAGGAGGCAGCTGATCGATGATTCTCTCTCATCGATGTTTCTAACTCTCTATCCCTCTCTCTTCCTCTCTGTAAAAAAAATCAATAAAATATATATATATATAAAAAGAATAAAGTTGGAGGCACATGCTATCTGACATCAAACTGTACTATAAGGCCACTAATAATCAAAATAGCATGGTACTGGCATAAAAAAACAGACATATAGATAAATGGAACAGAATAAAGAGCCCAGAAATAAACCTACACCTTTATAGTCAATTGATATTTGACAAAAGAAGCAAGAACATACAATGGGTAAAGACTGTCTATTCAATAAATAATATTGGGAAAATTGGACAGGTCATTGCAAAAAACTGAAGCTTGACCATTAACTTATGCCATACACAGGAATAAATTGACACTGGATAAAAGACTTAAAAGTCATACTCGAAAACATAAAAATCCTATAAGAAAACATAGGCAATAAAATGTCTGACATTTCTCTTAGCAGTATTTTTTCTGATACATCTCCTCAGGCAAGGGAAGCAAAAATAAAAATTAATAAGGCTCTATCAAACTAAAAAGGTTTTGCACAGCAAAGGAAACCATCAACAAAACGAAAAGACAACCCAATGAATGGAAGAACATATATGCCAATGATGCATGTGGTAAGGAGTTTATATCCAAAATTTATAAAGAACTTATACAAGTTAAAACAAAAAACAAACAAACAATCCAAGACAAAAGACCTGAATAGACACTTCCCCAAAGAGCACATAGAGATGGCTAATAGACATATGAAAAGATGCTCAACATCACTTATCATCAGAGAAATGCCAATTAAAACCACAATGAGATATCAGCTCATGTATGTCGGAGTCGCTATAATCAAAAAGCCAATAAACAAGTGTTGGCAAGGATTCAAAGAAAAAAACAACACTAGTGCACTGTTGATGGGATTGCAGATTGTTCAAGCCACTGGGGAAAGTACTATCGAGTTAGCTCAAAAAGTAAAAAATGGAACAACCTTATGACTTCTGGGGTCAAAGAAACCAAAAACACTAATTCAAAAGAATATATGCATCCTTACATTCATAGCAGCATTAGTTACAATAGTTAAGATTTAGAAGCAGCCCAAGTGCCCATCAATAGGTGAGTGGATAAAAAAGCTGTGGTACATTTATACAATGGACTACTACTTGACCATAAAAAAGAAGGAAATCTTATACTTTGCAATAGCATGGATGAACCTGAAGAGCATTATGTTAAGAGAAATAAGCCAGTCAGAGAAAGGCAAGTACCATATGATTCCTCTCATATGATGAATCTAATGAACAAAATAAACGAAATAGAAATAGACTCATAGATACAGAGAACAGACTGTCAGCTCTCAAAGACAGAGAGAGAGAGAGAGGAGAGTGTGTGTGTGTGCATGTGTGTGTGTGTGTGTGAAAAAGATGAAGGGATTAAGAAAAAAAACAAAACTCAGACACAGACAAGAGTATGGTGATTGCCAGAGGAAAAGGGGGATGGGTAGAGGTAGAAGAGGATAAAAGGAGAATAAATGGTGATGGAAGGAGATTTGTGTTGGGGTGGTGAACACACAATACAATATACTGATGATGTATTAAAGAAGTGTACACCTGAAACTTATATAATTTTATTAAACAACTGCAGGCCTGGTGCACAAAATTCGTGCATGGGGGTGGGGGGAGGTGGTCCCTTTGCCTGGCCTGCACCCTCTCCAATCTGGGACCCCTGGAAGGATGTCCTACTGCCAGTTTACAGAGATTGGACCTAAATGGGCAGTCGGACATCCCTCTTGCCAGGCAGGACCTCTGGCTCCTAACTGCTCACCTGCTTGCCTGCCTGATTGCCCCTAAATGCCTCTGCCTCAGCCCCCACCACGTGGCTTTGTCAGGAAGACGTCTCTAATAATTTTATTACCCTTTTATTAGTACAGATGTCACCCCAATAAATTCCATTAAAATAAGAAATTTTTTAAAAAGCGAGTTACTGATACATACAATATGGATGATCTAAAAAAATGTTTAGTGAATCATATGATTCCTTTCATATGAAATTGTAAAATCAGACAAAATGAGAAGATAAAGACAGGGCCTCACTGAGAAATAGCACAAGGGAACATTTCTGAGGATGATAGTATTGTTCTATATTTTGACAGGAGTTTTGATTTCACAGGTCGTATCTGCAAATGTCACCAAGTAGTACACTTAAAATTTGTGTATTTCGCTATACATAAATAATTTTTAAAAGAGTGAATAATATAGAATTCTAATTAATATGTATACTTCAGCCTGGTTGGCGTGGCTCAGTGGCTGAGTGTCAACCTATGAACCAGAAGGTCATGGTTTGATTCCTGGTTAGGGCCCATGCCCAGGTTGCAATCCTCAGTGGAGGGCATGCAGGAGGCAGCCAATCAATGATTCTTTCTCATTGCTGATGTTTCCATCTCTCTCTCCTACCTTTCTCTCTGAAATCAATAAAAATATATTAAAAAATAAAATAGCCAAAGCCAGTTTGGCTCTGTGGTAGAACGTCGGTCTGCGGACTGAAAGGTCCCAGGCTCGATTCCGGTCAAGGGCATGTACCTTGGTTCCGGGCACGGTGTGCAAGAGGCAGCTGGTCGATGTTTCTCTCTCATCGACGTTTCTAGCTCTCTATCTCTCTCCCTTTCTCTCTGTTAAAAATTAATAAAATATATTTAAAATAAATAAATAATGAAATAAAATAAAATATGCATACTGCAGTGATTTGGTATGAAGTCTACTTTGAAATGCATCAAAAAGTAAGATGGACCATTGAATGAATAGATATGAGGCAAAGCATAATGATTAGTGAATCATATGATTCCTTTCATATGAAATTGTAAAATTAGTTTTGCTATATCACAACATTTAAGTTTCTTAAAATCACCATACTAAACAAAATCATTCAATAAATAAATCTACAGTGTTTATGGGGAAAAACTGGGTTAAGAACAGTGTTCCAAAACTTCACCAGTAACACACATACACAAAGCTAAGAACCCAATTTAAACTCAAAATTCCATAAGAAGTTTTATACAAGTTGTTAAAAAATACTACAATAAACATGGCATATTACACTGAAAAAGACCTGAAGTTTATTTGGGGAAGTGGGTGACATAAAGATTACAGCTTGTAAATTATTTCAAAGTGGTGGAAAGAAAGTTATCTAAGAAGGGAAAAATTGGGACATTGGATATGCATGGGTGTGGCTTATAACACAGTGAACCAAGATAGCTGGTAGATGTTTGGGATTGCATGATATATAAAAACACACTCAAATTCAACAAGAGGGAAGGAGTGACAAGATTTAAGCACATGCACAATAAAGTTATTATTGTGGTACTATGTGTTTAAAAGGGAAATGGTCGTGGATACTTTTCAGAACAATATGTCAATACGTAATTTCAAATTATACATTTATTAGCATTGTTAAGTAGATAATAGTTGTACCAAATATCCAACAACAGAACTAAGAGGACTAGATTAGTTTAATTCCTATTATAGATAGGAATTAGGTTACCATTACTGCTTTATATTGTTAATGCTATGTACTAGTAACCTAATTAAATTACCAACAGATTTCTCATCAGAAATCATGGAAGCCAGAAGGCAGAGGCCTGAAAAATTAATATAAATCAATAATTATAATTCTCTGGGCTTGAACTGTATAAAGCTACACTTTTATGACAATACCAAAAAGGAAACGGAAGAAAATGGAAATAATATGGACCAAAGTTTAATACGCTATTATCGATCTAAATTATATTAAGTTATTATCTGAATAATCCTCCAGAGCAACCACTAAGAAAAACTCACAACTTGAAATGAATTTCCCTAAAACCAGCAATCCAATTCTTAGACATTTACCCAGGAGAAATGAAAATACATCCACACAAAACTATTACACAAATGTTTATAAAAACATTATTCATAGTAGGCAAAAAAGTGTTTCTACCTACTGATGAATGGATAAACAAAATGTTTATATATACATATATATATATATATATATATATCCTTACAATGGAATATTAGTTTGCAACAATGGGGAATAGATTATTGATAAATGCTATAGCATGAATAAACCTTGAAAACATGCAAAGATAAATAAGTAAAAAATAAATGGTCACAAATTGCATGATTCCCTTTATATGAAATTCCCATTATAGGAAACTATAAAAACAAAATAGGTAAGTGGTCACCTAAGATTGGGAGAAGTGATTACTAATGGGGATAGGATTTCTTTTTCAGGTGATGAAAATGTTATAAAATTAAACAGTGGTAAGGTTATACAACTCTGTGATACACTAAAAACTAACCAAAGTATGTTTTTAAGTGTAAATTTTTAAGGTATGTGAATTATGTCTCAATGAAACTCATTGTCAAAACATAAACAAGAGGACTTCTGATTTCAGCTCCAATATGTAAAGAGCTTGAATTTTGTCACTTATCCTCAAAACAAGGAAAAAAGTGAACAAACTGAAAATCAACAACTCTTCTTAGAGTCATTAGAAAACAGTTCACAAAGCAAAAAGCCTCCAGGAAAATTGAAAAGAATGAGATTGGGCTTGCCAGGAGCAGGAGCCTCTGAATATGGTTAACTAGTAGGAATATTTTAAAGATATTTGTGTAAGTAAGCTAGCTTGAGCTTTAAAATCCTTCCCTTTTTTAAAAAAAATGTATTTTTATTGATTTTATATAGGGAGAAGGAGAGATAGAAACATCAATGATGAGAGAGAATCACTGATCAGATGCCTCTCTGCACACTCCACATTGGGGATCAAAACTGAAACTTGAGTATGCACCTTGACCGGGAATCAAACCATGACCTCCTAGTTCATAGGTTGATGCTTATCACTGAACCACGCCACCTGGGCAAAATCTTTCCCATCTTAAAGAAGCCTCCACATATTCATGAGTTTTACCTTGGGAACTCCACCAGCTTATTTTCAGAAAAAAAAATTCCTTCCAGTTTCGGGCTGGGGGAGAGGAAAAGTGGATATGCTCAGAGCAATCAGTTCTGCTTAACAAAGACTTGCCTCCAAGAGAAACTACTGTATTAGAGCCTCATCTGACCTAGAGTTTAAGGACAATTAGACAACTCCAGTCCAGCTAGCCTTCCTGACTTAAAAGGGGGGAAAATACTAAAACTTCTCTGAAGATCATAACCTGGTCCACTACAACAACTGAGATTTAATCATAACATTACAGAACATGTCCATTCCCTAGTACATTATTACCACATCTATAAGGTCCCAGGATAAAAACAAATGACAAGTGAGAGAGCTGCATGGCACAGCCTATAAGGAGTTTCTAGGGAAACCCTAAAACCACCAAGACGACGAGGAAACGAGAGGAAAATAAAGCCTCTGACACATACAAACAATACAAACACACCTAGCAAACATTAAACATGGCATAAATACAAGCCAGATAATTATTTACCTGAGTTCCTATCTACACTAATAAAAGAGTAAGATGCAAACTGACCATACCTTCGCGATGCCCACCAGCCAATCAGGAGTATGCAAATTAACCCAACAAAGATGGAGGGTAACTTGTACACGTGGGCACTGCATCATTGCCATGGCAACAACACAGGCATTTCACACCGCCCCAGCCAGTCTGGGCTTATGGGGAGCGTGGAAAGGTGGAAAAGCAGCTCCAGGCTGGAGCGGAAAGATGCCAGTAGCCAGGGGAAGGAAGGCCCATTCTTGCACGAATCTTCGTGCATTGGGCCTCTAGTTGTATAATAAATTGTATAGTATTCAACAAAAAATTACAATGCATGACAAAAAGCAAGACAAATCATATTCTAAAGAGACAAAGCAAGCATCAAAACCAAAATCAAATACAGCAGATATTTTGGAATTTATCAAAACTAAGAATTTAAGATAACTGTTAATTTATATGGTATTGGCTATAAAAATCAAAGCAAACTGCTAGAAATCAAAACCACTAACACAAATCAAGCATGCTTTCGATGGGCTAAACACAACTGAGGAGAGACAATAAGTCAGCATGCAGCTATATCAATGGAAATGTCCCAAATTGAAATGCCAAATAAAGGGGGGAAAGAATATATAAAACAACTATGAAACAACTATAAGGGGTGTAACATACATATAATGGGAATACTAGAAGGAGAGAAACTGATGTTACAGATACCGAATCAAAATTCCAGAAAACTCAGAGCACACAAAAGAGGTTAAATAGAAAACATCAACTCCTAGGCTTATTTCAGGATTTTGTGTTTGACTTTTGTAAACAGAAAATCCTGAAATAAGCAGAAGGACACACATACAACAAACAAACAAACAAACAAAAACAAAACACACACCTTACTTATATGAAAGAAGAATAAGAATTATGTCAGACTTCTCTTTAGAAACCATGCATGAAAAAAAAAAAGAAGAAAAAAAAAAAGGCTGGAGTGAATTATCTGAGTTTTGAAATAAACTACTGATCTATAATTAGATATCCAGGGAAATTTTCCTTCAAAAGTTTAGAAGAAATAGATTTTATCAGACAAAAACTGAGCGAATTTGTTGCCAATAGACCTGCCTTGCAAGAAGTATTAAAAGTTCTTCCCAGAAAAGGAAAAGACATATGAGAAACTCATATCTACATAAAGAAAGGAAGAGGTTCCCTTGACATAACTGCATGATGACTGATAAAGATAAAATCTTTTAATTTTCTTATTCTGAATTGAGCTCAGATAATTGATTAAAAAAAATAACAGTAACAATCAATATTAGTTTACTAATATGTGAAATGAATAATAGCGATATTATAAAGGACAGGAGGAAGAAATTGGTTAGAATACCATATAATAAAAGCGTAGTATGCAAATTGTCCCCTCAACTGGAGTTCTTCCAGGAGTTCGACCAGGGGGCAGGCTGGCCAGGGAAAGGGAGGGAGGCCCCAGCCCAATGGCAGCAGGGGGAAGAGAGGAGTATCCAGCTGGCAGCTGGCCGCTGCTAGGGACCCTACCAGTGCACAAATTTTATGCACTGAGCCTCTAGACTGTTATAAAGCATCTACAATGCCTCTAAACTGGTAAACTATTATTTGAAAACTAGAGGCCCTATGCATGAAATGGAAAAGGTAGACTATGTAGTGTGAAAAGAAAAGAGAACCCTGGGAATCAAACTGCACAATGCCAGCATTATGGAGTTAAGGATATAATTTGAGTACAAAAGGAACTGGCTTACTAAATATGCATTGGTAGGGTTATAAATTATTACAATCATGCCTATTTGAACTTGGCTCTCTCAACTCAGAAAGATACAGTGTAAGAAAAAGCCTGGAAAAATTACTATCTGTATTATTTAACTAGAGGCCTGGCACATGAAAATTCATGCATTGGAAGGGGGGGTCCCTCAGCCCAGCCTGTCCCCTCTCACAGTCCAGGAGCCCTTAGGGGCAGGAGGTAACCTGCTGATCAGGGGAAGGCAACGCCCTATTACATCTCTGCTGCTGCCACTGCCGGCAGTGGAAGCTCTGTTGGCCCTGGTTGCCTGAGCCTGGGGCAGCCGTGGGCGGCTGGGGAGCTGCCATCCAAGGCTTGCCTGTGCTTTGATCCAGTCCTGGGCAGCTGGGGGAGCTGAGGGGACTGGGAGACTCTGGAGTATGCCATGTGCTTGCTGCCCTGGTGGGGTTGAGGGAACTGGACGTCACCATCTTGTGGCTGTGGGCACTGCCATTTTTGAGGGCAGGGCATTTAATTAGCATATTCCCTCTTTATTGGCTGTGGGCACTGCCACCTGAGGGCAGGGCAAGGTGGGCAGGGCAGTCAATTAGCATATTCCCTCCTTATTGGCTATGGGTGCCACCATCTTTCTGATGACATGAGGGTCAATTAGCACATTCCCTCTTTATTAGATAGGATTCCAATTCTTCACTTTAATGACAAACCTACCAGAGAAACTTGGTTAATATAAACATTATGAATTAAAACAAAAATAATTTCCCAAGAATAGCAAACAATTTTTCCCACCACAATTTACACTTACCCATCTCTTCCCTTGCTGACAATTTTTACTTCGAAATAATAAATCCCACAGGCTGCTGGTATTGGATGTGTGGCACGAACTGATGCTGCATCTTTTGGGGTTTTGCCATGACCTGCATAAAAAACAGAAAGGAAAAAAAGTCAAATGAGATATCCAAATGAGAATCTTAACAAATAATTCAGGAATATGGTTTATAGAATAATATATACATTTCTGTGTCCATGAGTACAAATAATTAAAGACTTGATGGTCATCACAATTAATCCAATATGCAAAACAGCCCAAGCTAGTCATGGAACTCTCACAGTAGTAGTTTTAATAAAATTTCAGAATCTAAACCATTGAACCTAACAGTCGTTTAGGAAACTTTAAAGTATTTTAGAGTTGACTGTATTTGTAAGAGAAGAAAAAAAAAGGTTGCATTTGAAGAACATAATGAAAATATGATCTTAATTTTATTAATCTAAATTTGCAATATCATTTATAAAATTTCTAAACAATACTACTTTGCAAAATGGCCTGCATTTTAAAAAAGAAGCATCTAGCACTAGCCAGTTTGGCTCAGTGGATACAGTGTTGGCCTGTGGACTGAAGGGTCCCGGGTTTGATTCCAGTCAAGGGCACATGTCAGTTTGTGGGCTTGATCCCCAGTGAGGGGTGTGCAGGAGGCAGCCAATCAATGATTCTCTCTTATCATTGATGTTTCTAACTTTCTCTCCTTCTCCTTTCCTCTCTGTTATCAATAAAAAATTTTTTTAAAAGAAGCATCTGTATCACCGAGTATATTTTTAAATGCAATTTTACAATTAGATTGAATTGGCAAAGAGCATTCTTAAAGAATTTACAATTTTGTTCTATGACATATCATTTATTCTATATAAACGCTGACCTATAAATTTCTTTGGTCAATTACAGCATGAGAAATATCTAATCACTAGTTGTATATTCTTTCTTTAAAAAAAAAAAAAAGAAATATAACCCCATACCACTGCTGACATCTTAGAAAATCTGTTAGATAATAGCTTTAAACATCTTAAGTTAGCTATCCCTTTATTCTGATTCCAGAAGGTGTCTGCCCTTCACTCATAATCACCTCCCTTCCCTTGCCCAAGACACAACTAACCTTGGAAGCTAGCATGTGCAAAATAAGCCCATAAAACCACAGAATATGAATAATGACAGAAGCTAAAATAGCTGGTCAAAAAGCACTCAGAGAGTGAGACCAGTCTCCACAATCCCCAAAAAGACTGTATGAGAAACAATATTCTAAAATGCTTATTCAGGTATTCTAGTTAGATATGTTCCACACAATATAAACTTATGTCATTAATCTCTTTTTTAAATATACTTTCACTGATTTCAGAGAGGAAGGGAGAGGGAGAGAAAGATATGATAGAAACATCAATGATGAAAATCACTGACCCACTGCCTCCTGCACTCCCTCTACTGGGGATGAGCCTGCAAACTAGACATGACCTTCTGCTTCATAGGTCCAGGCTCAACCACTGAGCCATTCCAGCTGGGCTAACCTTTCAGACATACTATAACAACATCTTCATGAAGAACAAAATTCCCCACCTCAAATTTACCATTATTTTAAAACTAAAAAACTTAACTCACAAATTATATCTTAGCCCTATAATAACCATCACAAACCAATGAGGTCATATATTCCCTTATCATGGATTTCATCAAATTACCAATACCAATGTACACCCTACCATTAAACAGTTAAGCTTACAGTTGTAATACAAATTAGCTGATGATGACATAGCCTGAAAGAAATTGTTGAACTCCACAGCTCCTTTCTATTACCATGAAAACGTATGTCCATAGACATCTTAAGTATATATGGTGTTGTGTTATAAATAAATAGATGGCCAATGGCAGGTGATAAGCTTGGCTAAGAACATAAAAGAGGAAGCAGCAACATACAGACTAAAACTGCTTTAACATATATAGATAATAGATTTACACTAAGCAAACAGGAAAAAAGAAAAAAAGCACAAATCTGCAGAATAACACCAGTGACTTTTTAAAAATAGATATTTAGTAAATTATGGTTTTAGCAAGACATCTTTTCAGTAAAAATATGTTTAAAATAATTGATTTGTCTGAGAAAAGGTCAAGTAAACTAAATGCATTAAAAAAAATTTAAAGTTAAAAACAAATCCAAAGAAAACCCTAATTAACCTTGGGGTCCTAAATCAACTAGCTTTTATATTTGTTTTTGTTTTTTGTTTTTTTGGAAGGGAAATGATTAAACTTTTATTAGAGATAAGATAATCTCAAGGCACCCTAACCAGTTTGGCTCAGTGGATCAAGGACTCAAGTGTCCCAGGTTCGATTCCGATCAGGGGCATGTACCTTGGTTGCAGGCACATCCCCAGTAGGGGGTGTGCAGGAGGCAGCTGATTGATGTTTCTCTCTCAACGGTATTTCTAACTCTCCCTGCCTCTCAGAAAAAAAAAAAAAAAAAAAAAAAATTTATATATATATATATATATATATATATATATATATATATATATAAAAAACACATAATAAGAGTAATATGCAAATTAACTATCACACCACTATACAAGCATGCCCACCAGCCAATCAGAGTATGCAAATCACCCAACAAAGATGGCGGTTAATTTGCATACATGAAGGGAGGGAGGAGTAAAGACTGAAGACAACATAGAAGGAAGGAGGAGGGAAAGTGAAAAGCAAGGCAGCTGTGACTGCTGGAGGGAAAGCGCAGGCAGCGTGTGTGTGCGGGGTGCCGTGAGGTGCGTAGCAGAGGCACTCGCGAGGCACCTCCAATGGCGGGAGGCAGCAGGGGCGATGGGCGTGGCAAGTCGGGTGGGCAGGGCACACAGCAGCAGTGTGTGCAGCCGCAGAGGCAGATGGCAGTGGTGGCCGCAGGCCCGGTGGGGCAGGCGGGATGGGTGGGGCTTGCCCATAGATATAGATATATAGATATAGATATAGATAGGTTATCTATCTATCTTTATATATATAGATAGATAGATGTTTTTAAGATAATCTCAAGGCATACTTAGTAATAATAAATGGTAATTTATTATTTACACTTGCCATGCAAATTAGCCCATGTTCACATACATTTAATATTATGTGAAAGGCATTGGTTCTAAGAGCATGGTATTTATTAATTTATTTAGCATTCAAAACAAGTTATGAAGTAGATACTATTTATTTTTATTTTAAAAACTAGAGGACCGGTGCACGAAATTCATGCACTCAGGGGGTCCCTTAGCCTGGCCTACATCTCTCGTAGTCCAGGAGCTCTTGGGGGATGTCCCAACTGCCACAGAGGCAGGAGAGGCTCCTGCCACCACTGCTGAACTCACCAGCCATGAGCCCGGCTTCTGGTGTTCCCCCTGTGGGAGCACCCTGATCACCAGGGGGCAGCTCCTGTGTTGAGCATCTGCCTCTGGTGGTCAGTGTGCATCATAGCGACCGATCTTTCCGCCACTCAGTTTATTTGCATATTAGCCTTTTATTACATAGGATGAGGAAACTTAGGCAAAATAAAGAAACGTGCTCAAGGTTATACTGCTGTGTGAGAATTCCAATCCAGGGTTTGTGCTGGGATTTAAGTTCAAGAAGCCTGATCCAGTGCAGCTTTGAACCCATAGAAAGGATTTAGTTACAATCACTTCACATGTATTCCCATCTCTTAATCTTGCTACTTCTTTGGGAAAAGAGATAGGAAATATTTAGGGTAAACAACCTCTCAAAGCATTATGTGCTTTTCTATAGTTTTTTCTCATCCAACATCTATGAAATAAGTATTATTTAACCTCATTTTTTAAAATGAAAAAATTCCTAGAGATTATATAACCTTGTCCCAAATTAGTAGACTCATATTAAATCCATGTATGAATTAAAATCCCCTACATTTTTTCCATTATGCAAAAATAACTGTAAAAAAACTACACAATCATAAATCTTCATTATGCTCTACTAAAACATTATAAAATTTGTCTATAAATGTTTAAATATTTAGGGAAAAGTTTAGATGTAAGATTAAAAGGATTCATGTTGGGAGGCTAGGTGAAGGGATTAGGTAAAAACAACAAAAACCACTACCTCATGCACAATAGCAAGGAGATCAGTAGAGGGAAAGAAGGTGGAGGCAGGCAGAAGAGGGTAAAGGAGGATAAATGATGATGGAAGGAGACGTGACATGGGATTTTGGTCACACAATATAGTAACAGATATATTGTAGAATTGTACATTTGAACCTATGTCATTTTATTAACCAATGTCACCCCAATAAATTCAATTTTTAAAAATATATTTTTTGTATTGATTTCAGAGAGGAGGGAGAGAGAAACATCAATGATCAGAGAGAATCACTGATTGGCTGCCTCCTGCATGCCCCATATGGGGATCAAGCCCACAATCTGGATAAGTGCACTCGACCGGAATCAAACCTGTGACCCTTCAGTCCACAGGCCAATGCTGTAACCATTGAACAAAACTGGCTAAGGCTAAATTCAATTTAAAAAAAAAAAAAAAAGGATTCATACTGTTTATTAGATGAGACTACTATTTTCAGACTGAAGGGCCATGTTCATCAGCAGGAATTTTATTACCTAAAATTCTGTGGTGACCAAAATATAACCTTACACTACCAAAGTGTAAACTTTTAAAAACACAAAGACTTCACTACTGAGCATTTTCTATATGGTTCAAACAGAAAATACATATACTGCTTCAAAACTCTAAGGCTAGTAAAGTTAGTTCTTTCTATTAAATCTGTTGACTAGTTTCGTTGAAATGGAAAGGGTCTGAATAAAGTCCATCCTATCCCCCTCCATTGGCCAACATGCTACCAAGTGACTTTCTGAAAATATAAACCTGCCTTCCTTGCACCACTATCCCTCAATACAATTAAAATTCCTTCTTAAAAGCCTCCTGTTAACCTAGGAAAAAGATAAACTTCCAGAAAACCTTGTTTGAGCTTCCCTCCCCTGCATATTTTATCTCCTTTCTGCTGCAGCTACATTCACCAGGCCAGTCTTTGCCACAAGCAATTCCCTCTAACTGGAAAGCTCTCCCCCACTTCCTTCTCAACCTGGGTAGGTCCTATTCTTTCTTCAGATCTTAGCTCAAGCTGTACTTCCTCAATTACTTTTTCTCTAACCTCTCTGACTTTTTCTAACTTCCTTTTTATATGGCCCTTATAGTAACACATATCTTTCCCATACATTAACAGTAATAGTCAATTATTTTACATTTTTTAAATTTTAATTCCTAAACATTTTTTGCATTTTAATTCCTACTGACATCCACCCTAACTTCAATCATTCCTCCTGGAGCCACAATGATCTCCTCAAACAATTTCAACTCCGAAATATTAAATTCTCATAAAGTCTGTTCTGTTACAAAACACATTTCTTGAATACAAATTAGCTGATATGCACTTGATAAATGTGGAAATGATGTCAGCATAAGAAAAAGTCATCTAGTTCATAACACAGCTTTCCCCAGTACATTAATGAATGAAAGAGAAAAGTTTAGCATAGGGGTGTCGAACTCAATCAGAGAAGGGGCCAAAATCTAAAATCCAGCCTAAATCTCGGGCCGAATGGTTTACTGAACAGTCATAAACTGTCATTGTGATGGAAACGCAGCGGAGTGCAGTGATGACAGCACGGTGCGGGCCACATTGCAAGGCCTGGCGGGACGGATTTGGCCCGCGGGCCTTGTGTTCGACACATGTGGTTTAGCATGTACAAAAGACACTAGGTCAACGAAGACTGGGATTCCTACAGAAGTGCATTCCTAAAATGCCCAATGCTTAGTGGCTTCAGGAACTACTTACATTTGCCACTATATGAAACCATCTGGAGAAAATCCAAGTGCAGTGCAGATCAAAAGGTGCTACGATATTTCCTCTTTGGTTATATTTGTATGGACTCAAACATCTCATGCATACTTACTTTATACTTCGGGTTATAATTTAATTGGATCTAGTAATAATTAATGTCGTTTTTTAACATTCGTTTAAAATCTTGCTTGGCGTTGACTTGTATTGACATAACCTTCAAACACGTGGTATCTACAGAACGTGTGAAGTGCAATTAACAAGTTTTGCTTGAAAAAGTTTGTGTTTGGTTTGGTTTTTGTTGCAAAACTAGGGCTAAGAAGATGGCGGATGAAGAGCATATTTGGCACTGCATGCTTTACAAGTTCCAATTAGGAAGAAAAGCAAGTGAGGCTGCAAAAAACATCTGTAGTGCTCTTGGTCAAGATGCAGTTAGCGCCAGAAAATGCCAGCGTTGGTTTGAGAAATTTCACAAGGGAAATTTTTTGTTAGATGACAAGAGTGGTTGAGGCCGTGTGTCCAATTTTGATCAAGAAGCTCTTCAAGCTCTTTTGGTGCAAAATCCTCAAATTACCCAACAAGAGCTTGCGACAACTTTAAATTGTTCACAAAAAACAATTTCCAATCAATTGCATGCACTTGGCAAAGCCCAAAAGTTTGGAAAATGGGTTCCTCATGAGTTGACCGACAACAACCGTAATCAAAGAGTCACAATTTGCAGTTCGCTCCTCTCTCGTCAAAACCGTTTGCCATTTTTAGAGCAAATTGTTACCGGAGATGAACAATGGGTGCTGTATGTTAATTTGAAAAGGCTGCCTCAATGGTTGGACAAAAATGAGGCTCTGCAGCCCACACCAAAACCTGACTTGCATGCGAAAAAAGTGATGTTGGATGTTGTGTGTTTGGTGGAATTTTAAAGGAATTCTTCATTATGAACTTTTACCATCTAACCAAACCATTACAAGTGCAGTGTATAGTGCCCACTTGGAAAGGTTAGCCCAAGCTTTAAGAGAAAAAGAACCCGCGCTGATTAATAGGGGGGGCGTAATTCTTCACCACGATAACGCACGACCGCATACTGCAAGAATCACTGCTGAAAAACTGCGCCAGTTGGAATGGGAAGTTCTCCCTCAGCCTGCATATTCTCCTGATATTGCCCCTTCCGATTACCATTTGTTTTGTTCTTTGCAAAACTTTCTTCTTGGAAAAAAATTTAATAATGAAGAATGCCTCAAAAATGCATTGACCGAATTTTTTGCATCAAAATCACAAGAATTTTACAACAGAGGGATTAAAATGCTTCCTGAGCATTGGGCACAAGTAGTAGAAAACAACAGCAACTATATTGTTGATTAAATTTTGTTGTATTGTTTAAATAAATTCAATTTAAAAAAGTGTTAGAAAACGACATTAATTATTACTAGACCTAATACTTTATGTTGTTGCTCAAATGTTCCCCCTTAGGCTACTGGGAGTGTTTTTCAGTTGACTCCTCTGGCACTCTGACATACTTCCATGATGAGTCCTCATTTGCTTGTTACTCTCTGGCACCAAGATGCTAATATAGTTGCTGCCCCTCTCCTAGAAAGAGGGTTCTCCAAGGAGCCCTGGTAAATGGCATTAGAGCCCAGCTCTAGGTATTAGTGTGCTAGTTGTTCTGGAAGTACTAAAGGCCCGGTGGACTGACTTGTGCACACAGAAAGGAAATTAATTAGAAGAAATATTTTAGGGGCTGGAGAGGGACTGCAGGAGGGTTCCAGGGCATGTTAGGCCCCTCTTGCCCAGTCCCGGTCAGCTGGACCCCAGCAGCAAGCTAGTCTACTGGTCAGAGCATCTGCCCCCTCATGGTCAGTGCTCATCACAGAGACTGGTTGAACAGTCGGACACTTAGCATATTAGGCTTTTATTATATATATGGGATTATTACTTCCAGGTGCCCTTGTTGACAAGATCAAGAAAATATGTATTTGTATACTAAACCCCTGCATATACACATATCTGTATTTTAATGTTATCATTTGTGTCAATATTAAACTAAACATGAGTTCATGGTGATATCTCCAACTCTAATCATCACACGGATCACTCCTCCCCCCTCTGCTTTTTATCCATTGAATTCAACTCCAATGGTAAGAAACCTAGTTCCCATCATCTGCCATTCATTGATTTACTTGTTCAATTCCAGTATAAGTATACAGCAGTAACAGAATTGTTAACTCATATCCCTGAGGAATATGACTTTATCAAGAGTTCAGTGCTCACCTAGTTTGTTTTTTAATGTATTTTTATTGATTTCAGAGAGGAAGGGGAGGGGAGAGAGAGAGAAACATCAATAATGAGAATAAATCCCTGATCGGCTGCCTTCTGCACATCCCCTACTGGGGATCGTGCCCACAACCCAGGCATGTGCCCTTGACTGGAATCGAACCTGGGACCCTTTAGTCCACAGGACAATACTCTATCCACTGAACCAAACCAGCAAGGACTCACCTAGTTTTTTTCACCTTTAGTTTTATAGACTCCACTGATTTCCAAAGTTATTTAGGTCAGTACCTTTCCCTTCCCTTTTTCCAGGTTGTTTCATATGTTTGTAAGATTATGTGATCACATTCTGCATTCTATCCTGGGATTTCCCCCTTCTTCTGAATGATTTTTTTAATTTGCATCCAATAAGGTTCATTTTTCATGCTGTAAAATTCTATGGGTTTGATAAATACAGTGTCAGGTATCCACAATTAGATATCATACAGAATACTTTAACTGATCTAAAAAATCCCCTGTACTATGCTATTCCCACCCTCTCTTCCTTCAAAGCCCCTATCAACCAGTGATCTTTTTACTACGTCTATGGTTTTGTCTTTTCCAGAACGTCATATAATTGAAATCACACAGTATGTAATCTTTTCAGTCTGACTTCTTTCAGTCATCAATATGCACTTAAGATCCATTGTGTCTTTGCATTGATGGGTAGCTCATTTCTTTCTATCACTGAATTAGAGGCCCAGTGCACAAAATTTGTTCACAGGGGGTGGGGTTCCCTCAGCCCAGCCTGCAACCTCTCCAATCCAGGACCCCTTAGGGGATGTCTGAGCCTGGGGATTGGGCCTAAACCGGCAGTTGGACATGCCTCTCACAATCTGGAACCCCTGGCTCCTAACTATTCACCTGCCTGCCTGATCACCCCTAATGGCCTCTGCCTGCCTGCCTGCCTAATCACCCCTAACTGCCTCTGCCTGCTGGCCTGATCTCCTCTAACTGCCCCTGCTGTCAGCTTGGCCACCCCCAGCTCTCCTCCTTCCCCTCACCCCCCCCACCTGGTCACCCCCAACTGCGTGTCCCCCCACCCCTGCCGACCTGGTTGCCCCTCACTGCCTCCCTCTACAGGCCTGGTCACCCCGCATTGCCCACCCTGCTGACCTGGTTGTCCCACGCAGCCTGCTGTTCAGTTGTTTGGTCACCCCTCACTGCCCCCTCTGCCAGCCTGGTCACCCCACACAGCCTGCTGTTAAGTTGTTGTGTGAGGGCATCCCAATCAATTTGCATTAGTATAGATAATACTAATTATTAGTATAGATAATACTTTATTATATGGATATACCACAGTTTATCCATTCACCTACAGAAAAGCATCTTTGTTGCTTGTTTTGGGCAATTATGAGAAAACCTTCTATGAACATTCATGTGCAGGTGTTTGTGTGGGCATAAGTTTTCAAATTAGTTGGATAAATATCAAGGAGCTGAACTGATGGATCATATGGTAAAACTATGTTTAGCATTGTTAGAAACTGCCAAACCATCTTCCAAAGTGGTAGTATCACTTTGGATCCCACCAGCAATGTCTGAGAGTTCCTGTTGCTCTGCATCCTCAACAACAATTAGCACTGCCAGGTTTTCTTTGGATTTTAGCCATTCTAATAGCTAAAGATAGGTATTTCCTCTGTTTAAATAAAAAAGGGAGGGGGGGGGCGAATGGAAAAAAATTCCGAATCAGATTTTTATTTTTATTTAGAGCTGTTAAGTGCTCACCTCTCTAAGAAGGAAGCCCAAACCCTGAGGCTTAAGGATGTGAAGGATCAGCAGCCAGTGTAATATTGGGCACAAATGCTGATGGAAATTTAACTGGGCTTGTATTTTTTGTAGTCTCTGGTTACAAAGTTCCACAGGTTTTAAGTGATCTGCACAGCCCTCTTTTTCCCATAAGCCCTACTTTTAGAGTGCAATTTTGTGGAAAACATGGGTTTTTCTCCAGTAACACATTTTTTGGCATTACAGCAGAAATGCCTACACTTTCCCCAGGACACACCATCCTATAATCTTCCATTTCTAAAGACTTCACTTCTATACTTTCCAACATCAAAGGAATTCCAATTCCCTGGACCCTTTCTTGGTTTGTTTTTATCTTCATTTTTCCTACCCCAGGATGGGCTTACATGGTAATCACTTAAAAGCTCCCAAATAGCCTTGATTTTCCTCAGATGCCTATCCTTCCATTACACCCAACCAGCAAAAAAACCACAGCCTGAGATCAATACTATAATCTCCCTTCCCTAACTCCTGCACTGAGCATTTGGCCTCTGCTGAATAAAGTCCAACAATCTTGCAAAGACCCACTCTTAGGAAGTCAGCTGGGCTCTCCCACTGCTATCAACAATACACTCAGAAATCTTTAGTTTGTTCCCCATTCCCTTCCGTGTTTAGCCCACATTTTCACCATTCACTTTAAGCTCTCTACTAGAACTCAGTGAGCACATTACCTTGCCTACTTTTATCATAAAACAGGGCTTAAAAGGGACTTCACCATGATATATGGTCATGAGTTCTATCCTCTACGTTCCTATTACAAATTAGTCTGTATCCATAACATTCTTCACCTCTTCCACTATTAGGGTGAATAGAATGCACTCTTCTTCAAGACTAACCATCCTGTGCTCCTGAACCATTTTCCTGCCTACAGCCTTCCAAGTTATATTTTTATCCTTTCTTTCTTTACTTTCCTTCTCAATCTATAAGGACACAGTCTTGAAAAATGTATACACTTTTCATAAAATGCAGGGTGGGGCAAAAGTAGGTTTATAGTAGTGAGTATGCAAGAACAGTTTATTCTTGTATTATTATTCATTAATTATTAATGTATTAGAAAACTCCTGTAAGCCTACTTTTGCCCCATGCTGTATATGCTCCTGTGGTATAAATTACTGTCAATAATGCTCTGAGGTTGGTGGTGAGCATAATGAACTTTTAAAAAAATTTTAATGTAATGAAAACAGGTACAGTTACTAATTTGTTAAAATGTGTTGAATTTTGCATACATTTATTGGGATACCATACCTTGGACTGACATCTTACTCTTATCTAACTTGTGTCACTTCAGTTTATCTACACAAACTAAAATGAAACTTACTTAGAAATGATACAATAGTCTCTAACAGAACTTTCTAAAGGAGATTTTAGGGGTAATTTTGGATTATGTGGATTTCATTTTACTTGCTGACATTAGAAGCTAATTGCCAGGTACAATGTAACTCCACTATTAGCCAGTCATCAAAACAAAAACAAAAACCTGATTTAACCTCAATCCAGGCACTCCCTAACCTCTTTCCTCATCTATATTTCTCAAGAGTAATCTATATTTACTTTCTCTCTGCTTGGTCACTTCTGTTTATTCTGATTTTTGCCCCCATCACTCAATTCAAACTGCTCTCTCTGAGATCACAATGATCTAATTTCCAAATTCAGTGGAAAATTTTCTGTGCCTATTTCGCTAAACCTATCTGTTGCATTTACATTTGACCCTAAAGAGCACTTCATTTCTGATACTCCTTTGCTCTGCTTCTGTTAACACTACACTCCTCTTTCCAGGTCCCTCTTAACTGTCCCTTCTTGGGATCCATCCAGTCTTTTCATGTTCGTGTTGCTCAGGGTTCCATCTTTGACCTACTGCTCTTCTCACTTCACTTACTATCTCAGAGTTCCAACTACCAAGAGGTGACTCCCAAATCAGCCATGACCTAGATCTCTCCCAAGCTCCAGGCAATAATGGTCCCTGCCAATCTGCCTCACACACTTTCCTATTGAAAGAAGTAGAGTCCAGACCATCCTTGTGCCAGGATGATGTTTTATATATTATTACTACCCTCACACCCCTACAGCTGATTCAACACAGGTCAGCACCTGACATGAAAGTCACCAATTCACACCACGCATATAAGGAAAAGCTCTGCCCAATTAAGAATGACGACAATTAGCAAGGCCAACTTGGTAAGTCTCTCAGGAATTTGAAATAGGAAGGAAAGAATAAGTCAAGAGAGAAAAAGAGAACTAAGAAAACCAGAAACTAGTGACTGCAGCTCAGTCACGTTAGCAGGAGAATAAAGTAAAAAACCATGAACTCCAGCTGTTGTGATTCCTGGAGCCATCTTAACCCCAGAAGACCTGTTCTTTGTGTAAGGCTTGCTTCTTTGGCTTTTTCTGGTTTCCGTGAAGTCAGATCATATGGCTAAGATTCCTATTTTTTAAAAAATATATCTTATTAATTTTTAAAAAAAATACTTTAAATATATATTTTATTGAGAACCCTGCTAGCGGTTCTCAACCTGTGGGTCACAACCCACAGGTTGAGAATCCCTGCTGTAGAGCCTAAGACCATCGGAAAACACAGATATTTACATTGTGATTCATAACAGTAGCAAAATTACAGTTATGAAATAGCAACGAAAATAATTTTATGGTTGGGGTCACCATCACATGAGGAACTGTATTAAAGGGTCCTGGCATTAGAAAGGTTGAGAACCACTATCTTAACCAGAATTGAACTTGGGACCCTTGAGTCCGCAGGCCGCCGCTCTATCCACTGAGCCAAACTAGATAGGGCATAAGATTCCCATTTTTACTTATCTTCAAATATATTATATTTTAACTAGAGGCCTGGTGCATGAAAATTCATGCAAGAATAGGCCTTCCTTTCCTGGCTGCTGGCACCAGCTTCTCTCCTCTGGCCGCTGGCAGGCACCTGGGACCTGAGCTGGCTCATACTGGGCCGCCTGCAGGCACCAGGGACCCAGGCTGGCTTCCCCCAGGCTGCCCACAGGTACCAGGGACCCAGTTGGCTTCCCTCCAGCCCCAGCTTTGTCAGGAAGGACGTCCAGAATGATGTCCCGTCTAATTAGCATATTACCCTTTTATTATTATACTTATTACAATCATTATTTGATTCATGGTTCCTTGCAATAATGTAACAGTCAGAAACCCAGCTATCAACTTTGATTTCTCTCTCCATCATCCCATCATATCCTGGGATGTTACTTTAAAACATTACAACTATGTTTGCTCTTCTCCACCCCACCACTGATCAAGTTCAGATATTTACTTCTTATGCGGTCTGCTACAATGGTCTCCTAAATGGGTTTGTTATATCCAATATTGTACCTGTTGAATCTATCTTCCAATTATTGTATAATCTGACAAAAATGAAAATATGAACCAGCCACTTCCTATTTAAAATCCTTTGATGATTCACCTCCTACAGAGTAAGATCTAAGCTCAATAAAATATTCTATAAGGCCTCTCAGAATTTTTTTCCAGCTGCTCCTTGAGGCACACTTAAATTTCAATCACCCAAAACTGCTTGTAATTCCTAACATATACAAAAATTCTCTCTACCTTTTTAGTTGTCATACCTAGCCCATCCTCTTCCCCTATAGACTACTTATCTTTTAGGACTGACCACTCGCCTCATCTCCTCTAAAAGCTGCCCCTGACACCAACTTCACCCCTCCCAATGTCAGCCTCAGTAGAGCTTCTCCTGCCCTCCAAAGTGTGCTCTTTATAACACTTTCTTTACTACATCATGTCCTTGGAGCTTTTTGAATAAAAAGACAGTATTGCATGCACCTTTGAGTGCCCAGAACCTTGCACAATGTAAACAAACATTCACTAAAAGGTTGCTGAATAAATAAAAGAATAGTTAGATATCAAGGCATATACACAAACTAGAGGCCCGGTGCACAGGTTTTGTGTACCAGTAGGGTCCCTCAGCCTGGCCTGCATCCTCTCACAATACGGAACCCCTTGGGGGATGTCAAACTGCTGGTCTCAGCCCGATCCCCACAGATCAGGAGGAAACTAGCAGTCCAACATCCCCCCTTGTAGTAGTAGTGTGCAAAGTGGCAGGCGGCCGGGGAGGAGCCCAAGCCAGGTTCTGGCGCTGCGCCCTCTTATCCCAGCCCCACGGTGCCTGCCTCTGCCCCTGCTTGGTAGCGCTGCCACGGAGGCAGGAGACTCGCTCCAGCATAACTGCACTTGCCAGCTGTGAGCCCAGCATCTCCATTGGTCAGCTGAGGTGCACTGACCACCAGGGGACAGCTCCTGTATTGAGCCTCTGCGCCCTAGTGGTCAGGGTTTGTCATAGCAACCGGTCAAGCAGTCAACCGGTTGCATAGGGTTTTATATAGACTAAAGGCCCAATGCACGAAAATTGGTGCAAACGTAGGCCTGCCTTCCTTCCTCCGGCTGCCGGCACCAGCTTCCCTCCAGCACCTGGACCCAGGCTTCCCTCCTCTGCTGCCCACAGGCACCTGGGACCCGGGTTGGCTTCCCCTGGGCACTCACAGATACCTGGGACCAAGGCTGGCTTCCCCTGGGCCCCCCGTTTCATCAGGAAGGACGATCAGAATGACATCCAGTCTAATTAGCATATTACCCCTTTTATTATTATAGATTGTCTAGCAAGGTATCTGCTAAACAGGAACTGCTCAATGAATTATCATTACTATTGTCTATTTTTCTGCAAATATGGTTATTAAACTCACTTGATTCCTTCAATTGTCAACAGGTATTTTTAAAGCTAAATTTCCCAAAAATCTGGCAAACCCCTGGAAATGCTCGGTTTGGTTTTTAAATTCCTTGACTTTTGAGGAGCAATTTTATATCACCCCATAATTCTTATAGGATATTTGTATTGGCAGGCAAGCAACTATTTATTGAGATATTTGTTCAACCTTAAGAAGTGAAAGAAATCAGATAAGCAATTAAACTTAGATCTAATGGCAGTTGATATCGAGGGGGAGGGGAAGTAGGCATACCTACCAAAAGTTCAACCTAATGGTTAGCTACTGTTAATAATGCTTTAAAATAAAAATGTAATCCACTATTTCATTGCTTCCCACCATTCCCAACTTACACTTACTTTCTAAGCTGCCCTAAATTAGCATAATCAAGGTGTCTGGACTTTTCTTTGGCATTAGTGTGATCCAGGTAACACTTTTCTCCAGATATAGTTTTAATGTCGACTATTCTTCAAAAAGTTCTAAATGTGATTAATGAATTTTATCTACTTAAGATATTTAAAAATCTCATACAAACTAAAATAGGCAATTCGGTATAGTAGAAGAGCTACATTTAGAATCTGTGAAAATTAGTTTTCAATCCTGGCTTAACTGTGACTAGCAAAATCTAACCTCTAAGTGCTCCCACTTTCTCAGATCTAAAATGAGAATTCCACCACCTTGTCCAAATCTAATTCTATCAAAATGCTTTATAAAATATACCAAGAGTGAAAACTTCAGACATATAAAAATGAAATCTGTAACTGAAAACATTTCTGGTAATCAAATCCATTGTCAAATTTATGAAAATGCTTTCAGTTGGAATAAAGTTATAATAATTTAAGTCTAAATTTGTCATATTTGTATTTATTCAAAGCTGGCAACTGTAAAAAGGAAAGAAACATGCCTGAGTATTTCAACAGTTGGTGTGAGTCTGCTAAGCAAAAGGTTTTGTTATTTTTTTTTAACTTTTAACATACAGAATACATACCCTATTTCTCTGCAATCCAAACAACTTTATTTGGCTGGCATTGTTTAATATTAATCCCTTCAGATCATTCAAGGAATCACACACTTCGACCAAAAACAGTAATTCCAACTTAGAAGAATAAACTCTTAAAAACAAAATGTGGATATTTCTATTTCAAAGGTAAGGATAGCCTATTTCACTCAGAGGATAGTGTGGGCCTGTGGACTAAAGGGTCCCAGGTTGGATTCTGGTCAAAGGCACATGCCTGAGTTGCAGGCACATCCCTAGAGGGCATGCTTGGGGGGGAGGGGGGGAAGCCAATTAATGATTCTCTGTCATCATTGATGTTTTCATCTCTCTCTCCCTCTCCCTTCCTCTCTGAAATCAATTAAAAAAATTTTTTTTTAAAGGTAAGGATAATTATATTCTGGAAATAATTATCAATCCTTTAAAATTCTGTAATATGCAAAAATATTTTGTGAACAGTAATTATTAATGTCAAATGTATCTCCAAATGCTTAGATAAAAACAATGCCGCATAATAATAGGTTAAGTAAAATTAACTGTTTATTTTGGGACATCAAAGTTTTACTTACCCACTACCTATTACACTTCCCCTTTTCTCCCTTCCCTTATTACTGGGACAGAGTTGCCTAGTACTTTTGTGTGATCCACTCAGAAGGCACACGGAAAAACAACAGGAAGAAAAACACCCAACACATTAAAATAACAAGACAAGAGGAAGAGGCAGTAGAAGGGGGAAAAAAGAGACTGTGTTTGCATCAAGGGGGAAGGGAGAGACAAAGGGGAGATAGAAGAAAGAGACAAGAGAGCAAAAGGGTGACAACAAAATCTGTTCTTCCGGAAATAATGGTTTATGATTATAAAAGAGTGAAGTTTCCAGAAAGTGAATCTTAGTATTACACAACAGAAAGTAATAGAGAGGCCAACAAGAAAAATAATTGATACAGCAGTGTCATAAATATTCCAATCGCCAACCAATTTCACACAAGCATGTACTTTTCTCTGACCTAAATAATCAATTTTATGTAAAAAGAGTTAGTAAAACTAATCAAACCATGTTACAGTGCTAAATAAAATGTAATCATGAATCTTAGATATCATGGAAATTCAGAGCTGGAAATTTCCTTCCCAACCATCAGCTCAACTCCCTCCTCAGGCAGAGAAAGAAACTGATGCCCTGTTTTGTAACATGCCTAAAACACAAATGATTGCAGAACTCAGGAAAGCTAGAACTCTTTGTTCAATAATCTTTCATATCTTCTGCTTCTGGTTTTTGTAAGTTAATTATTAACCATCAATTATACATTTTTAAAGTTTGTCAAGTCTAACAAAAAGCTTTCTAGCAGCCAGATCAGAAGTAAACACCTCATAACATAGTACTGTCCACACAAATTAAAACACAAAATTAAACAATAGCCTTGACAGGGTATTAACAAAATGTCCAAATTTAAGAAAAAAACAAAAGTCCAATATTCTGAAAATTTCAGCCATTTAAATTAAGAAGCATATGGGAAGCTTTTCTCTGGGTCTATGAATAAAAAGAATACTCAACAAGGCCTATTTTTATACGTGGTTGAATGCAGCCAAATCATTTGGTAGATTTGTCTCCATTCTCCTTTCTGATTAAATAGTAACTTATTTGTCAAGGTTCTTCTTAAATTTCAGTTCTGTGTACTTTACTTAGCCACCACAATTGTTTATTCCTCTCTATCCATGTCACTAGGACCTGATCAATAAATACTCTCCCTTTGTAGCCAATCAAAATAAAACTGCTTTGAATGTAAAAGCTCCAGATTCGGGTTTGGGGCCTAAAAAACTGGATTTGTTTCCAGGCAAATACATTGGATTGTTCCTCGTCACCACCCCACCCCATCCCACCACACACACACACACACACACACACACATAAACTTGATGCATGCTATTAATTTGTGCTACATTTTTAAAATTCCCATTGCAACTTATGTTATATAAAAGTGATCTGCATGAAGCTTTGTTTTAATATAGCAGACACAGATGAGGGAAGAGGAAGAGAAGCACAAGCCTAAGGCTTAAAAAAAACACACACACACCAAAAAAACTGCAGGTGTAAAACCCAAGCCAATTTTCTTCAAAATACTGAATAACATTTTAAAAAATCCTTGTTTTCAACCAGACTAATGACAACACGTCCATATCCGGCCTTTCCAATCAGGAGTGGCAGATTTCTGCTCTCGGAAGAAAACGCCGACTCCTGAGGTTTCACCTCTCTTACCCTCTCCCCAGCTGCCTTTAGGAGGGACGACACATCGATGGCAAACTTGCGCCCCTTTTCCGCTTGTGCCCCCTAATCTCTGGCCTAATTTCCCACAAAATCCTCCACCGATTACTCCTCCCCCCTATACATCCCTGCTGCACTCGCTTAGAAATGACGCCTGGGCACCGTGCCTCTCCCCCGGTGTAAGCGGAGAACGCCTGACCCACGCCACCTGGAGAACAATGTAACCCAACTCCGGGCCCGTGGATTCCTCCATCCAAGCCCCAAGATTTATCTGTTCGGGGAATCAGGAAGCCAGTTGTGTCCTGTCATGCTGGCTTCCTTCAAGGCGTCCCACTCCGAGCCGAGGATTGCGGCTCCCAGAGGCCGGGGAGCAGGCTGCTCACCTCCCCGGCCCCCGGCCCCCGCCCCCAGGGAGGGAGGGGGGCGGCGGCGGACCCCCACTCGGGTCAGCCCCCGCCGCAGGGCGCACCCCTACCTTTGTAGTGCACCCGCAGGTTGTTCTGCGACAGGCCGATGTAGCTGAACTTGTCCTTGGGGCTCCAGGACCGCGGCAGCGGGCTCTCCTGCTCGTCCACGGCCGGGTAGAGGCGCTTGAGCCGCCGCTGCAGCTCCTTCTCCTGCTCGTTCAGGGCCGAGTCCCCGTGCGGGAAGGGCGCCGCGGCGCTGCTGCCCGCCAGGCCCGGGCCCGGGGCTGGGGCGCCTCCGGCCGGGCCCGGGCCCGCGGCGAGCCCTGGCGGCGCGCTGGAGGCCGAGGCCGAGGCGGGCGGCGGGGGCGGCGGGGGTGGCGGGGCCGCGGTGGCCGGGGGCGGCGGGGGTGGCGGCGGCGGGTGCAGGAGCAGGGCGGCCGCCGCGGCCCCCAAGCCGCCGCCGCCGCCCCCCGCGCCGCCACCGGGGGAGCCTGCGGGCGAGGAGCTGGCGCTGACGGCCGGGGGCGCGGGCAGGACGACTCCGGAGACCGGGGCCACGGCCGCCGGCGGGGGCGGCGGCAGCTGCTGCTGCTGCTGTTGCTGTTGCTGCGGCGGCGGCGGCGGCGGCTGCCCGGACATCCCGGCCGCGACTCAGCCCGCGGACGCCTCCACCTCTTCTCTCCTTCCTCCTCCGCTTGCCGGGGGCGCTGTGGCTGCGGGGCCGGCACCAGGCGCCTGTCCGCCCGCCCCGGAAGCAGGCGGCGGGCCGCGCGCCCGGGAGAGCGCGACGGTTGGGGGTCGGAGCCGGGTGGGCGGCGGGCCCGGGAGACGAGAACGTTGGCGGAGCGCGGGCGGCCGGGGCGAGGGCGAGGGCGAGGCGGAGGCGGAGGCGGAGGCGAAGGCGAAGGCGAGACGGTGCGCGGGCGGAGGGCGCGGAGGCACCGCTGCGGCCGCTGCTCTCGCGGCTGTTTCCCGGCGGGCGGGCCGGGCCGGCGCGAGACGCTGCGCGCGGGCGGCGCCGGGCGAGGGGGCGGCACCAGCGCGAGCGGCGCGGGGGGCGGGGAAGCGCCGGCCGCGGCACGGCCCGGGCGGCGGGAGGGGGCGCGGCCCGGACGGCGGATCCCGCTCCCGGGCCCCGCAGGCCGCTGGCGGACGGGGCGCGGGGTCCCCGAGGAGGTCCCCGCCCCCTCCGCCGAGCTCGCCGCCTCCTCCTCCCCTGCCCCCCGCAGGATGTATCTCCTCCTACTTTACTTCTTTTTGTTGTCGTCGCCCCACCTCCCCGCCGTGGGGTTCCCGCTGGAGCGGCGGGGCCGCGGCGCGCCCAGGCGAAAGTAATCGAGCCCCGCTGGGGCCTCCGGGGCGCGCGGGCTTGGGGACCCCAAATCAGGTCCCAGACGTGAGCGGTCAGGAGGGTGCCCACGGGCTCCCCAGGACAGGTCCCCGTGGGCCTCCCCGTGTACGAACCCACTTCACAGTGTTTAATGCCTAAACGTTAAAACTGGGGAAATGGAAACCTTTTCTGAAGGCAGTCTCCCTCTTACAATAGTGAGCAGTGTATTAATTAATTTTATGAGGCCCTAACGTGAACGGATATGGTGGAAGGTGTAACAGGTATACTACAAAAGTCGGGCAGGGCTTCAAAGAGTTAGAAGACAAGGTTATAGTGTGTATGTGAGGAAGGGCTTCTAGGGACATCAAAACATTTTATAGACTCATTAATTTTCATAACAGGCCTCTTTAGGTAGCAAAGAATTATGCTCATTTAAAACATGTGTGTTTTTGGGGTTTTTTTTATTGATTTCAGAGAGGAAGAGAGCGAAACATCAATGATGAGAGAATCCTTGATCCGCTGCCCTCCACTGGGGATGGAGCCCACAGCTCCAGCTTGTGCCCCAACTGACCAGGAATTCAACTGCGACCTCCTGGTAGGTATGTAGCTGCTCAAACCATTGAGCCATATCAGCCCGGCTATGCTCATTTTTAAAACAAAGAAATATTCACTGAGGTCAGCAGAGTCAAAACAGCACTTCCTATTTTGCAGTTCCCAATTGGGTGCTTTGCATGGTCCCCTAAGTGTTGCTCTCTGACCCATCCTATTATTACTATTTTGTTTTCACCACTTCCCTTTATGTTATCCTTTCCTTAGTGGACAAAATTGGACTTTACATGTATAAACTACGTAATATAAATTCTGGTATTTTGTTTGCTTCCAAAGATATTATGGTAGTTGACCAAATAAGCAAGTAACAGTTTGCTGGTTAGAGAATTCTTTATTTTGTCTTGATGGGGGTAGGTAAATAGTGATTTAACTGAAGGCCCTCAATGTCTGGCCAGAACCAATAGCAACTTAGTCTAATTTCCCTCTCAATTACCCAGACAACTAGATCCCCAGTTCTTTTTTTTTTTTTTTTTTTTTAATATATATTATTGATTTTTGTACAGAGAGGAAGGGAGAGAGATAGAGTTAGAAACATCAATGAGAGAGAGTCATCGATCAGCTGCCTCTTGCACACCCCCTACCGGGGATATGCCGGACCGGTTTGGCTCAATGGATAGAGCATCGGCTTGGGTATTGAAGGGCACCGGGTTTGATTCTGGTCAGGGGCATGTATCTTGGTTGAGGGCATATCCCCGGTAGGGGGTGTGCAAGAGGCAGCTGATGGATGACTCTCTCATCGATGTTTCTAACTCTCTATCTCTCTCCCTTCCTCTCTAAACAAATCAATAAAATATATATTTTTTTAAAAATTTGATCTATTGTTTGATGACTTTTTCAAGTCATTGCACTTTAAATGTTGCCATTGTATTAACTTGTTCTAAAACTTTCATTTATATTACAGTGACAATGAGTCAAATGTAAGTCAAATATAAGCCAAGTTTAATGTTGACTAGCCAGGTAAAATAAATGGGCTCCAAGCCTCATTCATACATTCTCAAAGTTCTCATCACGGTTTTATTTGTGGAGATGTACTTTTTTTCCTGTCAGCACACTTGGAAACTCTGTAGAACTTTACATATCCTGGGAATGGTTGAGAAAATAAAAGTATCTGACATTTTGTTGGAAGCTTTTTATAGGAGTGACTGGTTTTCTCCAAACAAGCAATCTCAAGGAATCAATGATTTCAGTTTCAGGAAGGTTGCTGTGAAATAGGCACTTATACTGAAGGTGGCAGAGAACATTGAGAATGTCGTTTTAGAAAACTACCTATTTTGTAATATTTATAAAGAGACATGAAGGTGATCATGCCTATTGACTTTTTTCTACCAAAAACTCAAAACTAAATAACATCTAAAATGTGGAAGACATTTAGGCCTAAACATGTTCAACAGGAAGTATTGATGGATGAAATACGAAAGCAGACGAAATGCTCAGCATGAAGGGACTAGTTGAAGAAAGCATCGTATACCCCCTCAATGGAATTAGGACTGCAGGAGCACACACTAGTATATAGTTCTTTTTTTTAATGCCTCCACTCTGGGCAGGGAAATTACCAAAAGAATGAGGCCAAAAATTAGAAAAAGACATTTCTTCCTCTTGACTTAGTCAGTGGAGACTGGGCTCAATTGCAGATCCACTCCTGCCAGGCCTCTTGCACAGGCACAGGCTGAAATAAGTATTAGAAGGCCTCTTTAAAAGCGGTTTTTAAGACATGAAAAAGTGATGTGGATGTGCTACATGGAACAAGGCTACACCATAATTACACTTTGCCAAAACTGTTACTAAAAAGACATGAAGGAAAATCCCAAACTGTTTTATAATGGAGCAATTGCAATACATAATTAAAAGTAACTTTTTTATTGCAAAATATTAAACTTGTACATAGAGATAAAAATAATAAAAATGCATTATCTATTAACTTCTCTTTGTACCTGTGTGTTCATTTTTACCATGGATTGCTATAATGGTAATCAGTAGCTGAGGTTCTCAGTAGCCAACAGTAAGCAGCAGGAACTTATTGGAAAGATATGTATGGTTCTCAGAATTGAGCAGAAGGCTGGAAAATTGGCCCACATTCAGGGAAGAAGATGATACAAGGGTATAAATACTAGTAGGCAGGGATCTTGTGACCATCTTTGAAAGCTGTCTATCACTGAGTCGGTGCAACTTCTAGTGAACCCAGAACACTCCATTGCCACACACAGATCAAATATAGCTCTAGACCAGGGACTGGCAAACTTTCTGTAATGGGTCAGTAGGAAATATTTTAGGCCATATGTTCACAACTATTCAACTTTGCCATTATAGATGAAAAGTAGCCATAGAGAATCTGTAAACCAATAAATGAAGCTGTATTCCAATAAAACTTTATTACACACACACACACAACAACAAAAAAAAGGCAGCAGGCTAGATTTGGCCCACAGGCTATACTTTGTAATCCCTAGACTAGACCATTTTATCAATAGTCCTTATAAACTATTCTCAACACTAAATGACAAGACCAAGACACTGACAATGAAATTCTAGGAGTTGATAAGTTTATTACCAATAGTGCATGCTGTACCCTAGAGTCCCAGACGAACCTATGCCATATGTGAATGGAATCAGGATATTTTGGCAGCTGTTGTGTGGTAAATTGAAATGCATGGCAAACAGCCAAACAATACTAAGCAACTACAGCAGGATAAAGTCCAAATTGTAAGTAATGCTCTGTCAGCATTTATTAAGCACCTATTATGTATGGAATCCTGTTTTAAGTTCTGGGCATGAAGTAAAAGGGAAGAGGGATTACAAAGATGAAGAAGGCAGTATGGAACTTATTCCTGCAGTGAACAGAGTAGAGTTGGAGAGGCAAACTTGGTATACATGAATTAAAGCAGGGCTTCTCAAAGCTGAACCTGGAGATTTGCTGAGTGGGACGTGAGATTCTGCATTCCTAACAGGATTCCTGGTGGTACCGCTGCTGCTGGACCATCCTTTGACTAGCAAGGCAAGCATGGCATGAGTTTGACATGCTTTGAGGCCAGGTAGACAGAGTCTAATGAGGGGAGGACTTCTCATATTATCTTGGCCAGACTGGGAAGATGATGATGGCTATACCCACAAAACCAAGATATAGTAGTTCAGGGGCTTAAGGTTCAAAGTGAAAAGAATCTGTAGAATCACCTGGGATAATACAAGTGCATTATTCCATATTCATGTGTGAATGAAATGGTTACAGTTCAGTGTTCATTAATATATATTAAAAACAAAAGGTATTACATTTTTAGGACTATTTTATTAATAGGAGAATTTGCACAAAAATTGCAATATTGGCTTAATAACTATATTAAAAAACTATAAATAATAACTAATTATTTAACAAATTAGTCTACTGTCAATCTCCTGATTCTCCTCTATTTTCCCTCTCCTTTTTCTTTTTTCTTCTTCTTTCCTTTTTCTAGTCCATTAGAAACTCGTCAAAACTCAAATTTTTTTTCATATTGATTTTTATGTTCCCTCTTTCTTATTTTCTTACAGCAATATGAAAAGTTGCATTCAAAATGGAGTAGCAACAGGGCGCAGATGGCAGGAGCTCACTTCCTCTGCACCATCTCCCTCAGTGTTGTAGGGCAGGCATGGGAAGGTTCTCAATGGAATCATGGAATGTGAAGGATGCCCCAGAATTTCTTGAGTTCCACACAATGCCACCTGCTGTCCTAGGAAATGGCCATGAGTTCAGTGCATTCTATAGCCTTCAGACAGTCAAAGTCCTGGTTGTTTTAGTTTATTCAGACATTGTAACAAAATACCAATAGATTGGGTCGTTTATAGACAACAAACAGTTATTACTCACAGATCTGGAGGCTGGGCAATGATATGTAGTTTCCCAAAATGCCAGATATCATTGTGGGCTATATAACTTGCCTACTCACTGGGAGTTAACCCCTATTCCTGAGAAATAGGCTGCATTTTAGGCATGATTTATCGAGTACCTACTATATGTAATACACAGGGCTAGATAGCAGGTAGACATTAAAAAATAAAAAGAGGAACCTCAGGTCCTTGCCCTAAAGGAGTTTACAGTTTTGTGGGAAGAACATTATTTACACAACCAATTTTTCAAGGTAGATTGTAAAAAGTGTTACAATAGAGACAAGAGCACACGGTTATTTTTCTGATATTCCAGGAAAAGTAATTCTCCAGTCTAAACCCATTGTTATAAATAAAATGAATTAGTTGTTCAATTTACATTTCTTTGTACCTAGTTTATAGTAGGGAAATATACACATAATCATGATGGTCCTCAAAGAGATGCAAGGCCCAATTTGCAATCCAAGTAAATATTTTAAAAACAATTTAGTGAAACAATTCATTTCACAATTCACTATTTCTTTCATCATGGCTACATGATTTATGTTTGGTTATTAATATTTTAAACATTTTTGTTTGTTTTCCTTAAGTACCTTTCCAGATATGCAAGGAAAAAGATGCTTAGCAATATGTGAGGCTTTTTTAAATTGTCATATTTCAAAACATCTATATCTTAAAAAGCAACTGTTTCAAAAACTTCTTTAGTATTTTTCTGCTTTCATCTGCAATTAGTTTATCTTACATATATTTAACTTAGAAATAGATATCAATTATTTAAAGAGGAGTGGCATTCCTGGTCTGTTTCCCAATATCATCAACATTCTCAATCTCTCATATGTGCTTTATGCCACTGTTCATCAGAAATCTTCTCATAGATAATTGAGTTTTGGCATTCTTAAGAAATCAAAGACATTTCTATAGCATAATAAGCCACCCCAGAATATTCCATAAGTATAATGAAAATCTACATGATTAGAGAACAAAGCCAACTGACATAGGGGAGGGGATTGGATGGTTGGCTAGGCTACTCGTTGACCAAGTGCATATTTCCATTAAGTGCAACTTCATCTGAATGGAAATATGCACTTGGTCAACCTCATCACACATGGGTTGCTGTTTGTGCTTGGCAAAATTACAAACCAAAATTATGACAAGAATCTCTGGCCTCCTTTTAAAGACTCAAGACTGGGTATTCAATGTGAGTATAAGTGTACAAATACTGCCCTGATCAGATTCTTCAATTGTGCACATCCTCCTTTATCTTTGCATGGTTGTATAAACACACACAAGTGGTAGACCCAAAAACAGCTCCCCAAATATCCACCTGTGAATGGCATCTTATTTGAGAAGAAGGTCTTTGCAAATGGGATTAAGTTAAATATCTCAAAATGAGATAATCCTGAGTTATCCTGGTGTGCCTAAAGCCAATGGCAAATATCCTTATAAAGAGAGGCAGAGGAAGATTTGAGATAGACAGACGAGGAGAAGGCACACACACAGAGGACCATATGAAGGTAGAGGAGGGAGAGATGCAGCCACAAGCCAAGGAGTGCCAACAGCCACTGGAAGTTGGAAGAAGCAAAGAATGGATTCTTCCCCATAGAACTGGAGGAAGTGGGACCCTGCCAGCACCTTGATCTCAAACTTCTGACTGCCAGCATGATGAAGAAAATAAACTGTTGTAAGCCACCAAATCTGTGGCAGCCACAGAATACTAATGCACACTTCAATACTAATGCACACGCAATACTAATGTATACTTCAAACATTTTTAGATCATGGGCAGGGGGAAGTTGTATAAAGTTATGTCTATGTATTGTGGAAGCAAGAGCAATACACTAGCACATGTCCTTCATCAAATTGCAATGCTTTTTATTTGAATGTACTTTTTTGAAGGATTCAGAGCTCATGAGTCATATAAATTATATACATAAATCTAGGTTTATTATCTTCTTAAGACTCTCTCTCTCTCTCTCTCTCTCTCTCTCTCTCTCTCTCTCTCTCTCTCTCTCTCTTGGTTCTGGCCACAGCTCAGTAAAGGAAGGAGTTACCAGCGCCCTGATTTGATGGAAAAATAATACTATAATTGGGGTATGCATTGAAATTGCTCTTCCATTGAGCAGAAACCATAAATGCCATAAAACTGCCTTACAGACATTATTATAGGTCACCTTGGCTCCCACAGCTCAGGGCGGTTACTTTTTAACCATTACATACCTAAAGACATGAGCATTATGTTTTAACAACCATTTAAAAATCTCTCCCGTGAGGATAACTGTAGGATGGGGCAGGTACCTCACAGCAGGTTTCCTAGCAGCAGAGCCTGAGATGGAGCTTCTGATGCAAGTGATTTTTTTTTTTCTCTCCCCCTGAAAGAACATCTCCTCATCCTGGCCAGTGTGGCTTAGTTGTCCCGTGCACTGAAAGGTCTCGGGTGTGATTCCCAGTCAGGGCATATATCCAGGTTGCAGGTTTGATCCCCTGTTGGGGTGCATGAGGGAGGCAACAAATCAATGTTTTTCTCTCTCTTCCCCTCTGTAAAAAAATAAAAATAAAATTTTAAGAGCATCCTCTCAAGCGAAATCCATAGGGGAGCAAGATAGTGCAGAGGAAGAAGCCAGGTAAAGAGGAGGGTTCAGTAAAGTCTAACTTAAGCCTGCCCACACAGGGAGCCTGGAGTGAATGGCACTGCAGCATTGTCTCAGCTTAGGCAGGAGTCCAGGACTTTTATAACCGGTATTAGTCATTCATTAGCTTAGACCACCTGCCTCCCTCGGGGAGTGTAATATCTTGGGCATCTCTGGGGAAGGAGGCTCCCTTCAGGCAAGAGCAATTCTCTGGAAAAAGGTGTGTCAGGTGCCATTGACAACCAACACAGCAGCCTGAGAGGGTGCACTGACAGGTAATGGGAAATGCTCTAGGCACCGAAAGCAACTAGGGATCCTGGGCTCTGCTCTAAATGGCATTTCTAATCACACAGCTGATCATTTCAGTGAATACCTCTGCTATATAAGAGAACTCTGAAAGAAAAATGTTTGCATTATTGAAAAGTGTTAGAATTTTACTAGTCTTGTAAATCATCTTATGTAGATATGGTCAACAAGTACTTTCAAATTTTCACAGGGATAGTCTGGGAAGAGTGTCTTTTGCAAAGAGTCTTTTGTTAGCATACATGTGTACGCAGGAGCACAGTCATAAGTTTGGCTGTGCTGTGGTGCTCAGAGCTGACCTGCATCCTGTTCATTTTCGTGGTCTGTATGTCTTTTCTACTCCCTATCAGCCCAGTGAACATCTGTCTGTGTTGGTGTGGTTTAGTCTGTAAGGTTACAGTAAATACAGGTCATATCTATTTATTGTTCTTTATAGAACATGTTGCACAATTACCTGCTTAACAACTGCTTCTTTTTGATGATGCAGTGTAGATACCTGATTGTTTGCTTTTTGATGATGGCAGTGATATACAAATAATTGCCCAGGCTTTAAACATATGCTCAGGCAGGAGCAGTACATGCACATTCAGATACCTCTTCCTAGATAGGTAATGTAAAAGAGTGAACCAGATTAAGTATAGACAAAATAACAGAGAGCTGTGGGAGCTATAAAAGATTGCAGAGTGTAAAGGAATTCAAATCAGGATGTTTGAAACACTACACAGACCAAACAAATACTTCTGTGGGTCAGATGTGGCTAATGGGTCACCAGGTAGAGGCCAGGAGGCTGGTCTGAACGCAGAGCTAGAAATGCAGGCCAACCACAGATGTCCTGAGTGTGCTTTGCGGCCTTACATCTCTGCCTGGCTCACTGAGGACCCGAAGCTGTTATTATTTGCCTCTGCCCACAGTGGGTGGTTGGAAGCAGCATTTTTTATTTTTATTTTTATTTTTTTTTGGTCACACTGCTCGGCCTGTAGAACCAGACACAGAGCTCTTGAGATACTTCCTGGCTTGTCAGGGAAATCTGCGTCTTAAGTGCCCCATTATTTAACACAATCACAAGAAACACCTTAAAACCCATTTCCTATCCTAGCACCCTACATCTAGTAGGCACTCCTTAAATACTGCTTGATGCTACAAACACATGAATTTCATAATGCTTGAGTCCAAGTCTTTATAAGCCCCCCTATGGTTTTCATTCTAAGAATGTTGCTTTTCACAGTTTGATTATGATGCCAAGATTACGTGTACGAATAACGTGTTGACAAGGAGATGGAGAAGTCAGAATCTTCACATCCTGCTGGTGGGAATGCAAAGTGGGACAGCCACTGTGAAAAAAGCAGTACGGTGGCTCCTCAAATAATTAAACATAGGTTTACCATACGACTCTCCATTCCTACTCCTCTGCATATTCCCAAGAGGAATGAAATATGTCCACACAGAAACTTGTACACAAATATTCATTGACGTGTTATCAGTAATAGTCAAAAGGTGGAAATAATCCAAATGTCTACCAATGGATGAATGAATAAATAAAATGTACATATCCACACAATGGAATAGCACTCCCCAATAAAAAGGAATGAAATACTGATACAGGCTTCAACATGGCTGCACCTTCATGATTCATTTATATGAAATGTGCAGAGTAGGCCAATCCGTAGAGACAGAAAATAAATTAGTGGTTGCCAGGAGCTGAGGGGAGGAGGGAATGGGTGTTGACTGCTAATAGTGCAGGGCTTCTTTATGGCATGATAAAAATGTTCTAACATTCATTGTGATGATGGCTGCACAACTTTTAAATATACTAAGAACCATTCAACTGCATACTTTAAATGGATGATTTATGTGATATGTGACTTATATCTCAGGTAACATAATACAGAAATGACATCCTACTGTCTTTGCTGTATATTCTGTTATATACTAGGTGTACCAGTTAATAAGGGTGGGTTTTGTAATCAGAGAAAACACGATAATTTCTATAGAAACATCAAAAGTGCCTTATTCAAAACAATGTCCATTGCTAGCTACACATTTCCCCCATCTTTCAGGTAATTGGTGGAAACTGTCCCAATATAACTTTTCTTGTTGAGGCAAACCATTCAGAGACCCAGTTTTCCACTTCTTCATAATTTTAAAGTGCTGCTCAGAAAGTGTGTGTGCCATCTGATGTGCACGAATCAGAACAAGTGGTAATCTGAAGGGGCAAGATCTTTAAAGTGTCTTTAACTGGTTTTGAAGTGTGTGCTGGTGTGTTATCATGAAGCAAAATTACTTTGCTATGTCTTCTGGCACATTCTGGTCATTTCACAATCAAAATGTGGTTCAAATTGATTATTTGTTGTTGGTAGCGACCAGTATTAACAGTTTCACTTGGTTTTAGAAGCTCATCATACACCATACCTTCCTGATCCCACCAAATGCAGAGCATTCTTTCTGAAGCAATTTGGCCTTGCAGTCGATGTTGATGGTTGACCTGGATCAACTCATGATTTTGTGCGTTTGAGATTCTCAAAATAAATTCACTTTTCATCACCAGTCACAATTTGATGCAAAAAAAGATTTTCTTTCTTGCTGTTGAAGCAACATTTTACTGTTGACTTTTCGGTTTTCCATTTGTCTTTCGTTCAGTTGATGTGGCACACATTTTCCTTCCTTTAAAATCTTTCCCATTGCTTCTTAACGATAAGAAATTGTTTGCTGAGCAATGTTTAATTGTTCTGCAAGTTGTTTTTGAGTTTGACACAAATATTCATCCAATAATGATTGTAATTATTGGTCTTCAAACTTTTTGGGTTGACCTGGATGTTCTTTGTCTTTCCCATCGAAATCATCCTTTTTAAAATGTTTAAACCCGTGTTCACAAGTATCTTGAGATGGATCATGTTCACCATAAGCTTCTTGACGTATATGCTAACTTTTTCTTAAAAATAAAGTAATGAATTAAAATTTCCCACAAACTCTCTCTCTCCCCTCAATCTCTCTCTCTCTCTCTCTCTCTCTCTCTCTCTCTCTCTCTCTCTCTCTCTCTCTCTCTCTCTCTCTCTTTCTCTCTCGGCATGAAATTCGACATTTTTAAGCATAAAAATATCTATGATGTTAACACCTTCAGAAAATTTGACATGAAGTTTTGAAGCTTGCTGTCAATACAACAAAATAGCATACATATCAATCACATATATATCGACATATGTGTAAAACTCCATCTATTTTTTAAAAAAAAATCCATATTGTTAACTGGTACACCTAGTAGAAGCAAGGGGAGGGAAATACACAAGGGCATAAATTCCAGGAGATGTCGGTTGGTGGGGGCCATCTCGGGAGTGTCTTACTGCACTCACCTTTCCAAGTGGCAGAGGCAGGGGACATCCAGGCTTCCCAAAGTGAGTAATTGGGAGCCATCTCTGAGTCTGTCTGCTATAATACACATTTGCACATGTGCATCTGTTTATATTTCTTTTCTTTTTTTTTTTGCATCTGTTTATATTTCTATCCTCTATCTTATCTATCTGTCATCTCTCATTTTTCTATCCTGGTTATACAAATCATGGTTTATACAAATACATCTAATTTCAACCCAACACCTCAGAGGCCATATTTGTTACTTCCTTTCCATATTTGTGACTCCCTTCTATGACAGTGTAAAACCTCATCTATTTGTTCATTTGATCAATTTTCTATCTTTGCTGCCACCCGTCCCCTCTTACAGATGTTTTTGTCTCTGCCCAGACTCTAAAGTCCATGTCAGGCCCGGTCACAAGGATGTCTCAGACTCTGACACACTCAGAGCGCCTAAAGGTAGATACCCTCACCCTCATGGACTCTGGGCCCTCCACCTTGCTGGAGTTCTGACACACCGCAGCTAACCCTCTCTCCCACAACATTAATGTCCACCTCGCTCTGCCCTGTCTCAGACCTTAGGGCTAAATCATCTGGAAAGAAAAAAAGGGGGAGGGGGGGTAAAGGAAGGAAAAGAGCACATTTCTCTTTAATGATTCCATTATTTTCCTCCTTAAATACAATTCTCCTTCCCTCTCCCCAAAGATGGGAGAATAGGTACAAAATATTCCCTGAACAGATGGTGTAAAATGGCAGTGGCTATTCTGTGAATTTGTAGCCTGCTAGCTGGAGTTGGAGGAACTCTCATGTGTGAAGCAGCAAAAGAAATACAGAGGAAGGACAAAGGGAAACTGCAGCACAGGCTTCATTTTTCCTCTGTGTTTTGCTTGAGTGCATCTATTTTCCACTCTGAAATGCCCACTGTTCTGTCCTTTACATTAGTTTGATTTCTCACTTCACATAAGGGCCAGCTCCTGAGGCTCCTTCTTCCACAGAAGTCCCTCAGTAACCTTATCGCAACCACTTATTGCCCTTTAAACTTCCAATCCTGGATTAGACCACATTCTAATGCTGATTCTCTGTGACCTTGTGTCGATCTCTAGCTCTCTTATGTATATACATCTTCCCCATACCCCCCCTGAACTAGATCATAAGTTCCTTAAAGATAGTAAGTTCCTTCATGCCCTGGCTATGTGGCTCAGTTGGTCGGAGCATTGTCCTATACACCAAAAGATTGTGAGTTCAATTCCAGTTAGGGCACATGCCCAGGTTGTAGGTTTGATTTCTGGTCAGGACAAATAAGGGTGGCAACTGATCCATGTTTCTCTTTCACATTGATGTTTCTCTGTCTCTAAAAACAAATAAAGTGTGTGTGTGTGTGTGTGTGTGTGTGTGAGAGAGAGAGAGAGAGAGAGAGAGAGAGAGAGTGGGAAAGAGAGAGAAAGAGAGAGAGAAAGTCAATGAAAACATGTCATCCTTGGGAAAGGATGGAAATACATACATATATATATATATATATATATATATATATATATATATATATATATATATATAATTGTGTCTCTAATATGTTTGTTGAGTGATTGAAACCAGCCACTCTTTGTGGCGACATGATATTGAGGAGGAGAGGTAACCTTTTCAGATGGGTGGACACTAGCTATTTCGTCTCTTGTTCTCTTGTTTAGTTCAGTCTCTTGACTGAAGGCAAGCATAGCATTGCAATGTTCTGTAAATGTGTACTGAATTATAATTTAGCACAGACTGTTACCCCGACCTCCCCAGGGTACAGGAACCCTAGAAGCCACATGCATCACATGCCACCTACCCCAGATGGATGGTCAGGGACATGCAAATAGAACGGGAGGAATAGCTTTATTTCTACCTCTGCTTTTCTGGACCCTGAACATAAGACAAGCCCCATACTTTAGAGTAGGGGTGTCGAACTCAATCAGAGAAGGGGCCAAAATCTAAAATCCAGCCTAAATCGCGGGCCGAATGGTTTACTGAACAGTCATAAACTGTCATTGTGATGGAAATGCAGCGGAGTGCAGTGATGACAGTGCGGTGCGGGCCACATTGCAAGGCCTGGCGGGACGGATTTGGCCCGCGGGCCTTGTGTTTGACACATGTGCTTTAGAGGATTCTCACTGTACAAACCATTGAAAGAGTAGTACCAAAGTGTGAGTTAAGAAAGGCAGCATCTTTTGCCTCAATAAGAAAATAGTCATTTCCTAGCATGACATGTGCCCTCAGTCTTTTATTGTGTCCCAGACACGAGGTTGAGGGAGTTGCTTCTCAGGGATCCCTCAGGGCTATTCCGTGGACTGGGCTACACGTGATTTAAAGTTCAGACATATCTGTAACAGCAAATCAGAAGTTTGTTTGTCTTATAATAAAATTCTTGGTAACTGTGTAGGGGTGCATATTTGTCAGCATCTCAGAAATGTTAACGAGTTTGATCCAAGGCACTAAAACCATCAGACCTGGAAAATCTTTACTTTCTGTCCAGTAAACCTCCCAAGGGTCCTTGTGGATACTATCATTATTTTTTTCTTTTTGTGTTCATGGTGAGCAATAAGATAGTGCCTTTGGGTTGTAAGCCGGATTGTAAGAGGTATTATCAATAAGCTTTTCCCTAACCCCCTCCTGATCTAAAACCCAGTGGAAAAACATAACATCACACAATGACACCCTGTAGCGCACCAGTTCCTTAGCGCTGGGGGCCCACTCGGCTGAGCATGGCCCTTTAAGGGGTGGAAGCAGGAAGAATGCATGCGGGCAGCCAAAACAACATGTGAGCCTGGCGAGGAGGATCCCGAACAGAGCACGTGAAGAGGGAGCTGCAAAACGTAAACAGTGCTCTTGCTTCTTGGCAAAAACAAGAGACAAAGGACATCTCGTAGGAGAAAGAAAAGGAATTTTCAGATGTGACAGGGATGGCCATTTTTAGAAGATCTTCCCCACCCCCACCCCCTCACCCACGGACAAACTTAAACATGCTTTGCTTTTTGAAAAATAGAACAGTCCAGTTGAGTTCTAGGAAGTAATTGGATACACATGTGCACACACAACACACACCACGTGCCCGTTTGGTGGCCGGGGACTATCTGATGACACGAATAGAGCATGCTGACTTGTTATGTATGACAGGGATCACTGCCGCCTCTGAGCGCTCTTGTTCCCTCCGCAGCGCTGGAGGGAGGGAGGGAAGGCTGCAGCGTTTCAGGACAGGATCAGCTCTATAAGGAACTGTTTCTCAAGGTTCTCCTAGTCCTTTGTTTGCATAACTATCGTTCTAAATCAACAAAGTCTCATGATGGGAAAGAGACTGGTTGAAAAAGGAGGCTGGACAATGGCAGGCAATATAAATCTACTCAAACACTCAGGCTGCTGAAAACATTCCCTATCTGAGAAACAGTAGAAATGAGAAGCTTTGCTCAAGGCATGTTCTGTGATGAATTCTTTTGTTTGGCAATGTTTTGGGGATATTTCTGAATCTTCAGTTATCTGGCGTGCTTAATTTAAGTCTCACCTGTATTAAAAACCCTGGAAATGATTGCTTTTCCGTCACCAGGCTAGTAGGTGGTGTAAAGGCCCCGGACTTTAGGGCCACATTTACTATAACCCACTTCTGCCCCTAAGAGCACGGAGTCATTTTGCCTCTGATCTTACGTTTCTACATCTGCAAAATGGGGGTCATTTGTCCAACCTCACAGAATAGTCTGCAGAACTCAGTACAGGGCTGGCCCAGGCTGGGTACACAAGGAATGAGAGTAACAGTGGTTTTGGTTAATTAGAGTCAGAAGCCTCCAGAGGTTGCACAACACAGAAGGTCAGCAACTCAGAACTAACTTCTGCCTAGGCCATGGAGAGGGGCAACCTCCGGCTCTATGGCTTCAGGTTGTAGAGTGTGGATTGTGCAGGAAGGCCATTGAGAAAACATGTCCCATGAATCCACTGGAGACATGGGAGGACACATGTTGTATGATTCCATTTATACAAGGGACCCAGAAGAGGCAAACTCATAGAGACAGGAGGTAGAACAGAGGTTACAGGGGAGTTATGCTTTAAGAGTACAGGGTTTCAGTTTGGGATAATGGAAAAATTATTGCAACGAATAGTGGTGATGGTTGCACAACAGTGTAAATGTATGTAATGTCACTGAATGGTGAAAATGGCAAATTTTATGTTATGTATATTTTACCACAATTTAAAAACTAAAACAACCTATTGGAATGAAGCAAATCAAGATCTATCCAGTTGTGGAATACTATGCAGCTGTTAGAAAGAATGCAGTAGGTTTTATTCTATGGACACAGAAAGATACCCAGGATATATTGTTATGTAAAAAAAAAAAACCCCATATGTGTAGTCTAATGCCAGTTGTGTGTTTTTTCTGCTTGAGGTGCTTTATATTTATTAATGAATCTTATTTCACAACATCCTTATATATGTACTATTAACATTGCCCCATTTTACAGATGAAGAATCTAAGAGGTTGAGTTTTTTGCCTAGGGTACTCATCAGCTCTCAGGCTCCCCAAGTCTGTGTTCTAAACTCTGCAGCATCGGTTCTCCCTGGAACATTTAGATCTGTGATTCTCTGGCCCTGCCCCAGACCCACTGGATTAGAATCTGCAGGGTAACGAGGTGGCTGGGAAGACTGAAGCCCAAACCACTGTGCAATATTAAAGCCAGATTTATAAGAGTAGTACCAAATACTAATATATGCATAGAAAAACTACTTGAAATTGTGGAGACATTTTCAAAGCACTGAGCAGTTTATTCTAGAAATTGGACCCCCCCAAATTTTTTATTCAATTACCCATGAACTGGGTTTATATCCCAGTCTTATCATTGGCTTAAGAATTATTCCAGCAGGAGTTTAAAAATGTTTTTCTCTTGAATCTCCTGCCTTAATTAACAGCATACTAAAACTTTATTAACCTAAACTCAATTATGAATTGTAATACATTCATTTGAAATATGGTGAAGTCTTGGGATAATTAAAGAAGAAATTATTTAGTAAGTAAATTGACAGGCTAAATAAATAAAGCCAGACCCCATTTTTAAATTTTAAGGATTTTTATACACTAATTATTCCTGATTGCAAATGAAACATTAACATTCAAAAGAAACATGACAGTGTTTCTTAATACACATTCTGATAGTACTTAAGTAATTGGTTAAGTGTAGCTTAATGTAATAGAACTAATTTTCTTAGGAATAATCCATATTCTTTCAAGTAGGTAAATTCTACTACCTTTCCAACTGGGCTGAATTAATGAGGTTTTATCTTACCACGTGCTGAATAATATTATGTAGTTATCATGAGTTTGATTAAACTGTGAAGCTTCACTCACTGAGACATCTCTATGCCTCAGTTTCTCCATCAGTAGTACATTAAGGGCTACCAGCAGAGTCACCACCTGTGGTTGGGCAGTTTTAAGGAGAAGTGCACAGTTTTAAGGAGAACTGGTCACAACCTGCACTTCTGTGAGCCATGGCTCTGCGTGGAGGGTTCCTGAGAGTATCACATGAGTTAATTTACACAGAGCTGGTGGAACTGTGTCCAGTGAAGAATAAACACTGTTTGTGCTTGATCATTTTAACTAAGTAGGTCTTGATTCAAAGAAGTATTGCCCTCAAATAAATACTGTGATGAACAAGAGAAATGAATTTGGAGAGCATGATGTGCTTTCCTCAATCAAAATCAGTTGATTTAGTAAGCAATTATTACATCCTTCCATTCAAAAAGTCAGAAACCCTGTCATAATACAAGATGGACATAACATTTCTGCCTTCAGGAGGCCCAGAATGTGGTGACAGACACACAAATACAACTTGCTAGAGAGGTGGTGGTGGTACTTAGGTGTGTGGCTCTGGCGCTACACAAACTCCAAGTCCCAGCTCTGCCATCACCAGCTTCACCTCAGCATAACCTCTTCACACCCAAGTGTCTTTGTCAGTATAGCAGGGGGAATTATGACTGCATCACAGAGCTGTAAGGAGGGTGAAGAGAGACAAAGCTGGCCAGTACTTCCTGTTGATTTGGGCAACAGTAAACTTTCAGGTTGCACTTGGTTTGCTCACCTGCTTATGATCTCATCCACAACATTACTATCATACAGGCAACCACCTTCTCTTTCCACTTTGCCTTCCCCTTCTTCACATGCCCACTTTTTTCCAGAGGCCACTTATTCCCATCACTGTGCTGCTGCTGCTTTTCTCCTACCTGGCCTTTTCTCTCTAGCATTTATTCTAAACTCTTAAGTGGAACACAATGCAGCCTCCTTAAACCAAGGCCTTGGAGAAAGGCCAAGAGAGATGGAAGTCTAGTTAAATCACTTGCCAGCACTCAGCCTCTGCTCTTTAGGGTTAGCAAAAGGACAATGGTTCTGTCCTCATGCTATAAAATGTGGGTTTGTCCTCATTAAGTCCTCAGAGTATAAATTTTCTCACATGTAAAAAATATGCCCTAGGATTTTCTTTGTTTCATGTGTGGTTATTCCTTGCTTCTGATCTTAAAAGCAGAAATATTAATTGTTGCCATACTTAGTAATTTTAAAAAGTGGGATTTGTAAAAAAAAAATAAAAATAAAATAGAAATGTTTATTTGTTCATTAAATGAGTAGACGTCAAAAGAGAGTTGTGGTGGAGACTAGTGCTCAAGGAATTTACGAGGAAGTGATAGTTATACCCACACACCCAGAGGGTTTGATTCATTCAAGGCACCACAGGCAGGGACGTAAGGCCTACAAGTTTTCCTAGGAACTATGAAAATGTTTGAGTCCTGAAAAAAAAAATATTATGTCCAAAATACGAAAAGAAAATGACAATATCAAATATATGAGTAATTGAATGTCTACAAAAAGTAACTTTTGGTCAACCACATCCAAATTTGTTATTTATGAAAAGTTACCCAGGCTGTGGGGACTAATCTGTCCCACGCCTTTCCCATCTCCTGGAGGATGCGGGAGAGCAGTCCTGAAAAATGTGCATTAGTTTCAGAGGCTGCTGTAACGAAGTGTCACAGCCTGGGAGGCTTACACAACAGGAACTAATTATCTCTATAAATTCTGGAGGCCAGAACTCCCAAATCAAGGTCTTGGTAGGGTTTGTTCCTTCTGAAGGCTGTGGGGGTGACTCTGTTCCACACGTCTCCCCTAGCTTTATGTGGCTCACAGGCAATCTCTGGCATTTCTTGATTTGTGTCTCTGTGTTCAAATTTGTCCCCTTTTGTTAAGATCACCAGCCCTACTGGTTAGGGACCCACCCTACTCCAGTATGACCTCATTCTAATTGAACTAATTACATACACAACACCTTTCCCCCAAATAGGTCACTTTCTGAAGTTAGGACTTCAACATGTGAATTTTGAGGGGCACATTTACCCCATGTGATGGGAGGAAGGCCAGAGCAGAAAGCCAGGGAAGCATATGGGAAAGCTTTGCAGAGACCAGAGAACTCAGGGCTGTTCGGGGAACAGAAACAGAAGGGCCAGATGCGGCTGGGGTGGGTGCAAGGCAGATGACAAAGTATTTTGTAAACAAATATGGATGTATTCTAAAGGCCCAGATTTCTCAATGTGATATTTAAAAAAACAAAACAACAATAAAACAATCCTTATGAGTCTCTGCTTTCCTTTGCCTCCCTCTTACCAAACTTCCCTCACCCCCTAACTAAGAAAAGACAAAGTCTAAAGGTTCAGGGAGCACCCTGGATCACAGGCTTGTTCCTGGCAAAGTCCAGGTGAGAATCCAAGGAACTGACTGTTCAAGTGGCTTCTGTCTGCACCGGGCTATTTTTATTAGTCTCATTTAGCAGGTAATTCTTTGTTGTTGTGGATTCTTAGATCATATTTCTTTGGATTCTTTTTTAAAAGTAGAATTCTGCAATTCTAAATGAAGTAATCTAGTCAACCTATATTTAAATGTTTTATGAAGATAGTGTAGACTGGTAATCAGGCATAGGAGAAAAACTGAAATTATCTGTTTCTGTGTTGATTTTCTCCAAGCACCTCCAGGTCAGGAACTATATTATTTATATATTCCGTATTATCCCTGTATCTCACTGCTAATACTGCAATCAATAAATACTAAACCGGAACAGAGACCCACCCCCTTCCTCAGCTTAGGAGGCCTGTTCTAGGTTGGGTGTTCTGTAGTGCCCAGGAGGGGGCGCTGTGGACACAGCTTCAAGACCCTAGGCAGGGCACTATAGACCTTTTTCAGACCAAAAAGTTAATAGCCTATAATAATGTCCAGGAGGCTCAGACTGTTCCTGAAAAAAAAACTCCATGGTATGCCTCAATCCTAGGAACAACCCTCCTCGAAATAGAACAGCCAAATGTGTATCAGAAACTATCCCTTTAAAAGAGACACAATCCAGAAGCCACAAGAAAAAAAATGGGCAGATATGACTATATTTAAAAAATCGTAAACCTCGCCCTGGCCAGTGTCGCTCAGTGGTTAGAGATTGGCCTGGGGACGGAAGGGTAGCAGGTTCAGTTCCAGTTGTAGGCTCCATCCCTGGCCCTGTTCAGGGCTCATGTGGGAAGCAACCAATTGATGTTTCTCTCTGTCTCTCCCCTCCCTTCCACTCTCTCTATAAAGCAATGTGGAAAAAATATCCTTGGATGAGGAATGACAAAATAACAAACATATCTATATATATAAAAAGCCAGTGACTGTAACGCTGTAACAACCAGAACAACCAGTCGCAATGATGCTCACTGCAGCCAGTGAACTGGCCCAATTAGGGGCGGGGCCCGCCAGGAATTGCCTGTGGCCCCTCCCCCCAGCCAGCCCAGCCCTGGTCAGACTCTCCCACCCCAATTGAGAGTGAGGCAGCTGGCCAACCCCTGCAGCCCCTCCCGGCTGGTCCCACCCTTAATTGCACCCCCCCATCCCAACAGGGGTGGGGCCGGCCATCCAACCTTCTGAAGTCCCTCCCCCCAGCCAGCCCCGCCCCCGATGGCCCCCACCACCCCGATTGGCCCTGCAGCTCCTCCCCCCAGCTGGCCCTGCCCTTGATTGCCCCTCCCCCCCCGTACCCCAATAAGGGACAGGGCCAGCTGGCCAATCTTCTACAGCCCTTCCCCCTACCTGATCCCACCCCAGATCAGCCCCCCCACTCTAATCAGGGATGTGACTGACCTGCCCACTGCCCACAGCCCCTCCCCATGGTTGGCCCCATTCCTGATAAGCCCCCACCACCCCATTGACTCATGGGCTCTCCCCCCAGGCAACTCCGCCCCCAATCGGCCACACACACATCAATTGGGGGTGGGGCTAGCCAGCCAACCTCCCACAACCCCTCCCCTGGCTGCTGATCCCTGATCATCCCCCCATCCCATTTGGGGGCAGGGCTGGCCAGCCCATGGCCCACAGCACCTCCCCACAGCTGGCCCTACCCCCAATCGGTCCCCCAAACCCCAATTGGCAGGGGGGCCTGCTGGCCAACCTCATGTCATCTCCTCCCAATAGGACTGGCCTCTATCTGTCCCAATTGGGGCCGGGCTGGCTGGACCCCACCCATGCATGAGTTTGTGCACCGGTCCTCTAGTGTGTGTGTGTGTGTGTGTGTGTGTGTGTGTGTGTATAACAAAAGACATTTTTAAAAGTTAAAAGACATATGATAGGCTAGAGTAAAATATTTACATCTTATATATTAGTATAAGGTTTAATATCCTAAATACATACAAAGAACCAGTGAGGAAAAACTCAAAACTCAAAAGGAAAAGAGCCAAAGATGAACAAACAATTCATAGGTTAGCAATACAGGTGGTTTACAGACAATCAAATGGCTTGCCAGTGAGCCAAGTAATAATAATGAAACAGCAAGGAGTAACTATTTTGCATACTGGATTGTCAAAAATCCAGTGTTGGTAAAGGTTGGGGTCTAAGGGCACTCAAGGGGAAAGTGTAACTTGGTTTATTTCTGGAGAGCAAATGGCAGCATCTATCAAAATTTAAAAGATAAAAATGCTTGTACCCAGAAAGTTCAATTTCAGAAATGTTTTTAAATATGCTTTCATGGATATAGAGAGAAAGGGAGAAGGAGAGATAGAAACATCAACACTGATTGGTTGCCTCCTGCACACCATTGGGTATCAACCCTTAAACCCAGGCATGTGCTCTAACGGGAATTGAACTGGTGACCTCTTGGTGAATGGGCTGATGCTCCATCACTGAGCAACACCAGCTGGGCCAATTCCAGAAACTGATTTCAATAAAGACACAGCTAACCTTAACTAAAAGGTTAGATTTTTGCCAGATTTCTTTCATAAAATGGCCAGTTGAGTGTGAGCCTATATCTCCATTTTTCAGAAAGAGAAACTGAGGCTTAGGGAAGATAAGTTTTTGTAGTTACTAATTAGTGAAGCCAGGATTTAAATCCAGGCTGTCTAATTTCAGAGCCCATACATATAATCACTACCTTCAACATGTTTCACACATGTGCGTGAGAGGATATACAGGATAACCCAAAAATGTATACATACTTTAACAGCTGATAACAATTTTGAAAATGAAATGTATTTTAACAAACACTGCTGTTATAATTAGTCAAAGTGTGTGTATAAATTTTTGAGAACACCCTCTATATCGCATTATTATAATAGAGAGACTAAAACTAAAATTGTAAGTTTAGAAGGAAAGGTCAGTAAGCAAGCTATGGTCTACCATGGGATACTAGGCAGCAAGTAGATACTTTTGTTTGTACTAACAGGAAACTACTCATGTCATATAATTGAGTGCGAAAAAGCAAATTGTAAAAATCATGAGTAGTATAATTGATGACTTAAAAAAAAAACTAAAAAACTAAACTTGTGTATGTACAAAAGGATACATACCAAATTGTTTACAGTGGTTATTCCTTTGGTGTGGAAGTGTGGAGACATTCACTTCTTTACTTTAAATATGTATCATTCAGACCTCTTTATCTAGTAAGTAATGAAACGCTTAGCTCAAAGAAACTTAAGTACAAAAGGGTTGGACTACTCAATATCTCAGCAAAAGACTTCAGATTTAGTACTGAATAGTCCAACCCTTCAGATTTAGTATTAAATGAGCAGGCTCCTGTGGCCAGAAGAATGGCAAGTGCTGATTGGCTTGGACCTATATGCTCTAAATAAATCATTGTCGGAAGAAGGCCTCCTTAAGCCTAGTTCCCAGCATGTCCCCTGGAGCTGGAAGTAGAGTAGTTACCATGGAAATCAATTATGGTGGGAAATGGGTGGAATGTTTGTTGAGGAAACAACACTACAATAAACTTCTGCATTATTTAAAATTTCTACCAATTTTCTACACACCAAAGCATCCAATATTTTGGTAATTTAAAATAAAAGAATGGACTTTCTTTTAAGAAAAGAAAATGTATTACAAATATTCAATTTTTATAAATGCCTTCCTTTGTTTCTCAAGTTCAAATATGTAGATGAACTTGTTGTATCAAGGGGGGGGGGGCATGTAAAAGATGCAACCTAATTTGATGCAGAGGGACAGGTGCTGGACTGAGAATTGGGAGGCTTGGACTCAGATTCCAGCTCAGTCAGTAATAGCAAGATTGTAGGAAAGTCACAGAGGTGCTTTGGCTCAGTTCTTCATCAACAAATGATAGTGCTGGATTAGACACCTTTAAGGTCCCTTCTTTTTATGTGTGTGTATGATAATCCTTAATCCTCACCCGAGGATATTTTTCCATTGATTTTTACAGAGACTGGAAGGGAAAGGGAGAGACAGAGAGAAGGAAACACCAATGCGAGGCACATTGATTTGTTGCCTCCCCAAGGCACTCCGACCAGGGCCAGGGATCAAGCCTACAACCATGGTATGTGCCCTTGACCAAATTGAACACAAGACTCTTCAGTCTACAGGCCAGTGCTCTATCAACTGAGCCATACCTGCCAGGGCAAGGTTCCTTTTGTCTCTACTATTCCTTTGTTTGTTTGTTTATAAGATTCTTATATTATCTATCTATCTATCTATCTATCTATCTATCTATCAGTCATCTATTCATTTATTTATGTTAATGCTAGAGGCCTGGTGCACGAAATTCATGCACTTGCGGGGGAGGTCCCTCAGCCCCACCTGAACCTTTTCAGTCTGGGAGCCTTTGGCGGGTGTCTGACTGACAACTTAGGCCTGCTTCCCTAACTGCTTAAGGGAGTGGACCTAAGCCAGCAGTAGGACATCCTTAGCACTGCTGTGGAGGTGGGAGAGGCTCTCACCACTGGCCGATGAATTCAGCAGCTGTGAGCCCGGCTTCTGACTGAGCAGCACTCCCCTTGTGGGGGCACACTGACCAGCAGGGGGCAGCTCTGCATTGAGCGTCTGCCCCCTAGTGGTCAGAACATGTCATAGTGACCAGTTGTTCTACCATTGGGTCTCTTTGCATATTAGCCTTTTATTATATAGGAATTTTGGTAAAATACATATTCATAAGATAAAACTATTCTAACAATAAAAAAATACACAGTGAAAAAATAAGTTTCTACTCACCTTTGCCCCTCAGCACTCTAGTTTCTGCTCCACCCTAATCACTCTTACCAGTCTATTGCATATGCATATATTTTCCCTATGCCTTATTAATACAAGTAGTAATATACTACACTTGTAGTCTCCAAGTAGTAATACAAGTAGTAATACAAGTAGTAATATACAACTAGTAATATACTACACTTGTAGTCTCCAATCTGCCTTTCTCATATAATCATTTAAAATTGGATCTAATGGGTCAGAACATATGCACTTTTAAATTTTGATTGATATTGTTAAATTGTCCACCCAGAAGGATGATGCTTATTTCTTCAATATCTTATCAACACCTTATGTTATCACTCATTTTTTGTTATTCTGCAAGGTCAAAAAACCAGCTCTTATTGTGGTTTTACTTTGCATCTTTTTTTATCGTGTATGAGGCTAAGAATTTTAGTGTTTTTAAAAGCCATCGACATTAGTTATTTTGTAAATCATCTGTTCATATACTTTGCCCTTTTTATTTTGCACAATTACAATTTTTCTTAGAATGCACAAAGTGGGGCATCCTTAATGCCCTTCTCTTGGAAAGATGGGACTTAAAGGACATCACTATTTCTTTAGGCTCTTGGGTTACAGGTGGGTGTTGGAGTGCTGGCCTTGGTGGAATGGCCTAGGGAGAACCCACAGATTGAGAGGAGAAAACCACACAGAATAGAAGTGCTCACCTAAGAATGGCCTTTACATTGGAAAGGATTTAAAACAACAGCAACAAACAAACAAAAACAACAACAACAACAAAGAATATGTCATGGGGACCATTAGGCCAATGAGGCCTGAAACATTTCCTATCTGGCCCTTTATAGAAAACGTCTTCTGATCTCTGGAAGGTATGAAGAGAAAAAGAAGAGGCTGAGACAGTATGTGACAGATCGATTGGAGTCTCAGAAGTGAGGAGTTGAAAGTTCTATTAGGTTAGTGGTTTAACAGTGTTGACTTTGGCCAAAAGTTCAGGTAGGGAATACTTAAGAGTGCTTTGGAATAGGAAGTAGGTCACGATGACCTTCGGTAGAGTAGATTTGAGGGAGTGATGATTCACAGGCTTTTGAGTCACAAGAAAGAGAAAGAGAGAGAGAGAGAGAGAGAGAGAGAGAGAGAGAGAGAGGGAGAGAGGGAGAGAGAGAGAAACACAGAGGAAGGGAAGGGAAACAGAGAAAAAGGAAGGATGGGTAGAAAGCCTGGTCATAAAATGTGAGTGCTTAGTAAAGTTAATTGAAAAAAAACCTGGCATGACTTATTTAAGAAAAATAATCATTATAAATGCAAATATTGTTCCCTTCTTTAAAGCACACCTTGAGGTCATTCTGACCTAAGCTATGGATTCCCTTTTCCAATCTTACTCTATCAGGAAGTACATCCCTACTGGACATAAAAGTGGGATTGTTAGAACTGGGAGGGACCTTGGGTACGAGCTAATTCATTCTGGATGAATTGATCCTGCTGAGGCAGCTTAAGCTCTGAGAGGAAAAGTGACATGGCCAGGTCACACCATGCACCATGGAGGAGCCAGAACGCTGGCTTTTAATTCTAGTTCTTCCTATGCTCTATGGCTGCCATTTTTATCTTCTTTGAAGTCCAAAAACATCTTGCTAGCATCTACTATGTCTTCCATAACTCTTTCCAAATACTATACATTTATTTCTGGACATTATATTTCATTCTTTTTCAAACTTCTATTTGAAAAAATACTCCTTCATTTTTGTAAAATCAGCATTATTGAGGTATTCTTTTATGGTGTGGTAAATATGCAAAACACAAATTTTATCATTTTAATATTTTTAATACAGTCTATGGCATTAAATACATTTACATTATTCTTTTAAACATTCACATTAAATGCTATCCATTGCCACCACAAAAAAAAAATATGAACTTTTTCATCTTTCCCAATTGAAAATCTGCTCATTAAACAATGGTTGAGGTATAATTTACATGCAATAAAATCCCTATATTTTTAAAATCTATTTTTGTTGACTTCAAGGGAAGGGGAGGGAGAGGGAGATAGAAACATCAATGATGAGAAAGTATTATTGGTCAGCTACCTCCTGCATGCCCCCTACAGGGGATAGAACCCACAACCCAGGCATATGCCCTGATGGGGAATTGAACCATGACTTCAACCACTGAGCAACACTGGCCAGGCAAAAATCCTCATTTTTAAGTATATACTTTTTTTTTTTTTTTTTTTTTTTTTTTAGATTTTGACAAATGTATATTCTTCAGTAATCACTACCATAATCAAAAGATACAGCATTTCTGTCATCACAAAATATTCCCTCATGGTCCTTGCAATCAGTTCACAAACTTCACTTGTGACCTCTGAGCTAGATTTGTGCTTGCTCAAAGCACACACTTTTGCTATCCTGAGGTAAAATAAATAAATAAATAAATAAATAAATAAATACATACATACATACATACATACTTTGTTGTGGTTTTACTTTGCCTTTAAAAAATTGTGTATGTATGAGAGTGAGCATTTTAGATTGTGTTCCCCTTTTCTAGGATTTCATAAAAATGTGATTAGATATTATATACTCTGGTATTTGGCCAGGTATCACCACATTGTATTGTAAAGACTAGTGGCCCAGTACATGAAATTTGTGCACATTAAAAGGGAATTAATTTGAGAAAAAATAATTTAATATTGCTATTTGCCCTTTCTCTATAATAGAAGTGTCAGAGATGAAAGAAAATTAGTAAAATGTATATGAAAACCTTCCTCCTGTCAGAGTCTGGGGTGCACCACAGGACCTAGAGTCAAGTCCCCACCCACCCACTTGCTCATCAAAACCGCATGAGACCCAGACCCAGACCTGGCCATCCCCACCCCTGCATTGGGCTAGGTCTAGACCTGGCCAGTCCCACCCTTGTCAAGCCCTGCCAGGACAGGGGGCATGGCCTGAGGTCCTCTGTCAAGCCAGCCAGACAGGGGATTACAGCCTGAGTCCCTCGTCAAGCCCTGCTGGGCGGGGGTGTGGTCTGAGGTCCCCTTGCATGGTGCCGAGGTGGGAGGCATAGCCTGAAGTCCTCTGTCAAGCTCCACATGGTGGGGGGTGTGGCTTGAGGTCCCCCTGGCCTGGTTCTGGGGCAGGGGGCTCATCCTGAGGTCCCCTGTCAAACCTCACAAGGGCAGGGGAGGGCATAACCTTAGGTCCCTGCTGATTGCTCATTAAGGCTCCTTATGGGAACTTGGCCTTATGGGAACTTGGGTGTAGCCATCTTTTTTTTTTTTTTTTTTTTTAATATATTTTATTGGTTTTTTACAGAGAGGAAGGGAGAGAGATAGTTAGAAACATCGATGAGAGAGAGAGAGTCATCGATCAGCTGCCTCTTGCACACCCCCTACTGGGGATATGCCCGCAACCAAGGTACATGCCCTTGACTGGAATCGAACCCAGGACCCTTCAGTCCCCAGGCTTATGCTCTATCCATTGAGCCAAACCGGTTTCGGCAGGTGTAGCCATCTTTGTGATGGAGTGATGGTCAGTTAGCATATTCCCTCTTTATTAGATAGGATACCCTTATCTCATTGAATTACCTTGGTACTTTGTTGAAAAACAATTGGCTATATATGAGAATATATATTTCTGCACTCTCTACTATATCCTGTTAATCTCTACAACTGTTCTTATACCAATACCACACTGTCTTAATTACTGTAGCTTTGTGTAGCTTTCTAGTTAGAACTGAAATCAGTTACTGCAATTTCTGAAATGTTGTTCTTTTAATTTTTTTTTTTTGCCATTTCTATGTCCTTTTCAATTCCATATAGATTTTTTTAAATTTTTTTATTTTTTTTTTCAATTCCATATAGATTTTAGAACAAGCTTGTTAATTTCTTAAAAAATGTGTACTGGAATTTTGTATTACATTGAATCTATAGATCAAAAATTTTTTATTTAAAAACATCACTCAGAATTTGCTGACTTGTGCATGAGGGCTTGTATTCTTTTGTGTTCTGAGATTTATTTTTTATTTTTTATTGCAAGCTCATATCTTTTGGAAATCTATCTCTGATAATTCTTTGAGGCCAGAATTTAAAATGTGCTTTTTAGAGGAGATTTGTCTTTGCTTTTCCCAGCCATAAATTACTACCCTGGACTACATTAAAAAAAATTCCAGGTATGGATTTTTAAAAAAATTTAAAGCATTACATGTCTCATTTCCCCCCCATTGACCTCTCCCCAGCCATTCCCACTCCCTATTACATGAAATCACCCCCCTTCTCTCTGGCTCGTATGCATGCATACAAGTCCTTTGGTTGCTTTCTTATCTCTCCCCAACCCCCTCTTTGAGGTTGGACGATCTGTTTGATGCTTCTGTTTCTGTTTCTGGATCTATTTTTGTTCATCAGTTTATGTTGTTCATTATATTCCACAAATGAGTGAGATCATGTGATATTTATCTTTCTCCATCTGGCTTATTTCATTTAGCACAATGCTCTCCGGGTCCATCTATGCTGTTGCAAATGGTAAGAGTTACTTTTTTTTACAGCCCCGTAGTATTCCACTGGGTAGATGTACCACTGATTTTTAATACACTTATCGTATCTGCTGAAGGGCACTTAAGCTGTTTCCAAATCTTAGCTATTATTGTAAATTGTGCTGCTTTGAGCATAGGGGTGCATATATCCTTTCTGATTGGTATTTATGTTTTCTTGGGATATATTCCTAGAATGGGATCACTGGTCAAATGGCAGTTTCATTTTTAATTTTTTGAGGAAACTCCATACTGTCTTCCACAGTGGCTGCACGAGTCTTCATTCCCACCAGCAGTGCAGGAGGGTTCCTTTTTCCTCACATCCTCTCCAGCACTTGTCATTTGTTGATGATAGCCATTCTGATAGGTATGAGATGGTACCTCATTGTCGCTTTGATTTGCATCTCTCAAAAATTAGTGACTTCGCCGAGGCTGGTTTGGCTCAATAGATAGAGCATCGGCTTGGGGACTGAAAGGTCCCTGGTTCTATTCCAGTCAAGGGCATGTACCTTGGTTGCGGGCATATCCCCAGTAGGGGGTGTGCAAGAGGCAGCCGATTGATGACTCTCTTGCATCGATGTTTCTAACTCTCTACCTCTCTCCCTTCCTCTCTGTACAAAATCAATAAAATATTTTTTTAAAAATTAGTGACTTTGAGCATTTTATTACATGTCTCTTGACCTTTTGTATGTTCTCTTTTGAAAAGCACCTTTTAAAGTCATTTGCCCCCTCCCCCTTTTTTTTATTGGATTGTTTAGCTTCCTTTTGTTATGTGGTATGAGTTCCCTATAGATTTTGGAGATTAAACCCTTGTCAGATATAACATTGGCAAATATGTTCTCCCAGAGATTGGGCTTGCTTTTTGTTTTGTTTTATTTTGATGTAGTCGCATTTGTTTATTCTCTCTTTAGTTTTCATTGTCCCAGGGAATCTTTCAATAAAGATATTGCTACAATATATGTCTGATATTTTGCTATCTATGGATTCTTCTAAGATTTTTATGGTTTCCATCTTACATTTAAGTCCTTTATCCATTTTGATTTCCTTTTTGTCAATGGTGTAAGTTGGTGATCTGGTTTCATTTTTTTGCATGTATCTATCCAATTTTCTCAACACCATTTATTGAAGAGATTGTCTTGACTCCATTGTATGCTCTTGCCTTCTTTGTCAAATATTAATTGAGCATAATGGCTTGGGTCGATTTCTGGGTTCTCTGTTCTGTTCCATTGCTCAATATGTCTGTTCTTGTGCCAGTACAAGAAAATTTTGAGAACAGTGGCTTTGTAATATAGCTTGATATCTGGTACTATGATGCCTCCAACTTTGTTCTTTCTCAGGATTGCTGCTGCTATTAAGGGTCTTTTTGTATATATGAATTTTTGGAGAGTTTGTTCTAGGTCTGAGAAATATGCTGTTGATATTTTAATGGGTATTGCATTGAATCTATAGATTGCTTTGGGTAGTATAAACATTTTAATTATGTTGATTCTACCAATCTATAAACATGGTTTAATGTCTTCCATTTATTTATGTTTTCCTCTATTTATTTTTTTCAATATCAAAGCCAAGTCCAGGTTTTTTACCTCCTAGTTAAGTTTACTTCTGGGTATGTTGCAATGGTAAATGGGATTTTTTTTTTTTTTTTTTTTTTAGTTTCTCTTTCCATGAGTTCATTATCTATATATATAAAAGCCCAGCGACCAGGATGGTGGAAAGGCCAGAACAACTGGAATGACTGGTGGCTATGATGTGCACTGCAGCAGCCAACCAGCCTGATCTGGGCCCCAAAACCCTGATCAGGGGTGGGGCTGGCTGGCCAATGGCCCATGGCCCCTCCCCATGGTTGTCCCTGCCCCTGACTGGCTTCCCCTCATCCCCCACTGGCCCAGCCCAATAGGCCCCCATGGGGGCAGGACAGCCAGATCCCACCTGTGCATGAATTTGTGCATTAGGCCTCTGGTTGATGTATAAAAAAACCCATAGATTTCTGGGTGTTAATTTTGTATCCTGCTACCTTGTCAAATTCATTTATTAAGTCTTACTAGATAAGTTTTTTGATGAAGTCTTTAGGATTTTCTATGTATAATATAATGTCATCTGCAAATAATGACAATTTGACTACTTCTTTTCCAATTTGGATGCCTTTTATCTTTTTTTTCTTGTCTGATTGCTATGACTAACACTTTCAGTACTATGTCAAACAGGAGTGGTGAAAGTGGGCATCCCTGTTTTGTTCCTATTCTTAAGGGAAATGGTTGTAGATTTTGTCCATTGAGTATGATGTTGGCTGTAGGTTTGTCATATAAAGCTTTTATTATGTTGAGGTATAATTCCTTTATTCTCACTTTGCTGAGAGTTTTTATCAGGAAAGGGTGTTGGATTTTGTCAAGTGCCTTTTCTGTATCAATTGATATGATTATGTGATTTTTATCTCTCAATTTGTTTATGTGATGTATCATGTTCTTTGATTTGTGGATATTGTACCATCCTTGCATCTCTGAAATAAATCCCACTTGGTCATGGTGTTGCTAGAATTTTGTTGAGGATTTTAGCATCTATGTTCATCAGAGATATTGGCCTGTAATTCTCTTTCTTTGTGTTGTCTTTATCTGGTTTTGGTATTTGGGTAAAGCTGGCTTCATAGGAAGAACTTGGAAGTGTGCCTTCTTCTTGAATTATTTCAAATAGTCTAAAGAGGATATGTTTTCATTCTTCTTTGAATGTTTGGTAAAACTCCCCTATGAAGCTGTCCAGAAGAGGGCTTTTGTTTGGTGGAAGTGTTTTGATTACTGATTCAATTTCATTAGTAGTTATTGGCCTATTCAGTTTTTTTTTTTAATTTTTTTATTCTTCCTCATTGAATTTTGGAAGATTGTATTTTTCTAAGAATATGTCCATTTCGTCTGGGTTGTCCAGTTTGTTGGAATAGAGTTGTTCATAGTATTTTTTTTAAACAATCCTTTGTATGTCTGTGGAGTTGGTTGAAACTTCACCTTTTTCATTTCTGATTTTGTTTATTTGGGTCCTCTCTCTTTGTTTCTTGGTGAGCCTGGCTAGAGGTTCATCAATCTTGTTTATCCTTTCAAAGAACCAGCTCTTGGTTTTATTTATTTTTTGGTCTCTATGTCATTTATTTCCACTCTAATCTTTATTATTTCCTTCCTTCTGCTTACTCTGGGCTCTTCTTGTTGCTTTCTTTCCAATTCTTTAAGTTGTAGAATTAAATACTTTATTACCATTTTTTCTTGTTTTTTGAGGTAGACCTGTAGAGCTATGAACTTCCCTCTCAGGACTGCTTTCACTGTGTCCCATAGATTTTAGATTGTTGTGTTTTCATTGTCATTTGTTTCCAGGATGTTTTTAATTTTTTCTTTGATCTCTTTGGTAACCCAATCATTGACTCCAAGTGTTTGATTTTAGGTATGCATTTTTAGAGGACCATGGAGTATGAATTACAATTCTAAACCCATGTAACAGTGTATTTATAAGTCTAGTTTATTCTCTTAGCTTAAGTCAGGTTCCCCCAGAAATAGACACTGAGATCTGATTTGAGTGAAAATAGTTTATTTTGGCAGTGATCTCAGATCACCTTGTAGGGAAGTAAGATAAGAAAAGGAATGGGATAGGTACATTCAGCAGACCTGTGAAAGTTGGGTGCTGTGTTTTGTTTCTGAGTGTGAGCATTTTAGTGATTGTCCTGATTATGGTGAGAGCAGACCCACAGCACTGACTGGGAGCTGCAGAAGGTGTCACCCTAACTTCTGGCCATTTCTCTCTCACCCTGCCCCAATCCAGTCAAATATTTGAAATAGTAAATGATCTCTGGCCATTTCTCTCTCAACCTGCCCCAATCCAGTTGAATATTTGAAATAGTCAATGAAGTGGGATCTTGAGAAATCTTTCCCTATGTTCATTCTCCATCAGTACTTTAGTCAGAACCTCATGAAAATATGTCACCTAAAATCCTACACAGGAAGGTCTCCATGAACAATGGGAAGTTTAAGGGCAACTTCTACACTAATCAAAGTGCTTCTGAGCACAGGAAAAAATAACTTGTAATCATCTATGACAACAGGGTGTTAACTAGACTTATTGTGCTGATCATTTTGCTACATATACAAATGTTGAATCATTATGTTGTAAAATGGAAATGAATATAATGTTGTATGTTAATTATACCTTAATAAAAAAAAAAGAAAAAAAGAAAAAGCCCAAAGTGCTTCTCCATGATTATTTGGAATATTTTGCTGGAGAAAAACTTTTTGTGATCACTATTTAATCAGGAGAGTAAGAAGTTTCCTTAACACATTTCCCGCAGAATAGCTAGCGAGCAGGTGAGCATCTTTTCAGGAACTGGATGTAGTGCTGCGGAGACGTTCTATCTCATAGACAGGTGGGACTGTCTCAGAGGAGCGGCTGGAGGCAGAGGGAGCAGCTGGAGATGGCAGTGTGTGAACAGGCTGTGTGTGTGGGGCTTGCATTAGCCCAGGAGGAACCAGGAAATCAGACCCAGCACAAGGTGAGAGGAGAACTGGGATGGCAGGTGCACCAAAGCCAAGAAATGGAGGTGCTTGTGCCACTCTGTATGACAGAAAGAGAAGTGGAAGAAGGGGGAAGTCAGGAGGCTTTTCCTCCGTCAGAGCCCTGGGGCCCTGAAGCTTGGACGTGACTAGGTCAATGCCTTGGCAGCCTTCCCTCCCCGTCGTCTGACATTGATTGATCCACTTATTCATTCAACAAATATTTATCAAACACCTACAACTTGCCAGGCATTCTTCCAGGCTCGGAATACAACAGCACAAAAAGCAGACTCCCTGACCTCGTGGCAAGGAGGAGGTAGCCAGTAAGCAAATAAACATGTGAAAAGGTCATCAGAGACCATGGCGAACCATAAAGCAAGGTAGGACGGTTGGTGATGGTGTGGCCTGGTGGACTTGCTATTTGTATAGAGAGCTCAGGAATGCTGTCTCTGATGACGGGAGACCCAGAGGAAGGGAGGAGTGGGTCTGCAGACCTCCTTAGCAAGAGTGCTTTGAACAGTTCTTTATGGTCCTTTAGCATAGGAGGCCTGGAAAAGCCAGAAGCTTATATTGCCACTAGAGGCCCGGTGCATAAAATTGCCCAGCCTGCACACTCTCCAATCAGGGATCCCTCTCACAAACCAGGACTGCTGGCTCCCAACTTTTAGCCTACCCGCTTTCCTGATTGCCCCTAACCTCTTCTGCCTGCCAGCCTGATCACCCCCTAACCACTCCCCTGTCAGCCTGTTTGATGCCTAACTGCTCCCCTGCCAGCCTGATTGCCCCTAATTGCCCTCCTCTGCAGGCCTGGTTATCCCTAACTTCCCTCCCTTGTAGACCTGGTCCCTCCCAACTGTCCTCTCCTGCTGGTCATCTGGTGGTGGTCATCTTGTGTCTACATGGGGGGCAGCCATCTTGTGTTGAAGTGATGAACAATTTGTGTATTACTCCTTTATTAGATAGGATAGAGGCCTGGTGCATGGGTGGGGGCCGGTTGGTTTGCCTTGAAGGGTGTCTTGGATCAGGTTAAGGGTGCCCTTGGTGCATGGGGTGGCCTGGGCAAGGGGCCTGTGGTGGTTTGCATGCTGGCCATGCTCCCCAGCAGCCCAAGTGGAGGCTCTGGCATCTGGGATTTATTTATCTTCTATAATTGAAACTTTATAGCCTTGAGTGGAGGCCAGGGCATGTGGAAAGCTTGGCTTCCTCCATTGCCAGAGAAACCCAAGCCTTCTGCTTGCTCTGTGGCCACAGCCATTTTTGTTGGGATTTATTTATGTTCTATAATTGAAATTTTGTAGCCTTGAGTTAAGTCCAGGGCCATCCAGGGTATGTGGGAAGCTTTCTCCATTTCCAGGGAAACCCAAGCCTGCTTGCCACAGCCATCTTGGTTGGGTTAATTTGCATACTCACTCCTGATTGGCTGGTGGTTGTGGTTTGTGGGTGTAACAGAGGTACAGTCAATTTGCATATCACTCTTTTTATTAGATATGATGGGCTTTAACATCCACACAATTGGCATAAACCCACAAAGCATTTGTAATGGCCTCAATGGTAAATTATTTAATAAGATGTTGACTTTTTTTTGTCCTCACCTGAGGATATGCTTATTGATTTAAGAGAGAGAGATCTGTTGCCTCCCAATTGCACCTGAACCCCCAACTAGGTATGTGGTCTGACCAGGAATTGTCCCATAACTTTTTGGTGTATGGGATGAATTTCCAACCTGGGCTCTTTCCCCCCACTCCCTTTGTATTGTACTCTAAGATTATGCCAGAAAAAATATTTGTACCTTTCAAATTAATTAACCTCACAACTGAATGCAGGTGGAATGAAGCTGGCTGGGGGTTTCCTACCAAGTGACATTTCAGATGAGACCTGAAGGATGAGTTAAGAGACAGCCAGGGCTTAGCTGGTTTGGCTCAGTGGATAGAGTGTCAGCCTGCAGACCAAAAAGTTCAGGGTTCAATTCCGGTCAAGGGCACATGTACAGGTTGCAGGCTCAATCCTTAGCAGGGGACATGCAGGAGGCAGCCAATCGATGATTCTTTTTCATCATTGATGTTTCTTCTGTATAACTCTCCTTCTCCCTTCCCCTCTGAAGTCAATAAAATTAAATAAATAATTTTAAAAAGGTGTGGGGGTTAGGGGTGGGGTTTAGGGCCAAGTAGTCCAAGCATAGGGACACCATGTGAAAGCACCTGAGGTGGTATGTTCATTATGTCACTGTCAAGGTGATACTCCTTTAATCTCCAAGTTCAGAATGGATACCTTCTCCTTAGTGCAAGCCCCATGCACCCCACAGACATCACGCATGTCTTCTGTCCTCCTACCCCATGCTGTTTTCAGGGTTCTGTTTATATTAAACTACCATGTTTCCCTGAAAATAAAACATCCTCCGAAAATAAGACCTACTTACAGGTTTCCTTCTGAGTGAAATATAAGGCATCCCCCTGAAAATAAGGCCCCCCTAGGCTCTGTCTCAGAATGAAAATTAATTTACCGTAAACTGGTTGCTAGGGCGCATGGAAATTAATGACTACATTGAAAATAGAATGGAGAGAAATCAGCGTGGAAACTTTGTGAAACCTAAACTGCAAGAAGTTGTGACTTGGGTGAAGAATTCATGGGAGAAAATCACTGACAGTTGCATTGCAAATGCACTGCGACCAGGCTACCTTTTCAAGAAGTACTCATTTAAAGACAGTGCTATTGTTAAATATGAGAGATTTGGTCCACTGATTCTGAAAGAAATGGAGTCACAAGAAATTCACCAGGGAATTCAGGAATTGGATTGTTATGATGATGTTCCAGAAGATGATGACATGATTGTCATTGAATAAATGAGTAAATTCTTGATACTGTAGGATTCACAGTTTGTCTGGTTTGTGTTGACAACTACCATACTACCATACCATATACAGGTAATAAATTTCCTTTATTTTCATTTAACAATAAATGTGTACCATATTCTTCTTCATGAAAAAATAAGACATCCCCTGAAAATAAGACCTAGTGCATCTTTGGGAGCAAAAATTAATATAAGATACTGTCTTAGTTTTGGGGAAACAGGGTAGTGGCCTGGTGCATGAATTCGTGCATAATGAAAGGAAATTAATTAAAAAAAGTATTTTAATGTTGCTATTCGCCCTTTTCCTATCATAGAAGTGTCAACCAAATTCACGATGGACAATGACAGACTGAAACACACATGTGTGATTGGTGCCAGTGAGAGCTTATATGTATCATGCATGCTCGAGTCAACTTAGCCTTTTATAGATATAAATAAACTTGCTTAATTAGACCTGCTCTCTGATGTAGTTAAACTTTTTCCAGTCCAGTGAAGAACCCCAACTTCTCTTTCAGGTAATTGTCAGTAACACAGCAGTAAATATCCACAGAAAGCAGATTATTATTATAGATCACCCAGGGAGAACAAAGGGTAAAATATTTAACTGCAGCAGTGTTTGACTGTATTCTGTGCAGTGAGAACACCTGAAGTCATTTTCAAGTTCCACCACTTCTTACTTTTTCAGTCAGGTCAAATTTCTAAACTTTCTAAATCTTCGTTTTCTGGCTAATGAAAAGAAAATAGGATTCCATCGAATCTTCTATCTACCTACTACTCCAGGACTTCTGTGAGGATCAAATGAGATGAGGCACAGAAAAACGCTTCACAGACATTTGTTTACAGTGTGAAATGTTTGCACCTGGCTATAAAGCAAGTTGTGTTCCTGGGCTGAAGAAACTGCAAGGAGGCTAGTCATTGTTAGGGAGAGGAAGCTGGGCATTGCTATGTGACATTGTTACCTGGTTTCCACAGACACCATTGCCAGGCTGGGCTGGGCTGGGCTGTGGGCCGCATGTTGCGTGGTGGGGTTTCAGCAATGTCGGCTGTGATTTGGGGGTGAGTTGCTCTGGGGTGGTGGCGGGGCCTGTGAGAGTGGTGCTTTGTGGGCGCTAGGTCCATGGTGCCAATTCTCTGTGTGCTTCAGGGCAGCTCCTGCATTGAACGTCTGTCCCCTAGGGGTTAGTGCATGTCATAGCGACAGATTGGACACAGCATATTAGCCTCTTATATATATGGATGATGCTCCCTTAACTTTTAACGTCTTCCTAAAGCCTTAAAACTACTACTGCTTATGGCTCCTGTTTAGGGCCCTGAGGGCAGCTGACTTTCTGGCCCTGAATTCCCGTTCCCTTGTTTCATTACCAGACACAGCTTATTCAGTGACATCTGGAAAATAAGATTCCTGATCCACATTTCAGCTTTTAAAAATTACATGCTGCCGAAACCAGTTTGGCTCAGTGTTAGAGTATTGGTCTGTGGACTGAAAGGTCCCAGGTTCGATTCTGGTCAGGGGCATGTACATTGGTTGCGGGCACATCCCTGGTGGGGGGTGTGCAGGAGGCAGCTGGTCTATGTTTCTCTCTCATTGACGTTTCTAGCTCTCTATCTCTCTCCCTTTCTCTCTGTAAAAAATCAATAAAATATATTTAAAAATAAATTACATGCTGTTCTACAATCTCGCAGTTATATTTTGATGGCCTCAGGTTTTAAGAAAACTTTAGTATTCTTTGAAGAAAATATGAGTTTATATTTAGTTTTATACTAGATGTAGCAGAGAACCAAAAGTGTACCCAGTTTTTGGAAAAACTGATACATGAAAATTCTCTTAAGATGGTTATATTTGAAGAGGATTTTTCACATTAAATACATCACCACTGCCCTGCCTGGTGTTTCTCAGTGGTTAGAGCATTGGCCAGCCCCCATACCAAAGGGTTGTGGACTTGTGTATGTTTTTTTAAAGAAATATTTTTTTATTGATTTCAGAGAGAAAGGAAGAGGGAGGTAGAAACATCAATGCCAAGAGACAATCATTGATGGGTTGCCTTCTGCACACCTCTACTGGGAACCAATCCCACAACCAGGCATGTGCCCTTGACTGGAATCGAACCCAGGACACTTAGGTCCACAGGCCGACGCTCTATCCACTGAGCCAAACCAGCTAGGGCTGAAGGCTCATGGATTTGATTACCAGTCCAGAATACCAGTCCAGGACATGTATCTGGTCTGCAGTCCTGGTCAGGGTATGTGTGGCAACCAATGATGTGCTTTTTTCACATCAATGTTTCTTTCTTTCTCTCTCTCTCTCTCTCTCTCTCTCTCTCTCTCTCTCTCTCTCTCTCCCCATCTCTTTCTCTCTCTTTTCTCCACCCTCACCCCCACCCACCACCCCCTGCTCCCTCCCTTCCACTCTCTTAAAAAAAAAAAAGCCATGGAAAAAATATCCTTGGGTGAGGATTCATAATAGCAACAAAAGTTTAAGTTTCCAGGCTAGTTAGAACAAGAATAGAATTGTTTCCTCATGCTTCAACCTTCATAACATTAATAATTTTGGCAGCCTAGTTAAAGAGACTCCATTTTATACATTCCCTATCCACACTCTTTCCTTGCAGGATTTGGCCCCTGGACACCTCTCTGAGCCCATTTTCTGACACTCTTCTCCAACCACACCAGCATGTGGTGAGAAGATGGCAGGAGGCACTGCCCACCACCCTTCAGGGATTGAGATACTGCTGGCTGACAGTCCTCAAGAACTGAGAATGGCCTCCCCCAACATCTCATCCCACCCTTTTCCCATGGCAGCCACAGCTGAATGACAAGCGGGTACAAGGGCCCAGCCCCCTCCCTCGTGGGACAGCTCTGAAGGGCATCCAATCTTCAGAACTCCCCCATGGGCAGTCTGGGGCACTTGTTGGGACTGTATCCTGGCTCATCCCCTGCACAGTCTTGCTTCCTTCCACTCTAATCCCTTCTACAGGTTGATCCCAAGAGCACACCCTAACAAACATCTCCCGTGCTGATCGCCACCTCAGAAACTGTTTCCTGGGGAGCCCAACCTGGGAAACAAAGCTCTTTGCTTTTCCTCCAATGCCTCAAGTACCCTTTTCCTCAGGGTTTTTGTAATTGGTGTTCCTTCTGCTTATAAGGCTCTTCTCTCAGATACTCACATACTTTACTCCCTCACGTTTCAGTTTCTCCTCAAATGTCCCAGAAACGGTGGTCTTTCCTGACTACCTGTGTGTACCACCATCACCACATTGCTATTGGCCTTACTCAGCTGAATTGTTTTCTACAGTATTTATCATCATTTGATACATGCTTCCTTGTTTATATGTTTAACTGTCTCTTGCTATACTATCCCCCTAAGGGAAGGAACATCATCTATTTTGTTCTCTGACATTTCCACCAGACTAGTGCCTGACACATAGTAGAGACTCAGCACCATGTCCGGCTGGTACTGGTCATGCTCTGACCTGATGCCAGTCATATCCTTGCCATTGACATATCCTTGCAACCGAAGTCCTGCCTGTAGGCTTTCATCTTGACCTACCAATCCCTTGGAGTCTGAGGCAATGCCTCCCTGGCTTCTATCCTCCATGACAAAGGGTCTGTCTGCCTTGTTAGTTTCTTCTCAGTTTTTCTAGAGATTGCAGTCCTGCTCCTATAGTGCAGTTCCTACTTACCTGCTATTAGATGAGCAGAAATCCCACCCCTCACAACCCAGATGTCATTGTATTGTTAATTACCAGACTCCCCCACCTCCTAATCCAAGTCCTCATTCTCATCAATGTCCACCCATGGTCTGGTCAGCTATCTGTCCATGTCCAAACTATGAGCCACTTCAGCACCAAGGAGGGCATTGACAGGCAGTGGCACTGCTGTAGGGAAGGAAGGGCCTGAGTGTGTACCCCAGCTCTGTCACTGACAGGGGTACAACTTTGTGCAAGTCCTTCACTTCCCTGCGCTCTAGCTTCCTCCCTTGGGAAGTGTCATCATTGATGTCAGCCTCTCCCAACAGCTGCCAACAGTACATGGGGACGCATGGAAGTGTCTGGGCAAAGCTGGCGCTCTGCACATCTCTCCTGACTCTACCGAAATCTTCTAAAACATCTGCCCTAGTGTGTTCAGTGGTAACACCGTGTCCTCAGCAGGAAACACTGAGACTGGGTAGCTCTGTGTGCCAAATAGAATATTTCCCACGGGAAAAATTTCAGCATTACATGAAGTTCCATGATAATTTCAAACACATTGGAACAATACAACAATAACCTGTGCAGCCAAATATATTGTCAGCCAAGTACATATGAGGTCAGAGCATTCTCTCATGTACGGGCAAGCACAGCTTCACCCCGAAAAGGTAGCCTTGAGTAGACAGGTGGCACTGAAGCATAATGATTTCGGTTTACCATTCACGCATTTGCCAGATTTAATGGAAACATTTATACTTAAACCTTGCTCAATTCCCAGAAACTTTTCCAGTTCTCATTATTATGTTATTGGAAGGAAGGAAATTCTTCCGTGGAAGGATGTGGTATATTTAATAGAGTGCTGAAAGCAAGTTCAACACAAATGACCAATGTCGGCAGGTTGCATAAGTCCAGAGTTGTTTCGGTGCGGGGCAATGTTTTCCTCTCTCTCAAGTTGGCTAATGATTTCCAGGGACTAGAACTCTGTCTGGTGCAATCCAGTTAGTCCACATTGAACACAGGGTCACTGAGGGGAGCTGTGCCCACTCTGTCTTAGTGGACTCCCAGTACAGATGGAAACGGGAATGCGATTGGGATGTTCATTTGTAATTTCTACTCTCAATGTGGAAGTGGGTCATCAGCTCAGCAAAGAGCGTCTAAGAATACACAGTAAGGTCACCACAATATCTGAAGTCTGAGTTAGCATCTCTTCGGGAATTAAAACCCCTGTGGACATATGACCAACGTGTTTAATATTCTTCCCCATGGCCAGGTATGGAGCTCCCCTGGCCGACCTGGACGAGCTGTTTCGTGCTGGCTTGGCAGGCAGCTCCAGGCGTCATGCAAATGCTGAGTTCTCTGCAGTCTGCGCTGCTCTCCCCACCAGCTGCCTTTCCCCTGACACTGCCAGGAGTGTGTTTAAGTCATTGTTGGTTATTATTGAGTCTGAGAGACATAGTCTCTCCCTTCAGCACACTTGATCCACCACAATGGACAGTTTTCGGGAAGGCAGTCAGGTTCCTCGTTCCTGTCCAGCTGTTCTTAGGCTCCCACTTTCCTCCTGGGAAGCTGAGTGCAGGAGTCCATGGGGCATGTGAGCCAGCAAGTGTTTTCCAGGAAAAGCCTTATATATAGACTCCAGGCATATAGACTCCGGGTTTCATTTTCTAAAAAGTATGAAATGCTGATGGTACAAAGAAAAAATTAAACAGGACACAGGAGAGTAAGTCTCCCTCAGCCCACTGACCCTCCTCCCCTCCCCCCCACCATTCCCTTCCCCAGAAGCAACTGCTGTTACTAACATTTTGTGTCCTTTCAGACAGTCTACACATATAAGAGGAGCTTTGATATTTTTTTTATATTTTATTAATTTTTTTTACAGAAAGGAAGAGAGAGGGATAGAGTTAGAAACATCGATGAGAGAGAATCATCGATCAGCTGCCTCTTGCACACCTCCCACTGGAGATGTGCCCGCAACCAAGGTACATGCCCTTGACCGGAATCGAACCCAGGACCCTTTAGTCCACAGGCAGATGCTCTATCCACTGAGCCAAACCGGTCTCGGCAGGAGCTTTGATTTTTGAAATGCATTTTTATATGTTCAACTTAAGTGGTTCATAAGACGCCTTTTCAAACAACTCTCCACCATAACATGACTTTGGAACACACACAACACACACACTCACATGGACATACACATGTGCACACACAGCCATTTCCTTAAGCATAAAACAGAGGGGAAATGATGCAACAGAGAGTGACTGGATGTATTCCAGTGAGCTGCAGTGGTTAGTGGGTTCTCAGATGGTTCCAGAAAACTTTTTATACAGAAATAGCTCAGTGAGAACACCCCAGCCTACCCAGCCACAGAACCAATTCCTGGAACTTGTCTTTGTGCAATCTTCCCCGTTTGACTTGAAGCTCAAGTCCAAACACATCAGAGCTTGGCAGGCCACATGGTTACCTTAGCCAACAGACAAAATGCTCTGGTTCCTCAGACTCTGCTGGCTTCCCTCTCTCAGCCAGGGGAGTCTTCTTGTAGACTGCACCTGCTCCTTCTCCACCCCGAACAATGTGCAGAAACGGAAAGCCCCCAGGTTTCTCTTATCAGTTGACTAAAAACCCAACTTTCAGACTCTAAAGAAGAGGAAAACCCCAGTAAGTATTAAGTTAAGATATATATACATATTTGGCAGAAATAAGAAATTTCATCCTATCTATGAAGCTGCTCTGAAACTAAGTGGGTGCATAGTGTTTTGCAAATTGGGAAGGTCTGTTTGTCTTCAGAATAGAGGTGACTGATGGGAGTGATACTGAGTAACTTGATAAGTTGTTGGTCTAGAGATTTTTTCCATAATTGAAATGTGAAGAGGACCTTGAAGTACTAGCATTTACCTAAGTACTAACACAGAAAAAAAGCTGTCATAATTATTTGTAAAATTAGCCAATTTCTAGGAACCTGACCTAAAAAAAAATCGCTCATCAAAAGCCAACATTGTAATATTGGAGCCACAATGAAACCAGTAGAAAAGGAGAGCAGATCTGCTCTTTCCATTGAAGAGCAGATCTACTGGGGAGTGTGAGCTTCACTACTGGTTCAGGAGTAAGGCTTTGGGGACCCTGGAAAGATCACACTCCAAGAAAATATTGCCTAACCTGGCTAGTGAGTTGCCTGAAAATCCTTTCTGGTTGAGAAAGTCTTAAATTTCTCAATAACAGATAAAGTGTAATAAGCAAAAGTCCCTGAAAAGAACAGCAATAATAATTGAGGCCCGGTGCATGAAATTCACGCACAGGTAGGGTCCCTAGGCCTGGCCGGCTATCAAGGCTGATCTGTGGGCGACCAGCAGGGTGATGGGGGGGCAGGCACTGGCACCCACCTTGGATGGCCTGGTGCTGCCCCTGCCTCCCTCCCCGCTGCTTCTGGTCACTTCCCTCTGTGGGGCGACTTGGCTGGCTTGGGGCCTGCGGGCTGTGGGCAGAACTTGTTAGGAAGGCAAATTCTCAGGCTCTTCCCTGGACTCAGCGGATCAAAAACTCTGGGGCTGAGGCCCAAGCATCTGTGGATTAATAAGTCCTTCAGGCAATTTGATGCATGCTCACATTTGAGAACCACTGGTCTATATACCAATCATGTTATCCTGTCCCTACTTTTCTAGTAATTGGTTTAGGAAGTCAGGCCTAGGCCAATCAGCACACAGCATCCCCTGATGTGCTATTAGTTCGGGGCACAGGGAGTCGCTCTCTCTGTCCTGCTGGCAGCCCCTCTGACTCTAAAAGAGGCTTAAGATGCAGCTGGCACTGAGGATGGAAGGCAATGTTGCAGAAAGAACCTGTGTTCCTGACATCAGGATTCAATCAGTCTGTCCCACCTTTGAACTTCTGATTACGTGGGTCAATAAGTTTCCTTAATGGTTAAACCCCTTGTGTTGGCTTTTCGGTTACTTGCAGCTGACAGCACACTAACAGGTGGGGTTAGGGTTATTACCTGTGTTTGATATAGGAGAGGGTGGTTGTTTACAGTGGTTCAGCAGCAGAGCTAGGATTGAAACCCAGGTCTCTGTTGTCAAGTCCCGCCTTCAAAATAAAGCCATAAAAGGGCCAGGTGTGCCCCTTTTCTGGGAGCGGAGGGTTTTGTATGTATTTTTGGAGGGTTAGGGTAGTGAGACTACAGGAAGGCAGTGGGCATTTGACAGAGGAAGGATACCAAAGGAGGAAAAGGTTCAGAGAGAGGAGGGAGAATGTGTACAAGACAGATAATTCCTGCTCAATTCTATTCAGGGCTGGTCTATGCTCTGGTATTTCTTATGTCCTTAAATTAAACGATGTCCTTTCTCTCTCTTTCCCCCCAAACAGATGGACATATGATGTTGTTTTGCAAGAACAACACTGGATGAGTGTAAAGCTAGTGTTCTTTTGAGGAGCAGGCTTCTTAGTCCAAGTAGTTCTATAAACTGCATCCACCCACACAAACTCCAAAGACACTCTGTAATTACAAAAGGAATAGTCTGGAAGATCCCACTTGTCAAGCAGCTAAGATGTAGCAGCAGTAGAACTTGCACAAGAGACAGATGCACAGCATGAATTCAGGATTTTTCTAAGCATGGGGATCCCGAGGCTCTGGAGGCCCTCAGTGGATGCCAACATTTGAGGGGGCTCTTGCCTCTGTTGCCCCGCACCACGGTCTCCATGGTGGGTCTGTTTCATCCTCTCCCACTACAATCCTCCTCCCTCCATTCCCCCTCCCAGGGAGATGTGGCTGATTTTAACCTGTCATCTGAAGCCCAGTGCAGGGCAGTCCTGAGGTGGCGCTGGCTAAAGGACGCTTTCAGGGAAAACACGAAACAAAGCTTCAGACAAGGTGATAACTCTTCTCGCCAACACTCACCCAGAGTTTAAAGTAAGGGCAGGTTACCCCCTCCAACAATTCTGATGAAGGACTTTTTCCTATTTGAAACAGACTGCTCTGAGAAACTGATAAGTCTTTGCTGTGTGCAGAGCATTATTTAAGCCCTGGGAAAGGACACAGGTTAGGGGACAACCCTCCCAACAATGCTTAGAAACAACTATAAAACAACAAGTCAATAAGTGGACAATGACACACATAATAAGATGAGCTAACACAAAATAGTTTCTAGGTACTGGGTGTTTACACTAATTTAATTCTCATATTGACGTAGGTGTTGTTTTCATCCCCATTTTACTGATGAGAAAATGGAGGCACTGAGAGGTTAAGTCATTTGCCCAAGGTCACACAGGATTCCAACCAAGGCAGCCTGGCTCTGGGGGTCATGCTCCCAACCAGCCACAGCATACTAACAGGGAGGGACACAGAGAAGATGGAGTTGGTAGACAGCTTTCTGGGGGAGTTTTAATTTTTAATCCTCACTCAAGTATGTGTGTGTGTGTGTGTGTGTGTGTGTGTGTGTGTGGTGTGTTTAATTGATTTTAGAGAGAGGAAAGGAGAGGGGAGAGAAAAACATTGATGTGAGAAAAACATTGAACTCATAACCTGGGTATGTGTCCTGACTGGGATTTGAAACTGCGATCTTTTGTGTTTATGGGAGGACGTTCCAAACAAATGAGCCACACCAGCCAGGGCAGGAATTAATTTGATAAATTACAAGGAGTCAGGGCAATGTTGGGGGCGAATGAGAATGAGTTAGACTAACTAATTATATTATTTTTAATGACTGCAATGAGCATTCTTTAATGGGAGACCTTTTCTATAAATGCTTAAATTTTATCACTCCACTAGAGGCCCAGTGCACAAAATTCATGCATGGTAGGGTCCCTAGCGGCTGCTGGCTGCCTCCTCCCCCTGGTGGTCAGTGCACATCATATTGAGTGATCAAACCCTAGTTGGTTGAACTCCCGAGGGCACACTTTGCATATTAAGCTTCTATATATATATATATATATATATATAGATAGATAGATAGATAGATAGATAGATAGAGATAGAGATAGAGATAGAGATATAGATATAGATATAGATATAGATATAGAAATAGATAGATAAGTACTGACTATTGGGGCCTTGCTTGCTCTGAGTTCCAAGATTGAAGTGCTTTAGAATGAGAGTTGTGGATCTGGAAAGGATGATATTATCACCTGGTTCACCTCTTTATTTTATAGTCAAGAAAACCTACACTCAAAGAGCTTCTGTGGTGCCCAGACCAGCACACACCAAACTCCTGATTGTCAGTCTACGGCCTTTCCTCCCCTACAACTCCTTATGTGACCTCCTAAATGCAACAGCCTGAGTTGGAATGGGCCTGGGACGAGAGGAGCACAGTTGGACAAGATGCTACTGGAGGTCTAAGATGGCCACAGTTGGGGATTCTGAGGCACAACTGGCTTACCTATGTTGGTTGGGTCAGCCCAGTGAGGGGCATGGAGAGGCACTCAGTGAGGTCCTGTCAGAGGGCTTCTGTGGAGTGGGCTGGTCTGGGCTCTCTGGATGGCTAACCTCTGGGCCTTCCTGCCTGTGACAGCGCCCCCTCCTGGTCCCACACTGACTCACTCCCTAGAAGAGGTCCTGTGGTCAGGATGGGTGGCTCTGCCTGCCCTGGCGGCCATAAGCACAAGACTGGCCACCGTGTTAGATTAAAAAAAAGGTAGGTTTCCTTTTTTTGCTAACCTGTATTACTTTTAATGACTGCAACAAGCCTTCTGTAATGGGAGGCCTTTTTCATAGGAGAGAGAGAAACATCGATGAGAGAGAAACATAATCAGTCAGCTGCCTCCTGCACACACACACACCTTTCCCCTCCCCTCCCTCCAGGGATCAAGTCCATAACCCAGGCATGTGCCCTGACCTGGAATTGAACCAGTGACCTCTTGATTCCTGGGTTAATGCTCAACTGCTGAGCCACTCTGACTGGGCTCAACATCAATCTTTTTCTATAAAGACTTGCAAATAATTATGAACATTCACAATCATCTGGAATATATATGAAGGCTGGCGGGGCCCAGCACTTGAGAGCTCATGCTGATTTCCTGTAGGCTATCTTATTCCTCCAATACCCACTACTATCTACACCCGAGGAGTTCCAAGGGTTATGTTCTTTTGCTAAAATCCTGCATCTTTCCCTGGACATGTGTTTGTCTGGGTACTCTGGAGTGGTTGCTAAGGAGGATACTAAGGGAAATTTAATTGTTTGGGTGGTAATATAAGCCATACTACTAGTAAATATTCCCCTTTGCTACCCGTCTTGCTCTAGGTGGCCTTGTGACCTAGTCCTGGCCCAAGACATAGGGGATTTCCGCGGGAGGGGGACAGCATTCTTCCTGATTTAAAGGAGAAATCTGAAAAGCGCTTTTTTTCCACCTCTTTTTGCTTTGGATGCTGCATGGAGCTGTGGTAGCAATATTGTGATTAGGTTGGTGACCAAGGTTAAAGCTGAAAGCTAACACATAGAAGAAGGTAAAATGCGAAAGATGAAAAGAGATGGGTTATTTTTTTGTTGTTGTTGGTTTGTTTAATAACTAATTCTGAAAAACATTAAGTGAAAAAAGGATTTTATTAGATTAGATACTAAATCGATAACGACACAAATAGATGTTGTAAATGTTTGTTAAAAGTCACTTTCCTTGCCAATTTTCCAATCTTTTCAGGCCTTTGGTTGCATTATACGCAAAATAAACTTACAATTAAAATTGTAGCACAGGAATATACTTTTGGGAAAATATTAAGGTTAATGTGATTGTGCTTTTTTATTATCTTACTATTGCACCTCCCCCTTCCAATACATGCCCTCCCTCTCCAGAGTTTTGCATCCATTGATTATGCTTATATGCATGCATACAAGTCCTTCGGTTGATCTCTTAAGGAGATGGGTTCTTTTTTTAAAAAAATATATTTTATTGATTTTTTACAGAGAGGGAGAGGGATAGAGAGCTAGAAACGTCAATGAGAGAGAAACATCGACCAGCTAGCTGCCTCCTACACACCCCCTACCGGGGATGTGCCCGCAACCAACGTACATGCCCCTGACCGGAATCGTAGCTGGAACCTTTCAGTCTGCAGACAGATGCTCTTCCACTGAGCCAAACCGGTTTCGGCAGGAGATGGGTTCTTAAAAGCAATATTGAGCTGCCAACCCAACCCTGAGGATCACTTATTTCTAGTCTTAGGTAAGAATTGAAGTCATTGGGCACAAGCACTGTTTGTTTTGTTGCTTGCAGTTGAAAGCAGCCAATAGACACAGATGCAATGAAAACATGCACAAGTGCTCGCATGGGTTCAAAGTGTCTTGATCTCTGGCTTCCATCTCTTCCCCACAGTCTTACCACTGAGGTTTTCAGATAGCAATTCTGGAAGTTTGAGAGACAGTGCCTGTTACAGCACTGGCTTGGGTTGCTGTGAGGTTCGTCCAAACCATAAATTATTGTAAAATTAAAGAGAAATGGTAAAAAAGTACTTCTATGTTAGGAAGACACTGACTTTCATGTTGGAAGGGACAAGACACTGCCAAGCAGCTGTCTTTTCTCCTGGGAGAATGGGTGTTGTCCAATCTAAATGGCTGAGGAGGGAAGTTTTGCAAAAAACCTCTCAAGACAGTAACTTCAAAAATGACACACTACCCTGAAATGGAGTAGCTTCCTGGGCTTTAATATTACACTGACCTGAAACTTCAAAATCATAAACCACTAACTGAGGTTTACTGAAACAGAGTACACACACACACACACACACACACACACACACACACGTTAGTTTAAACTGAAAAGTTAGGACCCCATTTCAACTTCTTATTCCTCAGTGTTGGCCTAAAAACATCTACCTGCACATCTGTATGTACAAGACAAGCTTAGTGTTCCCTCGTTAAGGGCACAAAGCTCGGACCTGTGAGGTTGACAGTGGCTCTATGACCCCTCTCCCGCTTCCCAGTCTGATCTGTGTGAAAACCGCAGTGAAGGTAAGGCAAGGTCCCGAGCGGCTGCATGGCGAAGCTCTGCTGTGGAATGCCAGAGGTTGATTCCAGAGAGAATGCAGCTTCTAGACATTTTATTTTGAAAGAAACCAAAGCCTCAAGGCAAAGGAAACATTTGAGTTGGTCCACACACCACAGCTGTGGGTGGGATCCAGGTGGGAAATGTGGGTGATCTTCTAAAATATCCACGGCACACCATTTTAAACACAGACTGAGTTTGCAAATCATTTAGGGCCTTTGAGAAACTTAACAGCTCACCCTCAAATCTACTTAGTTTATTTGACTCTAATTTCGGTAAAAGAGTTCTGGTTTAGAGAAAATGAAATATATTTAAAATTAATTTCCAGGCTATGTGCCATTTGTCTGCCTTGCCAAGGTGTTCCTCCTGAATAGACGTTTATTACTCAAACATCAGCCAGGGCAGGCTGAGTGAAGAGCTGACTCTGCAGGGGTGGGGCATTTGCTCACGGGTCCTCAGGGAAGAAGCCTGCAGGGAGCGGATCCATCTAGGACCCCTGTGCTGGCTGCTAGTTTGCTTTGGATACTTCTTCCAGGCTTTTCCAAAGTGGAGCTCTAACCGTGAGGTTGCAGGGCACCTGCTGGCTGTCTCCGGCTCTCCACACTTGAAGTTGGACTGAGAACTGGGCCCGCTTGGAGAAAAGGGAGCGGTAAGAGGTACGGAGAAGTGATGGCGTTTTGTTTTGTTTTTCTTCCTGAACTTTGATCACATAAGTCAAAAAAGCCTTTTTGCTCAAGTGGTTCAATTCAGGTTCTATCATTTGCAACCTGAATCCTCAGCTGTTTTTAAAAAACATCCCTTCAAACAAGTATTTTCCACGAACATGCTAAGAATTGTTTTGAAAAATAAAAAATTATTTTGTAAATCAAATATTTACTTTCAAAAATTTGTTTTATGCAAATTCAAGTTTTTAGGTACTAGGTTTTCTTATAATACTTCAATGTTATATACAATGGGAAGGACTAACAATTGAAATACAGTGTAGACAAAATTCTAGTGTTCAGATTCAATTTGAACAAATAGAAAAGTGTGTTAGTCTCACAGAGAGAATTAAATATTTTATTTTAGATGATAAAAATATTATATCCACTCTAATGTATCATAAAGGATAACTGAATATTTGCATAAGTAATGAAAGGGTTAAGAAATTATTTGGGTTATAATCAGAGGAACATAATAAGCGTAAATCTGTAGACGGGTATTTAAAAAAAAATCCAATAAAAGGCTAAACATTTTCAAACATTTAATATATATTATTTCTGATTAAGATGTTTTTGCTGTAGTGTCAGAAAAATCACAACAAATTGGGTAAATGTATAAGTTTCTATGAGTTCTCTAGTGCCATCTGTATATTTGTTCAGAAACAAGGCCATAATTCTCAGAACACAGCACATTAGGATGAGGGGAGAGGAATGCCTGATGCTGCTGACACAGTTAACTAACAAGCGGTGAGGCTGGAGCAGACCAGAACGAAGTGGAGCCAAGTCACTGAGTGGGGCTGCGAAGGGAAAGCAGAGCTGAGCCAGGACAGTCCAGTCAGGATCATGTTCACAGTGGCTCAGGGTTTTTGTTTTTTAATGTGTTCAGAGACAAATTCTATCAAGATGTGTGTGGTTTTTTTTGTCATCAAGCCTTTCTTCTTGAATTTGTGACTTCACAACTGAGGCACTTGGCATACGTAAGGGAAAAAATGAATACATTCAGTTTTGTCAGATATTAAGCTAGAAAACCAAATTCTTGTTTCCTGTAAGAACTGTACACACAAACAGGTTTTGCTTATTAATGGGGGAGGTAAGAAGAGGAAGTGGTGTTTAGCTCTTTCAAAAAGATAAAGGGAGAGGGGGAGAGGAGACAGTAGGAATGCAGAGGAGCCCTAAGGAATGGAGCAATTAATACAAGGAAAACAGTTCCCATCTGTGATGTTCTGCTTCAGGCATCTGTACCTTAGGCACCTGTGCTGGAGAGGAATGCTTCAGGATCTACCTGTTGTTAATTTCCCGGGGCTAGACACAGATTTTCTGAAGCCTTGCCAGGCATCTGCCCCCTTCTGAGTGTGAAAGCTTCATTTCCTAAAGTGATCTGAATGATTGGAAGGTGTCACATGGTGTCCCGTCTTGAATGCTTCCACTGTTCTGAATATCTGGGCCAGCAGTGGGAAGGGGACACTTGTATTTTCAGCTCATATGCTTTTCAAGTAGAATACCCTTGACTAAATAAAGGGAACATCATCTCACACCCTCTGAACCTCCACTTCAGCACACAATCCCTCCATCAAAAGGAGAGCTCATTGTTCCCAAGGCGGAGGGGTAAGAGGCTGCTCTGTACTGCATAAGACTCCACAGCAATCAAAAATCTACTCAAAACCAATGGTCCAAATTAAGTGACGGGCTGATGCAGCCCGCTATCAGCAGTAGGAATATCATTTGGACCAGCGGTCACCAACCGGTGGTCCACAGATCACTGGTGGTCTATGAGGTTCGGAAGGTTGGCGACCACTGATTTGGACTACTTTTGGCAGGTGAAAGAATGTCACCCCACTGAATGTTACCTTAAAAATATTTTATCAGAATATAAGGCCACTTCACTGTTTTTAACCTGTACAAGTTAACGTTTGCTTTGAAACATTAACTATATACAATACTTTCTGCCTTGGGTGCTCTTTATTTTGGAGGAGTGTCTGTACTTCAAGCCTTTTCTCTAAGCTCTACGAACCAAAGTTATGAAGTAGCTGCAAATGTGGTCTTAATGGGATGTCATTTCCTTGAGTCTTCACTACTTAAGGCAATTGTTAAATGTGCACCATTTTCTGGGGATCCTTCTCTGAAAAGGAATATATTGATTAAATATTGGGTCGGCAGGTAAGTAATTGCGGATTTTTTAAAGAAAATCAAAGACAATTTTTTCATGGAACTAAATAACTTTATTCTGTAATGTATTGCCCATTTTGATCAATGACCTTTTGCCATCTTTCAGGCAGGATCATAATCCCACGTTCAAAAAACTTCTGGTTTTTATTAGCAAAAAACTGAATCAGGTACGATTTGACATCATCATCATTATTGAAATTTTTACCATTCAAGGAGTTTTGTAAAGATCGAAACAAAAAGTAATCAGATGGTGCAAGGTCAGGACTATATGGTGGATGTGGCAAAACATCCCAACCAAACTCCATTAATTTTTGCCGAGTGACCAAAGATGTGTGTGGCCTTGCATTGTCATAATGGAATACAACACCTTTTCGATTTGTCAATTCGGGCCGCTTTTCTTCAACTGCATTGTTTAATTTCATTAGTTGTTCAATGTAGACATCAGAATTGATCGTTCGGTTGGGTGGTAAGAGTTCAAAGTAGACAATTCCTTTGTAATCCCACCAAACTGATAACAAAACCTTCTTTTGATGAATATCAGCTTTTGATGTTGTTTGAGTTGGTTCACCTGGCCTGCTCCACGATCTTTTCCGCTTGATATTGTTGTAAACAACCCATTTTTCATCGCCAGTTATCAGTCGTTTTACAAATGGATCATTTTCATTACGTTTCTTTAGCAAATCGCAGCTGCTAATGCGTTGCGTTAACTGTGATTCTTTCAGTTCGTGAGGAACCCATGTATCGAGTTTTTGAACATAGCCAAGTTGTTTTAAGTGATTTTCAATGCATGTATGTGATACATGAAGCTTCTCTGCAATCTCACGTGTTGTACTGTGACAGTCCGAATTGATTATTGCTTTGATTAGGGCGTCATCAACTTCAACTGGACGACCAGAGCGTTTTTCATCTTTGAGTGAAAAATCACCAGAACGAAATTTGGCAAACCAATTTTGACACTGCCGTTCTTTTAAGGCTTCGTCACCATAAATAGCACATAACTTTTTATGAGCTTGCGATGCGTTTTTCCCTTTGCGGAAATAAAAAAGCAAAATATGACGAAAATGTTCCTTTTGATTTTCCATTTTTCAACGAACGCCAAACGAAAACTACAAAACAGATCAAAAAACTTTTTTTACTGATTAACAGCTGAATAGCCAACTATCAAATAACAAAATGTGTTTTACATTTGTACTACGTCTGCAAACCTAAAAATTCAACTGAAGCCATATGTGTGAAATCCGCAATTACTTAGTTGCCGACCCAATATTTTATGAAGCAGTTAAGATTGTTCTAAATCAAGTTGAAAAGATTAAGTTGTTATTCATTTTGAAATACAAAAGTACTTGATTGATTTTCAGACTTATTTGGAATTCAGAATCTTTGTGCTACACAAATTTTTAAAAAAGGCAACGGCTTACACTTTCTGAAGTTTAGAAATACCATCCACAGGGCAATAAGTGACTTATTTTTTTTACCAGTCTGGTTGGTACAGTGATAGTGGGTATTCATTCTACCAGTTTGATCAGGTGGGCTCAACGTGGTTTCTCCACTGTACCAGATTATGTACGTCCACCTGTGGAGGTCAGCAAAGGGCCTACCAATGTCATCTGTTCTAAAATGCTCATTTTCTCCTACCTGCCAGTCATTCCAATAAGATGCCTATGAGAAGGTGCTTTCTCAAAATAACCCATTGTATCTAGGAATTTATTTATTTTAAATATAGAGGTAAGGTAGATATGAGAATATTTTTAATAACCAAAGAAATCAACCTAAATTCAGATGATATCCAGCATGACAGTTTTCTAATTTTGAAAGCCTATGATCTGAGCTTGTAATGGGTTATTCCTAAAAGTGCATACACTCTCTAAATATCCAGATGCTGCCACAGTCTGCCTCCCTTGTACAAAAGGCAGAAGACGAGAAGGAAGCAGACCCCATTCCACAAACTGAAGTAGACATCCACGCTGAGGATCAGCAGGTTATCCAGGCAGGCACAGTGGGGTGACCACAGCTCTCCAATCAGGAGGGAGGGGAAGAAGGGCCCAGTGAGAGAGAGGGAGGGAGAGACATCCACAAGTACAAGAGTCCCATTACAATTACAACACCTCACAAGATTTTCTAGTCAGAAGGCACATAAAAATACCTTACCAGTAAGTTACCGAGACAATGGAAGTGGAAATTGAAAGAAAAAACCCTCATTTGGATGGAAAGCACAGCTGTTTCATTAGGGATGCTGATGCTGAGGTCAGGGCAGGTGAAGTGGAGAAGGTGCTCTTGGTTTACTTTCAGTGGTTCTTCCGCACTCAGTAAAGCCGGGGAATATATTGATTAAATATTTTATGCCTTTTAAACGGACGCCCAAGTCCTCCGTGTGACAAAAGATTTACAGTGGTAGTTACACAAATATTTACTGTTGCTATGTCCCACAGGTTAGGCGGAGTTCACCGATCCAGCTGAGTGGAGTCTTCCGTGTTTTGTCCACCGCCACTCAGCATTATAAAGTCAGCCAAACAGAAACGAGTAAAGGAGCAATTATGAAATTCCTGACTTCTTTGCCTTGGTTATAGGTCCATAATTTGCATAAAATAAGTAATATGCTTTAAGTAAAAATCGGCATTAAAAGTTGAACGGTAGGAGAGCACAACAATCTGGTATTCTCAAGGCAAAACAATATTTATTTAAATATACACTTTATTATATCCACAGGCGATAAAATCCCAGAGCTACTGTTAGGCATGTAAATACAGACCCTGTAAGAAAAAGAATTAAGCACAGTATTAGTTATTTTAATAGTGACTTGAGGGAACAACTCTTTATTAAGAAAACATTTCCACCTATTTAACAAGGGGGAAAAACAGACTAAGAAACTTCTTCACTGATGTGCCACATTCCACGAGACACCTGCCCATAAAAAAAAAATAAACCTCACACCTTGAAATCATCTTCTTCCAAGTACAAATGTATCCAATAATCAAGAAAACTTTCAATAAGAGTTAAGAATCACAAAATCTGTGGTCACAGCATATGTAGATGTACTGGAAGGGATACAGACTTAGTTTATAAGCAAAATGTCACTACTTAATACCATGTAACTTTAAAATATTTTAAAAATATATATATTTTATTGATTTTTTTACAGAGAGGAAGAGAGAATCATCGATCAGCTGCCTCTTGCATACCCCCTACTGGGGATGTGCCCGAAACCAAGGTACATGCCCTTGACAGGAATCGAACCTGGGACCTTTCAGTCCGCAGGCTGACGCTCTATCCACTGAGCCAAACCGGTTTTGGCTGTAACTTTAAAATATTGATGAACCCAACATACTAAATTTGAGTTAAAATACTAATTTTTTTGTACATGAAGCTTTATTCCCTGTTTTGTCTCAAAAATTGCAAATAACTCCTTGTGAGGAAGGTCACCAATAGAAGCAGAAAGATCACAACTTAAAAGTTTTTCGTTCTCTGTCCATTTTTCTGTCTTGAATTCCACTTAAAAATTTTTTTAAATAACTGTAATTCAATGATAGTATCTTATTAGATTCAAGATTCCATTGATTGTAAAGTACATCATTTTATTTACTTCTAAGAAAAAATTGCCAATTATATGATACTTTCTATTGGAAATTATAAGAATCTTACCAAATTCAAAGATATTAAAATATGAAAAAGTATGTGTTAGAATCAATGAAATGCAATATCTACCCAACTTATTTTATAAAATTTATTTATTTTACTTTCAGCTTGTTTCAATTACCTAGATATAAAACAGCTTACCTGCTAAATATTTGATATTATCAAGCTTGTGCGACTCGAGCATGGTTTTGAGGCCAGCAACCTCAGTGTCTATCTTCCTGTCTGTCTGGGTGACGGCCCGGTCTTGCTGGGCATGCTTTTAAAACAAAGAGATTCGCAGCATTATACCACTTGAGATATACTGTCTGCTGTCAGTCCTGAGAGTTCCTGCCCACCAACGTGCAGTCAAGGGGAACTGGGGTAAGATTAAGGAGACTTGGGTTTTAGTCTTAGTTCTACTATCCTCATGCTATTTTGCATTGGTCAGGGCCTTTAATATACTTAGGCCTGTTTCTTTCTGTTTGAAAAAAGGAAAAAAAAATACCATTAGTTCTGCCTCTACACAGGCTATTTAGAGAATCCAGTGTGATAATCTATGTAAAAAAGCTTTTGTTAAAAGTAATGTTAACATTATGAAGCCAGTTTGTTCTTAATGGCAATAAATATGTTCCACACTTCTGAGTTCCCCTTAATGAAAAGCATACAAAAATGCTTTAAAAAAATGACAAAAATCACCAAAACCAGTTTGGCTCAGTGGTAGAGCGTCGGTCTGCGAACTGAAAGGTCCCAGGTTCGATTCTGGTCAGGGGCATGTACCTTGGTTGCGGGCACATCCCCGGTGGGGGGTGTGCAAGAGGCAGCTGGCCGATGTTTCTCTCTCATCAACGTTTCTAGCTCTCTATCCCTCTCCGTTCCTCTCTGTAAAAAATCAATAAAATATATTTTTTAAAAAATGACAAGAATCTTGGATAATTTAAAAGCAACAGTGCTTACTTTGACACTGCTTCTATTCACATTTTTTAAAGTTTTCTTCTTTTACAGTTCAAATACCAAGTGTTTTATTATTATGAGGCGTGGCTATTCCAAAGGCCTATTTGTGCTTTTTCTCTTTCAAATATAACAGTCAAACTAGATACATAATTACCCCCAAAGGACGGTGAGTTTGGCTGATGTTATAAAAGGGTTGTCATACTTCACTAATGCATCAATGCTTTACTAAAAATTCTAGGGCAGGTAAATAGTCCCTATGGCTAACAATTCAGGTAACAAATAAAAAAACAAGAGCCTGGATGAACAAAAAAGTATTCCAGAGGAATATTCCAATATTCTCTCAGGGAAGTCTCCAGAGGAATATTCCAATATTCTCTCATGGAAGTCTCCTGTGGGTTTCAGAGGTCCCAAGTAATATAGGATGGAAAAGAAGTAAACACATGCCATAAATTAAAAATATAATTTAAAGATTCATTCCTTATTATTCTTAAATCACTGAGATTTAAACTTTTATTATGATAATCAAGTATTTGGTTAAGTGCAAAAAAATCCTACGATACTCCACTTCCAGGTATATGCTAAAAAAAAAATTGAAAACAGGGACCCCCAGCAGATATTTGCATCCCCATGTTCATAGCGACATCATTCACAACAGCCACCAGAGGAAGCAACCCAACTGTCCAGAGACAGGATAATCAAATGTGGTGTATCCACCTAATTGCTGTTCACCTGTAAAAAGGACATTCTGACACATGCTACAATATGGATGAAGCTAAAGGAAATTATGCTAAATGAAAACAAGCCGGTCACAAAAGGACAAATACCATATAATCCCACTTATATGAGGTACCTACATTAGTCAAATTCATAAACAGAAAGTAGATAGTGGTAGTCAGGGACTGGAGGGCAGTTATTGTTTATTGGGGAGAATTTCAGTTTTTCAAGATGAAAAGAGTTCTGTTTATGGATGGTAGTGATGGTTGCATAATAATGTGAACGTACTTAATGGCTCTAACCAATTTGGCTCAGTAAATAGAGCATCGGACTGTGGACTCAAGGGACCCATGTTCGATTCTGGTCAAGAGCATGTATACCTTGGTTGCGGGCACATACCGAGTAGGGAGTGTGCAGGAGGCAGCTCAGCAGATCGATGTTTCTCTTTCATCGATGGTTCTAACTCTCTATCCCTCTCCCTTCCTCTCTGTAAAAAATCAATAATATATATATATATATATATATATATATATATATATCTATTATTGATTTTTTTATATATATATATTTTTAAATGGTTAAAATGGTACTGTTTTTGTGTATTTTACCACAATTAAAAAAAAATCCTATGATACTAAACCTGCACATAAGTTTCCTATAACACTTCACTACAAAGAGCAGTAACCATGCACAGGATAAAGCAGAGATGAATAAAATGACCAAGAAAAGTCGGTCTCATTTCTTACCAATGCCACCATTTCTGTCCTCATTTCCAGCAGCTTCCTCTCATTTAATGAATACTGAAACAAACATATCACATAGGTCAGATTCTGCTTTCTTTTCTCTCTCTCCTCCTCCACTAGTGTCTCAGATATTCTGGTCTCACTACTTCCAAGAATATGTGACACTAGAAACTGCTTCCAGCAGAAAGAAGCCTACGTGACCCTTTCTTTCCTTTAGATCTATTTTTTGAGGTTTCTTATTTATATTCACTCATCACTCCTGTATCTGGACTGCCTTTTGTTAGTCTTCACCTTTCTCTCTGTTTTTCTCTTTTCATTTCTTAGCTGTGGTGTCTCTAGGTCCCTCCCACTCCCATACCGGCACTCTAGGGACCAATTTAGACGGAGTCATACGCTTTTTGGCTTTGACAGGAGAGAGTTGAAAAAGTGGGGAATAATTCCAATAAAAATTGCCCCTGGGACTATAATAGCATTGCTTGTAAATAAAAATAAAAAAATAAATAAAAGAAGGAAGAAGAAGATGAAGAGAAAAAGCACCCAAACCCTAAACTAAGGACTAATCGTAGTACCAAAGAATGCTTATCTGTCTTTAAATGCCAGGGCTTCAGACCAGGAGAAAGCTATGCATCTGACCACCACCAGAAGGCAGGGGGAACTGGATTTTCTTCATACCTTCAAATTCTGGCCTTCAGTAAGTCAATATTGATTCAGCCACAAGAGAAAAGAAAAGCCTACATATCTTGATATTGCCATGATTTTTCAAATAAGTCCCATCTTTTTGTATCCCAAAACAGTTTACTTGCCAAACTACGTTTGAAACTGGCTGTAAATATCACCCCAGTTAATGTTATTGGCACAATATTACAACTTTATTAAACAAGGGAATGAGAGGGTCAAATAACTCATCTTCATCAATGCATGTTAAATACATACTAGCTGCATTATATTACGTTATTGTCCTGCACTTCAGAGTACTCTAAGTTTAGGATTACCAAGAACAACTTCTCAGCTAGGTCAGTAAATCATATAAACTCACAGGCTTTAATCGAGGCTCACATCCCATATTTCCCAATCTTCTAGGTATATTTCTTCCCAGGTTGGTTAACAACAGGCATCTTCTTAAAGCAAGTGAACTCAGTCCTGGCCGGGTAGACCAGTTGGTTAGAGCACTGTCCCCATATGCCAAGGTTGCGGGTGTGATCCCCAGTAAGGGTGTTCACAGAATCAATCAATGCAGGCATAAATAAATGGAACAACAAATCTATGTTTCTCCCCTCATTCTAAAACAAATAAACAAACAAATAAAATTTTTAACAAGTGAACTCAGAAAATTTGTTAAGTACACAAACCATAAGACAAAGATAGCCAAAAGAGTTTCTCCTCTTCCAGATACAGTCATATGCTAGCGATCACTAAATATTTTAGTGTTACTAAGTGATTTAATCCTCATGGTTGAAAAACATTTTAAGACTAGAAAGACAAAGCCGAAGCCGGTTTGGCTCAGTGGGTAGAGCGTCGGCCTGTGGACTGAAGGGTCCCGGGTTCGGTTCCGGTCAGGGGCATGTACCTTGGTTGCGGGCACATCCCCAGTGCGGGGTGTGCAGGAGGTAGCTGACCGATGGTTCTCTCTCATCAATGTTTCTAACTCTCTATCCCTTTCCCTTCCTCTCTGTAAAAAAATCAATAAAATATATTAAAAAAAAAAAAAGACTAGAAAGACAGGTAACAGGAACAGAATAATAATTATTTGGTATAACAAAGTTTAGCTTAACTATTGAATCCATATCCAGTTCCAAAATATGGTGAAATACTTGTTTGTGTTTCAATGTTAGTTTCATTTATCAGTGTAACATATTTTAGTTGAAAGCAAACTGTGAAAAATTAGAATACAACGAACAATTGTGAGTAATCGGTTTCTGCATGTGTATCCAACTCTATGTTAGTGAAAATTGTTTTTATATGCTTTTTCTCATTATGTCAAGAATAAAAAAGGTATCTCCTGAATGTTATTAAATCCAAATAAAGACTGAATAAGAAGAAAGATGGGTTAAAAATCAGAGGTAACCCAACACATAAAGATTAAAATATACAACTTATTGCCCCCATGTTCATAGTAGCATTTACAATACCAAGGTACGGAAGCAATCTAAAAGCCCACTGATAGGTGAATGGATAAAGAAAATTTGAGGTATATAGTATGTATCTCGAAGGAAATATTCTGTCTTAAAAAAGAAGAAAATATTGCTATTGCAACAACATGGATGAACCTTGGGAGCATTATGCTAAGTGAACTAAGTCAGACAGAGAAACAAATACTGTATAACCTCACATGGGGAATCTGAAAAACAAAGAAAACCCGGGGAGCTCAGAGATACTGAGAACAGATTAATGGTAGCCAGAGGCGAGGGATGGAGGATGAGCAAAATGGGTGGAGTCAAAAGGTATAAATTTGCAGTTAAAAGATGAGTCCTGGGGATGTAATATACCACATGGCAACTGGAGTTAATAATACTGTGCTGTATATTAGAAAGTTGCTAATGAGAGCAAATCTGAAAAGTTCTTATAACAAGAAAAAATTTCTTAACTATGTAATATGGTGATGGATATTAACTAGACTTACTGTGTTGATCATTTTGCAATATATACAAATATCAAATCATTATGTTGTACACCCAAAACTAATATATGTCAATTACACCTCAGTTAGAAAAGATTACTGCGAAAGCTCTGAGGGAAAAAATGTCGTATTTATATGTATTATCTTTGAAAAAGCGAGGGCAACAGAGCTATATTTCCAGTTTTCTTATTTTATCTTTTTGGTAACAAATGTGCAGCACTAACTTTCCTAATTAAAAGTTTCAATTTAACATAACTTACTCATTTAGAACTTGCATTTCAAAATAATACAGTAAAGTCATTACAATTTCTCTAAGAAAAAGACGAGAGAAATATTCTTTAAATCTTGAATTATGGTATAAAATTTAGTATTAGTATCATTTACTACCAAGTCAAGATTGAGGTTAATTTCTTAATATCTAAGTGATAATTTAGTATCTCTGAAACAAAAAGGATTCAAACTTATTTGACCAATATTTTAATTTTAAAGTTTTTTTTTTTTTTTTTTTTTTTTTTGTGTGTGTGTGTGTGTGTGTGTGTGTGGTTGTTTTGTTTTTTAGAGAGAGGAAGGAAGAAAGAAAGAAACATTGACTGGTTGCCTCCCATATGCTCCCTGACCAGGGATCAAACCTGCAACCTAGGTATGTGCCCTGACCAGGAGTCAAATCACCACCTCTTATGTGTAGGGGACGATGCTCCAACCAACTGAGTAAGCCACATCGGCCAGGGCAACATTTTAATTTTAATGTTACTTATGAAAGCATCAAATTTAAGTCCTAATAAAAAATATAATTAAAATAAATAAAAAACCTGTGTCATAATAATGACATATAGGTAAATATTTAATAGTACTTGCGAACTGTATATAAACCTAGACTTGACCAAGCATTCCATCCTGCAAAGAATGTAATTCATACTCTATTTTTAATAAGGGAACATACCAATTCTTTTACTCTGCTCTTTTCTAGATTGAAGTCTAATTTGGACTCTGTTCGGACCTTGACCACTTCATCCTAGTAGGAGGGCAAACAAAGAAAGAAAAAAATCCAAAGTAAGAAATTCAAACCCACCGAGTGTGTGAAGCCTGTGGACGCTACGTCCACTCTTCTAGGTAAGGGGTCAGCCCAGGGGCTCACAGAGCTGGAACCAGTGATTGGGGAGACTCTGGCCAACCCACATCTGGAGTCAGCCCTGCCTCGGGACTTTCCAGTTATATACAGAAATAATTCCCTTTTATGTTTAAGAGTGAGTCACTGTTGTTTTTTCATCTCAAACTTCCCAAGATAATATCCTGTGGGATTTATGATTAAAGCTGTTTCTTGGACAACTTTGGAAAGCAGAGATGGATTCATAGAAGTAAAATATTACATTCTTATTTAAATACAGCCTTCTTTATGACACTCATAAAAATATTTTCTTCTTTCACATCAATGTCCTTGCCATTTAAAAAAATCAAACTGGCACAGTGTTAATCCTTTTAAAATCACATGTAATTCTCTAAAGATATGTGAGAACCCTTCAAAGAGAATATAAGGGTTCCACTTGGCTACTTTAGAGAATTTCTTATTTAAAAAGGACTTAATTCCTTCTAGAACACAATTTTCTTAATGAATCTTGTTACACACATCTGTAATTTATTCACTGGCTGTGCTTTTAGCTATATCTTTCAATGTGTACCTATGAGGCATATCACACAAACATTTAACATAGAATTAAGTTTTTAAGAACATACAAAGTATTTCTGACATTATATTTATTATTAAGCTTAGGTAATTATAAACAAGCAAGCAAATAGGAATGAGGATCTTACCATTATTTGTTGTTTTAACTGATGTAGTTCAAGTTTTATTTTCTAAAAACACATTAAAAAGAAACAAATCAATGATATGTTTAGAAGGTTAGAAGGAAAAGAAAACTTGGTAATAAACTAATATTAGAATATGTACTTATGCACAAGGTCTTCCCTCATTCAATGCAAAGCGACTACATTCAGAATACAACGATGGCTGAAAAGTCTCCATCGGAGAAGTGATTACTTATCATGCCAGGAAGGTGCAATTTTTTTAACATACACATTTGCCTTCAGAGACCTTGCTTTATTGAATACATACTTTACATTTTTTTTTTTTTAACTAAATGCCCTCAAACAGCTTATGTGAAGAGTAATTCTGAGAGTTTCAAACTTTATCATTTTCTAGGAAAAGAAAGCATCTTTGCTAGAAGGTTTCTTGCAAGACTAACAAACTGGTAATAAATGAGCTTCCTTTATGGGATTCCAATAGGACTAACACAAGGAAGATGTAGACAGCATTTATTTAAACGCTGATCCCATGACACACTTTAAGAAACTAAGGGCTATTTTATAGCTGCATTTATTCATAATAACCAAACACTGAAAATAATTCTAATATGAATCATAGTAAAATGTGGCATATTCCCAATACCACAGACAATGAAAAAGAATGACCTACTGCTGCAAGACACACTGAAGATCCCATCAGTTCAAGTTCTAGAATGGGCAAAACTAGTCAATGGTGACTCGTGGCCACCTCTGGGGTGCTGGTAATGCTCTACTCTGACTGATACTGCACACTTTGTGATGATTCATTAAGTTATACTCTTACTTGTGCACTTCTGTTTATGTACATTATATCTCTATGTCTGAATATGAAGCATTTTATAAAGGTAAGTGGCTGTTTAGGTTTACCTCATTTTCTGCTCTGAGGGCTGAAAATTCACTCTTCTCCAAAATAATCATATCTTTTTTCACGTTAGAAATCTGAGACATTATTTGCTGAAGAGTGACCTCCTAGGAAAAGGAAAAACAAACAAACAAATAACTTAATGTAGTCTAGAAAGTCCACTTCCTATTGTTTCTACCTGGTATCACCTTAATGAGAAACAAGATGAATATGGACACAAGGAAAGAAGTTTCTCTCTTCCAAAATGAGAAAAGAAAAAGAATAAAAACTCAAGTCCAGTATCATCAAGTGGATTACAGTTAAAAGGGTGGCAGTCTGAGGACCACTGGCTCAAAAACACACTGCTATAATTTTGGCCACATCTCCATTTATTAAAGCACTAGTGGCCCGGTGCACGAAATTCATGCACTCAGGGGGAGGTCTCTCAGGTTGGCCTGTGCCCTCTTGCAGTCCAAGAGGCCTTGGGGGATGTCCAAATGATAACTTAGGCCCACTCCTCACGTGAGCCTGGCTTCTGGCTGAGTGGTGCTCCCTCCTACATTGAGTGTCTTCCCCCTGGTGGTCAGTGGGTGTCATCACAACTGGTTGTTCCACCGTGGGGCTGAAACCGACTCTCCGACATCCCCAAGGGTCCTGGATTGTAAGAGGGTGCAGGCCAGGCCAAGGGACTCCACTAATGCATAATTGGGGCCGGCGAGGGACCCGGGATGTTGACCAGCCAAGGAAGGACCGCGGGAGGGTTCCAAGGCATGTCTGGCCTGTGTCGCTCAGTCCTGATCGGCCAGACCCCAGCAGCAAGCTAAGCTACGGGTCAGAACATCTGCCCCCTGGTGGTCAGTGCACATCATAACGAGTGGTTGAGCATTATCATTAGCATATTATGCTTTGATTGGTTAAACAGAAGACCAGACGACCAAACATTTAGCATATTAGGCTTTTATTATATAAGATGGCGAACTGAAACAGTTTTCAAACAGAGACTTCTCAAGCAAAGTGAATTTCTAGCATAATGATTTGATTCTACAAGAGTTTACTAAATAGTTTTGAGTAAATACTTTTTATGCCCTGCAATAATTAGCCTCTCAATTACGATAAAAATTAACTACACGCTTTTCAATAGGACATTATCCAAAAATATTTATTATAAGTGACATCTTCCTTTTAGATTTCAAATTTGCAAAAGTGCCCTGACAAAGCTAACCTGTTGCATCTTGGTGACCATGTCTTTGTAGACGATACCCATGTTGGCCTCCGTGATCTTCACCAATGCAGATACAATGATTTCTGCTTGTTGAGTAGTAAACCCTAAGCAAATACACAAAGACAATCACACTCAGGAGACTCTAGCTGTCAAAGGAAAGCCTTCATAGAAAGGGAGACAACAAAAAGTTACACACGGAGCAAATGTCTGAACTTGAGAAGCAGCTGGAAAGAGGATGAGGTAGGCGAATGAGGAGACTACAGTCACAGGCTGCTACGTACGTGTCTGTCATCTGGACAAGTATGACACGTCTGAGGGTTTCCTCGTGTGAACTGGGCAGTGGGGCTACCTGCTCTCTAACGCCCATCTGCACTGTCAAACACCATATTTTCAGAAAATGTCTAACAACATAGGGGATACCTGTCATGCAAGGTCAAATAAAAAAAAGAAAGACTCAATATTATAGATACAATTTACCACTTTTGTGATTTAACAAAAATTCTAGATTAATTTTTATTTTCTTCAAGGGACGTGACTTCCTTGATTTTAAAATGTATATTTAGCAAAAATAATTTACTTAGGTAGAAAAGCTCATTTGTTTTATATCTAGCATAAATCAAATTATTGACTATGGAAATTATAATTTTGCTGTTAATTAAATGTTCAAAGATAATGTTAAAATAAATTATTTCATTTTTTTCTCCACAGTTCTCTTCAGTCACTAGTGATGGGCCCACACTGGAAAATATATACTTTGATACTTAAGAAATGATGCTGAATTGAATTATATAAAGATTTGACTCAGCAGTATTACTGTTTTTAATAACTTTAGATAGTAATTTATATCTTACATTGGAAATGCTAATATGATGTTTAAAACTAAGTCCCTGGAAAGTAATTCTTCCTATTAAATATGTCCATCTATAAGAATTTCAGAAGAATCTATTGATTCTTTTTTTTTTTTTTTTTACTCCTCACCTGAGGATATTTTTCCATTGATTTTAGATAGAGTGGAAGAGGGAGAAAAAGGCAGAAATATCGATATGAAAGAAACACATTGATTGGTTGCCTCTTGCATGCACCAGACTAGGGCCTGGACCGGGGAGGAGCCTGCAACTGAGGTAACATGTCCTTGTCAGGAATCAAACCTGGGACCCTTTGGCCTGGGTGACGCTCTATCCACTGAGCCAAATTGGCTAGCGCTCTACTGATTCTCATCATTAATTAATGGCACATTTGTTTGAATAAAGTTATAGTTGATATAATATGGATGAGATTAAGCATAGGATCATAATAAAAAAACAACAACAAGGCACAGCCCAGGTGGTGTGTGCCTCAGTGGTTAAGCATTGACCTATGAACCAAGATGTCACGGTTTGATTCCCAGTCAGGGCACATGCCAGGGTTGAGTGCTCAATGCCCATGAGGGGGTGTGCAGGAGGCAGCTGATCAATGATTCCCATCACTGATGTTTCTATTTCTCTCTCCTTCTCCCTTCCTCTCTGAAATAAATAAAAAAATATATTTTATTTATTTTTAATCCTAAAAAATGGGCAAAGGACCTAAATAGATACTTCTCCAAAGAGAACATACAGATGGTCAAGGGACATATGAAAACATGCTCAAAGTTACTGATCATCAGAGAGATGAAAATAAAAATGACAATGAGGTATCACCTCACATCTTGTCAGAATGGCTATCATCAACAAATCAACAAACTACATGTGCTGGTGAGGATGTGGAGAAAAAGGAACCCTCATTCACAGACTGGTGCATCCATTGTGGGAAACAGTATGGAGTTTCCTCGAAAAATTAAAAATAGGATTCTCACTTGACCCAGTAATCCCACTTCTAGGAATATATCCCAAGAAATGAGAAACACCAATCAGAAAGAATATATGTATTCCCATGTTCACAGGAGCACAATTTACAATAGCTAAGATTTGGAAATAGCCTAAGTGCCCATCAGCATGTGAGTGTATTAAAAACTGTGGTATATCTGGAATGGAATACTATGCTGGTGTAAAAAAGAAAGAACTCTTATAATTTGCAACAGCATGGAGAGACAGTATTGTGCTAAGTGAAATAAGTCAGTTCAGAAAAAGACAGTATCATGTGATCGCTCTCACATGTGGAATCTAACATAATGAGATTTGGCAATTATAAAGAAAATAAAAATAGAGACTGGAAAAGACTTTCAGTGATAATAAAAAGCAAATAAATTCCAAAGCCTTAAAATTTAACAAGCACCTGTGGAAGGTGAAAGGGAATAAGGAAAAGCAGAAGCCTGGAAACCTGCTGAGCTATCAGATGCAAATTATTTTTTGTAGGAATGAGAGAATAAGACACATCCGGATTAGTATAGACAAAGCAAGTTTTGTTAACCGGGAGACATAACTGAAGAAAAAAAGGATAAAGGAGGGAATATTCCTTGAAGAGTTCTTCCTGGCCTCACCCTAACCGAGACAACTTACACACCCACCACTGATCTCAGCATGGTCATACCCTACACACACTTCAGTGGGGCCTTCCCGTCGCTGATCTTGAAATATGCAAATTTTCATGGGCCACGGTTTGAAACCAAGAAAAGCAGAAAGGACATACTCCAAAACATCATATTTTTAACCTATGCAATTTCTGTCTAAATAAACAAATTTTGAAAGAGGGAGAGGGGCAATAAACCCCACCTCTCATTGAGAGGATAGAAAGGTGGCCATCTGGAGTCCACTGCAGCTACCTTCCATTGTTCCACGTAACAAAATCACCAGTGCTCCCTTAATGCCATCAAATACTACCTAGTGGATACTGAAATGTCCCCATTGTCTCTAATATCTCTTTTTACCATTGGTTACTTTGAATACAAACACAAAGCCCCCAAAAAAGAATAAGAAAAAAACTAGGAATACTGCTGTTCATCAAGATAATTTTAGATGGTCCTCTTCCACTTTTCTTTTTGGCCAATGAAAGAAGTTTCCAGTGAAAATGGCCTATTATTTCAAGTTTGAGAAGAAAATGGTTGCCAAAATTATTATACAGCATTTGACATTTTTTCCAGAGTACACTTAAGTACATTATTTCATTTAATATTTAAAAGGCTCTTTGGAAAAAAATAGAAAAAAAAAAAAAAAGTAAAAGGTTCTTTGGAGCCTAGCTGGTGTGGCTCAATGGTTGAGCCTACGCACCAAGAGATCACAGGTTCAGGGCACATGCCCGGGTTGTGGGCTTGATCCCTGGTAGGGGCATGCAGGAAGCAGCTGATCAATGTTTCTCTCTCATAGATGTTTCCATCTGTCTCTAAAATCACTTTAAACATTTATTTTTTAAAAAGGTTCTTTGGAATTCTTATTATGCTCATGCCATCAGAGCTTCTAACTGTCCAGAGGAACATAATTCATTCCATCACCTTGACCTGGGAATCTACAGAGGGCAGCTTTTCACATTCAATCATTCACAGTTGGGTAAATAACTATACAATAAAGTAAAAGCACATATATTTATTTCCAAGGCATAACCTATGATATATGAGTTTTTGATTTTGAGAATATATGTGTCACAGTATTGGTGTATTTGTCTTGATAAGATTAAATATAAGAATGTTATCTTGCCGGGACTGGTTTGGCTCAATGGATAGAGCGTCGGCTTGGGGACTGAAGGGTCCCAGGTTCGATTCCGGTCAAGGGCATGTACCTTGGTTGCGGGCACATCCCCAGTAGGGGGTGTGCAAGAGGCAGCTGATCAATGACTCTCTCTCATCGATGTTTCTAACTCTCTATCTCTCTCCCTTCCTCTCTGTATAAAATCAATAAAATATATTAAAAAAAAAAAAAGAATGTTATCTATATATTAAGTGCACTTTTAACAAAATTCAGAGCAATCATTTACATTAATGAATGCAAGAGCAGTAAGGGAAAATGTTAGGTGGAATATTTTTTTTTAAAGGATACAATGTGTTACTGCTCAGCAACATTTTAATTTCATAAAAATTGTAAAAGCACATAAGATGCATTAATAAAATAACACTTTTGTGCTTCAGATAGTCATCATAAGAACCACTCCTGAGTTTTGCTGACTTGTGTCCAACTTTTTATCTTTAATGCTGTACTTCTGGAGTGATGTTAAAAGAATACGCTTCACTTGGGCAGACTGTGTGAGAAAATTTCTATTGTACTGATGAAGCAAAAATGTCCTTCAACAGAAAATGAGAACTTAAGAAATGGAGACTGACCAAAAGATTACTTGTAGATTTAAAAGTCAAAAAGAAATAAGATGAAACCGTAAGAGAAGTCATAATTTATTGTGTTCTTCTATGGCACTGAGTGACCAAAGAAAGAGGATTACCATTTTCTTCGAGTAAACACACTAAGGCATGAGTGTCAAAGTAGAGCTTCCTACTCCCAGAGGAGGTGAAATCTCCGCGTTTGTGCTCCAACTGTAGGCACCCAGCAGAAAGGCTTAGCTCTAGAACAGAAAGGACAATAAAGTTTAAAAAACAGACATAATGGTAAACAAAAGCAACTCAGCAATGTGAAAAAAATCAGTCATACCTCAAAAGCCTGTTTGTTTTTTCACGAGAGTTTTACTGAGCTATAATTCACATACTACTATACAACTCACCCATTTCAAGTACACAATTTGATTGTTTTTATTATATAATAGAGACCCAGTGCACGAATTCGTGCATGGGTGGGGTCCCCCAGCCTGGCCTGCGATTGGGGCCATCTTGCCCAGTCCCGATCTGGACCAGCCGGACATGGGAGAATGGCCGTGGGAGGTTGGCCCGCTGTGGGAGGTTGACTGTGGGAGCACACTGACCACCGGGGGCAGCTCCTTCATTGAGAAAATCCCCCCCGGTGGTCATAGTGACTAGTCAACCAATTGTTTGGTCATGACAGTCACTTAGGCTTTTATATATATAGAATCAAAGTTGTGCAAGCATCCCCACAATCAACTTTAAAGCACTGTCATCATCCCCAAAAGAAGCCCTATACCCAAACTCGCAACACTCTCACTCCCAGGCAAACACTGATTTACTTTCTGTCTCCGTGGATTTGCCTCCTCTGGATACTGCATATGAACAGAATCATAAGATATGTGATATTCTATACTGGTTTCTTTCATCTAGCATGGCGTTTTCAAAGTTTATTCACCTTGTAGTATGTGTCAGTACCATGTTTCTTTTTATTGTCAAATACTATTCCATTGTATAAATATATCAATTTTATTTAACCTATTCATTAGTTGAAGGACATTTGAGTTGTTTCTTCTTGGCTATTTCGAATGTTGATGCTATGAACACTGGTATGTAAGTTTTTGTGTAAACATGTTTTCAGTTCTCTTGGGTACATATTTAGGAGTGGAGCTGCTACACCATACAGTAACTTTATGTTAAACCTTCTAAGGTTATGCCAAACTGTTTTCCAAAGTGGCTGCACCTTTTCACATTCCCAACTGCCATGTATGAGGGTTCCAATTTCTACACATCTTCAAAACTTGATACTATCTATTTTATTATAGTCATCTTAGCGGGTGTAATGTGGTATCTCATTGTAGTTTTGATTTGCATTTCCCTAATGGCTAATGATGTTGAGCATATTTCAATGTGCTTATTGGACACTTGTATATCTTCTTTGGAGAAATTTCTATTCAGATCTTTTGCCTATTAAAAAAATTGGGTTATCTTTTTTATTGCTGAGTTGTAAGAGTTCTTTATACATTTTAGATACATGTTCCATGTTATATGTGTGTGTGTGTGTATATATATATATATATATATATATATATATATATATATGATTTCATACATTCTCTCCCATTCTGTGAGTTGTCTTTCACTTTCTTTGTAGTGCTTCTTGAAGCACAAAAGTTTTTTATTTGAATGAAGCCCAATTTATATTTTTTCTTTTTGTTCCTTGTGCTTTTGGTGTCATATCTAAGAAACTATTGGTTAATTCAAGTACACAAAGATTTACATCTATGTTTCCTTCCAATTATTTTACAATTTTAGCTCTTACATTTAGGTCTTTGATCCATTTGTGTTAATATTTGTATATGTTGTAAGATGGAAGTTCAACTTCATTCTTTTGAACAATGTGGGTGTCCACTTGTCCCAGCACTATGTTCTCCCTTAAATTGTCCTGTGACTCTGGTAATAAAAAATCAATGGACAATAATGTGAGGGCTTATTTTTGGGTCTTCCATTTTATCCCACTGGTCTATACTAGTATGTCTGTTCTTATACCAGTGCCACATTTTCTTGATTACTGTGCAGTAAGTTTCAATATCAGGAAGTGAATCCTCTAACTCTGTTCTTTTTCAAGACTGCTTTTGTCTATTCTGAGTCCCTTGCATTTCCATATGAATTTTAGGGTCAGATTTTCAATTTCTGCAAAGAAGGCACCTGAAACTTTGGATAGAAATTGTGTTAAATCTGTAGATAAATTTGGGGGAATACTGCCATCTTAACAATATTAAAGTCTTCCAATCCACGCACATGGAATGTTTTTCCATTTATTTATGTCTTTAATTTCTTTAATAATGTTATATAGGTTTCAGAGTACAAATTTTATGTTCTTTTATTAAATTTAGCACTGTTTTATTCTTTCTGATGCTACTATAAAGGGAATTCTTTTTTAGATTTTTCAGATAGTTCCTTTTTAGTGTGTAGAAATAAAACTGATTTTTGTATATTTTAAAAATATATTGAGCTTGTATCTTGCTGAACTTATTAGCTCCAATAGTTTTTTAGTGAATTCCTTAGAGTTTTCTATGTACAAGATCGTCACCTGTGATTTACTTCTTCCTTTACAATCTGAACGCTTTTACATTTTCTTGCCTAACTGCCCTGGTTAGAAATTCTAGTACTGTGTTAAATGGAATGATGAGAGCAGACATTCTTGCTCCTGACCTTAGAGGGGAAGCATTGTCTTTCCCCATTAAGTAGGCTAGCCATGGGTTTTTCACAGCCACCCTTTATCAGGTGAGGCAGTTCCCTCCTAGTCCTAATTTGTCAAGTGGTCTTTTTTTTTTTTTTTTTTTTTTTTTTTTTTAAATCATGAAGGGGTGCTAAATTTTTTCAAATTCCTTTTCTTTGTATTTTGAAATGGTCATGTGGTTTCTCTCCTTTATTTGGTTAATAAGGTGCATTACATAAATTGATTTTCAGATACTAAATGAACTTGGTACTAATGGGGCAAAATCCCATCTGGTCATGGTGTATACTCCTGCTATGTATTGCCAGATTTGGTCTGTTAGTATTTTTTTTTTTTTTAATCCTTATTTACAAGAGACATTGGTCTGTCATTTTCTTTCCCTGTGATGTCTTTGCAAAAGCCCATTTTTGGAGAGATGAATTCTAACAATTTGTATATTACCATTTTTATGAATTTCTGTACACATAACCACAGATCCAACCTGTTTTGTATACTTATTTCAAAGTACTCATTTGAAGGAGGTGGCATAGTAATGGCTTCCTGGCTTTTGTATTTCATGAACCACAATAATAGTTTTTTGTTTGTTTGTTTGTTTGTTTGTTTTTTTTAATGGAACAACTGCAGTGTCAATTTGTAATTTTGCCAAAGAGGACATTTAAATGTAATAGCTCCTTACTATTATAATCAAACTAAAAAAGACATTGTGATAGCAAACGAAAGAAAAAAAAGAGATGGACAACATAAAATAAAAATCCTCCATTTAAATGTAATAAACACAGATAAGTAATTCTTGCTACATATTTGTTCTTACTTTTCAATGATGCCAGGTGTTGTAGAAGAATGGTAGAAGAGAGAACAGTCATCTACTAACTCAAAGTTCAAAGTTTTCTCAGTAGATCTCCTAAATGACCAGAAAGATACTTCAGCTAATCAACTCCTATTCTCAGCCTTACACACTCTAACAGACACTGCAAAGTAAGCAAAATGATGACATGGACAGGACCCCACGGATCTGATTCTTCTCTGTAAGCCTAGAACAGTGGTTCCCAACTTACTGGAGACTTGGAAGAGCGTGATTGCTGTGGTCATAGTCAGCATCAAGTAAGATCAAGAGTCAATCATCACTCTGTAGCACACAGTTTGCAGACTGACAAAATATAAAATGCAACAATTGTCTATCTGTGTTTAATGGTTAAAAGGGACCCTTAGATTCAAAGGATCACTAGCCAGACTATACTCTAAAGTCCTTAGCAAAGCACACAAAGCCTGTGCCACACACTTACCTTTTCAGCTTTCTGCTAGCCACCTAAGCTATTCTGTTTCCTGAACTTTCTTTCATACTTTGGTATCCAATCCTGAAGTGTGGTTTGGTGCCCTTCCTCAACTGGTAAATTTTGAACACCTTCTTTACCCCCTTCATTTAATTTGACAACTTCCCAAGTCTTCATTATGTCCTGGTTATGATTATACAGTGTACAGTTCTCTCTGCCAACCCCACCCAGGTCAGGGAGCAGCCTTTATTGCTCCCTTATCTGTGTTCTCAGCTCAGTACAGATGGCTCTATCATAGCACTTGTTATATTACTTCCATATCTGTATCAACTGTGAGTCCACAACCCAAGAGCAGCCAATCTTAGTCATTTTGTATTGTTAGCATCTAACAGAGGGCCTTCCATACTGCAGGACAACGATAATTATTAAAAACAAAAATTCAATTGTATGATTTCTAAGATCTGGTTCATGAGAAAAATTTGAGATCAACTCTTTTCTCCTCTTAACCTATTGTCTTCCCTTTTTATATAGATGAGTACCTCTTTTTTGTTCCCTTTTTTTCTATTTATAAAGGGAGGTGGAGAGTCACACCGTGCCTCTGCAGGTACACTCAGAAATGGCACCTACCCCTTCTACTCATATTTTATTGGCCAAATCAAGTCACAGAGGTCGGGAAGGAGAACCCAAAACATTCAGTGAACAGCTCGACAATGTTACCCCTTTTCTTAGTCACAGACCCCACCCTGCTTTAATGCTCTACACTGCACTGCTCCCTGCTGGATATTATAGTTACTTGTTTTTTTGTTTGCCTTCTCCTCCTAAATCTAAGCTCTGCAAGGTCAGGGTGTGCCTGGTTTTGTTCACTACGTACCTGTAGCACTAAGGACAATACTTTGTATACAATAGGCACTCAAATAACTTGTAGTCACATGGGTCAGTAGTAACACAAATAGTTAATATCTAAAGGTACTTACCAAGTGCCCCACAATGTGCTACGATAAATGCTGTTTGTGCAGTAACTCATTTGATCCTCAGCTCAATCCTATGGGGGATATCTGTCTATTATGACCTCATTTTCCATATAAGAAATATAAGACTCAGGGAGGTTGAGACTCTTGCCCAAGGTCACACTGCCAGTTAGTGGGCACAGCTAGCCTTTTGACCTCTGAGAAGCCCTGCTGGGCCCAGCCACTTACGATTAGGGGGCAGAATCATGATGTCTATGCACATAGCTGAGTGTCCACCACATGTGGGGGCAGGGCTTGGGAGCCTGCTCAGAGACAGAGTAACACTGGCAAAAATAATAAGGTTGTCACTAATTATTAGGTGACAGATACCTTGCTAAAGGAGGCACATCAGATTATATGCTCACAAAAATCACAGGAGCAAGTGTTGCTCTTTGCCTATGGTCTCTCTTTTTCACATAAGTGAATGTCTCTTTTTTCATTCTTAATCTCCAGTCCTGGGACAAAAATTGGTCTCATGAGAAGAGAACCCAAATGTCTGCTGACACAAAACAGACCTAGCTCTAAAAACATTGGGTGGGTGAATGAATGAATGAATGAATGCACCTCTCCAGGGGCTCTCTACAGGCTACCCCATCCATCATAGAACTGTTCATGACTTTAATGGGTTAGGGAGCTTGAAAACACTGGAGTGTAGCAGCTGGCTTATGAAGAGTGACAGGATTAGTCTACTCTTGATTTCCTTGTTTCTAATAACAAAATAATCTGCCCCCCCCCAAACAAAACAAAATTATTATTTTCTAAGCAAGAGCCAATTCCAACTTAGATACTGCCAATTTCCCCCCCAAAAAAAGTATTGGGAATTTATTTCAGTTGCAAGCTTATTTCAAACAAATATTGTCATCTGAGAAGTGGAGAAAAGGGCTGGCCACTTCCCAGTTGGCCGTCCAGCCCCTGCTGATAGAAAGTGAATGCCAGTTTGCTTTCTGTCAAATGGTAACAGCAATACTCAGACATCCAGAACACAACACCTCTGACTCACTTTTCCTCTTTTATTGTGATAACAAAACAGGGCCTAAGAACTATAAATTCCTACTTATAACCAGGAAGCAAGTAAACTGAGCTATTTTAAAGTGTAATTTGAAATTCTCCTTTGGGGGACCTTCAGTATATCAAAAGGATAATAAAAAACACACAAAAGAAGCCCAGTTACCCTTGACCAGAGGAGGGAACCAAGTACAAATTTCCTACCTGTGATATCCTAAGTAGCCCTACTTAGAACCTTTGGCACCAAACAAACCATTTGGCTGAAGACAAAGGAACAAAACTCTCATTTACTCATGGGCAATGGGCACACATGATTCCTTAACTGTCTTGGCTGTGTTTCCCCATAGTATTTATGAATCCATCCACACTGTGAAGAATGACATAATCTGAGACTAAAACAACATTACTACCTTGCTTGTCAGAAAACTGATGAGAAAGAACACTCTCTCCTTTGCCCCATAATCTTGAGTTTTTAGAGGAAAATAAATCACGTTTCCAGCTTGTCAAAAAAGAGACCCACAGGCAAAGCACAGAAATAAAGTTAAAAGCCATCTCTAACTCAAAATTACTGCAGGACACTGACAGAGTTCATTCACTACTCATTTGCCAACCACCATATGTCAAGCTTGGTTCACTTTGTTGCTCTATCAGTTTCTTCCCCAGCCAAAGGTATTCTTAAATTTTAGATGCAGCCAACATTTACTGGGCGTTTCTACTGGGCAAGGTGGGTGTGGGAGCTACCAGAGTGGTTACTGAAAAGTATAGTCTCCCAAAGTGATATTTTGGCCAAGTTTGCTAATTAGCATTACCTAAAATGATGACATTTTTAATCAACAATTTGCTACCTAGTAAATTGAACCTGTTTAGATTGCCTTAATCTCACGTAGGACAGTGACTGCTCTCATCCCCTTCAAGCATTTAGCCACCTTCTCAATGAAACCTATTCTGATGATGCTATTAAATTCATAACTGGAGGCCCATCTCAGTTCCTAACCCTTACCACCTCTATTTTTCCTTTAGTATTTATCCATTATGTACATATAAATATCCTATGTGCATATGTAAATTGTATATGTATACAAAATTATATCTATATCTATTTAAACATATGTGTGTATCATCTCCTCTGCTAGAATTAAGCTCCAAGAAGTGTGGACATGCTAACCTAACAAGTTCAGGGAAGGCCTGCATGGCGATCTGCAAACTCAAGAGACCTAAGTAACCACAGAGGATGGTTTGAAATTAAACTTTAACTAAAAGCAGTTATGGTGGGTAGTTACATCCTAGGCTGGTATCTTCACTGACAACACCAGCCTTTATCTTAGCTGAGCCTGTCTTTTTTCATCTATAAAACATACTCTTGAAATATCTGGGTAACTTGTAACTTCCCTTTTTCTGGACCCCCCTGAGTCACAACCTAAAGTGCCTGGACTCCAGGACAGATACTACAAATTCCTTCATTGTTATGTTAATTGTTCCTGAACCCACTTGAGTAAGTGTCTATCATTTTACTTTTTACCCTGCTTTGCTTTCTCCCACTTCTCTAGTCTATCACCAATGGATTTCATGTAACCCACCTATGTCCTTTTCCATTGATTGTAATGTATAAATACAGATGTAGCCCCCCATTCTCTGAAGCATTATCTCAACTGCTTCCTGGCATATGTCAACAGTTTGGCTCAAATGAACTCACAAAGATTCTTTACAGGTTTCAATGTTTTTTGTTTTTTTTTTACGTTAACAGAAGGAAGGCATTTTGTTGACTGATAGATCCCAAGTATCTAGGAAAGTACCAGGCGGCATAGAATAGGAGCTAGTGCTTAACTGAAGGAAACAAGGAACCCATTCGAATTTAAACTTAAATTGTAAAACAGTCCCTTCAATTCCCAGAGTTCTGCTTCTCAAACGTGCAAGCCTTCCGCACACCCTTCATCAGAGTTGCTGGCCAAACAGCAGCCTGTACGCTAGCGCCCACGTGGTAGCTCTGGACAGGGGCGTGCACAAACTCACTGCCCGGGCACGCACCACCTCTCCGCATCCCGTTTCAATTTTGCGCCCAAACCCTAGGGCAAGCATTCCGAGTAATTCAGAACTTCTCAGCAGGATACCGAGGACCAGAAGAAGGGCGGGGCCAGACAGACCTCCCTAGGAGCCTGGTGACCTCAAGTGGCCCGACCTCTGGCTCCCTTGGCCTCCCCGGGAGGTCAAAACCAAAGCCCCTCCCCGCCCCACCGTCCCAGCCGCACGGGGCGAGCCCCCTCTCCTCCCACCGCCCGAGCCTACCTCTCCGGGTGGCAGCGAGGGCGGGCACTCGGCCCTGGCACTGGTGCAGGGGGCCCGCGGCGCAGGCGACGCCCGGGACGAGGCCGGGCTGGCACCTCCACGCGCAGCAGCGCCCGGCGGGGGGAGCCGAGGGCCCCAGGCGCGCGCGCTCCCGCTCTCCCGGCGGCCGGCGCGGGGCGGCGGCGGCCCGGCGCGGGACCGGCACCTGCACCAGGAGGCACAGCGCCGAGGCACGTGACGCGGCGCGGGCCGCGGGGGCGCCGGGGCCCAGTGCCTCCAGACCCTGGGCGAGCGCGGACAGGCAGCGACGCGCCGGGACGCCGCCCGGGCTTCCGCAGCGGCTGGCGAGTAAGAAGAGCAGAAACCGCCGGCGGTCCGGCGGGCGCTTCGGCCCCTCTCCCGAGACGGAGCCGCCGTCCATCCCGGAGGCTGTCACTGGCCCGGGCGCGCGCGCATGGCGTCCTCCGCGCGCGGCGCCGGTCACGGGCGGCGCCGGCCCGAATCCGAAGGCAGGACGCTGCGCCGCGGCGCCGGCGGCCCTTTCAGCCGGGTGGGCGGGGCTCCGGGCGCGCGCGCCGAGAGTGGGCGTGGCTAGGGCGGGGGCGGGGCTGCTCTCCGTTTCCGCGCGCGGGAGGCGAGCCCCGCCCCTCTGAGTACGTTGATCCGGAGAACTGAGGTGTGGCCGCGGGCGTTCCCGGGCACCCGAGGGAGCCTGTGCGGCCAGATTTGCATATTTATTGCACTGGTGTCCCTGCAGGGAAATTCACCGTGCGGGTGCCCTTCAGACTTCGGTGAAAAGTCCCTGCATCACCAGGCTGCCCTCGATGTTACCCTCCCCGTTCGAAGTCCTCCAGAGTATGACTTGTGGATGCATTTTAAGGAATTATTAACAGGGCTAAGGGAAGGACCTGTATCCATAGTCGTCAATACATTTAAAGGCTAAACGCTCAGCGCTTTTACTTCCGGATTAGTGCACCCTAGAAATGAGGAAGCCTCAATCTGGAAATGTAAAACGCGGGGCAAGGATGGTGAAGGCGACCCGCTGGTACAATAAAAGGATATCTGAAACGAAGGGTGCTCAGTTCAGTGAACGTCATGAATGCCCGCAGAACCTATCTCAGGTACTGGTCCATTGTGCGAACTCAATAGATGTTCCTTGAGCGAGTGAATGACATGCACTAGGCTAGGGGTGTCGAACTCAATCAGAGAAGGGGCCAAAATCTAAAATCCAGCCTAAATCGCGGGCCGAATGGTTTACTGAACAGTCATAAACTGTCGTTGGGCCTGGCGGGACGGATTTGGCCCGTGGGCCTTGTGTTTGACACATGTGCACTAGGCACTAGGCCAGGAGATAAGAAAAATGAGGTTGTTCTTGACCTTCACAAGTTATTTTCTTATACACCCTTAGTGTACACATACATGAGCCATAAGAGTACTCTCTTTGATAAGATAGAAAGTGCCTTGTGGAAGGGATGTAAATGGTTATCAAATTACAAAGAATTAAAAAATATATATTAAGATGCAAATAGACACGTTCGTGAAAGGTTAGTAGGGCCCTAGTTGGTGCGGGAGGCAACCAATCCATGTGCCTTTCCCCTTTCCTTCCACTCTCTAAAAATGAATGGAAATTGGTCAACATGAACATAAAGGTTTTAAGTATATTGCACCATGTGCCACCGCCCAAAGTAAAATCTCCTGTCACCATACATTAAGACCTCCTTCTCCCCAACACCCTTCCCTCTGGCAACCACCACACTGCTGTTTGTGTCCACAAGTTTCAGTTTTATATCCCACATGAGAGAAATCATATGGTTCTTCTGACCCATATACTTGTTCTGACTGACTTATTTCACTGAGCATAATATTCTCAAGGTTCATCCATGATTTTGCAAATGACAGTATTTCATTTTTTCCTATTGTTGTGGGGTCGAACCCTAGAATCAAAAATAAGACCACTGGAGGCTGCTAATTGATTAAGAAAAGCAGGCAAGGATTTATTGAACTGGCCAGGATGGCCGTGAGAGCACCACACATAGGTGGAGTCCACACTCATGACCTCGCTGTTCCAGATGTAGGCAGTCCTTTTAAAGGTCTAGACCACAAGAATTTCCCTTTGTTCTAAATTCTAAATTCTAAAGGTTGGGAACAGTCCGCAGGGTGGTTCCCAGCCACATCCTGCTTGACATTGGAATGTGAACCTATCTTGTGGTAGCAGATAGTATAGAAAAAGACCTGAGCAAAGTTAATCTCTAAAGGTTATCTGCAGTTTCAACTCCTGGAGCTACTGAGTCAATGGGAATCAATCTGTGGTTCTGGTCCACCGGCAGGTAACTACCCTATTGTTTAAGTAAGTGAGTGCAACAGCCGGAATAGCAGTGTTAAAATTCAAACAGCAGTTTTTACCTAAGTATGGTTGCTACTATACTTCATCATGACTGTGTAGTATCCATTGTGTATATGTACCACATCTTTATCTAGTCTTCTATCACAGGACACTTTGGTTGTTTCTATGTCTTGGCCACTGTGAATAATGCTGCAATGAACATAGGGGTATGCATACTTATGTGAATACATGATTTCAAGTTTTTTGGGTATATACCCAGGAGAGGGATTACTGGGTCGTATGGTAGCTCTATTCTCAATTTTTTGAGGAATTGCCCGACTGCTGTCCATAGTGGTTGTACCAGTCTACATTCCCACCACCAATGAATGAGGGTTTCCTTTTTCCCACAAGCTCTCCAACACTTACTATTGCTTGTCTTGTTAATAATGGCCACTCTAACAGGGGTGAGGTGGTATTCCCTTGTAGTTTTGATTTGCATTTGCCTAATTTCTAGTGAGGCTGAACATCTTTCATATATCTATTGGCTGTTCATATGTCTTCTTGGGAGAGGTGTAGTTTCAGGTCCTCTGCTCACTTTTTGGTTTTACTGTTTGGTGCTGAGTTTTATAAGTTCTTTATATATTTTAGAAATAAACCTTTGTCAGAGCTACTATTTGTAAATATCATCTCCCATCTGGTTGGCTGCCTCTTTGCTTTGTTGTCTTTTTCTGTGCAAAAGCTTTTAAGTTTTATATAGTCCCACTCATTTATTTTTGCCTTTACTTCCCTTGCCTTTGGGGTGAAGTTCATAAAATGTTCTCTATGACCAAGGTCCATAAATTTGTTACCTATCTTTTATTCTATGTAACTTATTGTTTCAGATATAATGTTAGGTCTTTGATGCATTTTGAATTAAGTTTTGTACATGGGGACAAACTATAATCCAGTTTCATTAGTTTGCATGTGGCTTTCTAGTTTTCTCTGCACCATTTATTGAAGAGACTATCTTTATTCCATTGTGTGTTTCTGGTTCCTTTGTCAAAAATTACCTGTCCTGCCGAAACCGGTTTGGCTTAGTGGTAGAACGTCGGTATGCGGACTGAAAGGTCCCAGGTTCGATTCCGGTCAGGGGCATGTACATTGGTTTCGGACATAACCCCGGTAGGGGGTGTGCAGGAGGCAGCTGGTCGATGTTTCTCTCATCGACGTTTCTAGCTCTCTGTCTCTTTCCCTTCCTCTCTGTAAAAAATCAATAAGATATATTTTAAAAAATTATCTGTCCATATACATGTTTTTATAGCTGGGCGATCTATACTAATGTCACCCTAATAAATTTAATAAATAAATAAAAATAAACAAATTAGCCTGCTAAAAACTGATGTAAAAATATCTTCAGGTGAAGATATGGACTTGTCATTTTTACACATGGAAATATTGAATTGGTAATTTCATATGAATCAACCTAATATACTAAGATATTTATTCTATTGTAATATATGATTATGACAAAGAGGGGAAAAACTAATGTCTATCATTAGAGGAATGGTTAAATAAACTTTTTAAAAAATATATATATATTTTATTGATTTTTTTTACAGAGAGGAAGGGGGAGAGATAGAAAGCTAGAAACGTTGATGAGAGAGAAACATCGACAAACTGCCTCTTGCACAACCCCCACCGGGGATGTGCCCACAACCAAGGTACATGCCCTTGACCGGAATCAAACCTGGGACCTTTCAGTCCGCAGACCGACACTCTACCACTGAGCCAAACCGGTTTCGGCTGGTTAAATAAACTTTATTAATGATAGCCCGTTGTAATTTTAGAAAGTTGAGATAAAATTTGTATATAATAAAAATCTATAGATCTTCAACTTGATGACTAATTTTATATACTCATGTAACCACCACCCAAACAAGATATAGAACATTTTATCACTTCACAAAAGTTCCTCTGTGCTCCTTTCATCCTATCTAATAAAAGAATAATATGCAAATTAACCATCACTCTGCTACACCCTTAAGCCACACCCACAAGCCATGCCCACAAACCAATCAGGAGTGAATATTCAAATAAACCCAACCAAAATGGCTATAGCCACAGAGAGCAGGAGGGAGGCTTGGGTTTCCCAGGCAATGGAGGAAGCCAAGCTTTCCTCCTGCCCTTGCCAGCCTAGGCTTCCATTCAAGGGTACAAAGTTTTAATTATAGAAGGTAAACAAATCCAAACAGAAATGGTGGCAGCCATGGAACTGGAAGAATAGGAGGCTAGTGTTGCCCCCGGCAATGGAGGAAGCCAAGTTTCTGCACACCCTGGCCAACCCAGGCCTCTGCTTAAGGCTATAAAGTTTCAATTATAGAAGATACATAAACCCCAACAAAAATGGCTGCTGCCACAGAGCAAGCAGAAGGCTTGGCTCTGCTCCAGGCTACAAAGTTTCAATTGTAGAAGGTAAATATAAATTTCAGATACCAGGGCTTCTGCTTGGGTCATCAGGGGGCATGGTCAGCCTGCAAATCATCACAGGCCTCTCGCTCAGGCCACCCCATGCCCCAAGGGAACCCCCACCCTAATCCAGGACACCCTTCAGGGCAAACCAGCCAGCCCCCACCCATGCACCAGGCCTCTATCCTATCTAATAAAAGAGTAATATGCAGATTGACCATCACTCTAACACACAAGATGGCTGCCCCCATGTCGTCAACAATCCTGCTCCCATGTGGACACAAGATGGTCACCACAAGATGGCCAGTAGGGGAGGGCAGTTGGGAGGGACCAGGCTGGCAGAGGAGGGAAGTTGGGGGTGACCGAGCCTTCAGGGAAGGGCAGTTAGGGGTGACCAGGCCTGCAGGGGAGGGCAGTTAGGGGCCAACAGGCTGGCAGGGGAGCAGTTAGGCATCAATCAGGCTGGGAGGGGAGTATTTAGGGGTGATGAAACTGGCAGGCAGAAGAGGTTAGGGGCAACCAGGAAGGCAGGCAGGCGAGCAGTTGGGAGCCAGCAGTCCTGGATTGTGAGAGGGATGTCCGACTGCCCATTTAGGCCTAATTCCACTGGGATCAGGCTTAAATGAGCAGTCGAACATCCCTCGAGGGATCCCAGATTGGAGAGGGTACAGGCTGGGCTGAGGGACCCCCCCCATGCACAAATTTTATGCACCGAACCTCTAGTCCTATATAATAAAACGCTAAGCCAAAATTGGTTTGGCTCAGTGGATAGAGCATTGGTCTGCAGACTGAAAGGTCCCAGGTTTGATTTTGGTCAAGGGCATGTACATTGGTTGTGGGCACATCCCTAGTAGGGGGTGTGCAGGAGGCAGCTGTTCAATGTTTCTCTCTCATTGATGTTTCTAGCTCTCTATTCTTTTCCGTTCCTCTCTGTAAAAAAAATCAATAAAATATATTTTAAAAAATAAAAATAAAAGGCTAATAAGCAAATCAACCAAACTGGAATGACCGGTCACTGTGACACAGACTGACCATCAGGGGGCAGACACTCAATTCAGGAGCTGCCCCCTAGTGGTCAAAGCACTCCCAAAGCGGGAGTGCCACTCAGCCAGAAGCACTGAGCTGGGCTCATGGCTGGCAAGTGCAGTGGTGGTGGCCGGAGCCTCTCCTGCCTCTGTAGCAGCACTAAGGATGTCTGACTGCCCCTGAGGGCTCCTGGACTGTGAGACGACAAAGGCCAGGCTGAGGGATTGCCTCTCACAAGTGCACAAATCTCATGCACAGGGCCTCTAGTTTTTAAATAATCCCCTCGCACAAACAACCATTTTCTGATTTCAGACACCACAGATTAGTTTTGTCTGTTCTTGAACTTCATATAAATGGAATCAAGTATTGCCTTGTGTCTATCTTCAATATAATATCTGTGAGGTGCATCTATATTATTGTTTCAGGAATTATTCTTTGTTTTTGTTGAGTAGCATTTCGATATATAACTATTCCATAACTTAATCATACATTCTCCTATTGATGGCATTTGGTTTCCAGTTTTTGGTTATTATGAACTAGAGGCCCAGTGCACGAATTTGTGCACCAGTGGGGTCCCTTGATCTGGCCTGTGGGATTGGGCTGAAACTGGCTCCCCAACATCCCATGAGGGGTCCCGAATTGCAAGAGGATGCAGGCCAGGTTGAGGGACCCCACTGGTGCACAATTGGGGCCAGGGAGAGACATAGGAGGTTGGTCAGCCGGGAAGGGCTTGTCAGAGGACTTCAGCGCATGTCCAACAGGTCTTGCTCAGTCCTGATTGGCCGGACCCCAGCAGCAAGCTAACCTGCCGGTAGGAGAATCTTCCCCCTGGTAGTCATGCACATCATAGTGAGCAGTTGAGTGGCCTTAGTGTATCATTAGCATATTATGCTTTGATTGGTTGAATGATCAATCAGTCGACCAAACATTTAGCATGTTAGGCTTTTGTTATCCTATAAAATAAAAGCATGATACACAAATTGACCGAATGGTGAAATGACTGGATGGTGGGGGATGGGGCTGACAAGCAGGTGGGAGCAGGTTAGCCAAGACATGTGCTAGCAGGCAGAGGGAGGGGACTGCCGTCAGGGGTGGGGGTAATGGCAACCAGGGGCAGCAAAGGAGCAGGTGGGGGTTGGGTCAGACACTCGCTGGCAGGGTCATTCCTTGAACAGCTGCTGTTTGCCTCCTGCAGAGGAGCAGGGAGTGGCCCTAAGCTGCATTCAAACATCCTCTGAGGGCTCCCAGGCTGTAAGAGGTCACAGGCTGGGCTGAGGGACCCTCCATCCCCTCTGCTGCAAGTGCACATATTTTCGTGTACCAGGCCTCTAGTATAGGATAAGTCTGTTATGAACATTCTTGTATAAGTCTTGGTATGGACACATGTTATCTATCCCTTGTATTGTAGTATTGTGATAAAAATAATATACAAATTTTCAGTATTATTGCTAATCCAAACAACCCAAGAACTTTTATTACCTTTTATTAATTCAAAGATTTTTCACCATGTGTGAAAATTTACTTTTTCCATGGTAGGAAAAACTAAGTTTTATATTATAAAATATATACATATTACATATATTAAAATGCACATTTGTGGATATGTATAATAAAAGGCTAATATGCAAGTTGTCCCCTCAACTAGAAGTTTGACCGGGAGTTCATCTGGGAGTTTGACCAGGGGGTGGGGATGGCTGGACAACTGCCCATGGATCCTCCCCCTGGCTGGCTCTGCCCCTGATTGGCCCTGATCAGGGTGGGCTGGCCGGACTTCACCTGTCTATGAATTCATGCACCAGGCCTGTAGTATACATATATTTATACACAAATATTTATATATTATATGTTATATAAATGGATTATCAATTTGTTCAGAATTAAAATTCTTTAATATAGTATCTCATTTGGTTGGAATGAGATTCGAAGCAAATCTCAAGATTGAAGCCATAGGTAAAACATGTATTTTAAACAGTAAACATTATTAGATACTTCTGTCACTCACTAACTGTTGTTGCTAAAGAAATTGAGATTCTGGACTAGGTAGTATGTGCTGTCCTTCTCTTAAGCCTGCTTCTATTCTATTTAGTCCACCACAGACCTATCTATGACACTTGGAAAGCTCCAGATCACTCAAATTAATAGAGTTCCCATCTACACTAATAAAAGAGAAAAATGCTAATTGACCTTCTCTATGCCCACAGCCAATCAGGAGTGATATGCAAATTAAGCCAACAAAGATTGAGGGTAAATTTGCATATGCAGGAAGGGGCAGGCTGTGTCTGATGCCACTGCAGGGTCCAATCCACCATTGGAGAATGGCAGGCCATATGGGAAGTGCCTCACACCGCCCGTGGGGTCCAGGCAGCCATATGGGTTGGGCAGGCATGGTAGGCAGTGCCTGTTGCCACCTGCAGGATCCAGCCTGCCTTCGGTAACAGCGCAGACCCGGGGGACAGTGCCTGTTGCTATCTGTGGGGTCCAGGACACCATCCAGGACTGGGCAGGTCTGGTGGGCAGCACCTGACACAGCCCGCGAGGTCCAAGGCACCATCCAGGACCAGACAGGCCTGGCAGACAATGCCTGATGCTGCCCGTGGGGTCCAGGTAGCCATCTGGGTCTGGGCAGGCCAGGTGGGCTGAGCCTGATGCTGCCTGCTGGGTTGAGGCTGCCATCAGGGACCCAGGTAGGTGGGGTGGTGAGGGTCTCTGGGATCACTGTCTGCCCCTGGGCCGCCTGTGGACACACATGAAGCAGGCCAGGATTGAACATTTTAATGAAAATGGGATGCCTGTGCCCAGCCCACCATGCCCAGTCCCTGGCGAGGAGAGGGCAGTTGACAGTTAGCAGGCATGGAAAGGACTGGGAGCAACTGCAAGCATGCTACCAGGAAGAGGTGCTGAACCATGATGACACAGAGGGCTGGCTGATGGAGGTGTGAAAAGGTGCAGACTAGGTGGCTCTTGCTGGTGCTAAGCTTGAAAAGTGCATCAACAGCCTGATGGACTATATCGCCTTTCTGAAGAAGGTGCATGAAGAGGAGATCACTGAGCTGCAGGTGCAGATCCAGTATGCTCAGATCTCCATGGAGATGGACACGTTCTCCAAGTCCAACCTCTCTGCAGCGCTCAAGGACATCAGTGCCCAGTAGGAGAAGTTGGCTGCCAAGGACATGCAGAATGCCAAAGAATGGTACAAGAGCTGCTCACCATGCTGACCAAGAGCACTGCCAAGAACACCTATGGGGTGCACGCTGCCAAGGATGAGGTGTCTGAAAGCCACCGCCTGCTCAAGGCCAAGACCCTGGAGTTCAAAGCATGCCAAGGCATGAACTAAGCTCTGGAAAGCAGCTGAGAGAGCTGGAGGATAAGCAGAACTCCAACATTCATGCTATGCAGGACACAATCAACAAATTAGAAAATGAGTTGAGAACTACAGAGAATGAAATGGTATGATATTTAAAAGAATGCCAGGACCTCTTCAGTGTGGCTTTGGACATTGACATTGCAGCTTACAGGAAACTCTTGGAAAGTGAGGAGACCCAGCTCAGTTTCACCAGCGTGGGAAGCATAGCCAGTGGCTACACCAAGAGTTCCCAGATCTTTGGCCGCTCTGCCTAAGGTGGTTTACAGACTAGCTCCTACTTGATATCCACTTGCTCCTTCCTTTTTTAATACTCCAGCAACGTCCAGGAGGAGCAGATCGAGATGGAAGAGACCATTAGAAAGCTAAGGATGAACCCCCGCTGAAGGAGAAGCTGAAGAGGAGGAGAAGAAAAAAGAAGTGGCTGACGAAGAGGAAGGAGAGGAAGAGGAAGAAGGTGCCAAGGAAGGATTTGAGGATGCAAAGGAGGAAGAAGAAGGGGTGAAGGTGAAGGAGAAGATGCTCGAGAAGCTGAAGATGAGAAGAAAGATGAAGGTGTTGGGGAGGAGCAAGCAACCAAGAAAGGATTGAGCCCTCCTTTCCTTAATTATTTCAGGAATAATCTTCCTGAAACCAGGTCAACTCTGTCACCAACCAAGCAGTTGAGTTCCTGATACTATATGAATGAAGAAGTTAATATATATAACATTCTGAGGTGACTCAGGTTGGACATTAAATGTTGTACTATGACTTTTCTCCTTATGCAGAATATCTGTTTGCTTGCAGAGTGGCTTCCTGGCTTGCTGCCAGCCTGAGCATGGTCCATGCTTATGAATTCAGGATCTATGACAATGTGAATAATTCAGATGTTTACAATTAAAACACATGAATACATGAATTCACTGATGTTAATGTTAAACTTCATGGAAAAAATAGTTCTTTGAATCTTTGGTGATTAGAAATTAAAGACCTCAAATCATGTGCAATAAACAGTAAATAAAGTTGCACTGAATGACAAAAAAAAAAAAAAAAAAAAAAAAAAAATTAGGGTCCAGGAAATGTTCAAAGAACTGGGGAACCATTCCCAAATCAGGAAGAGAAGTCACAGGGTGTATATTATTGCTATGAATACAGTATTTTCTACTACTTACAACATATACAATGTAATATACAGTATTAGATGCCTTCCTACCGCATGAAGTATGTATTCTCATAGAGTAATACTGGTAGATATAGTTATGGCAGTATATCATATATTATCTATATTAATAAAAGGGTAGTATGCTAATTAGACCATGAGACCTTCCAGAAGTTTTTCTGGACAAAGCCATGGTGGCAGGGCCAAGGCAGAGGCGGTTAGTGGTGATCAGGCCAGGAGGGAAGGCAGTTGGAGATGATCAGGCCAGGAGGGGAGGGCAGTTGGGGGTGATCACGCTGGTGGGAGGGTGCAGTTGGGGGCAATCAGGCCAGCAGGCAGAGTGGTTAGGGGTGATTAAGCAGGCAGGCAGGTGAGTGGTTAGGAGCCAGCAGTCTCAGATTTCGAGGGGATTGTCCAATTGCCAGTATAAGCCTGATCCCACAGTGGTCTCAAATTGGAGAGGATGCAGGCCAGGCTGAAAGATACACCCTCCTCCTCCTGTGCACAAATTTCATGCACCAGGCCACTAGTATTAATTTCAGCAGTTGGACCATCTTTTCGAGGAACAAAACCAAGAAATGGTTCCTAGATAATCTGTTCGTGTCCTTAAAATATAGATCTTTTGCAGTTTGCATGTATCTATACACTAAACTCACTTGAACTATTTGAAAATATTTTGAGTTGCGTAGGTAATGAAAAAAAAAATTAAGGTTATTTAATTTATCTAATTCATAATTTTCTTAAGTTTGGCTCAAGCACTTGATGATTTAATTTTGCATTTTAAATCCAAAAGCTGCTCTTGTGGAAGAGATGTAAATGGCTATCACCTTATACACTGAGTGGCCAGATTATTATGATCTCTGAACACATAATAACCTTGCCACTCAGTATATATATTAGAGGCCCAGTGCATACATTACCTACAATGGTAATGTATACATATTCACTCACAAACACACACACTCACACACACCTTCTTGTGGGATTTACTTTGCACATTCCTAGGCTGATGCAGAACCAATGAGCAAAATAGAAATTGTATGAATTCTTTTTCAGGTCCCAGCGATACCACACTGAAGAAAATAACTAGTTTTTTTGTTGTTGTTTTTTCCCCCCTAACCCACCACTTAAAAAATTGAACATTAAACAAACAAACAAACAAACAAACAAAACCTAGCATGAAACATACAGGTTTTGGAAAAAATTACCATCATAGTATGGGTTCTTCTGAAAGTTGAGCCTGAATCAAAGACTAGAGAGAGGGGTAATTCTAGGAAACAAGAAAAGAGTGGAGAGAGGTAGGCCAAAAAAGAGGTGAGTCATTCAGGTGTTGGGGGTTCAGTTCCACCTGGATGAGCAGGTACAGGCAGCCTCCCAGATCTGTCTGTAAGATGAGATTGTGGGACACTATCCACTACCAGATCTTTTGTCCTCCACTGATTGAGGGTCACCTTAAGAGTGCTAGTTTTTATGAGGGCCAAGTGGGCTCTTGAAAGTTCTGAGAAGGGCTTGAGGCAGGACATGGAGACTGAAGGTGAACGCTTGAGGTGAGTGCCATAGGTCTGAGACTACTCCAGCAGGAACTGTGTACTGCAGTGGTGACTAAAACCAGAACTGAGTCAAGGAGATGGGATACAGGGCACCAAAAGAGGCTGCTGCAATTTCTCAATATGGGTACCTGAAGTCTCATCCTGTTTGGACACACACTTTTCCTTGAGCTTCTTTCCATTATTAATGGGGGTAGTACCTGCAAGGAATGGTACCAGATGGGCAATGTGTGAAGCTCAGGGATGTCTGGATGTCTGTGGCAAAAACTGATAATGAAAATAAACAGTTTTAACAATTTGGATGCAGTTATTTCAATATGGAGGTAAGGAAATGGGATAGGCTTAGCATGGGGTGAGGCTCAGGGTGAGGGGTGTCAGTGATGTTTATTTGAAATATTAATAAGCTACAAAAATGGAATTTCTTCATTTTGATGCATTACTTTGGCACAACAGACAAACAGCTGGTAAAAATATCTTCCTCTCATGCTCCATGTTAAAATGGCCCATTTGGATTAGCAGTATAAGCTCATCCCGTCTAGTTGAATGCAAAAGAATGAAAATGTAAGTGGGTTTTGGAGCAGGTAATATTTATGCTAATGTTTGTACTTAAAAGACAAATTCCAGGAGAGACATATTTAGGTGATATATCGTTCTTGCTCTGTAACTACAAAAGGGGCAATCAATATTTTGCCACAACCATTTTGACAATGATAATTTGTTGCATGATAAAAATGTCATCAGCTTTTAAAAATTACCAAATTAGCAGATACAGCCATTGGACCCCAAAGCAGTAACAGGCGGTGAAGAGAGACCTGGGAGGAACAGCTGTGGGGCAGTTAAAGTCTGGAGTTTTACTTTGGTGGAATGCTTCTTGGAACAAGCCCACCTCAAATTCTCATGACTGCTCACCAGGGAGCCTTGAGGCAGCAAAGAAAAATGTCCCAGGGGGTGTTATCCAGGGTGAAGTTTTGGGACCCAGCCTGGACCCCATCCCATATTTAAAATATAAATATATATAATATATATATATATATATATATATATATATATATATTTTTTTTTTATTGATTTTTTTTTTTTTTTTTTTTTACAGATAGGAAGGGAGAGTGATAGAGAGCTAGAAACGTCGATGAGAGAAAAACATCAACCAGCTGCCTCTTGCACACCCCCTATTGGGGATGTGCCCACAACCAACGTACATGCCCATGACCAGAATCGAACCTGGGATCTTTCAGTCTGCAGACCGACGCTCTACCACTGAGCCAAACCGGTTTTGACCCCACCCCATCTTTTGACTCTCATCCTTCATTCCTTTTCTTTAAAAAAAATATTTTAGCTTAAAATTAATATCTTCATTTATGGACTTTCAAAGTTTTAAAACTTGTGATAAAAGTACATATATTATAAAATTTACCACCTTAATGATTTTTAAATGTATGAGTCAGTGACATTAAATACATTCATATTGTTGTGCAACCAGCACCACCCTCCACTCCAGAACTCTTTTCTAACTTGAAAAACTGAAACTCTATGCTCATTAAACAATGACTCCCTTTAGCCCATGGCAACCACCATGCTACTTTCTTTGTATGAATTTGACTACTCTACTTATTCATGTAAGTAGAATCACAGTATATGTCCTTTTGTGACTGGCTTATTTCACTCAGCATAACATCCTTGAGGTTTATCCATGTAGTAGCATGTATCAGATTTTCCTTCCATTTCAGGGCTAATAATATCCCATTATATGCATTTGTCATATTTGTTTATTAATTCACCTGTTGCTGGACATTTGTGTTGCTTTCTCCTCTGACTGTTGTGAATAATGGGTGTACAAATATTTCTTTGAGATCCCGCTTTAAACTCTTTTGGGTATATGCCCAGTAGTGGAATTTCTGGATCTTAAGATAACTCTATTTTTAAATTTTTTGAGGAACTGCCATATAGTTTTCCGCAGCACCTGCACCATTTTACAGTCCATCAACAATGTACAAAGAGCCCAATTTCTCACATCCCCACCACACTTATTTTGCATGTTGTTGATAATAGTCATGCTATCGGATGTGAGGTGTTCCTTCCCCCTTCACTGGTACAAGGTTGTGAGGGCTCCAGTTCCTGGGGATCAGTTGCCTGGGAGAGCTTCTGGGCAAAGGAAGCCCGTAGCTCTTGGCCGTGGTTAAAGAAACAGAGCACAAGATATACTGAGCTAGAAAAAGCATCACCCTGAAGGAGTTAATTGGGATCACAGACAATGGTTTCATCACAGTCATCTATTGTGCTTTACTAGACTCGCTTAGGATAAAGGGAAAACAAGCCCTGTTAAGTGATGGTGCTGTGGTGGATACGAAGGGAAGCTCGCACTTCTGTTTTGTCCAGCAAGCAGTAACAGGCAGTGAAGAGAGACCCAGAGGAACAGCTGTGCAGCAGTTAAAGTCTGAGTTTTACTTTGGTGGAATGCTTCTTGGAACAAGCCCACCTCAAATTCCCATGACTGCTCACCAGGGAGCCTGGAGGCAGCAAAGAAAAATGTCCCAGGGGGTGTTCTCAGGGTGAGGTTTTGGGGCTCAGCCAGCACCATTGGCTTCTGCTTTCGGGTTTTTTTTTTGTTTTTTTTCCCCCCCTCTTTGCTTCTGAGGGTGATTCCAGGCACTTTTTAACCTCCTGTGTATACTTCCAAGGTTTGTTTCCCCCCAAGTCCCCACATTTGTTTTACCAACAATCATTGGACACAAGTTTATGGCACCTGTTTGGAGCAGTGAGGACGGAGCTTCCCGCCAATGTCTGTGAAGGAGAGGGCTTGAACCTAGGTAAGAGGGTGTGATGTGTTTGCTGTGGCAACAACCTACAGGGCACTTTTGCACAAAGGAAAGACCTTGAGATGACACAGCAAGAAGGCAGTGATCCACAGAAGGGGAGGCCTCAGAAGAAAGCAACCCTACTGACAACTTGCTCTGGGACTTCAGCCTCCAGAACTGTGGGAACATAGGGTATACCCCCCAAAATGTATACTCATACTTTGTATACTCAGACATTTCAGTTTCAAAATTGAGCTGTTAGCTGTTAAAGTGTATGTACCGTTTTTTGGGGGACATCTGCATTTCTGTAAGCTCCCCAGTCTGTGGGTCTTTGTTGTGGCAGCCAGAGCAGACTAACACAATCACTTTGTCTCGGTGAGGCAGAGATGGAGGAAAAACCGGGTTGTCTGGTGTGAGTGTGTGTGTGTGTGTGTGTGTGTGTATATGTATGTGTGTGTGAGTGTGTGTGTGTGTGTGTGTGTGTGTGTGTGTGAGAGAGAGAGAGAGAGAGAGAGAGAGAGAGAGAGAGAGAGAGAGAGAGAGAGTGGTGGAGATGAGAGCAGGATTTTCTTTTCTTTGGAGAACAGAATTAATGAGCGGTGACTATGTCTTCTTTCTGCCCTTCCTGTGAAGAGAGGAGTGTTCATATGTCTGCCCCATCCCATCCAAGGAGTTAATAAGACCTCCTTTTAGAAGTTGGGGCCCCCAGAGAATTAAGGTTGGGGAGAGCTAGCATGCTGTGTGGGTGGGAGGGACTTGGCCATAGGCAAGGGCACAAGGAAGGCAGGGCAGGGTGAGTATTGTTCCCCTCTGGTTGTCACAGAGAAGCGGCCATCCCAGTGGAAATTCTGGCATTTCTTGTGGAACAGGATCTCTGCAGGGACTCTCAGGTCCCCAAATTGCTCCAACCCCTTTGCAGTCCTGGAGAAATGCCACAGGCACAAGAGGCCCACCCTTGGCTCATTAGGCAATAGTACCTGCCAGTCACCAGCATCTGGGACCCTCAAGAAGGGCTGTGGGCCAGGTGAATTGTAGTGCAGGCGAGGCACAGGCGAGGACAGGAGTCCCCTCTGCTGTGGGAGAGGGGCTCCACCTCGGTAGTGACCTCAAATGACACGTGGATGAAGCCAGTTTAGTGACCGAGACTGAAATTACCTGAAGTTCTGAAATGCTGTTAATTATTAGCCTTCAAATTCTTCCTCTCTGGCTTCTAGGGCATGGAAGGGGAGAGTGGGCCCAGTTCCACAAAGCAAAGCCATTATTACTGAGAAAGCTAAAACTTCCCCACATTTGTTCTGAGTGAGCTGAGAATCCTTAAAAAGTTGGTTCAAAGACCACCATTGGATAATAGCTATTGTGTAAGCAATACTTCTAGAGTCTGGATTCCAGGACTAATACAAAATAAAGCTGTTGTAACTATGTTAACACCAGAAAACCAGACTTTATGGCAGAAAGTATTCCTAGATATAAAAAAGATCACTTCATCATGATAAACATTAAATTTACCAGAAAGAAATAACAACACTTGTGTGCACTTTAAATTTTTTAAATATTTTTTTTAATTTTAATTTTAATTTTAATTTTAATTTTTATTTATTTATTTTTTTAACAGAGAGTAAGGGAGAGAGAGATAGAAAGTTAGAAACATCAATCAGCTGCCTCTGGCACACCCCCTACTGGGGATTTGCCTGCAACCAAGGTATATGCCCTTGACTGGAATCGAACCTGAGACCTCTCAGTCCACAGGCAGCTGAGCCAAACTGGTTTCAGCTGTGTGCACTTTATTACAAAGCCTTTGATACAGAAAGAAAAAAGCAACATTAGGAGAAATAGACAAATCTACTTTCCTAGTGAGATATTTTAACACACTCTTTATTGAAATCAAAAGATGGTAAATTGATAAAGATTTCAAATCATGGAAGATTTCAAAAATATTACTAACAATGTTATAGTATCCAAAAATTAGAGAATATATATTTTTAATGAGAATACATGGAACATGTACAAAGTCAACCATGAGTGGGCCACAAAGTCCATTTGACAAATTTCAAGATCATATTTTTTTATTATAGTGAAATTAAGTTAGAAATAAACAGGAAAACTAAAAATTCTAATTAGTTTAGATTTAAAAAAAAACACATTTCTAAATACCTCATGGATCAAAGATAATACTACACATTAAAATGTAATGGATGGTCCTAGCGGGTTTGGCTCAGTGGATAGAGCATCCACCTGTGGACTGAAGGGTCCCAGGATCAGTTCCGATCAAGGGCACATGCCCAGGTTGCAGGCTCGATCCCCAGTAGGGCTAGTATAGGAGGCAGTTGATCAATGATTCTCTCTCATCATTGATGTTTCTATCTCTCTCTCCCTCCCTCTCTGAAATCAATTAAAAAAAAAAATAATGGATAACCCTGGCCAGTGTGGCTCAGTTGGTTGGGTATTGGCCTGTGCACCAAAAGGTTGCTGGCTCTATCCCAGGTAGGGGGCATGCATGGGGCCACTGATTGATGTTTCACTCTCACATTTATTCTCTGTCAGGGAGAGGCTGTGATTTGGCTTGTTGTAGGAGAAGCTTTTAAAGACAAAGGTTCAGGATCCTTGCTAGTTGGGGATTAATTAAAATTGAGATTATGTATTTCTGATTGGGTCACTATTATCGCTCCTCAAAGTATAGTTTATATGGTAACAGGTGTTTCCCTGGCTTCCCACTTGAATATTCATAGTAGTAGTGGAAAACAAGAATAATGATTTGGAGACTCTGAAAATTCGTCCTTCTGGTTAAATGTGAGCGTATGTGCCCAGCCCATGTGGTTCAGTGGTTGAGCATTGACCTATGAACAAGGAGGTCAGGGCACATGCCTGGGTTGCAGCTTGATCCTAGTAAGGGACATGTACGAGACAGCCTATCAAGGATTCTCTCTCATCATTGATGTTTCTATCTCCTCTTACTTCCTCCCTGAAATAAATAAAAATATATTTTAAAAAAATAAATGTGAGTTTATGTGTGTATATGTGTAAGTGTGAACATGCAGGTCACGTGTGTTAATGGGTGGGTGGATAGGCCAATGGGTATGTGTGTTTGAGTATGTATGAATGTGGTGTTTGGGTGTGTATGTGCACGTGTGTGTGTGTATGTGTGTGTGTGTGTGTGTGTGTGTGAGCATGTACTGTTTGGGACACTTTATGACTGTCTCTCCTTCCTGGTACCATATGGTCCCTGGCACTCAGGTCACTGTGGAGACTGTACCCTGTCTCCCTGTACTTCTGTACCACTGCTAACAAGTGCCTCAGGACACTGCTCTGGAAGCTTGCTCCTTCGGCTAACTGCATGTGACCCTGCTCTGCTGCTGCTCCCCTGCCCCTCACTTTTATCTCACTGCTGCCGCTGACTTCATTTCTCAGGGAGCTGCCAGGAAGAATCCCTCTAGTCCAACCCAGCTGCCTGCTCCCCTCCCCCTTCACTTTCTCTCCTCCTCCCCTTTTCCCTCCCCTCTCCCTCTCCTTTCCCTCCCTCTCCCTTCTAGTTTTGGCCTCTTTAGGAAGCTATTCTACTCCTTCACTGCTGGTCTTTCCCCCTCCATTTGGGAATAATCTAATCACCTCTTTTCAAAACACAGCGATTCCACACAACAATGTATGAGTAGTTTCAACACAATAGTTATTTCTATTTTATAAATTACATTTTTATGACGATATAAATATTTCCCTCATTTGTAACTTCGAACTTGAGCTGCTTAAAACAAGAAGCTTATCCTTGGTAAATGAAACACTTTTCTCTTCTGGAGCATTACTTTTTGTCATTTATAAATCCCTGTGGACACATTTTCCTCCCTATCATTAGGGAGCAGAGGATGTTCAGCTTTTCAAAACAATACTCACTAGTTTCATAATTTTGCTTGTTCTTTTCTCTTCTTAATTGCTATTTGGATTTTTTCCAAAATGTTAATGTTCATCTTCAATTAAAATGTGCCAAAAGCATGGCCACATGTCTTCCCCTCACTTGGAGCAAAGTTAACTCATTTCATAATTGAGTAAGTTCTCATCTAACTCCAAATTTGGCTAGGAGAACTGTGAAGGGAAAAGTCAACCATAAAACTCTAAGAAGGACATTTTGTAAGGAATACAGTAGTCCATTTTAAAATTGGGGCTCACCGTCCTATGTATAACCCAGTGCCTCTCAAACTTTGAATCAGATGGAAAGCATTTTAATAAGGTGCAAATCTAGGCCCACCTCATGTGAAATTAGAATTTTCAGGGAGCAGGGTCCATACAAGGCTAAGAATTGCTGCTACAAAGTGTAAATAGCTGAAAACAAAGGGCCTATTGCTATAGAGTGGTGATCTTGAGATTGAATTGGTAGCAAATTGAGTTATTTTATTCACTGCAATAAGGCAAGGGAAAAAAAAGAGACTAATAAATAGTGAGCATGAACCTTGGAGCCTGCCTTTGCACTTGAATTTCCTTTACCTGGAAATCCTCTTCCTCCTGCTCATCACTCAGTGCCAGCTAGACGTGCCCTTGTCAGAGAAGTCTTTCATAATGGTTTTAGTTAAAGAAGCAAGCCTTCTTCTCACTCACACTTTCTATTATCTCCCTCCATTTTGTTACAGTCTGAAATTATCTTATTTATAGGCTTATAGACAGAACCTGTCTCCCTTTCATGGAATGTGTCTCCTAAATTCTCAAGCCTAGGACAGTACCTGGCACATACAAGTACTTAAACGTGAATGAATGACCCTGGCTGGTTTGGCTCAGAGGATGGAGCATCAGCCTGCAGACTAAAGGGTCCTGGGTTCGATTTCAGTCAAGGTGCATGCTCGGGTTGCGGGCTTGATCCCCAATAGGGGGTGTGCATGAGGCAGCCGATCAATGATTCTTTCTCATCATTGATGTTTCTATCTCTCTTTCCATCTCCCTTCCTCTCCAAAATCAATCAATTTTTTAAAAAATATATTTTTAATTTTTTAAATTTTTATTTATTTATTTATTTATTTATTTATTTATTTATTTATTTATTTTTACAGAGAGGAAGGGAAAGGGATAGAGAGCTAGAAACATCGATGATAGATAGAGAAACATCGACCAGCTGCCTCTTGCACACCTCCTACCGGGAGTGTGCCCGCAACCAAGGTACATGCCCCTGACTGGAATTGAACCTGGGACCTTTCAGTCCGCAGGCCGATGCTCTATCCACTGAGCCAAACCGGTTTTGGCAATAACGCATATATTTTAAAAAAGTGAATGAATGAATAGATATGTATTGCAGGTTTAGCATATACACCAAACCTTAATGATCATTCATCACCACAGCAACCCAGTAGGGTAGGTGCTACTCTCTATTCCACAGATGAGGTAACTGAGGCTCAGAGAAAAAAACCACCCACTTGCCCTAAACTCACATGGTTGATAGCCTGTGGTATTGGAATTTGAAGCCAGCTCTGCTTGACCTCAGAATTCATGCTTTTTCTCGTAGAATTAGATATTGTTCCAATTGAACAGAGATGTAAATTATTTCCTCATAGTCAAGGTGATTCTATCTCAGTGGGGTGACATATTTGTGAGCACATATCACATGGGCCGGGTTTGGATGTGATGATGGCAGTTAATGGGGTGATGGTTAACCCGGTGCTTTACTCCTTTCCCAGGGACGGGTGCCATCATACACCTAGTTTTCCAAAGGAATCTTCCCTTTGCTTTACCACTGATGGTCAATAAATCACAATGTCTTCTTATTTCTACCTCTTTGTTGTGGCTCAGATTGTAAGGATTCTCTATGTCTTCACAGCAATTTCCCAACTCAACTGATTTACTGCAAGAGCTTCACCATTCATCCACTCCAATCCTTCCTCCATCCTCCACCTTATCCATTTCAGATGTTTCTCTGAAGAACACATTTTATTTCCTTTCCTTTGCTTTAAACCCTTCCATACCTCACCACAGCTTTTTATGTAAGGCCCATAGTCCTGGGATAGCCTCTCACTGTGTACTCCCCCAGCTTCCTCTCTTACGACTTCATCCTCTCTCACCTTACCTTCCACCCTTCTGTTAGTTAATATGCCATCAATTCTCACTTCCTTACTTTTTCACTTGCTGGTCTTTATTTCTAGATTATTCCTTCTCCCTTTCAGCCTAATATCTCCTATCATCCAGAAGCCCTTGGTGACCACCCACAACTAATTAAGTGCTCACATCTGTACTTTCATGATGCCTTCACTGTTCACCCTGTATCATTACCCTAATCACATTATCATGATTACTTTTGGGATTATATTCTTTAAGAGGACATTATGCCTAACAGAGAGAAGACGATTAATAATATTATTATTTTGTTCACACAGGGAGTACACAGGGAGACACAAGTATATCAGTAGTTATGACGATGGAATTACAGGCAGGAATGGAAAACCTATTTGACAGATACAGGCCTGGCTGTCTGCCTTAATTTGCTCAGGCTGCCATAACAAAATACCGCAGGCTGGGTGACTTAAACAAAAGGGATTCATTTGCTCACAGTTCTGGAAGCTGAAAGTGCAAGATCAAGTCCTAGCATTTTGTGTTCTTTCACGGCATCTCTTCTGGGCTTGCAGATGGCAGCCTTCTTTGCTGTGTTCTCACATGGCCTTTGTTCTCTGGTGTCTCTTTGGCTTCTTACACAGACACAAGTCCTATTGAACTAGGACCTATTCACATGATCTTTAAAAGAAATATTTTATTGATTTTTACTGAGAGGAAGGGAGAGACATAGAGAATTAGAAACATCGATCCGCTGCCTCCTGCACTCCCCCCACTGGGGATGTGCCCACAACCAAGATACATGCCCTTGACTGGAATCTAACCTGGGGCCTTTCAGTCCTCAGGCCAGTGCTCTATCCACTGAGCCAAACCAGTTAGGGCTCACATGACCTTTTTTAAACATTAATCGCCTCTTTAAACACCCCAACTCCAAATAGAGTTGCATTCTAAGGTATTAAGGGTTAGGACTTCAACATAGAAATTTGGGGGGAAGGGGAGGGCACAGTTCAGTCTGTAGCATTCTTTTATCTCAATTTGGGACAATCTAAAGGGCTGTTCCAGTTCCAGGGCTTTTTAAAGGATTTGCTGAGGCGTTGGTCACAATTGCATTGCAAAGCAGCTTTTCCTTTTGCCTATTTCCTGCTTTCCTTATTTTTTTTCCGGGTGCATCTCCTGAGAGCACTTGCAGATGAACCAACTTTATGCCCCTCTGTATTAGAGTCTGTTTTCCAGTGAGTCTTTCTATAGGACATGTAGCTACTTATTTCATCTGCGTATACTCATCTCCGCTTCAGCATTACTTACACTAAATGTGACTGAAAATCTTATCCTCTGAGAATAAGCACCATTTTTATATATATATATATAAAAAGGTGTGCTAATATTACTAGTCTGAAGAATGATCCTATTTAATATAAGAGTAATATACAAATTGACCATCACTCCAACACACAAGATGGCTGCCCCCATGTGGTCAAAGATGGCTGCCACAAAATGGCCAGCAGGGGAGGGCAGTTGGGGGCGATCAGGTCTGCAAGGGAAGACAGTTGTGGGGAGGAGGAACCCAGGCCTGCAAGGGATGGCAATTGGGGGGAGGGGGGGTCAGGCCTGCAAGGGACAGCAGTTGGGGGGAACCAGGTCTGCAGGGGAGGGCAGTTAGGGGTGATCAAGTTGGCAAGGAAGGGCAGTTAGGGGCAACCAGGCCATGCAGGGGAGGACAATTAGGGGCAACCAGGTTGGCAGGAGAGAGCAGTTAGGGGCGACCAGGTTGGCAGGAGAGAGCAGTTAGGGGCAATTGGGCTGGCAGGGGAGGGCAGTTAGGTATCATTCAGGCTGGCAGTGGAGTCATTAGGGGGTGAGCAGGCTGGCAGGTAGAAGCAGTTAGGGGCAATCAGGCAGGCAGGCAGGTGAGTGGTTGGGAGCCAGCAGTCGTGGATTGTGAGGGGAATGTCCGACTGCCTGTTTAGGCCTGATCCTGGTGGGAATATGCCTAAACGGGCAGTTGAACATCCCTTAAGGGGTCCCAGATTGGAGAGGGTGCAGGCGGGGCTGAGGGACACCCTCCATGTATGAATTTCATGCACTGGGCCTCTAGTATTTGTATAATCCTTAATAGTTGAAAAGCCACAGAACAAAGACTATCAGGTGAAGTTTCAACCACTGTGACTCATTTTATAAACCTGTTTTCTATTTCTTTCTGTTTATTTTGGAGTTATAATGTTGCTAATAATGTGTGGAGCCTACTTTTAACTTCAGAGCTTCTTTTCCAGCGTGCTGGCTGTTTTGTTGACTTTACAGACCTAGTAACCAGCACTTTTGAGACTAGAGGGATTATGTCTGACTGGTGCTTGCACTGTAGATGGCAGAGTAGCGTGGAGTACTTAGGAAATGGTTTAATTAGTTCGAGACATACATTTATTCCTCCCCTTCCCCTTGAGGATTTTCTAAAGAGTACGGAAAGAAGGTAACAGTCAATACATGTAAAAAAAAAATAAAATTTTTTACCATGTTCTCAGGCGGATTATAATCTGTGTTTTTTTGGGTAGTCATGGAAACCTCTGGCTTCTCTAGCACTTGCCCTTCCTTGTTTTCCCTCCAGGTAAAAATTTGGTTCTTAGAGGGCTGTCAGCTATTTGTGATGAGGCATTAGCTAATCACTGCCAGGAATTTGTATAGTTTTATGGTCACTGAAATTATAAATTCAATTTTGGATTGACAAACTGCTAAATTTGGCTTCAGGCAAAGGATACTTACTAAAGTTAAAAACTTATGAAAACTTAGCAATTACTAAAGTACTTTAAATCACACAATTAACTAGCATCTAAGAAATAGAGGTGTCCTCCTCCCAACAAAGAAATTCCTAGGAGCAGATGCTTTTACTGGTGAGTTCTTCCAAATATTTAAGAAATTAACACCAATCCTTCTCAAACTCCGCCCCCCCAAAAAAGAAAATCAAAGAAGGGGAAACACTCCCAACCTCATTTTGTGAGGCCAGTGTTACCTGATACCAAGTTAAATAAAGACACTATAAGAAAATTACAAGCCAATATATCTGATGAATATAGTTGCAAAAATTCTCAACAATATACTAGCAAACCAAATTTTTTTTTATTTTTTATTATTTTTTAAATATATTTTATTGATTTTTTTGCCCCCCTCCCTCCCATACATACCCTCCCTCCCCAGAGTTTTATGTCCATTGGTTGTACTTATATGCATGTATACAGGTCCTTCGGTTGATCTATTTATTATCTCCCCCAAATCTCTCTCCGCTCCCCACTGTAATTTGACAGTCTGCTTGTGTAGCAAACCAAATTTAGTAGCACATCAAAAGGGTCATACACCTTTATCAAATGGGACTTATTACTGGGATTCAAGTTTTCTCCTCTTAAAAGCAATGCTGCAATGAGAGTTCTTGCAAAATATGGTCTATTTCTTTCTTTTTCTTTTTCTTTTTAAAATATATTTTATTGATTTTGTACAGAGAGAAAGGGAGAGAGAGAGTTAGAAACATCGATGAGAGAGAATCATCAATCAGCTGCCTCTTGCACACCCCCTACTGGGGATATGCCCGCAACCAAGGTACATGCCCCTGACCGGAATCGAACCCAGGACCCTTCAGTCCCCAAGCCGACGCTCTATCCATTGAGCCAAACCGGTCTTGGCAAAATATGGTCTATTTCTAATGAGCAATCACTGCTATGAAAATGTGACTTATGGCTCCATTGATTGAAGCGCCATCCATACACCAAAGCAGGTACCCAAATTGTGGGTTCCATCCCAGTCTGGACGTGGTCAGGATGCATCCAGAGGCATAGATATTTCCCTCTCCCTCTCCCTCTCTGTCTTCCCCCACTCCTCTCTCTAGAATCATTGAAAACGTCCTCAGCTGAGGATTTACAAAAAGTGACTTTGATAATTGTTAGCAAGATCATTCTCAGTGAGCTGAAACATACAGTATTTATACATCATTTAAATTTTAAAATTTGAATTTAGTCATTTCCATTAAAACCAAGTTAAAATCACAATGATCTTTTCCTCTTACATAGTATGAACGTGCTTGCTCCAGATGGGCCATAAAGCTCCTTAAATTGAAATTCATTGCACAGGGGCTCTGATGGCCCTTAACAGATGGAAGAGCAATCTCATTTTGATGGTTAGGTTATGTAATTCAGTGATTACAAGGAACCCTACAGATAGCCTCGGACAGGAGGTGGCAGAGTAAGGATATGTGGCAAAGGCCAGCGAAGAGGCTGTGGACTCGTATACTGGTTTCTTTGTGTGTATTTATTTGGTAGACTGATCTGAGCAGTGTAACATGGTCTGACTAGTGACTAACCTTGGGACTTCAGAAATCAAGTATTTGGATACCAGTTGGAATTCAAATAGTTTCTTATTAAAAGACCTTGGGAGAGTCATTCCATTCCTCCAAAGGTCTCGGTTTTACAAGTATTCCAGACAGGGCCTCTAGTAGGACGGTATGATATTAACATCCATTCACAGGTATTTATTGACTCTTATGTGCCAAGAACTGTTCTAAGTGATAGAGATACAATTGTAAGCAAAGCAGATGATACTCTATTTTTTCTTATCTGGGAGTAATCTGATCTACTTGAATTTAGTCAACATACTGCACTGAAGGTTAGCCTTTGTGCATTACTTCTTCTTAGTAATGCAGGTAACACCATGGTAAACTTATTAGTCAAATAAAATAAACTTGTCTGAACTTATCCACTCAACAAGATGCTATTCCTTCTGCCTTATAATAAGCCTGTTTTACTAAAGCTAGCACCCATCTTTTCAATACACATTGCAATCCCTTCCTCTCTCCTTCTCCCTTTCTCTCCCTCACTCCCTCCCTTCCCCTTAACGCTGCCTAGAATAAGCACCTAGAACACTGATTTGTACACAGTAGGTATAAAATAAATTTTTGTTGACTAGATACCCACAAATAGTTATTGTTTAAACTTTAGACACTGGAGCCCTAAGCCAGTTTGGCTCAGTGGATAGAATGTAGGCCAGTGGACTGAAGGATCCCAGGTTCAATTCTGGTCAAGGGCAGGTACCTTTGTTGCAGGCTTGATTCTGGTCCTGGTTGAGGAGCCAGGACCACATGTGGAGGCAACTGATTGGTATGTCTCTCTCACATGGATGTTTCTCTGTCCCTGTCTCTCTTCATCCCTTCCCCTCTCTAAAAAATGAATGGAAAAATATTCTTGGATGAGGATTAACAAGTGTGTTTACCTCTATCTCCCTAACTAAAGCTGCTATTTTCTATTTTCTTGTTCTATTTGCATATCCCCTGCCCTTTAAAGTTGCCTAAAATTGCCGCCAAAACCGGTTTGGCTCAGTGGTAGAGCGTAGGTCTGTGGACTGAAAGATCCCAGGTTCGATTCCGGTCAAGGGCATGTACATTGGTTGTGGGCACATCCCCAGTAGGGGGTGTGCAAGAGGCAGCTGGTCAATGTTTCTCTCTCATCGACGTTTCTAGCTCTCTATCTCTCTCCCTTCCTCCTCTCTGTACAATATAAATTATATATATATATATATATATATATATATATATATATATATATATATATATATATAATGTTGCCTAAAATTGGTAGCCCACATAAGTCAAAACAACTTTTTGTTTCTGTTTATTTGGTGAATCAGAAGTTACATTTTCTATCCTTTCCAAGGATGTGTTTGAAGGCAAAACTGGGGAAATGTTTTATATTTAGTTGTAAAGCTGGCATAAGTATTTTAGGACACAATTGAGCTTCTCTCATTAAAGCCCATTTTCTTGTCTATACGTAAAAGCTTCTAGCAATGGAGAGGAAGTACTATTTTAAAATAATTGTGAAAATCCTATTCTATGATAACCACAACAAATGAACCTTTGCTAAAATAGGTTTTGATGAGCTTATTTTTAGTTAGAACAATTACAATTATTTAAATTAAAAATACTTTAGTCTAATTTGATCTGTTTTTAAAATTTCTCCCAGTTAAAGGCTGTGGTGATCTAGACTAATCAGAGTCAATTTATTTTTCAAACCAATAATATAATCTATGAATTACTGTTCTCAGGCAGATTTGATAATATTTGTTGTAGGGTTGCTAGATACCCTAAATCTTCCTTCTTATATTTCTTCACATTAGGAAAATCAACAAATAAGCAAAAAACGTCTTTGGTCCTTTTTGTACAATTACATTTAAATAGACAGTAATGGATGTGATAAATTTTCATCTCCCCCTAGGTCACTTTAATGTTCTACCTATAGATGGCAGCAAGTGACCACTTTGCTAAATCTTCAGCCTCTACGGGTGTCGAACTCAATCAGAGAAGGGGCCAAAATCTAAAATCCAGCCTAAATCGCGGGCTGAATGGTTTACTGAACAGTCATAAACTGTCATTGTGATGGAAACGCAGCGGAGTGCAGTGATGACAGCGCGGTGCGGGCTACATTGCAAGGCCTGGCGGGACGGATTTGGCCCGCGGGCCTTGTGTTTGACACATGTGCTTCTAGCCAGTCCCTGTCAGGCCCTCCTGTTGTAAAACTGTGGCAAAGGGAAGAATGAGGAAGAAGACAGATTACATCTCTGGAGCATGCTTCAGTTGCTGGAGATGCATTTTTTCTTCTGGTCAAGGCAGGAGATGTTTGTTCAGTTTTGATTCTTCTAAAGTTTAAGGGAAGAACTTCAGTAGCACTGAAGGAATGGTAGAGGTCAGGCAGGGAGGCCTATGGCTTAGGGATTACCTGGATTGCCCAGTAAGTGCCTTTTGCCCTTTGCCTCAACTCATTCAAGTTGAGAATTATGAAATGGAAGTTCCCTTTGATAATTTGCTTTGTCCATTTGGTTTCTGTGAGTCTGGAGTCCTTCTCTCTTATTTCCCAACTCCCAGCAAATAATTGTATTCTGGGGCAGCCCCTATGTGAGTCCTGATGTGGACCACTGCCCCATGAGGCTGGGGGATCAACCTGCAGATGACTCTAGACTAGGGGTGTCGAACTCAATCAGAGAAGGGGCCAAAATCTAAAATCCAGCCTAAATCGCGGGCCGAATGGTTTACTGAACAGTCATAAACTGTCATTGTGATGGAAACGCAGCAGAGTGCAGTGATGACAGCGCGGTGCGGGCCACATTGCAAGGCCTGGCGCGACGGATTTGGCCCGCGGGCCTTGTGTTTGACACATGTGCTCTAGACAGTAATTAAAAAGAAAAAAAAATATGTGTGTGTGTGTGTGTGTGTGTGTGTGTGTGTGTGTGTGTATATATATATATATATATATATATATATATATATAAAATAATATATTTTTCCCTTTTATTCTTTGCTTATTATTTATTGTCTAGCATTCTGCCAAATACTTTATATACAACATCTCATTTACTATTCATAAGAGCTCTATAAATTAGAAATGATGAATCTGTTTTGACCAAGGAGGAGATGGAAGTGAATTAACTTGTTCAAGTTCACAAATCTGATTGAAACAGCTTTGCTAGTTTAAGGAAGCTCCTTCTTGAGATGTGATAAGACTTTGGCCTTCTCACTCAGTGTGCACAGATTACTTCTAGGTGCACTAGGAAAGATATAAATGTTCCATGCCCTTGAAGACACTGGCTTACACACATGAAAAAGAAAAAGACATCAAGGCGATAGAATTGGAGTAAACCTACATTATGGTAATTGAGACCTTTGGAAAACACTTTGGAATAAAAGAGTTTTCTTAGAAATAAAAGGGCCTGGGTAGAAACGGAAGCTAAAGCTGATCCTTGTTGAACTCAAGATCCACCATTCTATTCTTGAATTTCCCTTTTTTTGGTTAACACTAAGATCTTGGCCAGTGTCCTCACCTTGCAAGGGTCAAATTGTATGAACCAGATCTTCCCAAACTCTCATAAAGAACCAGGATCTGGATTTGCTCTCAGAGTATCTCTGGTGAGAAAAGACCACATATTTTATGATTCATTTACATGAGATATGCAGAATAGGCAAGTCTGTATAGACTGAAAGTAGGTTTGTGGTTTCTTAGGGCCGGGTGGATGGGTGAGGGGGATAGGAAGGTTATAGCTAAAGAAGTACAGGGTCTTTTTTGGGGAGTGACAAAATGCTCTAAAATTAATTATAGTGATAGTTGCACAACTGAAAATATACAGAATTATACATTTAAAATGGGTGAATTGAATGTATGTGAATAATATTTCAATAAAGCTGTTGTGTTTTTTTTTTTTTTTTTTTTTTTTTTTTAAGAATCCCTGGTCTGCTACACCTACTTATGTAGAATGTGTTTGCCAGGTACTGTCTCTGAGCACTTTGCATGTGTTAACTCTTTTAATCTTTTTAAAAAAAATATATTTTTATTGATTTCAGGAAGGAAGGAAGAGGGAGAGATAGAAACATCAATGATGAAAGAGAATCATTGATCGGCTGCCTCCTACATGCCCCTACTAAGGGTTGTGTCTGCAACCCGGGCATGTCCCTTGACTGTAATCAAATCCAGGACCTTTCAGTTTGCAGGCTGATGCTCTACCAACTGAGCCAAACCAGCTAGGGTTTAACTCTTTTAATCTTCACAACAACCTCAAGTTCGTACTTTAATCTTCCCTATTTTATAGTTAGGGAAACTTAACTGTAAACACGGCGATAAAGAATCTTGCTCAAAGTTATTAGGCTTGCAAGAGGCTGCTTTAGAATCTTTTGGATAGAACTAGAGAATCTCCAAATCTCTACTCTTAGCTATAGGCCATACTGCCCATGAGAGAGGAAATCCTTGTGTGAGATCACTTAGTTCACTGGTTGGCAAATTGCAGCTCCTGAGCCACATACCTCAGTCAGATTGAGGACACTTTTAGCAAAGGCCAGCTTAGAAGTACCCTAATTAAGTTAAAAACAATGTACCTACCTATATAGTTTAAGTTTAAAAAATTTGGCTCTCAAAAGAAATTTCAATTGTTGTACTGTTGATATTTGGCTCTGTTGACTAATGAATTTGCCGACCACTGACCTAGTTAGACTCCTCTGTTGTGCATTTGAGGGAAAGGACACACTTAGGATGGAGCTGGCACAGAAGCTCTCTGTCTGGGACTCGCCACGGTATCATATCATATCACTCAGATGTGAAAGAGCTGGCAAGGACAAAGTGTGAGCCACTGCGGTATCCAGGAAGACAGGTCTTTCTTTTCTTTTCTTCTCTTTTCTTTTCTTTTCTTTTCTTTTCTTTTCTTTTCTTTCCTTTTCTTTTCTTTTCTTTTCTTTTCTTTTCTTTTCTTTTCTTTTCTTTTCTTTTCTTTTTTCTTTTCTTTTCTTTTTTCTTTCCTCTTCTCTTCTCTTCTCTTCTCTTCTCTTCTCTTCTCTTTCCTTTTCTTTCCTTTTCTTTTTTTTTTTTAACGGTTATGGAGGTGAGGGTTTCTTTCTTTCTTTCTTTTTAAAAAATATATTTTATTGATTTTGTACAGAGAGGAAGGGAGAGAGATACAGAGTTAGAAACATCGATGAGAGAGAATCATCGATCAGCTGCCTCTTGCACACCCTTTATTGGGGATGTGCCCACAACCAAGGTACATGCCCTTGACCGGAATCGAACCTGGGACCCTTCAGTCCCCAAGGTGACGCTCTATCCATTGAGCCAAACCGGTTTTTGCAAGACAGGTTTTTCTTAAACTTTATTATTATTATTATTGAATCTAGGAGAAGAGGTAGGTCAAAATGCATAAATAGTGGTGGAGGAGAGTTAAAAAGAAGAAAACGAAGGAGCAGGAAATAAAATTGCTTGGGGATTTGGGAATTTATGAGAGGTAAAGTGAAATAATATGCAAATGTATCTGTGAAATAGTACCCATTTCATTCTTCATTATGTATTATCAGAAGGTCTCAAGAGAACTAAATTTGCAGAGAGATTTTATCTGAAGTAGAGCAATTCTATTTTACATGAGAAACTATTAGGTATTCCATATTCCACTTCTGACTTAGTGAGAAATCTATTGAGGAAGAGTAAGTGGGTGGATAGCAGCAGGCGATGGAGAAAGAGGGGAAGCAGGAACAAACCCTGACAGTCTGATAAAGTGACAAAGTCATAGAGTATCAAAGAAAGCCTTCTGAGTCAGCAAATGATCAAATCCCCCATCTTCAGAGCTCTCTTTCAGGGACCATCCTTTTCCTTGCAGAAATCAGCCTTCTGTAACAGACCTCAGACAAGTTTTGTGCTCCTCCTGTCTCTACAATATTGGCACTCAGTTTGGCTCAAGGTTTCCTGAGTTTTGTGGTATTTATTTATTTATTTATTTATTTATTTATTTATTTATTTATTTTTTACCTTTTTGTTCCCTGGCATTTTTAGTCTTTCTTCTTGAATTGCTCAATTGCTCTGTTCATTTTCCCTGCTGGCTCTTGAATGGCTCAATATGAAGCACAGCTTCAAAGAGCACTCTGATATCTGGAGTCCTACATTTGATTTGTAGCCTTGCAGGTTTCTCAAGGGGGAATTTATATATCCCTGGGCAATGTTAGAGTGCAGCATGATCAAAGCACATCATGGAGAACAAGTGAATGCAAGACATGAGAGGATGAGCAATCCATACAAAAGTAAATAAAATAAATTTTAGATGAGAAAGAACATCCAAAAAAGTAAGGATAGCGAGATGCACGCTGTGAAGCAGTGAAAGAAGATAAATGACAGTTGCAGTCGGGCTAGCAGGAAGTGGTCAAGGTTAGGTGGCTCAGTTTGAATAAAAGCTCATGCTGATGGGCAGAGTGAGAGAAATTTCCTCACAAGTCAGGATAAGCCTCTAGGCCCAGTAATTACACATAAGCCATTATTTAATTTAGCAACCAACATGAAGAGAATAAATAGTGATAGGCTTTCAGCTTAATTTAAGTAAACATAAGAGAAATGTTTCCAGTAAGCGGGTGTAATAACATCCAGGATAATAAAACAAGCAACGGTTTAAATCAGGAAGAGGTCTTTCAGGTTCAGGCCTTCATCATCATTTCTTTCTTTTTGTTTTAAAAATCCTCACCCGAGGATATGCTTACCAATTTTAGAGAGAGGGTAAGGAAAAGAGAGAGAAAGAGAGAGAAAAAACACATTGATCAGTTGCCTTCCGTATGTGCCCCACCTAGGTATGCACCCTGACAAGGGTGAGAGTGAATCAGCAATCTTTTCTGTCAAAGAAAGGAGCTCACACCATCTTAGGTTCTGCTACCTTGATGTGACCTTCAAGCTCTCTGAAGGGTAGGCTCTGCCTTACACTCCCCTTCCTCTGAATTAGCCAATCGGGTAATGATGGGAAACCAAGCTCTGAGCCCTGACCAATCAGATCAGAATTTAGAGTGAAGGGCAGGGCAGACTCCCCATCTGGAAATGAAACCCCAATGGACTTCCTGTTGGGTGTGCTTTTGCCCATGGTTTCCAGCTGGCAGAGGCACCCTTCTGCGCAGAAGTAAATTTGCTGATCATGTTTTGGGGTCGAACCCTGGGTTCAAAATAAGACCACTGGAGGCTGATGATTTATTAAAAAAGCAGGCAAAGATTTATTGAAATATCTGGCCAGGACAGCCGCAAGAGAACCACACGCATGCGGACCCTACACGACTGCAAGGCTTTAGGGGCAGGTAGGTATTTTTAAAGGTTCTGAGAAGGAAAAACCCCTATTTTGCAACAAACTGTTGTTTGGAATTTTCTGCTGTTCTTCCTAGATAAAATGTTGCTTTCTAGTTTGCTTTAGCCCATTTGAAGAATGATGAAGATAAACTTAGCTGTCTGACCTTGTAGGCCAGAGACCAGATATGCCCACAATCTCAATACCATGCCAGGTGCACCTTCTCAATTGGATAGAACAGTATTGTTTTTCAAGGTCAACATAGAGATAACCACTAAGTGCACATAGGGCTGGCTCTTTAAAAAAAAAAAAAAAAAAAAAAAAAAGGAATTTCTGCCTGTAACCTTGTTTAGAATTTGAATTCATCCTATTTCAGATCAGATCCAGTTTTGAGTGTTTGTCTCATCTTGCGACATCACTGAGAGCATTTATAACACCAGGAATTGAACCCGTAAACTTTTGGTATATAGGATGACTTTTCAACCAACTGAACCACCCCAGCCAGGATCATCATCCTTTCTTTTGATGATAATAACAAGCAAATATTATTATTTGCTTGTGTTTGAATTAATCTACAGGCATACCTTGAAGATATTGTGGGTTTGGTTCCAGACCACTGCAAGAAAGCAAATATTGCAATAAAGCAAGTAATAATCTTTTTGTTGGTGGAGGGTCTTGTCTTTAAATTTGTAAAAAACATAACATCTGTGAAACACCATAAAGCAAAGGGCACCAAAACGAGCTGTACCTGTGAATGGAAAGCCCTTCACTCACTCCTGTTGATACTGATTAACTCCTCATTAACTCCTTTCTTGATATTAAACTAGATGGAGAGCAGTATAGAGCATTTGGCAGATACAGTGGATTGCCTGCCCACACCATTTCTTCCTTTTCTTACTCTTAGAACCCCATTTCCTTTTTCACCAGGCAATGTGCCCAGCTCCAGGAAATGATGTGCTTGGCCTCCACCAATCATGGTTTTAGAATTTCTCTTTGACAGTGATTGGCCCAAAGATGAGACCCAACTTAAGCTGCTGAGGAAATCTGGGGAAAATGTAGAGAATTAAAGGGAGTAGCATGATGAGAAAGGCCTTTTGTTACATCCCATTTCTTTCTGTTTGGATGTAGTTATGTGAAGACATGAAGTTGGTAGTCATCCCAGCCATTTTGTTATAAGAACTACTGCCAATGTATTGAGAGAGAAGAGGAGAGGAGAGCAGAGATGAAGCAAGAGCCTGTTCTTGGCTGATATTGTGAGCTCCAGGGACTGCCTTCCTCTAGATGTCTTGTTTTGTGAAATAAACACCTAATATTAGGGCTGCTCTTAGTCAGTTATTTTCTTTCTGTAGCTGAAAGCATCCTACCTGATGATATATGTTGCTATGGCGTGAATGTTCATGTCTTTCCCAGATTCATATTAGGTCTAGTAATAATTAATGTCGTTTTCTAATACTTTTTAAAATCAAATTTATTTAAACAATACAACAAAATTTAATCAACAATATAGTTGCCGTTGTTTTCTACTACTTGTGCCCAACTCTCAGGAAGCATTTTAATCCCTCTGTTGTAAAATTCTTGTGATTTTGATGCAAAAAATTTGGTCAATGCATTTTTGAGGCATTCTTCGTTATTAAATTTTTTTCCAAGAAGAAAGTTTTGCAAAGAACGAAACAAATGGTAATCGGAAGGGGCAATATCAGGAGAATATGCAGGCTGAGGGAGAACTTCCCATTCCAACTGGCGCAGTTTTTCAGCAGTGATTCTTGCAGTATGCGGTCGTGCGTTATCGTGGTGAAGAATTACGCCCTTCTGATTAATCAGCGCGAGTTCTTTGTCTCTTAAAGCTTGGGCTAACCTTTCCAATTGGGCACTATACACTGCACTTGTAATGGTTTGGTTAGATGGTAAAAGTTCATAATGAAGAATTCCTTTAAAATTCCACCAAACACACAACATCACTTTTTTTGGGCTGCGGAGCCTCATTTTTGTCCAACCATTGAGGCCGTCTTTTCGAATTAACATACAGCACCCATTGTTCATCTCCGGTAACAATTTGCTCTAAAAACGGCAAACGGTTTTGACGAGAGAGGAGCGAACTGCAAATTGTGACTCTTTGATTACGGTTGTTGTCGGTCAACTCATGAGGAACCCATCTTCCAAACTTTTGGACTTTGCCAAGTGCACGCAATTGATTGGAAATTGTTTTTTTGTGAACAATTTAAAGTTGTCGCAAGCTCTTGTTGGGTAATTTGAGGATTTTGCACCAAAAGAGCTTGAAGAGCTTCTTGATCAAAATTGGACACACGGCCTCGACCACTCTTGTCATCTAACGAAAAATTTCCCTCGCGAAATTTCTCAAACCAACGTTGGCATTTTCTGGCGCTAACTGCATCTTTTTTTTTTTTTTTAATAATATTTTATTAATTTTTTACAGAGAGGAAGGGAGAGAGATAGAGAGCTAGAAACGTCGATGAGAGAGAAACATCGACCAGCTGCCTCCTGCACACCCCCTACCGGGGATGTGCCCGCAACCAATGTACATGCCCTTGACTGGAATCGAACCTGGGACCTTTCAGTCCGCAGACCGACGCTCTACCAATGAGCCAAACTGGCTTCAGCGCTAACTGCATCTTGACCAAGAGCACTACAGATGTTTTTTGCAGCCTCACTTGCTTTTCTTCCTAATTGGAACTCGTAAAGCATGCAGTGCCGAATATGCTCTTCATCCGCCATCTTCTTAGCCCTAGTTTTGCAACAAAAACCAAACCAAACACAAACTTTTTCAAGCAAAACTTGTTAATTGCACTTCACACGTTCTGTAGATACTACGTGTTTGAAGGTTATGTCAATACAAGTCAACGCCAAGCAAGATTTTAAACGAATGTTTAAAAACGACATTAATTATTACTAGACCCGATATATTGAAGCCGAATGCTCAGGAGGTGGAGCCTTTGGGAGGCACTGAGGTCTTGAGGGTGGAGCCCTGATGAATGATATTAATGCTCTTACAAAAGAGACTCCAGAGGGATCAGGTCCCCTTCTGCCAGGTGAGGTCACAGAAAAAGATGAACTTAGAACTGGGGACTGGGCTCTCACTAAGATGAATCTACCAGAACCTTCATCTTGGACTTTCCAGCCTCCAGAACCATGAGAAATAAAAGTCTGTATTGAAGACACTCAGTCTCTGGAAATTTTTTTTATAGCAGCCTGAATGGACACAGTACCTTAGTAATTTAACATTTTGCTGATATAAATGTGAAAACATTTAAAGACAACCACCTGGGATATTGTTTGTCTCAATGACCCCTGACACTAAGCTATCTTTCTTCTTCCTGGGATTTCATTCACTTTAATCACCTGATTTTGTGCACTGAGATTTCAGTTTTACAAAAGTCCTTGAAGAGAAAACAAAACCAAATTAAAAGTTAATTAAACAAACTGGTCCTATAAAATCCTTTTGGAGTAGAAGCTGATGAAACAAATGCATCTGAAGTGCTGGGTGCTCAGGGCTGTTAAGCAGGGCAAAGGTCCAAGGAGGGGAAAAAAACCTCCAACAAAAGAAGCCCGTGGGAGTAATTAAGGACGTAGGGAAGGAAGCTCAGATTGCACCTCCAAAGCTGTGCTTTTGTGCCAGTAAGTCACCTCCAGAGCAATGGACCACATATTACAAATTGGCACCTCTTCAGCTTGCCTGCACCCCAAGCCCCAAACTACCAAGCACCACCTTCCACACAAAACAGAAAGACAAAAGCAAATCTTTGATGTGCACTCTCATTGGACAGCTAAACAAAATGCTGTGGTAATAACCCAGGGGGAAGTTCACCAGCCTGGGAGTTCTATGTGGGACCAAATACTGAACTAATTAATTCAACAAACCCCCATAGAGGGCAAGACCCCAAACTTTGTGATTTAGGAATTTTTATTTCTGATATGCAAATTTCTCATAGCACATAATGTGAGGTAGTTAAGTTCTATCAGAGAGATACAAGGTCATGTGCTACCATGGAGATAGGTAGGCACCAGGTATGATAATTCTATGTGGTCAACAGGATGAGAGATTGCTTTATGGAAGTGTGGGCATTTTGAGTGAGCTTTGAAAGGTGGGTAATATTTGACTATGAAGAGAGTTGGAGGAAAGGGCACTGCAAGCAGAATAAACCTGTCTCTACAGAAAGACACTATATTTTAGTTTAGCTATAGCATAAAGACAATGTAGTACCTGTTAGTTAGAAAAGTAAGTCAGTGCCAGTTTATAGAGAGCAAAAGATTTGGGAAAGATTGTCATTCCAAAAGCAATGGAGAGTTACAGAGTGCTTAGGAGCATGGCATGGCATAGCATATTTAAAGCTGTGTTTTAGCAAGATGGGGTCAGCAATGATGAGTGAAACGACTAAAAAGGTAGGGGGAGACCAAATGACCAACTAAGAAGCTATTATGACATTTCAGATAAAATACAGTAAAGTCCCTACTAAGGTTATGAACATGAAGGTAGGAGAATGGGTTTAAAATTTAAAAATAAAGGTATAATTGATAGAAAGTGGCAAATGGATAGAACACAGATGACAAGGTTCACCCAGGCTCTCGTTTACTGTAATGTGAATTTCTGAAAGGGCACAGTGCCTTCCCAGCCTACAGGTTTTGTTTTCATTATAATCAAGTAGTCCTAATGAATGTCTTTCCTGTTAAAAGAGTGAACTGAAGCTCCTTGTGATTCTATGATCCCCATCAGCCTACACAACAGGCAGCTTTGGAGGATTCCTGGCTCATTGCCTTTCTCCAGCAAGCTGTCATTGAGGAGGAGCACAATGGCGCTGGTCTTGGCGACACTGGATATCCTTCCATGGGAACCTGGACCGGGACCAGCAGGCCTCTTAACTTCCAATACTCTTTATTATTCATCACTTACAGCTTTAATATTTCCTAAGCTCTTTTGAAGGCAGTCCCAAGAAAAGATGTGTGTGTGTGTGTGTGGGGGGGGGGTGTCACCTAGGGAATACAGTCCCAGCTACTCAGCTACAAGGGTCCCGGAGGCTTTACTATTGAGGGTTACTAGTGGGTGGGAAAACCTGAGAGGGAATAGATTCAGGCTCCGTGAGGTCCTCTTAAACAGGAAAGCATTTTTCCAGGGCTAGATTGTACTGCCCTAGGCTTTAAGTTTATTAAAGAAAACACGTTTTCCTTATACTAGTCCATACAATCTGATCCTTGCTACTGCCCCAATACAATTTCCTGCCACTATCCGATAAATGCCCTGAATTCTGGCCACAGCGAATGGAGTCCCAGAACTTGATCTGCTGGCTCAGCAGCTTAGCGCTTTGCATCTGCTGTTTCCTCTACCTGGAATGACCTCCTTTCCTTTGTTGCCTCAAGAGCCAGTGGGAAAATACCACCTTGCTGGCCTTCAGGGCCCAAAGCATGATTTGCAGACTGCCATGGAGAGCTTTGCACCTGTTCTGCCATCGAGTTTCACTCTCTTTTAAAAATTTCTCTATTGATTAAGGTGTTACATATGTGTCCTTATTTCCCCATTCCCCCCCCCCCAAACAAAACAAAACAAAACAAAACACCCCCCCCCCCCCCCCACAAAAAACCCACTCATGCTCTCACCCCGCTGTTGTCTGTGTCCATTGGTTAGGTTTATATGCATGCATACAAGTCCTTTGGTTGATCTCTCCCCTTCACCCCTCCCGCCCCTACCTTCCCTCTGAGATTTGACATCTTATCTGTCTTCTGCAGACTGACTTCCCCCTCCTCATCTCTACACCTCCAGCCTTGCCCAGAGATTGTGCATGAGAGGCAGACAACACATAGAATAAAATCTTGATATATCTGTTCTAATTTTTAAATACTTGTGACCCTTCCTCTTATTAAGCGTTGACATATCCTCTAGATTTTGTTCCAGGGATATGTTATGACACATAATGATGATTTAGATTCCTATGTGTGTTCTGGGATAGCCCTCTGCTGCTAAGGAAAAGAAGCCACTCGAAGGAGGTCAGGGAAAGGAAAGGTTATGATAAGGGCATGACTATGCTACAGTAGCCAAGGGCAGAAAACAAGCTCTAGTCACTTCCTGTTGACTAGAACCTAGAGCTGGGAGAGCATCCCCCAGAACCCCTGTAAGCAGGGTTCCCAGAGGGCTCACTGAACCAGGTGCTATTCCAGGCGCTGGGTAATCAGTGCGAAAGGGAGAGGCAAATCTTTGCAGTCTGGGAGCCTGCATTCTAGCGGGTGGGATGGTGGACTCGTAAACCAATGATGAGTTCAGACGATAGTGTTTTGAAAACAATAAAAGAGCATCATGTGATAATGAGAATCTGGGTCCCATTTCAGATTGGATAGTCAGGAAATGTTCTCTTTGAATGGATGACTTTTAAGTGGGTAGCTGAAACACACAAAGGAGATAAATGGAGGGGGTGGGGGAGCATTCCAAGTTCAGAAACAGAGAGCAGGGACTCAGACAGAAGTACACTTGGCGTGCTTCAAGACGAGAAAGCAGCCTGTGAAGCCATGAACACTTGCCTCTGTTTTACTCTTTGTTGTTGCTTATCTTCCTCCTGCCCTGAGATCAGCACTGCAGTTACCTGTGGTGGTGCATTGTGACATCTCAACTCTATCCACTTCCACCATCTGGCCTCAGTGTCTTCTTTCAGGAGAGATAATCTAATTGGCCCAACTCCTCCCCCTGACAGAATTCTTTACGGTTGCCCAGAAACCCAGGAGGCATGCTTGGCACTTTCCTCTCCCTTATGTCCTAGAGGAAAACAGTCACTAAGACATCTCTGTTCTTTCTCCAAAATACTTGTTTAAACTTTTCACTTCTCTCCATCTCCACTGCCACCATGCCCCGCTCCCTGCGTCCCCCCCGCCCCCCACCTACCCAGCCACTCAACACTAAATCTTCTTTCACAGGATCTACTGAATTAGTGTACTCATGTGTCTCCCTGCTTTTATTTTGCTTACCTCAAATCCATTCTCTGTAAGAAACAGTCATCTTTAAAATATTGCCAAAGCGCTGAGCTGCTGAGCCAGCAGATCGAGTTCTGGGATTCCATTCGCTGTGGCCAGAATTCAGGGCATTTATCGGATAGTGGCAGGAAATTGTATTGGGGCAGTAGTAAGGATCAGATTGTATGGACCAGTGTAAGGAAATAAAATTAAAGCCTAGGACAGTACAATTTAGCCCTGGAAAAGTAGTGGTGCTACATGTTAGAAGCCTGGGGTGGATTTTTCAAACCCTATCTGCTCTTTGGAGATATAAAGCGAGGTATTACTGACTGGAGGGTTTGGTTTTGTGAATGATATGAAGGCAGAAACAATGTTTTGGGACTCTACCCAATGTTTTAGGACTCAGTATCAGTTTGCTCTTGTTGGGTGGCCTTGATCTTGTGTCCAAATCTATTTGCTTTTCACCTCCCCAAGCTTCCCCACATCTGCCCTCACTCCCTTCACTGACCACTTACCTCACTACCACTGTTAGTCCCTGGCTAAGATTACCCTGACTACAGATACTGTTCTGCCCACTAGAATAGGTTCTTCCTTAAAGCTGCACCTGCACCTGTTGAAATCCTCTTGGTGCTCTCTGCCTAGGGTTGACTGGTTTAGCAAATTAAAACAGAAAATGCCCAATTAAATTTGAATTCTAGAAAAACACAAAGAATAATATGTTTTAATATCTGTAATTCCCAAATATTACACATCCCACATTTCATCTGTCAACTCTACCTGCCCTTTGCCTAGAGTCTTCTCCACCCCACTGTGCAGAGCTTGTTTCAGATCTCCACTCCTGCCTACATCTGCCACATCTGGCTGCAGTGAACAAGCCCACGTCTGGGTATTTTCTGTGACCTGTGCTTATCTAGAAAAGCAAAGTATGCTCTTAAAGTGATGGTGAGGTGTTAGTGGACATGCTGCCATGCATCTTTCTCTTTGACACATTGTGTACCTCATCCATGAAGAGCCCGTATGGCATGTGATTGCAATACCCTTGGTTTGCCTTTGATGGTGTGCAATTCTTCATTTACAATGCTCAAAAGATCTAGTCACAAAGAGAGCTTCTAAGATAGTTTTACTATGATCATGAAGTGTAGAGCACACAATTTCCTTTGCTACCTCATTTAGTCTCTTACTCCAATAGTATTATGGCATTAGCATCACATGGAACCTTTGATCAATGAGCTTTATGGAACAATTGAATTCAGACTTATGAAATCTTTTCCTGGGGAAAAGGGCAGGCTTCAATACCCTCTTTTATAGATGAGAAAACTGGAAACAAACGCGTTCCATTCTGCGAAGAGCTCATTTGCAGCTGTGTCAGGAATCAATAAGTAAATAAACTATGAATTTAAAGCAGATGATATTGGAACTAGTTCATATTCTGACACATTTTTGCTACTGAAATGAGAAAAGCTGTGAGTGTGGAGAAGGTTTGATGCCAGGGAGCCCTAGACAGAAATGAGAGCCTTTAATTAATGACCCAAGAAAAGGAAGCAACATATTGACATTCACTCTCTGAATACAACATTTTGAGCACAGCCAAAAGGTAATTTATTTAAAATAAAGTTTATTTAAGCCAGATTAAAGCACATCAAAAGTTTACTGTGATCTGTTCAATATTAAATTACACTTTTGGCTGAGATATCATGTTGGATCTCTCCATAGCAAGCTTTTGATGTATTTGTTTTTCAACACTCTGTTTTCCTGCCACTTACCTCACTGGCAAATAATATGTACAGGTATATATTTTTAAATGGGCTGACGATTAATATAAGCAGATAAAAAGTGATGGATAGGACAGTCCTTCTCAATCCTATCTATTTTTGGCTGTTTCCCAGGATTCTTAGAAGATACATTTCTCTTATTTGCACAACTTGATACTGACATGTTAGATAGCTCAGGGGTGAAATATATGGCCACTACCAATTATTGACAATATTTTTTTTTTGGTAATACTTGGTTAAGTAGTAAGGAAATTTCAAAATTCTTCTTATCTTTGTGGAATAGATTGCAGTGAAATGTTCAGTTTCTTCAGTCCTATAAGCAATTATGAAACTACAAGAGGCCTGGTGCATGAAATTTGTGTATGGGTAGGGCCCCTAAGCCTGGCTGGTAATCAGGGCCAATCTGTGGGGCTCCCAGCAGATGTGGCAATCAGGGGGCCCCCCTCGCTGGCACCCACCTTGGCTGGCTACTTGGCACTGCCTGCTCACCTACCCCTACTGTGGGCAGCTCCTGCATTGAGCATCTGCCCTCTGGTGGCCAGTGTGCATCATAGCAACTGGTCGTTCCCCCGTTTGGTTGATTAGCACATTAGGGTTTTATTATATAGGATTTAGCATTGATAAGAAAGCTGGATGTCTTTTTTTAATTTCTTTACTAGAGGCCAGTACACGAAATTTGTGCATGGGGGGGGGGTGGTCTCTCAGCCCAACCTGCACGCTCTCACAGTCCGGGACCCCTCAGGGGATGTCCATCTGCCACCATAGGCCCGTTCCCTGTGGGGAGCAGTCCTAAGCCAGCAGTAGGACATCCCTCTTGCATTCTGGGACCTCTTGCTGTTTACTGCCCGCCTGCTTGCTGCTCCTTACTGCTCATTCGCTGTGCCTTAGTGCTGCCACAGAGGTGGGAGAAGCTCCCGCTACCACCACTGAGCTCACCAGCTGTGAGCCCGGCTTCTGGCTGAGTGGTGCTCCCCCTATGGGAGTGCACGGACCACCAGGGGACAGCTCCTGCATTGAGCTTCTGCCCCTTGGTGGTCAGTGCATGTCATAGCAACTGGTTGTTCTGCTGTTCAGTTGATTTGCATATTAGGCTTTTATTATATAGGATTAGGGGCCCAGTGCACGAATTTATGCACCTTGAAAGAAACTATGGGCCACAAGGCTGTGGTGGGATGGGGTCAGGTCTTGGCCCATCCTCCACATCCCTGCCTGGCCCCTCCTGCCGCAGTGCTCAGTCCCTTGCCTGCCAGCAGCCCCATTCCCATAGCTGCCGCTGCCACACTTGCTGTCAGTGTGGAGCAATTGGGGCCAACACCAGCAGTGGGTGTGAGCAGGACCATCACTGGCAGCAGGTGGGAGAGGCGACTGCCAGCCCTGATTGCCCCTCAGGAGCAGGGGGAGGTGGAGAAACCCTGAGGGGCGATTGGGGCTGGCAGCTACTGCTAGCACCCGTTGATGATGCCAAATGATTGGGGCTGGCACCAGCGTTTGCAGCAGGTATGAGTTCCTGGTGGGGCCTCGGCGTGTGGGAGCAAAGAATTTTCAGTAACCACCAGAGGCTCACCCCGATGATAGCAACCAGCACCCTGCCTTGGTCTGGTATCCCACTCACCTGCTCCACCATCCCATCGTGGCCAGTGCCCACCATGTTCCGTGCTCTGCCACCTGCTCCGATGCCCACCATGTCCTGTGTGTGTCCCCTGGTGGTCAGCACATGTCATAGCAACCGGTTGTTTGGTTGTTCTGCCATTCAGTCTATTTGCATATTAGGGTTTTATATATATTGATTGCTAAGGCTGTAATCTATTGTCAACAACACAGGGCTCATTTCAAGTTAGGTGAAATTCCTGTCATTTAGCTGGATCTTTTATTTCTCTATGAGATTAAGTATGATGTTAATTGGGCATCTCTTGGAGATTTTAAAATACATATGATTTAAACTCTCCCCGTATGGCCACAGTTTTTTAGTCCAAGGGACCAATATACCTTCTTTGAGCCAGGCTCTTTTATATATATATATATAAATATTTTATTGATTTTGTACAGAGAGGAAGGGAGAGAGATAGAGAGTCAGAAACATCGATGAGAGAGAGTCATCGATCAGCTGCCTCTTGCACACCCCCTACTGGGGATATGCCCGCAACCAAGGTACATGCCCTTGACCGGAATCGAACCTGGGACCCTTCAGTCCCCAAGCCGACGCTCTATCCATTGAGCCAAACCGGTCTCGGCATGAGCCAGGCTCTTTATATTGCTTAGGAACAACGTATAAAGGAGCGTGTTTTTCTCTACTTGAAGGGATATAATGGTCAATATTTGCCTTTCAGAGCAGATTTGCCTACTGCCCTGGGTAGGGATTGGGGGGCAATGGGTAGAGAAGAGTTTGTGAGTTCTGAATTCTAAGCTTCTATAGACTCAGCAGGGTGTTTGTTTTTCTTTTTCAAGTTTTCTGAATGGCAGGAGCTGGGTTTTTCCAATCAAAATTTAAAACTACCCATGAAGAAAACTGATTTTAAGACAGACAACAGAAGTAATTTTTTCATGTGTTTTGAATGTGTTATTATCACCTCATTAAGCAATGTCTGAACATGACTAGAAGGCAAGGGTTGAAGAAGTTGTTGCTTAATGAGATTGTAATAAGAGAACATTGAAGTTGGTTTTTTTCTCTGCCTGTTTCAAAACTCATGGTTTAATGGGATAAAATATATTTGAACTCAAGCTCTCAATTAAGATATTTCTTAGTTGCGGTGGTTAAGAGTCTAATAATTCGGCTACTAAATAACTGTGTGACCTTGGATACAGTGTATAACAAATATTAGCTATTATGATTTGTAATTGAGAAAAAAAAATAAGAACTTGGGTAGATAAATTCCAAATTATAGAACAAGAAACTTTGTATACAAATGCTTCATTAGGGATAGGTAGCTTCTTTATTTTACACATTAGCATTTTGGTGATAATAAACAGAATGTAAACTATTTTAGATATTTGTTGCATTTTGTTAAACCTGGAAATTTTAATATTTATCAAAATGAAATTATTATGACTGCATATCTGGTGATTGGAACTTTTCATTTATTTTGTTAACTTAAAATGAGTCAAAATAACTTTGATTTTGATAATTATTTTATGGTTCAGGGTGAGGAGAATTAAATTTTGACAGTTCAGTCACAATTCCAATCAGCTTATTTGAAGGAAGATGAAAGAATTATTATAAATATAGACTAACCTAAATTGAAGGTTAATAGAATGTGACAGATATGACAAAGTGGACTGCTACTACTACTAATAATGATAATGATAATAATAGCTAAAATTTGTCCAGCATTATATGTGATCAGGCATTATAATTAGTTTTTCATGCATTCATTGATCTCACTCTTACAACAGTGCAATGAGGTATGCACCATTATGACTCCCATTTTACAGATGTGGAAATTTTATCAGCTATAGTAAACTGCTTGCCTAGGACATGTCACTGATAAATAGAGTTGGGACTCAGGGTCTGGTCTGTGGTAAAATCTTGCTAAAATATAAACAAATGTTTGTATATAACATTTTTCTAATAAGTTGAAATTATTTAATATAAATTGCTATATTATGGTACATCTATAAGTTGGAGAGTATTAATGAGGTAATAATATTTTGTTTTAAATAAAAGTTAAAAATATTTAACTTTTGCTCGGCTGCAGTGGCTCACTGGTTGACCTATGAATTAGGAGGTCATGGTTTGATTCCTGGTCAGGGCATATGTTGGGTTTGTGAGCTCAGTCCTCATTACGGGGTGTGCAGGAGGCAGCTGATCAATAATACTCTCTCATCGTTGCTGTTTCTATCTCTCTCCTTCTTTCTCCCTCCCCCTTCCTCTCTGAAATCAATAAAAATATATTTTAAAAATGGCTGACTTTGGATTTCCTAATGATAATTTAGTGTAAACACCAATTCTAAACTAGAGCTGTTTAATATATAATTAAAAAATTTCTAGTAACCATGTGGAAGTGAAAATGTCACAATTTAATAATATATTTTATTTAACCCATAATGTTAAAATATGATTTCAACATATAATCAATATAAACATTATTAATGAGGTATTATACTTTTAGGGGTGCTATTGTTCCAAGTCTTATAAATCTGGTATATATTTTTCACTTACTGACCATGTCACTTAGGTTCTATTTTAAGTGCTCAATAGCCATCTTTGCTAGTTCCTACTAAATTGGACAGTGCAGTTATAGATCTTTTTAGGAAAGTAAATTCATTATTTTACATATTTCAATTATGGTGAGAATAAGAAAGGCCAGCCATGCATCCATATAATAATATCTCAGCTGTAGTACCATTATTTCCAAATTAACTAATTGAATTAATGGTTGCCACTTAACCTGTTTAAATTACATACTCTGGCAGGTAAGGTGACAAATTTTAGAAGGATGGTTTCCTTACAATATTATAATTTTGTCTGAGAGCTAGAATGGAGCTGATTTTTAGTTAGAACTAAATCTCCTTGGGAAAAGTGAATGTCTACAGGAATGCCTACCTCACAGAATAGTCACTAAGAGTTTTATTAAGTGTGGACCCAACATGGACTTCCCAAGTCTTCAGCATCTGAGGGCAGGACTGGCCAACGCTTCTTGCTGTTCGGTATTCAATGCTCAACCAGGTAGTTGATAAACATTTGTTAAGGATCGTTGTTTCTGATTCTTCATTGAAAAAACTACTATTAGATGCTCATTGAAAAGGAAAAAAAAATCAGACAAACCAAACAATTCTGGATTATTTATAGTAACAAGTAATAGTTCCTTCAATTCTTACTCTAGTTTCAGAGATAACCACTGTGAATGATTAGGTATGCATTCTCCCAGACCTTTGTCTATATATCTATGTCTATCTTTCTATTTTATCTAGAATCTTCTTGTATGAGAATGGATTACACCATGCATATTGTTCTGCAGCCTCTGCTTCTTTTGTTCCTTTGTTTGTTAACCCTCACCAGAGGATATTTTTTCCCATTGATTTTTAAAGAAAGAGTGGAAGGAAGGGGGAAGAGACACAGAAAGAGAATCATCGATGTAGGAGAGACACATTGAGTGGTAGCCTCCGGCAAACAGTGACCAGGGGCCAGGAATCAGGCCTGCATCCCAGGTATGTGTCCTTGACTGAATCCAACCCAGAAGCCTTCAGTCCTCAGGCAAACAAAGTACTAACCACTGGGAAAAACTGGCTAGGGCTCTGCAGCCCCTCTTTTATTTAAATGAAATCAATCTCTTTTTATGTGTTTTATACATTTTATTATGGTTTGAAATAAATACATTTTTATTGATTTCAGAGGAAGGGAGAGAGAGGGAGATAGAAACATCAGTGATGAGAGAGAATTATTGATCAGCTGCCTCTTGCATGCCCCACACTGGGAATCAAGCCCACAATCTGGGCATGTGCCCTAATGGGGAATTGAACCGTGACCTCCTGCTTCATAGGTTGGCACTCAACCACTGAACCATGCTGGCCAGGCTACATTTTATTTTTTTAATGGCTGCAGAGTATTTTATGATATGAATGTGCCAAATTTATTTAACCACATCATTGCTGATGAACAAACAAGTTGTTTCAATTTTTTGCTATTACAAACTGCTGCTCTGCACATCCTTGTACATCTATCATAGCACACTTGTGTATTTCTGCTTGAAAGATTTCTAAGAACTGAGAAAGATTTCTAATAGCTGGGTAGAAGGAATATTTATTTAAAATTTTGACAAATACTGCCAAACTGCCTAACAACCTGTGGGCAAGACCTTGTGTTTCAACTTCATCTGGAAGTACCCATGTTCCCATTACAGAAAAGTGGCCAACCTTCTGAGAAACAAGCTGTTTCTATTCTTCATTCTAAAAAGGACCTAAATATTTTCATTACTTAATATACGTGGCTTCAATTGGTAATAACATTGTTCTGGCTTCTCAGACAGGTAGCAAAACCAGAAAACATCAATAAAACTACCCTGGAGTTTTACTGTATGTTTTTTTTTTTTTTTGGCATTCCTTTGGTGATTCACAAACGCCAGAAAATAAACGCTGTGCTCCCAGGTCTAAACGAAGACCCTGTACGTTTTGGATTCAGTAACTGACCTTTCAGGAAGATAGAGTATGGGGCGATGACTCACCCACCCCATGGTAGCTGCCCTCTATCTCTGTCCTTTGGAAGAAGCATCACCGTGGGTCTGCTAGTACTTTCCCCTCCCTCTCCAAGAAGTTCCTTAGCTGCCTAGCAGGTGCCAAGGGTAGCCTTGTCCCACTCTTCTCCGGAGCACAGGACCTGCAGTGAGTAACACAGCTGGTCTTTGGCACAGAGTAAGCCAGAACTCCTGGGAGATGCTTAGCAGTCACAGCCGGTAACTGAGCAGCGGCAGCAGAGGAGATTCACACGCAGTCCAAAGTTGTGCTTTAGCCTGTGAGGTGATAAGTATATCCGCTGTTTACTAAACAAACAAACAAACAAACAAACCAAGCAAGCAAGCCGCCTCCTCAACAAAGAAGAGGAGGAGGAGAGGAGGAGGAGGAGGAGAGGAAGGGGAGGAGGAGGAGGTGGAGAAGAAGGAGGAGGAGGAAAGGAGAAGGAGGAGGGGGAGGAGGAGGTGGAGAAGAAGGAGAAAAGTGAGGGGGAGGGGAAGAAGGGGGAGGACGAACGTTGTTGCAGTAACAGAAGCGCCAAGTACCAGTTGCTCAACACTTTATTAGTTTGTACTGCTTTTTCTCTAATCTTCAGTGAATTTGGGGGATCAGCTCCGTAGAAGAAAGGTGTGCTGGGGTTGGGGGGCGGGGGGTTGGAATGTCCCGGTGGGAAATCAAAGGGGTGCCGATGGGATGGAGGTAATTGGCTCTGGGCCGCTCCTCTCCTCCCGTCCCGTCCAGCTGGGGAGACACAGACTAGGTGAGGGCGACGGGGGTGCTGGCGGCGGCGGCTGGTTGGGGGTCCCTAACCCCTCGGACCAACCAGACCGCCGAGAGGAGAGCTGGGATGCCGGCGGCCCGGGGGGTCCAGGACCTGGGTGTCCCGGGGTCCCCCTGGGCCGGGGCCCCGGCGGTTGCCATGGTGACGCAGGGTCGGCAGCGCGGCGCAGGGAAACAAAGCCGCCGCCGCCGGCCCGCTCCTCGCCGGCTCCTCCTCCGCGGCCGCCTCCCTTCTCCTCCCTCTTCCCTCCTCTCTCCTCCCCTGACCGCCGCCCGAGCGGCTCCGGCCCGGCCCCGCGACCCAGGCCGCCGGGCAGGTAAGGCCGGAGGGGCGGGCGCCGGGGCTGGGGGTGAGCCCGCCGCGGGGAGGGGCGCTGCCGGCTGCACCGGGTCACGGGGCGCGTCCTCCGGAGCCGCCTCCGCCCGGAGCCTCCCCGAGGCCGCGGCGCGAAGTTCCCGGCGGCGCAGCCTCTCCCGGCGGGGCGTCCCGCTCCGGCCGCTCCCCGCTGTGATTCTGCAGAGGCTGGTACCTACCTTCTCTCTCTCTCTCTCTCTCTCTCTCTCTCTCTCTCTCTCTCTCTCTCTCTCTCTCTCTCTCTCTCTCTCTCTCTCTCTCTCTCTCTCTCTCTCCTCTCTCCTCTCTCCTCTGTCATCAAGCCTTTTAGAAAGATAGATGGAACTATTTATCTTTGGATTTCCACGTTTCACATTTCCTCGAGCGTGGGACGGGAGGGTTGCAAAGAGCAATATATTATCCTTTTTTTTTCTTTTCTTTTTCTCCACAATCTCTGGAAAGCGAGCTCATTTCTCGGTGCTGTGACCAAGGCTCCAGAGGCGCTTCTGAAGTTGGTTTGGGCTTGGAGCACCGGGACCGCGCCTGTGGCAGGTGTAGCTGCAGCCGCAACTAAACAGAGAGGCAGCGGGGCCGCCCCCTGCCAGCCGGGAGCCCGGGCAGCGCCGGGAACTGGCGGGGCAGACACCGGGCACCTGTGCCGCCGCTGCCGCTTCGGGGAGGTGTTGTGTTCTCGCCCCGAGGAGCTGGAGAATGCCCGGCGTGTTGGTGTGTGAGGAGCGGTCGGTCGGCAGCACTCTGCAGGCAGGTGTCTGGGCAGCAGTTGCATGAGCTTATGAGCCGGGGAGGGTCAGATGCCTTTGCCAAGGACATAGGGGTCCTGGTGGGGAATTGCCCAGGTTATGGTACCAGGACCCCTCCCCCTCCTTTCCCAACGGCCCACGCCCTCCCATCATTTCGTGATATTTACTTGGTTGCAAACACAAAGAATGCATTAAAAATAGGATTGCTGAAACTGTTTTGTGGCTTCTCAGATATCATCTTACGTGTAATGTGAAAAGACAGAAAACTTTATTTTCAGGAATGTAGCGGATCAGTTTGGAAGGAAATAATATATTTGTTAATATTTGTTTTAATTGGCGAGAGATGTTACATAGATAACTGGAAAATGAGTCAACGAATTAAATTGTATGTCCATTTAGTAAAATAATTTGTAAGTTGGAATTGATTGGTTAGTGAGCATATGGATGGAATACAATAAATTATACCCTTGCTAAACAGTAGTTAATGAAAAGAAACCAGTGGCATGGATCATTTTGAATTGCAGTTAAGCTGATTAGAATTATGGATGTTAAAGCTACATGGGGCATCAGGCATAAAGTGATTACCTAATATTCCTCTTCTCTCTTTTGGGATTTCAACACCTGTTAGCCTGCTGATTACTAGGTTTCCAAGTCTATTCATATTTGCTAGCAGTTTTAAGTAATGTCACTTCATTAGGAGGTTGTATTGGAAATTAAAGGGATAAGTTGCAACAACAATTTGCAGATTAGTTCACAGTTGGGTTTGTTTTTAACTGAATCTTACTTGTAGAGTGATTCACAGATGCTCTGCTAAACACTCTCAGATGATGGTAATGACATGGTACATTGATTAAAATGAAGTAGATCTGTTTTGAGAAGATAACCAGGAGAGAATATACCTATTTTCTCATTGAAACATGAAAGGCATTTGGAGTATTGAAGTGTAGGCATATTTTATAGACACTGACTGTAGTTCCATGCTTTATACTGAAACGTATTTTGTGTTCTTCCTGAGGTACCAAGAGTACAGCTTTATTCAGATCTTTGTTAGCAAAGTCAACATTCAAAAGCCTGGACCTGCTTTTCAGTCAGATCTCTCACTCTGAGTTTGAGCATTCACATTTATCTTGTGGCTAGAAAATGTATTCTGAAGAATGGAGGCATCCAGTGTTAATTCAGCAAAATAAGGACTTACGCTTTGCCTTTGTTGCTAGCTCACATGGGGCCCAAGATTCAATATAGTTTGGCTTTTTAAAGCTATATCGCTTTTTGCCAAAAAATAAAGTCAGTAAACATCAGATACAGTCATGTGTTGCAAGCACTGTTTGGTTGTAGTGCTTTATTTATCCAAACTCGAAGCATGAAATGAAGCTTTTGTCAGGGCAGCACAAAACATCAATTTGGCATATTTGTCTATGTTACCGGCATTCTGAGGTATTTTGTGCATAATCGTTTAATAAAAGAGGAAAATACCGTGAGGTCCACAGTGTCTCCTTAGGAAATACCAATGGAAAGTGCTTTTGCCCATGGTTTAGGTCAGCCACCTGGTGGGAGTAGGGTACAGCACAGCACATGCTCAGGTGGGAGACACTGTTCGTCACTTACAGTTGTAGGAGACTTGTGTGCATTTCTAGGCTTACGAGTCTTAAATTTTATTAAGTAAAACTGGTCCCCATTTTTGGTATAAGTTAAAAGATATGATCTCTAAACATAACCACGGCCATTGCTCTACCTGAAGAATTCTGTAACAGATCAAGCATGTCCAACGATGTAAAATGAGCCAATGCATGGGCACCATAAGGCCACTGAAGCCTTTTTTGGCTATTTCTGGGTCAACATGCTCTTGCAAGTTCTATTGCACTGTAATAACAGGATGACTTGTTGGTAATTTAGCATCTCATCGTACAATGTGTTGTAGCATTTATAAAAAACACATTTGGGAAAGATGATAGTTTTTAATGGTTTCTTAATCATCAAAACACTTCGGTTTGCATTTGTGGCTGGGAAGAATAATGTTGCCCAGGGATCTGGCAGAAAAAGTGCTATAAATATATAAGTACTATAAGGTATTGTTAACTGACCTACTGTGCATGGTAGGTATTGATCATAACTACTGTGCTGAGAAAAGGAATGGGAGACATATAGTGGTGGTTACAGAAGTGATGTTTAGTGACATGGATTATTAATAGTGATTAATAGAGGTTGAAAAATTTTGTGGGCATGTGTTTAAATTTTTGTCCTCCCAATTAAAATGAAGATAAAATGTCTTAAGACATTTTATAAATCACAAGTGCTTGGGGAAAATGCATACATTCAACTATCTGGCACATAATTGGTGTGTTATAAATATAGTTTGAGGTCAGTGATTGATTTCCTTATGTGCCAGTTGTTTGTAGCAATTTTATACTATAGTTTTGGACATTAGTCAACAAATATTTATCAAGTGTTTCCTTCTATATATTCCATGTTGCTTGATGCAAGTAATCTGAGCTCTTATGGATGAAGAATTACTTGTTTTCCAACTATTATTCATTTTATTTTCTGTATGACACTCTTTTGGCCTAGTTTTCAGCTTCCTTTTCTTATGAGGAAAAGTTACCAGGTAATTCCAAAATGCTTTAAAACTAATTTTATAACCCTAAGGCTTTTAAAAAATATTATTTGGTTAATTTGTTATTCAACCAGAAGAATCTTGGAAACTTAGTTTATAATGGTGTGCATTAAAAACACGCAATAAATGCATAAAAACAACACATGTTATAAACCTTAATTTCACATTTTGGACGTTTTTCAGAAACTGTATGGTGGATAGAATTTGTGATCCTGTTAGGTGATTGATTGCTCATTGCCTTAAGTATCTTGAACAAGATCCTTGCTTCTTTATCTTATAATCAGTGACAGTGAAAGCCAGGGGACCTTGAAGTGGAGGCTCCAATGACTTAAAAGTTTAATATATCGGGAGCCTGCAGGGTTTGGTGGTGAAGGGGAGAAGAGGAAAAAGACTCCGACGGCACTAATAGTCTCTTCGACACCTTGTGGCTCAGAATCCAGAGGCAATTACCCGAGTAGTTTCCAAAGGTTGGCCACTTCTGCCACCGAGATGCTGGTTCTGGTTGCTTACTCTCACCTTTCCTCCTGACTGGCTAAAAAGTGACTTCCTGAAGTTGTGGTGCAAGTGCACTTTGAATATTGTAAACTACAAATTAGAGCATAAGAGTAAAGGTTTTCTGCATGGGGTATATTATGTGAACTATCGATAATAGGTCAAGTAGACCAATTAAATAATCAAGATAGTAATAGAACTAGAAACTAAAATTATTTGTTTGTTCAACATATTGGATGTATTTAAATGAGAAATTGTGTTTCTGACTATCATTTCATTATAAATCATCCCTCTATGTCAGTCGTTCTCAACCATTCTAATGCTCTGACCCTTTAATACAGTTTCTCACATTGTGGTGACCCCCAACCATAAAATTATTTCGTTGCTACTTCATAATTGTAATTTTCCTACTGTTATGAATCGTAATGTAAATATCTGTGTTTTCCAATGGTCTTAGGCTCTACAGCAGCGGTTCTCAACCTATGGGTCACCAGCAGGGTCGCCCAAGACCATTGGAAAACACAGATATTTACATTACGATTCACAACAGTAGCTAAATTACAGTTATGAAGTAGTAATGAAAATAATTTTATGATTGAGGGTCACCAAAATGTGAGGAACTGTATTAAAGGGTCGCAGCATTTGAGAACCACTGCTCTCTGTAACCATAGCCATTCAAGGGAGATGTGGCATTTCCCACACTTTTAACACTATGTGATGGGCATAGTTATAATGAAGAACAGATGCTTAAAATCTTGAATTATAAATCTGCAATAAAAGATTTCTGTGTGGTCTTATCTGGCATTTCCTCTTGTTATAAATGTTTTCCTTATTCCCTGTGTAGTATGATTGCAGTTCTATTTTCTTCCTATTAGTCAATCAAACCCTTACTAATGCTTTCTATGGACCAGGCACTGTTCTGAGCATTTCACAAATATTAACTTATTTAATTCTCTTAAGAACACTGAATCAGGTACTATTATGATTCCCATGTTTAAGAAGGAGGAAACTGATGTGATTGATCTCTCTCTCTGTTAAATTAACTTAAAGGTACACAGAATATACCAGGATTCTGGCATCTTTATGTCAAGGAATGCAGCAAGCTTTACTTTTTAATTCACTGATATATTTTTAGTGTAGAAATAAAGGCACCAATTGTTATGGCACTTGGGCTTTTAAACTTATTTTAATAAAAAGAAACAAACGTAGAGTCATAAAAATAAGTATTTCTTCATAGCATATTGTACATGTACCAGAGTTTTTTTTGTACAGAGAATCTAGAATAGACTTATTTACAGAAAAAATACTTTCTGGAGTTCTTTTACTTATTATTTATATTCATATACTAAAAGAATATATATTCTCTATGGTATTAGCCTTAGTATGCATGTAAATAACTATATGCATGTAAATAACTATTAATATTTAAAACGTCTGTCCATTTTTTATTGTCTTATGTGACCTATCATTAATCCAGTCTCACCTGCCAGGCTGGTGTGGCTCCGTGGTTGAGTGTTGACCTCTGAACCAGGAGTTCATAGTTTGATTCCTGGTCAGGGCACATGCTCAGGTTCCAGGGTTGATCCTCGGGGGAGGGGTATGTGGGAGGCGGCCAAATGATGATCTCTCTCATCATTGATGTTTCTCTCTCTCTCTCTTTCCTTCTCCTTTCCTCTCTCTGAAACCAATAAAAAGATATTTAAAAATTTAGACTCACTATTCTTTTCTTAGCCAACTATTAAGTCCTAAGGACTAAGTGATATTCCTCTCACTCTCTTTCACGAGAACTCTTTGTATACCCCCTTTAAAAACAATTTAGCTGTTGTTTGAAAACACTTATAGCTGTTTTTTGTGTGCTAGATTGTAAGCTTCTCAAGAACAAGAACTATGTCTTATTTATTTTCAAAGATAAAGTGTATACAAGTATACTTTTTCTTAATTGAATTCTTAGAGAATTTTTTATGTGACATAAAATTATTACAATTTAAGTAGTTCCAAAGTCAGTATTGAGGGCCTTAAGACAATACATTTTAGGGCCATAGGCAATTGGCTCAGGTTCCTTATAGTCTAGACCACATGTGTCAAACACAAGGCCCGCGGGCCAAATCCATCCCGCCAGGCCTTGCAATGTGGCCCACACCGCGCTGTCATCACTGCACTCCGCTGCGTTTCCATCACAGTGACAGTTTATGACTGTTCAGTAAACCATTCGGCCCGCGATTTAGGCTGGATTTTAGATTTTGGCCCCTTCTCTGATTGAGTTCGACACCCCTAGTCTAGACTCTAGAGGCATGATGCACGAAATTTATGCGAGGGACGGGGAAGGGTTCTTCAGCCCAGCTTGTGCCCTCTTGCAATCTAGGACTCCTCGTTCCTTACTGCCCTCCTGCTCACTTACTGCTTGGATTGCAGCTCCTTAATGCTGCTGTGGAGGCGAAGAAGTTTCCAACCCCACCGCTGTGCTTGCCAGCCACGAGCCCGGCTTCTGGCTGAGCGGTGCTCCCGCTGTGGGAGCGCACTGACCACCAGGGGGCGGGTCCTGCATTGAGCATCTGCAACCTGGGTGGTCAGTGCGCACCATAGGGACCAGTCTTTCCGGTCGACCGCTGTAACGGTCCCTTAGGCTTTTATTATATAGATTACATCAGCTATCTAAGTTTTAAAATTTATCATTAGGGCACTATAAAGTTAATCTGAGCTTTTAGTTACTTGATATACAACATTAGAAATCAAATATCACAATTCTGTTTTTAATTATTTGGATTCCTGATGTTCATGTCTTAAAAAGTTACATATAAAAACCCTATTTAGCTTAATTTTATACTAGCAATTCTGAATAAGCTTTTGATTCTGGTAAAAGACAGCAAAAATAGATATATTTTATTGATTTTTGTACAGAGAGGAAGGGAGAGAGATAGTTAGAAACATCAATGAGAGAGAGTCATCGATCAGCTGCCTCTTGCACACCCCCTACTGGGGATATGCCCGCAACCAAGGTACATGCCCTTGACCGGAATCGAACCCGGGGCCCTTCAGTCCCCAAGCCGACGCTCTATCCATTGAGCCAAACCTGTCCTGGCTCTTTATAATACTTTTATTACTTTATCTCCTGTCTCCTCTTTTCAATCCCCCCTTGTAAACACTTGTTCTTACTGTCTCCACAGAAGGATCATGAAACAGGTTAATTTCAGGGGGTCTTTCCTTTTTAAGCTATATGAAAAATAATAGACAGGAGTTCATAAAGGCAAATAATGAATCATAGTTTTGCAGGTTCGTTAAATAATACATATTGTCATAGCTACTATCTGTGGAACAATTACTTGGTGCCAGGTCCTCTAAGTTTGCTACACAAACTATCTTTTGATCATCACAATAACTCTTGTTTTCTCATCCATAAGATGTGAATAAATATGTTATTCAAAATTGCACAGAGTCAGTACATTTAAAAACATGCTTCACGTGGACAAATCACACTCTGAAGTTGACTATGATTGCTTTGTCAGTTACCAGCAGACAAAGAATGCCTTCCTGCGGCAGGGAAGATGCTTTCTGATCAGGTGCTTTGGGAAGAATGCCAGGTGAGGACTGCCTGGTAGGGAAGGTTCAGAGTGGTAGGTGTGGTCAGTTTAGGTAGGGGAAATGGTTTTAAGATGGTAACCAAGAAAAATAAATTTTTGTTTAACTTATTGCTGCAGGATCCAGGTGAGGTTTGGGGTAGAAGGAGGGGAGAACTCTTCCCTTCAAATATATATTTTTTAGAATTAAAAACAAAATTAAATGAAATTATCTTCTCTCTCCTGAACTTATTTTAATTTTATACTGTGTCTTGGATTGGGAATTCATGTAGAAAAGAGCCATAGAGATGATATAGGATGAAAATAAGTGAAAAGTAATTCAATCAATGCCACATACCTTAGGCTGGACTTTTCTAGGATTCCAGAGGTCTGGAGTATTGGGTCAGGAAGAAGTTAGAAGCCTTGAAAACTGTTCTCATTTCAATCATTCCCCTGTACACAATGGGTTTCCCCCTGAATTCTTAGTGCAAACCTATCTTGATAGCTGCTGGGGAAAAAGAAGAACAAGAGACTTTTAGTTAAAAATCTTACCTGCAGGTAAAAGCTCACTTTTATGAACACTAGTTACTATTTTTGTCAATGTGAGCTCTTTTTCACATTCAAGGGCAATATGAAGAGCATGAATTTTGAAGCCAGACAACCTGGAGTTGAATCCTGGCTCTGCTACCTTCTAGCTGTGTGACCTCCTGGCAGCTACTTAATCATACTACTACGTATGCCTTCATTTCGTGACCTGGAAAATGGGGAGACTAATATTACCTCTCTGGGTTGTTGTGAGGATTAAATGAATTAATTGTTTTAAGCTACTTAATTATTAGCTATTAAGAGTAAGTTTTGTGTATAGAAAGGACAACTAATATATATGTATGTGACATATATAAATAACAGATAAAAGTAAAATCTAGATTTCTTTAGACCTTTAAATTCTAATTTATTAATAAGAATAACTATAAGTCTGGTAAATGTGAGTAATCATCTTTACTTTTCCTTTGATGAAACTAGTTCAAACTGAACAGATTCAGTTCCTTTAACTGTCATTCTCATTTACAAACTTAGGTAGTAATTTAAACCTTAAATATTTTCAATTGCATATATAAACTTAATGTATTTAATTTTCTGTTTAAACAAATCTGTTGCTTATTGAGCAAATTTATGACCCAAATGAATTAAACCTTTCCAAATACAAGCTCAAGTTCTTTTGACTGTTCCATCACTTCAAAATTTTTACATTTAAAATTTTATTTTATATCATATTTTATAGATGTAGCCAAATCTTCTTGAACATTTCAATATAAATAAATCATAAATCTAAATTTATCACACATTTTAAATTAGCATCATAAGGCTAATCTGCCAGTGTATGTCAGATTCATTTAAACATTAAAAACATAATTATTCACAAACTGTTCTAAATTATATAAAACATATTCTTTGGCTTATTAATGTGAGTCTGATTTTCTTCATCATCCCTGCATTAATTCTAAACCTTCTCTAGATTGGAAAGTTACTTGCCACTAGATGGAGATTTATTATCTTGGGTAAGCGGGCAGTACCATTCCAGGTGAGCTTCAGTTAACATACCATTCCATATTGATCTCAGTTACTGCTTGACCATTTGTCATTAAATTATGGTTTCTTATTGGTCACAGACTTAAGGCTTAGATACTGCGTACATCCTGGATAATTCTTCCGGTGACATGGATGGATAGATTTGGCTTCCTTTTATAGTCTCCATGACAACAGATGACTTCAAACCATGCTTTTCAGATAGTATCAGTATTTTAATCCTTAGACCAGTGCAGTCCAATATGTAATATTGTTTCGGGTAGCCATATTAAAAAAGCAAACAATAATTACTTAAAAAAATAAATCTTTATTGTCCTGATTATTACATATGTTCCATTTTTTTCCCCAAAGCTCCCCTCCACCTGATTTCCCACCCACCCCATGCCCTTAACCCCTGCCACTGTCTTCATCCATAGGTGTAAGATTTTTGTTCAGTCTCTTCCTGCACCCCTCAAACTACCTTCCCTCTGAGAATTGTCAGTCTATTCCCTTTCTATGTCCCTGATTCCATTATATTCACCAGTTTATTCTGTTTGTCATATTTTTTATTCACTTGATTTTTAGATTCACTTGTTGATAGACATGTATTTGTTGTTTATAATTTTTATCTTTATCTTTTTCTTCTTCTTCCTCTTCATAAAGAATACCTTTCAGTGTTTCATATAATACTGCTTTGGTGGTGATGAATTCCTTTAGTTTTTTTCTTGTCTGTGAAGCTCTTTATCTGATCTTCAATTCTAAATGATAGTTTTGCTGGGCAGAGTAATCTTGGTTGTAGGTTCTTGCTATTCATCACTTTGAATATTTCTTGCCACTTCCGTCTGGCCTGCATAGTTTCTGTTGAGAAATCAGATGACAGTCTTATGGGTACTTCTTTGTAGGTAACTATTTTTCTCTTGCTGTTTTCAAGATTCTCTCTTTGTCTTTTGCCCTTGGCATTTTAATTATGATGTGTCTTGGTGTGGTCCTCTTTGGATGCCTCTTGTTTGGGGTTCTGTGTCCTTCCTGGACTTGTAAGTCTATTTCTTTCACCAGGTAGGGAAAGTTTTCTGTCATTATTTCTTCAGATAGGTTTTCAATATTTTGCTCTCTCTCTTCTTCTGGCACCCCAATAATTCAGATGATGTTCTAAATGATATAAATGGTATGCTTAAAGTTGTCCAATAGACTCCTTACACTGTCTTCATAAGTTTGGATTCTTTTTTTATTTCTGTTTTTTTCTGGTTCAGTGTTTTCTGTTTCCTCATGTTTCAAATCTTTGTTTGATTCTTGGGGTCCTTCGATATACACATATGGGGAGAAACTGGACTGTCTGGCGTGGGCAAGGCTCAAGAGCAGTTTTCTCTCAGAGGTATGTGCAGCCATAGCTGTGGGGCACTGAGACCCAGAGGAATTGTGGAAGACAGAGGTGCAGAGAAATGCAGAGATGTACACCCGCAAGAGGAAAGGCCTGGCAGCTGGATACGTGGCTGCTTTGATTGTTCTGGAGGGAAACAGAGCCTCCTGACAGTACCGTATTCCAGTTCTGGGTGAGATTTTGGGTACCCACACTAATTCAGGAAGAAACTGGACTGTCTGGCAGTGGGCAAAACTCAAGAGCAGCTTTCTCTCAGAGGTGTGTGCAGCCATTGCCATGGGACACTGACACCCAAGCCTGTTAAGGCGGGGCTTATAGGAAACCAAGGCTTCCTGCTCCACCCTGAGACCCTGCCCCATCCAAACTGAGCACAGAAGCTCTCCCATTGTAGACACAGCTGTTCTCACAACCAATTGGCCTGGAGGTCAACTCCGCCCAGTGTTACCAACAACAATCAAAGCTTAACTACAACAAAACTGTGCTGCTGATAAAGGAGTGCACCAAGAGTGTCCACCTCAGGTAACTGTAGAGGCTGACCCATTGGACATCTAGCACACAAAGCCACCCTACCAACTCAGGGAAGCAGCAAAAATGAGGAAACAAAGAGGCAGATCACAAACGAAAGAAATGGAGGAAAGCAGAAGACTGGACATAGAGTTCAAAACCACATTTATAAGGTTATTCAAGAATCTGCTAAAAATCTCTGAGGAACTTAGTGCCTCTGAGGAACTTAGTGAGACCTTTAAAGATATTAATGAGAATGCAAAAAAAAAAAAAAAAAAAAGGAAAAGGAAAAAGACCAGTCAGAAATTAAGCATACACTGTCTGAAATAAAGAATATATAGAAATTCAAAAAAGTAATTAATTTTAATAAAGGATTTTATTTAACCCATTATATCAAAAATAACATCATAATTTCAACATGTCAAAATGTATAAAATTATTATTATATATTGGTTTTAGAAAGAGAGAGGAAAGGAGAGGGAGAGAGAAACATCAAGGAGAGAGAAATATTGATTGGCTGCCTCCTGTAGGCCCCCAACTTGGAGTGCAGCCTGACCAGGAATCAAACCAGCCACCCCTCAGTACATGGGATGATGCTCAACCAACTGAGCCACACTGGCCAGGACAGTATAAAGTTATATAACAAGATATGTTACATTATTTTATTTTTTTAAAGAAGTCTTTGAAATCTGGTATGTATTTTATATTTAAAGAATCTCTTATTTTGAATGCTAAATTTTCAGCAGTTACAATGAAATGTAGTACTGCCAAAAGAGTAAAGTTGTATTTGATGGAAAAATATTGCTTTAGTTTCAAAATTAAAATGAAATAAAATTTTAGTTGTTTAGTTGCACTAGCCACCTTTCACATGCTCAGTAGCCACATGTGTCTAGTGGCTCCCATAATGAATAGTCCAGCCCTGGATTCTGTGTTCAGACCTCCTCCTCTCTTAATTCTTTGATTAGGTTGTGTCCCATGCCTGCTTCAGGTAGTTTCTTTCTTTCTTTTGCAGCTGGTTCTTTACTTCTCTAGGCTAGTGGTCGGCAAACTCGTTAGTCAACAGAGCAAAATGTTGATTGCTCTGTTGACTAATGAGGGTACACCTCTCTTCAAAAATCACCCAATCAACAGTACAATGATTGAATTTCTTTTAAGAGCCAAATTTTTTAAAATTAAACTTCTTCTAATGCCACTTCTTCAAAATAGACTCGCCCAGGCCATGGTATTTTGTGGAAGAGCCACACTCAAGGGCCTCACGTGGTTTGCTGACCATGGCTCTAGGCCACAGGATTTTAATGACATGTGATTGATGAAATTTTATTAAATTCAAATATTGTAATTTTTGTCTTTTTTTCCGAGTGAATTCTCAGACACTTTAAAAAATTTGTTTACAACTGCATTCGTTGTTTCAAAGGAGGTACAGCGGGGTAAGCTTATGCCATCTCTGCTTCATCTTAAGTAGTTCTCTTTTTAGATGGGAATGTTAAGACTTAAATGCAATCCATGTGTGATTGGCATACCTCCTCCTTTTTCCTGCTCATGATCCTGCTATCCGAGACAACCACCTCTTCCGTTCTGTTCTCCCCTCAAACCTGTACCCCTTCCTCCTCCTTTACCCTCTGCAGATGACCTTACTTCCGCAGGTCCAGCCTTTGGATTCTTTCCTTTTTGGCCCATCTCATTTCCTAGGCACCTCATCTTGTCTCCTAGCTTTAACATCATTTACCTGCTGGTGAGTCTCTTAATTCATATCTTCAATAGAAAAATTTCCCCTTAATTCCACTTGGATGTCTAAATAGGCACCTCAAACTCAGCATATCCAAAAATGAACTTCTGATTCCCTGTACCAATACCTTCCCAGCCTGCTGCTCCCACCATTTTTCTCAACTTAGTAAATGGCATTGTCATTCTTTCAGGTGCTTTGGCCGTAACTTTGGACTTGATTTCTTTATAGCTTAATTTTCTTTTTATACTTTAAATTGAGTCCATTAGCTGAGTCCATCTGCCTTCAAATTTGGTAATTTATCCCACTGTAGTACAATCTATTATCATTTCCCTTATTTTTTAAATTGCAGGTACCTTCCAACTGGTCTCCAGGCCACTTCCTTTATAAGGCAGAATACAGTCTATTTCCTATATAGCAGCGAGAACAATCCTTTGAACTTTAAATCAGATCCTATCACTTCCTTGTTCAAAAGACTCTGATGCCAAAAGAAAACGAAATAACACCCCCTGTTTCCCTCCTCTCTCAGAATACATGGCAGAGCCAGTTCAGGGCCCACAAGGCCTGCATGCTCTGGTCCCTGCCAGCCCCGCCCCATCCACCTTGCACAAGCACTCCAGCCTGGCTGTGCTCTGAGCACACCAAGACTGCTGGGGCCTCTGGTCTTAGCTCTGCTGTCCTTTTGCTGGGACTGCTCTTTCTTGAAATAGTTGTAAGCTCACTTCGCCATTTCTTTTAATTTTGTACTTAAATCTTATCAGAGTGGCTTTCTATTAAAAAGTATTCTATAAAAAATTGTCATCTTTTTGTCTCCAGTTCTCTCTGTCCTTCTTGCCTGTTCTTTTCTGTAGCATTTTTACCACCTGACACAACATGTAAACAAAAAAGTATATATCTTTCTTCTATTGTGTGTAAAGTCCGTAAAGAGAGTGACTCTGTTTTTGTTTGTTTGTTTGTTTGTTTGTTTGTTTTTTGCTACTATTCTCAGCTTGTAGCACAATGCCAGGAAAATAGTAAGTGCTCAGTAAATATTTATTGAATAGAAGAATTTTATATGATGCTTGTTTCCAGCACTCAGTGATCAGTCTTAGAAAACTCCAGAATGTTATAGAAAAGTTTTCAATGTATGTAGTCAAGGCTCTGCTTGGTGGTGTCAAGTGGTTGTTTCCATAGCTTATTGAATGGCCCCAAAGAAGAGCACAGAAAATGCCATTCTCTGTTTTGTTAAACAGATCAGATTTATTTATTTGGTAAAGCTTGAGCTATCTATAATCACTGCCATTTCCATGGCAGAGACTTAATCTTTTAACTTTTTTTTTTTTAAGTCTTAAAAAAAGATACTGTATAGTTAGTTCCCTTCTCTTCTCAAGGATTTGGAAAAATGGATATAAACAATTTGAAGGTAATTTTGGACCCTTGCTAAGTTAACATGAATTAGAATTTCTTATGTGTAATTTTAGGGCTAAGAAATAAATTGAAACCACCTAAAACTCACTTTTCTATGAACTTGAATTATCAGTTTGCTTGCAGATATTCAAATACTGATGGTAAAAACTATCCAAGACAACCATGGTGTCTCAGGGTGTGGGAGGAAGTAGATGAGGGTAAAGGGAGGATAAACAGTGATGAAGGGAGACTTGACTTGGAGTCTGAACACACAATGCAATATATAGATGACATATTGTAGAATTGTACACCTGAAACCTTTATAATTTTATTAACCAATGTCAATACAACAAATTCAATAAATAAAAAAAACCCATGATGTCTCAGGAACTAGAGGCTGCAAAATCAAGTCTTACAGTTCTTTGATGTATCTGTTTTTAAAACTGAAATAAATGTATTTTCTGGGAGGAGAGGTTGGGAAATTGTGCTTTATCAAAGTTTTTAATGTCTTAGTCATTGAAATATGAACAGACTTCTGCACAGCAAAAGAAACCATCAACAAAATGACAAGAGATCCCACTGCATGGGAGAACATATTTGACAATGTTATATCTGATAAAGATTTAATCTCTAAAATTTATAGGGAACTCATACAACTTAACAAAAGGTAGATAAACAATCCAATCAAAAAATGGGCAAAGGATCTAAATAGACACTTTTCGAAAGTGGACATACAGAAGGCCAAGAGACTTATGAAAACATGGTCGAATTCACTAATCATCTAAGAGATCCAAATCAAAGCAACAATTCGGTACCATCTCACACCTGTCAGAATGGCTATCATCAACAAATCAACAAACGACAAGTGCTGGCGAGGATGCGGAGAAAAAGGAACCCTCATGCACTGCTGGTGGGAATGCAGACTGGTGCAGCCACTGTGGAGAACAGTATGGAGTTTCCTAAAAAAATTAAAAATGGAATTCCCATTTGACCCAGTAATCCCACTTCTAGGAATATATCCCAAGAAGCCAGAAATACCAATCAGAAAGGATATATGCATCCCTCTGTTCATACCAGCACAATTTACAATAGCTAAGATTTGGAAACAGCCTAAGTGCCCATTAGCAGTTGAGTGGATTACAACCCGTTGGTACATTTACACAATGGAATACTATGCTGTTGTAAGAAAGAAGAAACTCTTACCATTCACAACTGCATGGGTGGACCTGGAGAACATTATGCTAAGTGAAATAAGCTAGTCTGAGGAAGCTAAATATCACATGAGCTCACTCATTTGTGGAACATAATGAACAACAAACTGATGAACAAAAGTAGATCCAGAGACATAGAAGCATCAAAATAAACCTCAGAGGGAAGACAGGGGAGGGTAGGGATAAGAGATCAACCAAAGGGCTTGTACGCATATAAGCATAATCCATGGTCAAAGACAGTAGGGGGGTGAGCGTATGTGCTGGAGGGTGAGAGTGGCCAGGGAGAGGTCAATGGGGGGAAAAGAAGACATATGTAAAATTTTAAACAATAAAGAGTAATAAAGAAATATTAACAGACTTTACAAAATACAAAATATATCCCCACTCCCAGCCTGTGAATTTAAAACTTCTGCATTTTGTTGTGTCTGATGTATATGTGCCATTTATGAACTTTTTCTTTTTGAGCTTGTGCCCAATGTTTCCTGAGAAGTGAACAGACTATTGAAGGTTATTAAATCAGCTGTTAGGTGCTAAAATATGGAATTGAGTCAAGTGTGATTCATTGGTGCGTGGTCTGCCTTGTTCTTCACTCTGCCCACATTGCATTGACAGGCGGTGCGTGGAATTCTGGGCTGGAATCCTGGCTTTGCCATTCAGTAAGCTGTGTGACCCAGAGCGTGTTCCCTGACTTCTCTTACACGCTTCCCTGACCTTATTACAAAGTGGAATACTAATTTACCTATCATGGTGAAACATCAGAGGGTTAAAGAATTAAATGAGGTAATATATGTATGTATGATTTATTATCAGCTTATTTATTGTTAGCTTGGGGAGATTATAGTACAAGTGGGTAGTAGTGTTAATTTCCATTTATATGAAAAGATGGTATAACCACCTGGGACATAAACTTTTCTAGTAGTGGGAATTGATTTGTGTTATTGTCATTTAGTAATAGCAGTTTCATTGGAGTTAAGATACATCTGTATTAGTGTGTTTTCTTAAAATTGTTATTCCCACCTGAATATAGGGCTGAAATTGAAAAATTTAGAGAATGTTGGGAACAAATAAATCTGTTAAGATAAAGTAGGAAGTTTTTCTTACTGACAAATGATGGTGGCATAAAGTTTTAAAGAGCAGGATAAACAACTTTTTCTGTAAAAACTCTTGTATGTACAGTTCTGAAGGTGTCAATCTTGGATTTAGACCATCAAGTTTTGGTTTTATAAGAGAACCAGTGGTCTAGTGCATGAAATTCATGGAAGGGGAGGTATCCCTCAGCCTGGCCTGCACCCTCTCCAGTGTCGGACATCCCTCTTGCAATCTGAGACCACTGGTTCCTAACTGCTAACAGACTATTGAAGGTTATTGATTTAATAACCTTCAATAGTCTGTTCACATCCCTCTTGCAATCTGAGACCACTGGTTCCTAACTGGACACTGGGCTGGAATAATGCTATCACCTGGTAGGATTGCCTGCCTGCCTGACTGCTCCTAACCACTATGCCTGCCAGCTTGCTTGCCCCCAACTTCCCCCACTGGCTTTCTCACCCCCAACTGCCCCCCTTGCTGGCCTGATCGCCCCTAACTGCCCCCCCCCCCACCAGCCTGCTTGCCCCCAACTATCCTCCCCCGCCAGCCAGCCTGATCACCCCCAATTGCACCCCTTCCCCCATGGCCTGTTCACCCCTAACTGCCTCTGCCTCAGCCCTACCAGTATGGCTTTGTCTGGGTGGTGGCCATGGAGCCAGCTGGGATGAATAAGGAAGCCAAGCCTCCTGCCTGCTGCTCCAGCTGGCTCCATGGCTCAGCTGGCACTGCCATCTTTGTCATGTCAATTTGCATATTCCCTCCTTATTGGCTGTGGGCACTGCCAACTTTATTGTGAAGTGATGGTTAATTTGCATATTACTCTCTTATTAGATAGGATATATTAATTTACAGAGTACATTTATACAGGTAAAGAAATGGCACATGTATAAGGAGGAGACCAGGAGCCAATGGACACTGGGCTGGAATAATGCTATCACCTGGTAGGATTGTGTGAGGATAAATAGTAGGTGGATGGATGTAACATGTACAACTCATGATGGAGAAAATGTACTTAATAAATACATCTGCTATCTGGCAAGTTTTCCTCTATCACATGACCTCTCATTTCTGCCTTTCCCCTAGGACAGTGGTTGGCAAACCACGGCCCACGAGCTGCATGAGGCGCCTTTGGCCCTTAAGTGTGGCTCTTCCACAAAATACCACGTGCGGGCGCACATGTACAGTGCGATTGAAACTTCGTGTCCCATGTGCAGAAGTCGGTTTTCGGCCTGGGCCAGTCTATTCGGAAGACGTGGTTCTGATGCTGAGCCACACTCCAGGGGCCAGAGAGCCCTGTGGCTGGTGAGCTGCCGTTTGCCGGCCACTGCCCTCGGTGGTAAAGACTTATACTTAAAGATCATTAAATCATTACTTTAAAAATAATTCTTGAATTTTGCCTTTTTTTCCCAAGGTCCCTGTTTATTTTTTAGTCACAAAGTTCTTTACACCTTTCTTTAAATTCAGAATACTATTTAATTTAAAAATTGCACTGTGAGTCTATTAAAAAATTAATAGTGTGACATATTAAAATATTAAACATATTTAGTATGGCATTAACAATATCTCAATGAATAGAATCAGGTGTACTTATTAGACCAAATGTACAAATAGTCATTAATTGTCATTAATTGATATGTTTTATAAAACATTTTCCATGTAGCAGGTGTTTTTTTTATTTTTTATTTTTTATTTTTAAAATGGAGTTATTATTCCAATTAGGTCAGAAAAATAAGAATAGATATGATTAGATTGTGGGGTTTAGGTTAAATATGTCGTAGTACATCCTTTTAAAAAATTATTAATTGCTGGGCCAGCATGGCTGAGTGGTTGAGTGTTGACCTAAGAACCAGGAAGTTACAGTCGATTCCTAGTCAGGGCACATACCCAAATTGTGGGCTAGTTCCCCAGTGTAGGGTGTACTGGTCAATAATTCTCTCTCATCATTGATGTTTCTATTCCTCTCTCCCTCTCTGAAATCAATAAAAATATATTAAAATATTACTAGTTGAATACATTTTATCTTGTTGCTTATGCCTGCATTGGTTTTATGAAAGAATTCTGTAGTGATTTTTAAAATATATACCTCTTGTTTTGCTCAAACCTGATAAGTGTATTAATTTTATTGTATAATACTTGCCTTTGTATCCTTTAAATAGCTTACAGATCTCTTCTAATATCTTTATCAGCTATACTTTTATTTCTGGTATTCTGAACTCATCTCATAGGTCTTCTTTTCATCCCTCATTTCTGCAGTGCTTCCTCCTGTCCCTGGTCCTTGAACTGGGTAGTCCTTTGTGTGGGTGTTCTTCCATTCTTTCTCCTCTCAGTCACTCCTGCTTATTTTCAGATTGCAGCTTAGCTGTTTCTTCCCTAGGGAAATCTTGCCTTACATTTCTAACCAGGTCAAACATCAGTACTCAATCAACAAATATTGGAGTGGCTACACTAGGCCAGGCAGAGTTCTGAGCTCTGAGAATATTAACGGACAGGGTTCCTTTTCCATGATGTTTGCATTCTACTGAGGAGATACTTGCGCACGTGCGCGCGCGCGCACACACACACACACACACACACACACACACACACACACACGATCCAAATAAACAAGAAAACTAGCAGAGACAAATAATATTCAGATAATTAAACTAAGGCAAGTTTTGGATCCTACCTTAGATGAGAGGAGGAAAAGTAACATTTAAGCTGAGATCTGAGTGATAAGGGGAGCCCTTGATTAGGAGTAGAGCATTTCAAACAGAAGAAGTAAGTGCAAAGATTCTGAGGCAGAGAAAAGGCAAGAGAGTGACATGAGGTTAGGAAGGGAAGGAATGGCAGACTGTTCAAGGCTTTGCAGTCCAGGGTAAGGGATTCGGTTTTATTCTGTGTGCAATGGGAAACTATTGGAGGGCTTTTGTAGAGGTAGGGGCTGGGGGAAATGAGAATAATTTGGTTTACATTTTAGAAATATTCTTTCATGCAGAGATTGGATTGTGAGGGAGCAAGAGTGGTAACAGGGAGAACTGTTAGGATCCTATTGTAGTAGTCCAGGTAAGAGATGGTGTTCTTAATACACTTGTAATTTTGCATTTATTTATGTGATTAGTTGGTTGATATTGTCCTCACTGGACTATAAGCTCCCTGAGGGCAGAGGCAATGTCTTTTTGCTTTAAGTTGTATTCCCAGTGCTTAGTCGGGAGCCTACCATCCTATGGACACATAGTGGCCTACTACTTCAGTGACTAGATAAGGATTTTGAGAAACAATAAGATATGGTCTATCTATGTTGATATAACTATAAATTCAGTGCTTTTCTTTTATCACACACAAAAAGATAAAATGCATGTATCATGGCTAAAGAAATTATTATAGCTAGCAGGAAAAAAAATTATAGTCATAATGTCAAGGCCCTTATTCACTTATTCAGGTAAGAGTTGCAAGTCCTTCATGGTTATTCTGACAGTGTAACTGCTACAAGCCACATATTAATGAGTAGAAGGTATTTCCATGGGGAATCTGTGAAGATATTTGATAGTAAAAAAAGGGTAGCACACTAATTATAACCATATGATATCACTGAAACTGTTGATATTGTTACGATCTTTTAATCATAATGTATGTGTAGAAAAGTTACTGAGAGTGTCTTACATTGAATAAATATGAAAGATGTTTTAAAATACTTAATTTTAAAAAATAAGACATCTGTGATTCTTTTAGGATAGAAACTTACCTGTTATAATGGGGCATTTGAAATGGACCATGATATTGATTTATACAGTTTTGGTGTGGAGATAGCCATATAACAAAATTAGTGTTTTCTCTTTCCTCATCTTTATAGACAATGATGGAAGAGTTTGAAACCTTTAAACAATTTTACTCCAACAGAGCTTAAAGCATTTTAGAACTCAAAATTATATCTAGACTGAGATTCAATTATTCTTTGGTCTGCAATAAATTTAAGTGGTTTGATTATTAACCTCTAGGTCATGGTTGGTTTGTCTATAAATGATAGATTTTTTCTGTCAGAGAAAGTCAGCTTGGAAAAAAATTAGACAGCCTATGTAAAGATCTTGCATTATAGAAAGGAAATTAAAAATTTATTTTTATTGATTTTTAGAGAAAGAGGAAGAGAAACATCAATGTGACAGTAGAATAGCATTTGGCTGCCTCCTGCATACCCTCTACCTGGGATCAAGCCTGCAACCCAGGGCATGTACTCTGACCAGGAATCGAACAGGCCACCTTTGGGTGCATGGGACAAAGACCACTCAACTGAGACACAATGGCCAGGGCAGAATTTTTTTTAGGTAAATGCACTTATGGACTTTGCTTTCTTTATTACTTTATTTATTCAGTAATTACTAGTACTTATTGAATCCTGACTGTGTGCAAAGCTCTGATGACCCAAAGATGAACACGTTCTTGGTACTAACATTATTGTGACTGGTTATATCACTAGAGTATGACGTGAGGACATTTGCTGATGCCTGTGGAAGCACATAGAGAGGCATCCAAATCAGATTTGGGAGTGATTAATATCTACACTCAGTGAGGGATATCCCAGGCAAGGGATTGGTTTGAATGGTGAGAGTAAGTAAAAGATCTAGGAAGAGGGAACTTTGTATACTAAAGTCTAGACTCTATTCTAGAGATAATGTGGCTTCTTTTGGAGAGTAGGCAGACTTGGGGTGGGATTGTAAGGAGGCAGGGGAGGAGGAGGGAGAGGGAATGCTAAGAGATGTGGCTGGTGAGGAAGTTAGAGGCCAAATGAAGATATTAAAATATTTTTAGCATTGGAGTAAATTATCAGAGTTGAGCTCTTGAAAATCTTTCTGGGTGTTTTGTGTAGATTAAAAATTTCTTTTACCTGGTTTGTGTTGTATGTATCATTTATAGACCTAAGGAAGCAGTATTTTTAAAAATTTTTATTGATTTTTTACAGAGAGAAAGAGAGAGGGATAGAGAGTTAGAAACATCGATCAGCTGCCTCTTGTACACCCCCTATGGGGGACATGCCCGCAACCAAGGTACATGCCCTTGACCGGAATCGAACCCGGGACCTTTCAGTCCGCAGGCCAATGTTCTATCCACTGAGCCAAACTGGTTTCGGCAGGAAGCAGTATTTTTTTTTTTAAATAAATTTTTATTCATATTATTACAAATGTTCCTTTCCCCCCCCTTCTTACCCCACCCTCTGCCCTTTCCCCACCCCCCATTGTCCTCATCCATAGGTGCCCAGTTTATGTTCAGTCTCTTCCCACATCCCCCTCTCCCCTTTTCCCCAAGAATAAACAGTTCACTCCCCTTCCATACCTCTGATTCTATTATATTCAACAGTTAATATTGTTCCTCAGATTTTTTTTTTTTTTTTTTTCCTTGGTTTTTAGATTCACTTGTTGATAGTTACGTTTTTGTTGTTCATAATTTTTATCTTTATTTACTTTCTCTTCTGAAAGAACCCCCTTCAGCAATTCATATAATTCTGGTTTGGTGGTGATGAACTCCTTTAGCTTTTTTTTTTATTAGTGAAGCTCTTTATCTGACCTTCGAATCTGAGTGATAGCTTTGCTGGATAGATTATCTTTGGCTGTAGGTTCTTGCTATTCATCACCTTGAATATTTCTTGCCATTCCCGTCTGGCCTGCATGGTTTCTGTTGAGAAATCAGCTGACAATCGTATAGGTGCTCCTTTATAGGTAACTACCTTCTTTGCTCTTGCTTCTTTTAATATTCTCTCTTTGTCTTTTGCTCTTGGAATCTTAATTATGATTTGTCTTGGTGTGGTCCTCTTTGGATTCCTTTTGTTTGGAGTTCTGTGCGCTTCCTGGACTTGTAAGTCTAATTCTTTCACCAGGTGGGGAAAGTTTTCTGTCACTATTTCTTTCAGTATGTTTTCGATAACTTGCTCTCTCTCATCTTCTGGGACCCCCATAATTCTGATGTTGGTTCGCTTGAAGTTGTCCCAGAGGTTTCTTACATTATCTTCAACTTTCTGGATTCTGTGGCCTTCTTGCGTCTGTGGAGGAGTGTCTTCTGGCTCTTTATGTTCCAAATCTTTGGCTTGATTCTTGCGATCTTCCATTCTGTTTTTAGGACTCCATAAAATATTTTTTATTTCAGACAATGTATTCTTTATTTCTTGTTGATCCCTTATTATTTCTAGTTGATCCCTTTTCATATCCTCATAGGTCTTGTTTATTTTATCGGCCTTTTCTAGGAGATTCTTGAACAACCTTATAAGTGTGGTTTTGAACTCTATGTCCAGTCGCTTTTTGTCCTCCATTTCTTTCGTTTGTGATCTATTTGGTTTAGGCATTTTCGAAGGCAGCTTTCCTGATGGGGCGGGGTTTCAGGATGGAGCCTACAGCCTTGGCTTCCGTCAGCCCCGCCCTATGTGACTCCTGAGACTCAGGGTCCTTCAGTACTTGTTGCGAGCGCCTCTGAGAGAAAGGTGCCCTCAATTTTCGCCTGCTGCCAAACTGTCTATGCTCTCCCCCAATGAGTCCGGTATTGGGGTTCAGTTCAGTTGGTAGTGGGATTGGAGGTGGAGTTCAGAGCAGTCTGGAGCCCCTGTCTCCTTCCCGTCAGGGCAATCCCGCGGCACAGCCGGCCGGCCCTTCTCTGCGCGCGGTGTGCCTGCCTCCTGGACCTCCTTTCGCCGCTTCCCCGGAGTCCCGCCTTAGAGCCCGGCTCCCTATGGATGAGCCTGGGTCCCCGGGGTCTGGCCTAGAATTGGGGTTCAGAGCAGTTGGAGCTGGGCCCAGCACAGTCGGAGCTTTTCTCTCCTTCCCGCTTGGGACTGCCAGCCAGACACTCGGCCTCCCTCCTCTCCGGCTCAGTCCTCTCCGCGCGCGCCGCGTGTCTTCGTACCTTGGGCTTTTTCAGCTCCTCCGCGCTTCCTTCTGGTTTTCTCCTTGCTTCTTGTTGTAGAATTTCCAGTCAGTTGACTTTCCTGTAGTTCTGGGTAATGTCCATTTTATATTTTAGTTGTATTTTGTTGAAATTGTTGTGTGTGGCTGCGGCTAGTTGCCTACCCGAGCAGCCATCTTGGATTCTCCAGGAAGCAGTATTTTTTAAGTAAACTTTATTATTGAAGGTTAATATGCATACAGAAAAATATACTGGTCATAAGGTTATAGACCAAAGTAAACCACCTATTTAGTGACTACTACCCACATCAAAAAATAAAAAATTATCACCCCAGAATTCATCTATTGCTTTCTTTTAGTTATATCCTGCACTCAGAGGGTGACCACTAGTTTGAATATATCACAATTGATTTGTTTTGCCAATTTTAAAACTTTAAACAAATGAAATAATATAATATGTACTTGTTTGGGTCACTAATTATTTCTTTGCAATATTTATCCATGCTGCTGTGTATAGTAATAGTTATTTTTTCTTCTCCTACATCTTTATATTTCATTGTTGTATATATGACATTTAAAATACTATTTTACAGTTCATAGACATTGGGTTAATTTCCAGTTTTTCTCTGTTATAAATAGTACTGCCATGAACATTCTTATACATGTACTAGAGGCCTGATGCACAAAATTCGTGCACAAGGGAGTGTGTCCCCCAGCCCAGCCTGCACTTTCTCCAATCTGGAACTCCTCGAGGGATGTCCTACTGCCCGTTTAGTCCCCATCGTACCGGAACATGCCTAAACAGGCAGTCGGACATCCCTCTCACAATCCAAGACTGCTAGCTTCCAACTGCTCACCTGCCTGCCTTCCTGATTGCCCATAACCACTTCTGCTTGCCAGCCTGATCACCTCCTAACCACTCCCTGCCAGCCTGATTGATGCCTAACTGCTCCCCTGCCAGCCTGATTGCCCCTAACTGCCCTCCCCTACAGGCCTGGTCATCCCTAACTTCCCTCCCCTACATGCCTGGTTTCCCCCAACTCCCCTCCCCTGCTGGCCTGATTGCCCACAACTGTCCTCCCTTGCAGGCCTGGTCCCTGCCAACTGCCCTCCCCTGCTGGCCATATTGCATCCACATGGGGGCATCCATCTTTGACCACATGGGGCAGCCATATTTTGTTGGAGTGGTGGTCAATTTGCATATTATTCTTTTATTAGATAGGATAGAGGCTTGGTGCATGAACGGGGTCCAGCTGATTTGCCCTGAAGGGTGTCCTGGATCAAGGTGGGAGTTCCCTTGGGGCATGTGGCAGCCTGGGTGAGGGGCCTCTGGTGATTTTCAGGCCCCCCGGTGACCCAAGCAGAGGCCCTGGTATCTGGGATTTATTTTTCTTCTATAATTGAAACTTTGTAGCCTTGAGCAGAGGCCAGGGTGGGTGGGAAGCTTGGCTTCCTCCATTGCCAGGGGCAATCCAAGCCTCCTGCTCTCTTCAGCTCCATGGATACCACCATTTTTATTGGGATTCATTTATTTTTTATAACTAAAACTTTGTATCCTTGAGTAGAGACTAGGGCCGGCGAGGGCAGGTAGGAAGCTTGACTTCCTCCATTGCTGGGGCAACCTAAGCCTCTTACTTGCTCCAGTTCCATGGCTGCCACTATATTTGTTGGGTTAATTTGCATACACACTCCTGATTGGATAGTGGGTGTGGCTTGTGGGCATAGTGGAGGTACAGTCAATTTGCATGTTTCTCTTTTATTAGATAGGGTATGTGGACATTTCTGTTGAGTGTATACCTTGAAATGGAACGCATTGTCAGTTATACGTATGATTTACTTTTATTATTTATTTAAGAGAGAGGGAGAGAAGGAAAAGTGAGAGAGAGAAAGAAAGAAAGAGAGAGAGAAGGAGAATAAGAGAGAGAGAGAAGGAGAATAAGAGAGAGAGAGGTTTATTATTCCACTCATTTATGCATTCATTGGTTGATCCTTGCCCTGACTTGATCCATCCACAACCTTGGTGTATCGGATGATGCTCTAACCATCTGAGCTACCTGGTCATGGCTCTGATTTATCTTTGATATGGCCAAACAGTTGCCCAAAGTAGTTGTATAATTTACATCGGTGTGTGAAAGTTTTAGTTGCTTCCCCCCGCCCTGCTGGGCTGGTCACCCCCAACTACCTCCCTGCCAGTCTGATCGCCCCTAACTCCCATCTGCACTGGCCTGGTTGCCCCTCACTGTCCCACCTGCCAGCCTAATCGCCTCTGCTGGCCTGGTCACCCCATGCAGCTTGCTTGTTCAGTCATTTGGTCATCCCTCACTAATACCCCTTCTGGCCTGGTCATAGGCAGCCATCTTGTGAGGACATGAGGGTTAATTTGCATATTACATCTTTATTATATAGGTTGCTATCTATATTATAAAAGGCCTGTGCACTAATGCTGTAAAGACCAAAGACTGGCGTGGGTAGGTGGGGTTGCGTGATTTCACTTGCTGGGCTTCTAGTTGGACTATAAAATACCTTAAATTATTTAGTTCTGATATGAGATAGTATAAGTCTTTAAATTTTGTCTTCTTGATTTTCTTTTATGTTTTCTTAGTGTTTAGCATTTACTTATAAATTTTAGAATTATTCTTATCAATTCCCCCCAAATAAAAACCTGGTTGAGATTTTTGTTTGGAATTGAATTGAATCTGTAGATCAATTTGGGAAAGTTTCCATCTTACCTAATAATAGACAAACATGTAAATTGACCATACCTCCGCTATGCCATCAGCCAGTCAGGAGTGATATGCAAATTAACCTAGCAAAGATGGCGGTTAGTTTGCATATACAGGTGCTGAGTAAGGGGGCTGGGGGGGGGGGAGGGAGGAGCCCAGGATTCTTGTGTCATTGATGACACAGGCATTCTGCCCCAACCCAGGTCTCTCAGGGCCTCTGGGCAGCATGGGAAGGTGAGGCTGGAGCAGAAAGAGGAGGCTCCCAGAGTGGAAAGAGGCGGCTCTGGGGCCTGAGTGGAAAGGGGCTGGGCCAGAGTGGAAAGGCGGTGCTGGCAGCCAGGGAAAGGAAAGCCCAGTCTAGCATGAATCTTTGTGTGTCGGGCTTCTAGTCTTTATAATAACTTATAATACTTCTAATCAATGAACACATTATAGCTCTCTAATTAGGTTGTCTTTAATTTCTCTCTGTAGTAATGCTTTCAATTTCTCTCTGTAGCATTTTTGCACATTTTCCATTAGACTAATTCTTTTTGTTGTTATTGCAAATTACATCTTTTAAACTTTCACCTTCTATCATAATTTTTTTTGCTGTTTATATATATAAATGCAATAGATTTTGGTATATTGACCTCAAGTGCAAGGATTTGGCACATTCATTTCTTAGTTTCAATGGTTTATCTGTAGAATCATTTGGCTTATCTATGTGCATAATTATTTTATATGGTAGTTTTATTTTTTCTTGTTCTGTTCTTATATCTTTCATATTTTTGAATTGCATCATTGCACTAACTAGGACCTCGGTTATAATTTTGATTAGTAGTGATGATAGTGTTTGTCTCATTCTCATTCCCAATTTCAGGGAGAAAGCTTTCAATATTTAAAGTATGATAGTTACTTACTTAGAAGTGTTGTTGAAACATTTTCAGGTTAAGAAAATTCTCTTATTTATAATTTGATAGGCATTTCAGTCATGAACATGTGTTAAGCTTTAGCAAGCGCTTTTCTGCATCTATTGCAATTATCATATGGTTTGTTTCTTCTGTATTTTATCAATGTGGTAATCCCATTTTCAAAAATGTTAAAACAATCTTATATCTCTATCATGTATAATCACTCTTGTATAAACTCAACAGATGTGCTGTGATTTTTGTGTTTTATTGGATTCAGTTTGCTATTATTTTGTTAAAGATTTTCGTGTCTGTTTAGGAGAGAGAGTAGCTTGTAATTTTCTGTGTGTGTGTGTGTGTGTGTGTGTGTGTGTGTGTTTGTGTGTGTGTCTAATGAACTTGCCTTATTTAGGTTTCAGGTGCATGCTAGTCTTATAAAATCAATTGGGAAGTGTTCCTTTTTTTGTCCAACTCTCTGGAAGAGATTGGTATTAGTTCTTGCTTAAATGTTTGATAGGAAATTCATCAGTGAAACCATTTGATACTACTCCTGATCTTAGCCATAAGCCCAAGAAGTGCTCAGTGAAGCCATCTCAGACTAGAGTTTTCTTTGTAGGAAGGAAAATGAATACAATTACATTAAGTATAGACCCACCCAGGTTTTTCATTTCTTCTTGTGTGAATTTAGTAGGTTGTGTTTTTCAAGGAACTTGGTTATTTTCTATAAATTTTCAAATTTGCAGGTGAAAGTTGGTACTACAATCATTTTCTTTGGAAAGTTTGTGGGATTTGTGTAGTGTCCCCTTTTCATTCCTGATGTTGACATTTTGTGTTTTTTTTTTTCTTGATTAGTCTTGTGTAGGGTTTATCAAGTTTATTCTTTCAGTGAGACAATTCGACTTTATTGTTTTTTTTGTTTGTTTTTTGCTATTGAGGCTTATTTTTCTAAGTCATTCATTTTTGTTCTTGGTTTATATATATATTTTTGCCTATATGTCATATAAGTGTAATATTTTTGGCTTCAATGAGCTATTCTTTATCTATCTTTGTGAGAACACTACTTACATTATTGATTTTCACTCTGCTTTTCTAATATATATACAATATAAGTAAAGTTCTGCATTTTCCATTAAGCCATGGTTTTAATAGCATTTTAAAAGTCTTGATGTCATATCTTAATTTTTCTGCTCAAAGTATTTTAAAATGGCCATTGTATTTTTTCTTTGACCAATTAATTGTGATAATGTAATGATTTTTAACATTGACTTATAGCTTAATCCCATTATTATCAAATAAAATGTTACTAAGATTTTAGTCTTTTTATATTTTTGACACTTGTTTTATGGCCTATGGTCACTTTTGGTAAATGATACATGTACACTTGAATAGACTGTTCACTATATTCTGTAGCTATTGGTGCAGTGTTCCACACATATGGATTAGATAACAGCTAATAATTGATTTAATCAAGCTTCCTATCTTTTATTTTTTTCTTTACTTATTCTGTCAGTTTCTGAGAAATGTAAACTAAATCTCTCACTGTGATGACAAATTTTTATGTTTCTTTTTAATTATATCATTTTCCCCCAACATATTTTGAGGAAGTTTTACTAGATACATAACATTTATAATTTCTTGTATTGGACCCATTTATTATAATGAAATGCCTCTCTTCAGTGCTAATAGTGGTTCTTGACTTGATATTATTATCAACAAGCTTTCCTTAGGTTAGTGTTTGCATTGTGTATCTTTTCCTGTACTTTAACTTCTAAGACTTTTATTTTTGAGTTGTTTTTTTATAAACAGCATATAGTTGGGTTTTGCTTCTTTATTATCACCTGGCAATTTTCTGAGTACCTAATAAGCCATATACAGTTAAAATAATTGGTATACTTGGATATAAATTTATATTTTACTGTTAGTTTTTTAATTATCTCCTCTGTCTTTTGTTTCCCTCTGTCCTTTCCTTGCTTTTTTTCCCTTTGATGAATGAAGCACTTAAAATTCAATTTTCTTCTCTGTTGGCTTGTTAATTATATATCCTGTTATTCTCTAACCACTTCCCTACAACATCCATCCTTCACTTGTGAATTTACTCTGAATGAGTACTTCAACCACTTCTCTCATAATGCATGATTGTGAGAATACTTTAACTCTGTAAGAACCCCTGCTTTCTTCTGTACTTTTGCTTTCATTTATTTTAATTTCACATATGAGTAAACCACATGATGTATTATTATTGCTATTTTATGCAGTTAGTATTTACTTATATTTACCATTTCTCTTCATTCCTTCATGTAAGACTGTTTCTCTCTGGGGTTATTCTTCTTATTCTGGAAGAACTTCATGTAGTATTCCTTTGTATTTTTATTTGTTGGAAATTTTCTTTATTTTTTTCTTAAGTATTGAAATGTATTTTTGCTGCATGTAGAATTATAGGTTATCAGCGTCTTTCAGTGCTTTAAAGATGTAATTTCATCATCCTTTGGGAAATTTATTTTTGTTTAAAGTATAGCTGTAGATCTCATTGTTGGTCCTTTGAAGATGATGTGCTATTTTTCTGTATTTTAAATTTTTGTCTTTGTCTTTGATATTGAGTTCTATTATTATGTGCTTAGGCATATTTTTCTTACATTTTATCCTGCTTAAGGATCATAGAGATTCCTGAATCAATTTAAAAATATTCTTGGCAATTATTGCATCAGATATTACTTCTCCTGGTTCAACCTCTCCTCTTCTCCTGAAAGTACAATTTTATAAATTTGTTAGACTTTTCACTGTATCCTGTTTGACTCCTAAACTCCTTTCTGTATTTTCCATTGTCTTTTTTTTCTTCTTTGCTTTAGTTTGGAAATTTTCTAATAATCCATCTTCTGTTGCACTAATGTTCTCTTCTTAGTGTTTAATCTGCTTTGAAAAGCAACTATTGAGATTTTATTTTATTGTAGCTTTATGGAGGCATAATTTACATGCCATAAGATTCACCCATTGTAAGTATATAGTTCAAGGATGTTAGCTAAATTTATAGTTCTATAACAATTACTGTTATCCAGTTTTAGAATGTTTATCTACCCCCCAAATTCTCTTGAGCCCACTTGCAATCTCTGTTCCTATTCCTAACTCCAGGCAACCACTCTTTTTATAAATCTGCCTTTTCTACTCATTTAATATAAATTGATTTATATGATATATAGTCTTGTGTATCTGGCTTCTTTTATCCAGCATAGTGGTGGTTGTTTAAAAAATTTTTATTGATTTTTTTTGAGAGACAGAAAGAGGAGAAAGGAGAGAGAGAGAGAGAGAGAGAGAGAGAGAGAGACTTGTTGTTCCACTCCTTTATACTGTATATTTACTGGTTGCTTCTTATATGAATGAGCCCTGACTAGATGTATTAGGACGACATTCCAACCAACTGAATTACCTGCCCAAGACCAGCATAATGTTAACAAGGCTTGTCCATATTGTAGTATGCATTGGTATTTCAGCCATTTTTATTGTTAAATAGTATTATGTTGTATGGATATACTGTGCTCTGTTTATTCATCAATTAATGGAAATTTGTATTGTTTTCAGTTATTGGCTACTATGAATAATATGCCAGGACAACTTATGTAAGTCTTGGTATCCTATATAATAAAGAGATAATATGCAAATTAACCCTAATGCCCTCACAAGATGGCTGCCTATGACCAGGCCAGCAGGAGTTAGTGAGGGACGACCAAATGAATGAATAAGCAGGCTGTGTGGGGTGACTAGGCCAGCAGAGGGCCAGTTAGGGGAGACCAGGACAGCAGGGGGAGCCATTAGGGGCAAACAGGCTGGCAGAGGGGAGGCAGTTGGGGGCAACCAGGTCTGCAGGAGGGGCAGTAAGGGGTTACCAGGACAGCAGGGTGGGGGCGACTGGCTGGTAGTGGGGAGCAGTTAGGGGTGACCAGGCAGGCAGGCAGGTGAGTGATCGGGAGCCAACAGTTCAGGATTGTGAGAGGGATGTCCGACTGCCAGATTAGGCCCAATCCCTGGGTTAAGGCCTAAACTGGCAGTCAGACACCCTAGAGAGGTCCCAGATTGGAGAAGGTGCAGGCTGGGCTGAGGGGACCCTCCCCTGTGCACAAATTTCGTGCACTGGCCCTCTAGTAGATATATATTTTCATTTATTTTAGGTAAGAGAAGTTGAGCAGAATTTCTGGGTCATATGGTGGATGTATGTTTAATATCTTAAGAATCTACCAAACTGTTTTCTAAAGTGGCTGTAACATTTTACATTCCCACCAGCAAGGTATGAAGGTTTCAGTTTCTTGATATCCTTGTCAGCAATTACTGATAATAGCCATTCTAGTGGATATGTAGAGGTTAATTTGTTATTTAATTTGCATTTTCCTAATGGTTAATAATATTGAGCACTTTTTTATATGCTTATTAGCCAGTTGTATGATTTGCTTGGTGAAATATCTATTTGGTTCTCTTGCCCTTTATTTAAAAAAATTTTTTTTAAATTGATTTTTAGAGAGAGAGGAGGGAAGAGGGAGAAAGAAACATTGGTTGGAGAGCCAGACATCAATCAGCTGCCTCTTGCATGTACCCTGGGAATTGAACATGCAACCTTTTGGTGCCCACGATGACACCCAACCAACTGAGCCACATGGGCCAGGGTCTCTTGCCCATTCTTTTTGCCCATTTTTAAATTAGGTTGTCTTCTTATTGATTTGTAAGAGTGTTTTATGTATTCTGGATACAGACCCTTTATTAGATATATGATATACAAATATTGTATTTCCCCCAAATCTGTGACTAGTGTTTTCATTTTGTAATAGTGCCTTCTTTTGAAGATTTTAATTTTGATGAAATACAACCTATTATCATTGTCTTTTATGGCATGCTTTTGTTGTTTTACCTAAGAACTTGTTGTTTAATCTGAGGTGTACTATATTTTTATGAAAATATTGATTTTCTATATTTTGTTCTAGAAGACTTATAATTTTCACTATTACATCTAGGTCTATGATTGATTTTGAATCAATTTTTACATATGGTTTGATGTAAAAGTCTATTTGTTTATTTACCTGTTTTGGAAAGACTTAGCCCTGTATTATTGACAAAGGTATGAAGGTTTCAGTTTCTTGATATCCTTGATTATTTGTATATCAATCACTTACTAGTACCATTTTTCTGAAAAGACTATGATCTTTATAAAAAAAAAAATCAATCACTAATTGATATAAGGCTTTACTTCTAGACTTTCAAATCTGTTTGACCTGTTTGCCTATCTGTCTGTCTATCTATCCATCCATTCTTACCTTATATCATGCTGCAGCCCTATATTAAATCTTGAAATTAAATAGTGTAAATATTCCATCTTTGTTCTTGTTTTACAAAATTGCCTTGTAAGGTTTAAGATAATTTTGCCAATTTATGCAAAGAAAATCCCAACTAAATAAATAAATAAAAAAAACACTCCTACTGGGATTTTGATAATGATTGTGTTGAATCAATACCATAGCTTTGTTTGGGAAGAATGGCATTTTAGCAACATTGAGTCTGTCCTAAGAACTGGGAGACAAGAGCTATCTCCCTGTAGGTTTGCATTTCAAAGAGGTGACTCCCAGGACCTTGAGTCATTTCTGATTGGTGGAAGAGTTACATCTCAAAGGGACAGAGAAAGGATTAATGTTTATAAGCTTTCTCTAAGAAAAGGAAGGTCAATGACTTGTAGTCAGGTTTTGGCTGGAACAAACAGTAAATTCTTTTGGCAGCCCTGAGCTTTCTCAGGCATCCATTTTAGGGAACTGGACCATCTTTCTAGGAATGTGGCCTTGAGCTAATGGAAACTATAATATGCTAGTGTTTGTATGGGAGGTGGATGAAATGTGCTAAAGTTGCAGTTCTTATAGGCCAAGGTTGAGGCATGGTTGAGTAGAGGTCTCAGAGGAGCCTGACTAAAGTTTAGTCAAGGAAAGAGTCTTTGTCAATAATACAGGGCTAAGTCTTTCCAAAACATTATGGAAATCCAGGATGAAACCAGAAAAGAGGTGAATATCAGGGATGCACATTATATCTGTTTTTTAAAATTAACTTTACAAACAATTTTATTTTCATATATTCCCATTCTTTCTCCATTCTATCTGGAGTTGTCTTTTATAAAGAACAGTCTTTTTATTTTTTATTTTTTATTGTTGACAGTATTACAAATGTCCCACATTTTCCTCCTTTTGTCCCTTTCCACCTGACCCCTCTCCAGGCCTTTAAAACATCATTATCTGTGTCCATGGGTTATGCATGTATGGATACATGTTCTTTGTTTTATCTCTTCTTGTCTCCTCCACCAGCTCCATTCTGACTGTCAGTCTGTTCCATGCATCTATGTTTCAGGTCCTATTTTGTTTGTCAGTTTCTTTTCATTAGATTCTACATATATGTGAGATCATGTGATATTTGTCTTTCTCTGTCTGGCTTATTTTGTGTAGCATAATAATCTCCAGGTCCATCCGTACTGTCTCATAGTATAAGGGTTCCGCTGCTCCACCTTTTTTATTTTATTTTTTTTATTATTATTTTTTTTACTGCCTCCTAGTGTATATGTACCACATTTTTATCCACTCATCTTCTAACACTTGGGCACTTGGGTTGTTTTCAGATCTTAGCTATGGTAAATAGATCTGCAATGAACATAGGAGTGCATATATTCTTTCTGATTGGTGTCTCAGGATTCTTGGGATATAGTCCTAGAAGTGGGATCACTGGGTCAAACAAGAGTGCTATTTTTTAATTTTTTTGAGGAAACTCCATACTGTTTTCCACACCAGTCAGCATTTCCACCAGTAGTGAACTAGGATTTCCTTTTCTCTATATCCTCTCCAACACTTGTTGTTTGTTAATATATCTCTTATTTTTATTTAATACTTCTAATAATCCCCTAATTTTAGTACTATCTTCATATTAAAACAAGAGACAGAGGCTGAGACATTTTATCTATCTATCTATCTGTCTATCTATCTATCTATCTATCTATCATCTTCTATCAAACATTTTTAATTCTCACCCAAGGATATGTTTTTGTTGATTTTAGAAAGAGAGAAGGAGTGCAGGGGGAAAGAGAGAAGGGGTTCATACATTTTAAGTAACATGACGAAGGTCATATAGTTAATGAAAGGTGGAGTTAGGATTCAAACCTAGATTTTTTTTTTAACTTCAAAATGCCATCTCTGATCATCAGCAATTCATGTTATAATATTGTTACATAGCAATCTTCTTTTCTTAGTAATTTACACTGAAAATAGTTAATGTAGGTAAGTTATTTACTCTGTGCCAGACTCTAAGAAGAAAATTTAACAGGGCTGTATCAACATTGAGTAGTGAGAAAGTTAGAGTGTAACTAGTACTTTGCTCTGTCAGGATGTATGCTCTCAGTTGGTATTTGAATTACTGCTAGCACCCCAATGCGTTTGAAAAGCCTGCTTCTACTCACAGGTCCTGTAATGTTGGAACAGGACAGTTTTTAGCCATCAAGTCCAGAATCTTAATTTCTCAAATAAAAAAGCCATTATCCAGAAATGGTCAGTGATTTCCTCAAGATCCTAGAGCCTGCTCATCAGAGAAAGCTGGGATTTGTTTAACCGAAAATGACTCTGGCCCATTTGGGGATTTACCCTCTGATGTTGTTAACACAGTATATATTTATCTATGTCAAATCACCATTGCATATTTTTAGAAAATAACCTTAAAAGGTGAAATTGCCAGTAGGTGGTGATGACAGTGACTCAACAGTGTCCCTGTAGCCCCATCAGATGATTTAGCAGAACTCTCTGTTGTCAGATACCTTTGTCTGAATCTGCCAAATTTCCTTTGAATTACTCCCATGCTGTAGTTTAGGCAAAAATAAAGCAACAGCAACAACACAACAGCCAATCTATATATATAAAGAGCCAGCATCTGTAACTACTGGAACAACTGATGACCAGTCCCTATGATGCCCACTGTGGCTCTCCCCCTGGCCCTCCCACCCCTGATTGGCCTGCCCCACTATGATATGCCCATAGCCCCTCCCCCTGGCTGGCTCTGCCCCTGATCACCTCCTCACCCCAATAGGGGTCAGGGCTGGCTGACCAACCTCCTGAAGCCCCTCACCCCAGCCTGCCCCACTTCCGATGGGCCCCCACCACCCTGATTGGCCTGCAGCCCCTCCCCCCACCTGGCTCCATCCCAGATTGGCCCCCTTTACACTGACCAGGAGTAGGGCCAGCTGACCAACCACTCATGGTCCCTCCCCAAGCCACTGGTCCCTGGTTGGCACCCCCCACCCCATTTGGGGGTGGGGCAGGCTGGACCACCACCCACAGCTCCTCCCCAAGGCTGGCCCTACCCCTAGTTGGCCCTCCAACCCCGATCAGGGGTGGGGCCCACTGGCCAATTGCCCATGGCCCCTCCCTCCAGTCAGCCTGGACGTGATCTGCACTGATCAGGGTGGGCTAGCTTGTCAACCTCCCACCATCTCCTCCTCCTGACAGGCCCAGCCCTGATCTGCCCCGATTGGGGCCAGGCCAGCTGGATCCTACCCCTGCATGAATTCATGCACTGGGCCTCTAGTACAGATATAAAAAAATAAACTTTAAAGTTTTTGATTAAATGTGTCCACTACAGTGTTTTAAAAAAATTCAAAGATTAAAATATACCACTTCTTATCCTTATGTCAAAACAGATGAACTTACACTGTTTTGAGTGTTAAGACAGTAAGTTGGGTTTTATTCCCCGTGTTGTTTTCTCTCTGTTATTGCTGTGCCTGAATATCATGTTGACAGTTTTCTTTAGTAATAAAATAATTAATTACATAATTGTATTAAGAACATTTAATATCAGACTTACCTCTTAGCAGTTGTACTTGTGTAGTACCATGTTGTTGACTATAGGTTCAATGTTATTAGGCACATCTCTGGAACTTACTCTTCTTGCTTAACTGAATCTTTATGCCTGTTGATTAGTAACTCCTCTTCCCCGCTCCAACCTCTCACTGGCAACAATGATCCCACTCTGATTCTATGAATCTGACTACTTTAGAACCTCACGTAAATGGAATCATGCACTATATTCTTTCTGTTGTCTGGCTATTTTACTTAGCATAATGTACCCAAGATTTATCCTTATTATAGAAAATGACAGGATTTCCTTTGTATGGTCCAATAATGTTTCACTGTGTATACATACCATAATGTCTATATCTATTCATCCATTGAAGGACATTTAGGTAGTTTCCACATCTTGACTGTTGTGAATAATGCTACAGTGAACACAGGAGTGCTAATATCACTTTGAGATCTTGATCTCAATTATTTTGGATACATACCCAGAAGTAAGATTGCAGGATCATATGGTAATTCTATTCTTTTCTCTGAGGAACCTCCATAATGTTTTCCATAGTACTATATCATTTTGCATTTCCAACATATCCTTGCCAAAAGTTGATATTTTCTGATTTTTTTTTTTATAGCAACTATCCTGGCAGGTGTGAAGTGATCTCTCATTGTGGTTTTGATTTGTATTTTCTTGATGATTAATGATGCTGAACATTTTTTTATATATCTGTTGGTCATTTGTATTTTTTTGTGTGTGAACTGTCTATTCAAGTCTTTAGCCCACTTTTAATGGGATTATTAATTTCTGCTATTGAATTGTGTAGTAGGTTGGGGCTATCAGAGTAAGTGGCAGAAGTAAAGGACCTGTGGGGGACAGAGTGGAGGCAGAAAGCAGTGTCTCACTTGCATTGAGTCATGGAGTAGGCAGTAGGAAACCTTTGGGTTATAACCTGGGATAAGACAGAGCCACTTACAGAAAGGAAATCTGTTGTTTAGGAGAGAAAAACAGAAAATCAGGATAGATTAATATACTACAAAAATATTAAGGAATGGGAATGAGGAACACAGGAAGGGTAGCTCCACCTTCTCTGCATCCTCTTTGCATCCTTCTCTGCAGCATTTGTCATCAATACTGTGATAGCTGAGCTACTTTTCCAGGCCTACCTCTAGAACATACATTCCTTGAAGGTAAGGTATTGCCAGCACCTAGCAATTGTTAGTAAATATTTGGTTAATGAAGAGATACATGGTTGATGGGCAGGGGGAGAAACAAAACATCCATCAACACAGTTGTTGGAAAGTAGAGGCAGAAAGCTTTGCTAATGGTTTTTATTTTTACGTTTTTATTATGGAAAAACTTTAAACATATTCAGAAGTAGAGGAAATGGTAGAATGAATCCATTTTTACTAACTACTCAGCCTTAACAATGATCAACATATGTCTAATTTTGCTTCGTTTTTCTGCCCATCTCCCCATTGCATTACTTTAAACAAAACCCAGATGCTGCATTATTTCATCTGGGAATACATCAGCATGTATCTGTACAACAATAAAGAGACTTGCCTTTAAAAAGTATATAACCACAATACTGCTAGCACACCAGAAAACAGTATAATAATTTCCTTACTGTCATCAAATATCTGTTCAGTATTCACATTTTCCTGATTGCCTTGTAAATTTCTTATCTAGTTGATGTGCCTAAATCAGAATTTAAATAAGGACTACACATGCACTTATAAATTTCTTAGGCTTTTTAAAAAAAATATATTTTATTGATTTTTTACAGAGAGGAAGAGAGAGAGATAGAGAGCTAGAAACGTCGATGAGAGAGAAATATCAACCAGCTGCCTCTTGCACACCCCCTACCGGGGATGTGCCCGAACCAATGTCCATGCCCTTGACCGGAATTGAACCTGGGACCTTTCAGTCCACAGACTGATGCTCTGCCACTGAGCCAAACTGGTTTCGGCTCTTAGGCTGCTTTTAATCTATAGGTTTACCTATTTTCTCCCTTGCAATTTATTGAAGAAACCAGGTCCTTTGTCTCTAGAATTTCCCAGTGTGAATTTTTACCAGTTGTGTCCCCATGGTGTAGTTTAATTTGTTTTTCTGTCCTATTTCCTGGAAACATAATTAGAACCAGAGCTTTGATCAGATTTTCCATTTTTTTGACAGGAAGACTTCAGAGATGGTGTATGTACTTCCTATTGCAGGCCACGAGGAGACACATAATAAACCTGTTCTCTTTGTGAGGTTATGTTTGGCCATTAAGCACAGGTATTGTTAGCCTGGTCCATCCATTATAAACCTACCCATCTTCTTTTTGCTTAATGGTTTTAGCTATCATTGATCATTACTGTCTAGATCAGGGGTTGGCATACGTTTTTGGTAAAGGTCCTGATAATGAACATATTTCTGCTTTGTAGGCCATATGGTCTCTGTCATTGTAGTGTGGCAGCAGCCTTAGGCAATATGTAAATGAATGGGCATGGTTGTGTTCCTATAAAACTTTATTTACCAGATCAGAATTGACCTACTGGCTATTATCTGCCAACTCCTATCTACATCAATTATTTTATTAGTGGATACAAAAATATAATTCTATCACCCTTTCTTTATTAATTGAAATCCTATATAATAAAAGAGTAATATGCAAATTAGCGAGCACTCCATTATACCCACAAGCCACGCCCACCAGCCACGCCCTTCAGCCAATCAGAGCGAATATGCAAATCCAACCAAGATGGCTACAACTACAGAGAGCAGGAGGGAGACTTTGGTTTCCCAGTCTATGGAAGAAGCCAAGCTTTCCGCCTGCCCTAGCTGGCCTAAGCCTCCACTCAAGGCTACAAAGTTTTAATCATAGAAGGTAAACAAATCCAAACCGAAATGGCGACTGCCACAGAGCAAGCAGGAGGCTTGACTCTGCTCCAAGCTACAAAATTTCAATTGTAGAAGGTAAATAAATTCCAGATACCAAGACCTCCACTTGGGTTGCCAGGGGTGTGGCTGGCCTGCAAACCACCACAGACGCCTCACCCAGGCCACCCCACCCCCCACCCTGATCCGGTACACCCTTCAGGGCAAACCAGCTGGCCCCCACCCATGCACCAGGCCTTTATCCTATCTTATAAAAGAGTAATATGCAGATTGACCATCACTCCAACACACAGTAGCTGCCCCCATGTGGTCAAAAATCCTTCCACCACAAGACGGCCACCACAAGATGGGCAGTTGGGAGGCACCAGGCCTGTGAGGGAGGGCAGTTGAGAGGGACCAGGCCTGCAAGGAAGGGCAGTTGGAGGTGATCAACCCTGCAGGGGAGGGCAGTTAGGGGTGACCAGGCTGGCAAGGAGGGAAGTTGAAGGCAAACAGGCTGGCAGGGGAGCAGTCAGACATCAGGCTGGCATGGGAGTGGTTAGGGGGAGATAAGGCTGGCAGGCAGAAGCAGTTAGGGGCAGTCAGGCAGGCAGGCAAGCGAGCAGTTGGGAGCCAGCAGTCCTGGATTGTGAGAAGGATGTCCACCTACCTTTTTAGGCCCAATCCTTTGAGGGATCCGAGGTTGAAGAGGGTGCAGGCTGGGCTGAGGGACAACCTCCCCCACCCCAACCTCCTGGCCCCATGCACGAATTTTGTGCACAGGGCCTCTAGTATATTATAAAGAAGAATGTTGCCTTATCAATTATTTGGTTACTCTAAGGAACTTATTATAAAGGAAAGACAGGAAAAATGCTTGAGTCTTTCCCTATATTTGTTAATATCCATTTTCAGGATATTGAGTTGGTTTTCTATTGATAGCATCTTCCAAAGTTGTTTCCAGCATCTTCTAAAGTTTGTTTTTAAAGTATCACCATGACATTATGGGTTTTCCCACATATTTGATGTTTTAGTCTTCCTCGACCCAGACCCTGTAGATACCTGTGGCTGGTGTCTGTTAACAGTTACACTGCAGCAACGTGGCACTACCAAAGTCTTGTTAACTCCGTGGTGGAGTTAGCGTTAAATAAGTTAGAGGTCTCTCTGCAGCTCTAAAATCCATGATGCTACCACTTTCATTTTATTAGGTAAGAAAAATAGTTAATATTCTTTAAATTCAGAAATTAGATTCTCATAATTTTACATAATATTTCATCTATGTTAACTTCTTTTTATCATTACTAGGTCATGTTGTTAAACAAAATTGACATTAAAATGTTCACAGTGCAATCTTACTTTGTTACCCTACAACCTAAAAGTTGATTTAATACCCTCTGATTTTTTATTAATGTCAAGTTGGGGGAAAATGGACTTATTTAAAGAGCTCAAACTTAAGATTATTGTACATATCAAAATGCTCTCTTCTAATTTATCATCCATATTAAATCAATTATCTATTCTATTGTTCCTCCTTGCTTCTTTTCTCTATATTTTAACTGCTCAAATACATTGTCTGCATTTTCTCTCTGACATGACCCAAACTCTTACCCTACATCCATTATAGTCTCCCTTAGATGTTTGTGATTATGTGTGGTTTTCTCTAAGTGTTTCTTTTTAAAAGATTTTTAAATTGAATTTATTGGGATGACATTGGATAATAAAAGTATATAGGTTTCAAGTCTACATTTCTATGATTTGTATAGTGCATTGTATGCCCATCAAAGTCAAATAATCTTTTGTCACTATATATTTGCCCCCCTTCACCCTTTACTACAACCTCCACTGCCTTCCCTCTGGTAACCATCATACTGTTGTCTGTATCTATGAGTTTCTGTTTTATATCCCACATATGAATGAAGTAATTTGGTTCTTAGCTTTTTCTGAGTGACTTATTTCTCTTAGCATGATAGTCTCAGGGTTCAGCCATGTTGTTGCAAATGGCAGTATTTCATCTTTTCTTATGGTTGAATAGTATTCCATTGTAAATATGTACCACATTTTTACCCAGCCACCTATTGAAGGACACTTCGGTTGTTTGCATGCCTTGCCCACTGTGACTAATGCTGCAGTGAACATAGCGGTGCATATATCTTCATGAATAAACATTTTCAAAATTTTCAGATACCCAGAAGAGGGGCTGCTGGGTCATATTGTTATCTGTGGGGAGTCTTTTGTGTCCCCACAGGTTGCCTGTGGAAGTGGGCTTATTGCAATGTTAGGAGAAAAGTAAATTTCTGAGACTTGTGTGGGAGAATGAGTGATATTTATTTGCATGGACTTAAACCCCTGAGTTTCCAAGGTCCCATTTCCCTCTGTCCTGCCAAAGAAGAAGTCCTATTTCATCTTCAGTAGAGCTAGGATTCAAGTCATTGCCCAGAGTTTCCGCTTGATATTTACACAGTCCAGTCCAGCATCAGGCTAGCATAGCTTGTGTTCCCAGTTGTAGCCCATTGTATGTGGGGTCTGCATGGCCATGGGCTATGTGGCTTCTAAGGTCACATGAGACATGGGTGAGTGCAAGGGAGCAGGAGCAAAGCCAGAGGAACAAGAGAGAGAGAATTCCTATGTCTGGGGATTTTATTCTAAGATTTCTCATGCTTGCAGTGGCTGTACCTTCTCTTGTCAAGATTTTTGTTCTCAGACAAGTATTTTCCCTGCTGCTGGTGTTCTTGTTCCAGCATTAAGAAGGGTTCAGCAATCTGGAGAAAGGCTGTGCGTAGATTAAGTAGGAGTCCAGAGATGGAAAATAATTTTGAAAGGCATTGGGGGTCAGAGGAGCTTTAGCTAAGGGAGCTAATTTCTCCTGGTCTCAGGACCCAAAGTTTTTTTATTATCACAGTTTGTCCTAAGGCAAGTTGGAAATATACATTTCAAAGGGTATGGTTTTGTACAGAAGCATTGTCAAATTGGGGAATAGCCTAAGGCTGTTCAGGTATTTGGCCAGGAGGCAATAACATGTAGATTAAGTTTCCCTGAGCTGTCTGGCAGCAAACAATCATCCTATTCAGGTTTGGGGGAAATGCCTTTAGCCATTCCAACAGGTGATTACTTACGTGACTCAGCCCTTGTTGAGTTTCCAAGTTCCATCAACCTTTTGATAAAACTCTTGCAGTTATGACATGCTGGAACTGACTTCTGGCTCCCTACATCACCCTGATGTTAATGTGTATGTGTCCATCTTTCCCTTTGTTGGATCCCTTCTCCCAATGATCTTCAGGAAATGGACTGGTGATTTCCTGGAGAGTGTGAAGTTGAAGCTTCCTGGTGAAGCTGCTCAGATGGCCATGCTCATAAACGTCTGTCATTCCCTCTGATCCTTTCTTCTTACTTTTAATAACTAGAAAATTACAATGGTAACAATATGGTAAATTTATTCTTAATTTTTTTTAGGAACCTCTTACTGTTTTCCATAGTGGCTCTACCAGTTTACATTCCCACCAGTAGTAAATGAAGGGTCCTTTTTCTCTGCAACCTCTCTAACTCTTGTTACTTGTCTTGTTGATAATAGAACACATGGGTATTAAACTTATGGACCTTGATCTAAGAAAGATTTTATGAATTTGACCCCAAAGTCAAGGGAAGTAAATGCAAAATAAGTGAATGAAGCTATATTAAACTAAAAAGCATCTGCACAGCAAAAGATACTGCCAACAAAACAAAAGACAACCAACCAATGGGAGAAGATATTTTCAAACAGCAGCTCTGACAAGGGGTTAATATCTAAAATATATAAAGAACTCATACAACTTAAAACCAACCAAACAACCAATCCAATTAGAAAATGGGCAGAGAACTTGAACAGACACTTCTACCAAGAAGACATAAAAATGGCCAACAGATACATATATGAAAAGATGATCAACTTCATTAGCTATTAGGGAAATGCAAATAAAAACTATAATAAGATAGCATTTCTCCCCTGTTGAAATATCTATTATTTTCTAAGTGTTTCTATTATTGATTTCCTTGGTGCTTTTGACACCTCCTTGTTACCCTTTCCTTGGCTTTAGGGATGACTTTTTTTTTTTTTCTTGACCTTTTAATTCCTTTTCTCTTTTCCCAATCTATGAACAATGTTCCCAGGTCTTCTTTTATATTTCCTCAGCACTTGTCACTTTCAAGTTTCATAACTTCCTTGGGAAGCTCATAGTTTGCCAGTTTTATGATTCCATATGTAGGTGACTTTTAGAACTCTGTTTCTAATTCTGAGCTATGATGTTTCTATATTTATTATCAAGTATAAGATGTCTAAACTTCGACTTTTTCTAACAACTGAAAATAAAATCTCAGAGAAGAGAGGACATCATTTTCTCGAGGTACCCTTGAAATGTATTGATGTTACTCATTGAGCCTTGGTTGCTAGATGAATAAGGAAAAGATTTTGAAGATGGATTTAAAACCTTTGAAAAGTTGTTTTCTATTTTTGCCTTCTGCTGCACCCTGTCTCTGCTTTGGCCCAGTAGCTGCTGGCTGTCTTTTGCTTTAGACTATTCTGTGGCTTTCTTTGTCTATGTAATAGATCTTGTCCCACTATAAGTTTCCCTTATTCACAGGCATATTTTCCAGACTAATTCTGACTATCTGCAGGGATATTGGCACTTTAGCTCTTTTTCTCTCAACCATAAAGTGAGGAAGAATTTTTTTCATAACTTAAAAGCTTCTCAAACCCATATTTTCTCTGGTCTGAGAAGAAGGGAGGCAGTGCTCTTCTGGGCTTGCCTCTAGAGGACAGGAGTTTGTGGTATGTCCATTAAAAATCACTTATCCTAACCGGTTTGGCTCAGTGGATAGAGTATTGCCTGTAGATCCCAGGTTCTATTTTGGCTAAGAGCATGTACCTTGATTGAGGGCACATCCCCAGTAGGGGGTGTGCAGGAGGCAGCTGATTGATGTTTCTAACTATCTATCCCTCTCCCTTCCTCTCTGTAAAAATATCAATAAAATATATTTTAAAAAAATTGCTTAACCTTAATATGTAATAACTATAAAATCATCTTTCCTGAGAGTGTGCTTCTTTTCTTATACAGATATAACTTTTATCTCATTTAAAATATATTTTTAAAAATAAATCTTTATTGTTCATATTATTACAAATGTTCCTAATTTTTCCCCCCTCCATTGCTCCCCTCCACCAGGTTCCCACCCCACCTTCTCCCCTTTCCCCACCCCCCTATGTCCTCATCCATAGTTGCACAGTTTATGTTCAGTCTCTTCCCACACTCCCCCACTACCCTTTTCCCCGAGAATCGTCAGTCCACTCCCCTTCCATACCTCTAATTCTATTATATTCACCAGTTAATATTGTTCATCCGACTCTTTTAATTCTCTTGGTTTTTAGATTCACTTGTTGATAGTTATGTATTTGTTGTTCATAATTTTTATCTTTATTTTCTTTCTCTTCCGAAAGAACCCCCTTCAGCAATTCATATAATTCTGGTTTGGCGGTGAAAACTCCTTTAGCTTTTTTTTTTTTATTATTAGTGAAACTCTTTATCTGGCCTTCGATTCTGAGTAATAGCTTTGCTGGGTAGATTATATTTGGCTGTAGGTTCTTGCTGTTCATCACCTTGAATATTTCTTGCCATTCCCGTCTGGCCTGCATGGTTTCTGTTGAGAAATCAGCTGACAATCGTATGGGTGCTCCTTTATAGGTAATTACCTGCTTTGCTCTTGCTGCTTTTAATATTCTCTCTTTGTCTTTTGCTCTTGGAATTTTAATTATGATGTGTCATGGTGTAGTCCTCTTTGGATTCCTTTTGTTTGGGGTTCTGTGTGCTTCTTGGACTTGTAAGTCTAATTCTTTCACCAGGTGGGGGAAGTTTTCTGTCACTATTTCTTTCAGTTTGTTTTCAGTATCTTGCTCTCTCTCTTCTTTTGGGACCCCCATAATTCTGATGTTGGTTCGCTTGAAGTTGTCCCAGAGGTTTCTTACATTATCTTTACCTTTCTGGATTCTCTTGCCTTCTTGCTTCTGCGGAAGAGTGTCTTCTGGCTCTTTATGTTCCAAATCTTTGACTTGATTCTTGTGATCTTCCATTCTGTTGTTAGGACTCTGTATAATATTTTTTATTTCAGACAATGTATTCTTTATTTCTTGTTGATCCCTTTTCATATGAGGATATGTCTCATTTATTTTATTGGCCTTTTCTAGGAGATTCTTGAACAACCTTATAAGCATGGTTTTGAACTCTATATCCAGTCGCTTTTTGTCCTCCATTTCTTTCGTTTATGATCTGTTTCCTTGTCTTGGCATTTTCACAGCTTCTCTGAGTTGGTAGCCTTAAAAGTCTCTGTGTTCAGCTTGAATGGGGCAGAGTTTCAGGGTGGAGCCTACAGCCTTGGCTTCTGGCAGCCCCGCCCTATGAGGCTCCTGAGTCTGTGTTCCTCAGTGTCCCCCAGTACTTGCCACAAGCACCTCTGAAAGAAAAGTGCCCTCGAGTTTTGCCCACCACCAAACAGTCTAGGCTCTCCCCCAATGAGCCCGGAACTGGGGTTCAGTTCAGTTGGAAGTGGCGTTCAGAGCAGTCTGGAGCCCCTGTCTCCCTCCCGCCAGAGCAATCCAGCGGCACAGCCAACCGTCCATTCTCTGTGTGTGCCTCGTGGACCTCCTTTCGCTGCTCCCCCAGGTTTCTGCCTAGAACTGGGGCTCAGTGCAGTTGGAACTGGGGCCCAGCACAGTCCGGAGCCTTTGTCTCCTTCCTGCCAGGACAATCCAGCGGCACAATCAACAGTCCGTCCTCTGCGCGTAATGTGCACGAATCCGGGGCTCTGCCTTTCACCGCTCCCCTGAGATTTCGCCTCACAGCCCAGGCTCCCTCTGTATGAGCCTGGGTCCCCAGAACTGGGGTTCAGCACTGTTGGGTCTGGGATTCAGCACAGTCTGGAGCTTTTATCTCCTTCCAGCCAGGCACTCAGCCGTCCCCTCCTCTCCTACTCCATCCTCTCCGTGTGCTCAGCGTGTCTCGTATTTTAGCTTTTACAGCTTCTCTGCTTTTCCTTCTGGTTTTCTCTTTCCTTCTTGTTGTAGAATTTCCAGTCAGTCGACTTTCCTGTAGTTCTGGGTAATGTCCATTTTGTATTTTAGTTGTATTTTATTGAAATTGTTGTGTGAGGCTGTGGTGGGTGTTTACCTGTGCAGCCATCTTGGATCCTCTTTATATTCTCATTTAAAATATATTGTGGCTATTTACTTTCTTCTAATTTTCAGTTGAGTATATCATCAATAGTATCACATTGTGTGGCTGTGTTCTGTAAAGGGACTCATTAAAATGAATCTGAAAGGCCTATTGAGAAAAGCCATTCAGGGCAAATAAATTCAATAACATTTAATCTATATTTTTGTTTCTCCTTGCCAAGCTTGGATTAGGGCGTATTGTAAAAGTGATGGAATTTAGAAAGTGATTTTTTTTCCTTTTTGCCCATCATTAATTGAAATATTTCATTAATTGAATTAGTGACATTTTGCTGAGTCAGAATACAGTTGGACTTTGGTAAGTATAAATATATTCCATTTCAGCAGGCATGATAGCTATTTTTATTAATACAGGAGAACATTAGAATTATGGGAGATGAGTGGAATTATGGAAGAGATGAAAAGGAAAAATATTTTTGTTTTTTGACTTTTATTTTAGAATAATATAAAAATAACTTCTTTCTAGTTCTCCCTTTATTTATAATTTTCAGAAAGCTGCGAGTATTGGTATATAGTAGTGGTTACTGTTTTGCTTTTATATTCAGAGAAAATTTAAAAGCCTTATATACAAAATACACCTTCTTAGGTTGATATCAAGACATTTACAGAGAAACTCTCCATGTCCCCACTTATTGCCAGGGGAAATGGGATTCTTGTGATGTCACAAGAAAAGGGATTTTTTGAGACTCACCTGGGAGAACGAGTGGCATTTATTTGCATAGAATTAAATCCCTGAGTTTCTAAGGTCTCCCCTCTCCATCCTGCCATGGAAGAAGTCCAATCCTTAGCAGAGCTTGGATTAAAACCACTGCCCAAAGCAGGGGTCTTCAAACTACTGCCCGCGGGCCACATGCGGCCTGCAGAGGAGTCTGATCCGGCCCGCCAGGTTTTTTGGGCAGTGAGCGCAGCCGAGGTGTTACAGTAGGAATTAGTAGTTCATATAGTCCGGCCCTCCAGCTCTCTGAGGGACCGTGATCTGGCCCCCACTTAAAAAAGTTTGAGGACCCCTGGCCCAAAGTTTCCATTCCATGTTGGAGCACAGTCCAGTCCAGCATCAGGCTAGTTTAGCTTGTGTTCCCAGCTGCAGTCCATTAGTCCAGAGGGGGTGGTCCACATGGCAATGGGCCATGCAGCTTCTAGGAACATGGGCAAATGCAAGAAAGCAGGAGCAAAGCCAGAGGAATGAGAGAGCAGAGAGAATGAACTCCCTTGTCTGGGGATTTTAATCTAAGATTTTGCGTGCTTGCAGTGGCTCTGCCTCCTCAGCCAATGATTTTTGTTTTCAGGTTAGACTGACAGGCACTTTCCCTACATCACCTGACTTCACAGCCCATACACCACCTCCCCATGGTTGGACCCCTTCCCCCAATGATTTGCAAAGAATGGACCAGTGGTTCCCTGGGGAATGTAAGTTGCAGCTTCCTGGTGAAGCTGCCCATATGATCATGCTTACAATGTCTGGCCTCCCTTTTGCTCCTTTACTATTATTAATAATCAGCTAATTACAGTGGCAACAAAATAATCCTTTGTGGTTGTATTCTATGAATTTTATTAGTGGACATGTTTAATGAGTATAAACTTGAAGCTGATGTGGACAAATACTTAATGAAAATTGGGAATTTTCAGTGATGAAGATAAAGAAAGGAATTCGTTCGTTTAACATATTGAGAGCTTCCTAGATGCTATGACTTATGTATATTTTTACAGATCTTATTTTATGATTAAAGATTTCTTTGGAAGTTTAACTGATCAGAATCTGTATTTCTTTATGGAAATTATGGGGTATTAGATTTACAATTTAAAAATCTAGATAAAAAATGTATAGTACTTGAGAATGTTTATTAAGACAAAGTGCTGACTTTAACACAATTAAGGGTGGGTATACCACTGAAGATTAGATAGGAGGAAGTTGGAGACAGTTCAGAGTATTTATTTATATAGCAAGTAATTAATGAGTATTTATTCCGTGCTGGCTTATGATAGATGCTTGTGCTACGTGGTCAACAACAATGTATCAGTGGCTCTTATAATTTATATTCAAGTAGTAGAAATTGAAAACAGACAAATTAATTAGTTAAACTGCAGGTGGAAGTTTGTTGAAGAAAGTAAAAGGGATCTGTAATCTATATTAATAAAGGGAAAATATGCTAATTAGATCAGATAGACCTGACAAAGCCATGGTGGCAGAGGCAGTTAGGAGCGATCAGGCAGGCAGGCAGAGCAGTTGGTAGTGATCATGCTGGCAGGGGAGAGCAGTTAGGGGCGATCAGGCCAGCAGACAGAGGCAATTAGAGGTGATCAAGCAGGCAGGCAGGCAGAGGGGTTAGGGGAGATCAGGCAGTAAGGTAACAAGCAAACAATCTAAACTTATAAGACTTCTAAATTAGCTGTTAGTGCTCCATAGAGGTAGAATAAGCATGGAAAAAAATATTTCCCTTTCAGTTCATCAAGCAGTGGAGATTATTACATTTTTCAAAATTAATAGGTTATGCTTAATTTGATATGGGCTCAATCAGTAGATAGAAAACATGCATAACTTTTGATTACTGTGTTCAATACATATTATTATATCTGCTACCAGTTTACAATGCTGAAGTACTTAAAAATATCAATGGGTACATTCTTATTAAATTTCTAATAGCATCCATAAAGTGCTTATTTATACAAAATATATCTATTTATATTATTTCATTGAATCCTCACAATAACCTTGTGAGGCAGGTGTTATTTCTTTGTTCAAGGTTACATAACCATTGATACCAGAGCCAGGCCCCAGATCTAGGTCTCTGATCCCATGTGCTTCCATTCAGACTGTCTGCAAGTGAAGGCCATGCTCCTGGCCGCACATTCTGGCTCTTGAGTTTGGAGAAGTGGGTGACTGTACACAGGGTGAAGAGTAAGTGGTTTTTCTCTTTCCTTGCTGGATACTGATTGGTTTAAAACTGCTGGCAAAAGATGCATGATAATCCCTCCTCCTCATGTAAATAGTGGCCTCTCATCCAAGATTAGTAGCCTAGAATTCTAGACTAATAACTTGGCTGTATTCTAAAAAATGGCTGTGATACCCCATCATATTACATTATTTGGTCTTGGAGGAGTGGTAAAGTAAGAGTTTTAATTTAAAAAAAAATGTTTTTTTGATTTTTTACAGAGAGGAAGGGAGAGAGATAGGGAGCTAGAAACATCGATGAGAGAGAAACATCGACCAGCTGCCTCTTGCACACCCGCTACCGGGAATGTGCCCGCAACCTACGTACATGACCTTGACCGGAATGGAACCTGGGACCCCTCAGTCCGCAGAGGGACGCTCTACCACTGAGCCAAACCGGCTTCGGCAAGAGTTTTAATTTTTGAGGGAAGTTTTCTGGAAGGTGCTCAGTGTGCTGCCAAGCAACCATTAAGGATTATGGGTTTTGCAAGTTAAATTCATTTGAATCAGCTGTTGACAGTTTAAGAATCAGTGCTTGCAACTATTGAACCTATTATTGTAGGGTTTTGTACTTTAGAGCCTTTTACACCAAGAGGATTGTTTTCAGTGAAAAGGCATAGAAAAAGCTTAATTCTGAGACTATCACACTATACAGTAGTTCCAATATTGTTAATGCTCCGTAAGGGAGAACAATGGTAATTGGGACTGAGACCAGCATGCTCTTGGTGATTAGTAGTTATTAACAGTATTGTAAATCTTTCACACCCTAACTGGAAGCCAACTTACAAATGTCTAGATGGGAAGGTGCTTTTATTGAGGGTTATGCCACATGTATGGTTTAAGCTTACTGGGACTGAAGTTTCACGAAGGCTATGATATGGAGCTTAGGGTTTTGTGGACGAGAGACAGCGAGTGCATGTCATTTATCAACAGTTGAGCTTAAAAATCAGTGTTCTGCCTTGATTATTCACAGAGAAGAATGATGCTGCAAGTGCCAGGATCTCTCATATATTTTGAGAAATAGAGTTATTAGTCAAAGAATTTGAGACATCTTAAAAACTGATGATCAAGAAATGAAAATGTTGGAGGAGTGATGTTCCATTTTGCACAAAAAGAAATTCCAGAGAGAAGCAAGTCTTCAGCACCATTTCATCGTTGGGGAGGCTAGCCTGGGCTTCTTCACAGGGGTTCCAAGAGGGCAGGAGCAGAAGCTGTGGGGTATCCTGTGGGGAGGGTTTTGAACTCTCTCAAAGTCACTTCAACTCTAAACATATCACAAGGCCAGCTGAGATTTAAAAAAATATATATTTTTATTGATTTCAGAGAGGAAGAAAGAGGGAGAGAGAGATGGAAACATCCATGATGAGAGAGAATCATGGATTGGGTGCCTCCTGCAAGTACCCCACTGGGGATCGAGCCCACAACTCAGGCATGTGCCCTTGACCGGAACCCTTCAGTTCACAGGCTGATGCTCTATCCTCTGAGCCAGGCGTCTTCAAACTACGGCCCGCGGGCCACATGCGGCCCGCAGAGGAGTCTGATCCGGCCCGCCAGGTTTTTTGGGCAGTGAGCGCAGCCGAGGTGTTACAGTAGGAATTAGTAGTTCATATAGTCCGGCCCTCCAGCTCTCTGAGGGACCGTGATCTGGCCCCCACTTTAAAAAGTTTGAGGACCCCTGCCTGAGCCAAATCCACCAGGACCCAGCTGAGATTTAAGGGTGGGGGAAGCAGGTTCCTCCACCTGTGCATGGGATGAATAGGCTATGCAGGACTGTGGAGAATGATTGCAGTCATGTTTGCAAACAATCTCCTCTACGTGATGGGAAGAGCAGAGGACAGCTCGTAAAATAGGCCACTGATAAATTTAAAATGGAAATAGAAGAGTTGAATCATGAAAGCTGGGGAAGGAGACTCAGTCTGTTTTACAAAGTATACATGAATGTTTTGAAATAGAAACATATGAAGGATTCTTATATAATGGCTTTTTGATATAACTTCATAGGTGCAAAGCCAATGAATAGTCAATTTTGGGGGAAATGTTTGCAATACAGAGGACAAAGTTTGATATCTGTAATGACAAAGAATATTTAAAAATTTCTAGAAAGGGCCAACAACCCAAGAGAAAAATAAGAAAAAATATGAACCCGTAGTTCAGAGAAGAACAAATGCAGAAGACCAACAAATAAGACACTCAGACTCAGATGATGATATATCTGTTGCTGTTAGGGGGAAATAGTATACACATTACATGTTGCAATATGTGCTATAGTCTGTTGGGAAGCAATCCAGCAACAAATGTCAGAAATAATATCTGTCACTGAAACCGGTTTGGCTCAGTAGATAGAGCATCAGCCTGCGGACGGAAAGGTCCCTGGTTCGATTCCGGACAAGGGCATGTACCTGGGTTGCAGGCACATCCCCAGTAGGGGGTGTGCAAGAGGCAGCTGATCGATGATTCTCTCTCATCGATGTTTCTAACTCTCTATCCCTCTCCTTTCCTCTCTGTAAAAAATTAATAAAATATATTAAAAAAAAAGAAATAATATCTGTATCACCCAGGAATTCCATTCATTGTTCTCTTAAAGAAATCACCTGTATGTAAGGATATGTATTATAATGTTATGTTCTGCCATAATGTGTAGGGGGGAAATTGAGATAAAAAAATGTTTAACAGGAATGGTTGGCTGTATCACAGTGTATCCAAATGGTGGAATATTACACAACCATTTAGAAAGGAATTTAGGGCCCTATCAGTTGAACTGAAAATTTTTCATGAGCCATTATTGAACGAGAAAACTGAGTATGATATATTATACTATAGTAGTAGTTAGGAAAGAGCAATAGGAAAAAGTGTGCTTGTATGTGTCTTTACAATTAGGTGTACATGGAAATATATATGGAAGAAAATATACCAGGTAGTTAATATGGGTTACTGGGGGGAAGGTGAGGGGAGCAGGAAGTGGCTTTCAGAATGCTAAGGGTTGAGGAAAGTGAAGAGGGGAAATTAACAAAATTTAAAAAAAAATACACAAAGAGACACAATAAACACAGCCTGTATAATGACTTTTCTATATTTATATATACTTGTATAAGTTTGTGGGTATATGAGTGCAGCACACACATGCAAATGAAAATTTAAAAGTAAAGAATTCTTGTTGGCTCTGGGTTGTTTTATTCAATCATTTATAATTTCTGTAGCACTACTGAGGAACCTTGATCTAAAATTCTCAAAATGGTAATTGTATCATGGCTCCGTGTTGTAAGTAGCAGAAATCAAACCACAAAGTAGCATGAGCAAAAAGGGAGATTTGTTGGCCCACGGGAGCCTACACATGCAATTAGGTCCAGAAACCCATTCAGGGTCTGTCTTTGCCAGTCTGTTTCTCTGCAAATCAAATAGGAAGTGCTATGCATGTAAGGTAGTGAAAATCGTCATTTGTATAATAATAGTTTATGTTGATTTATGAAAATTATGATGGGTAGTTATCCTTTTGTATATTCTTGCTCCAGATGATTTGTGATAGGATTAAAATGAATAATAAGGAATACTAGCTTCATATATTTGATGTATTTTTCTAGTTAAAACAAATCTTTTGTATTTATGTTTTCCCATCTTTGAGATGGAATTGACATATAACCCTATGTAAGTTTAAGGTAATATTATGATTTGATACATGTGTATATTGCAAAATGATCACCACCATAAGATTAGATAAAACACTCATTATTACATATTTTAATTCTGAGGCAGTGTTCATAGGCAGATTCTTTCCTTTTGCCTGTGAGACATACTTTCAGCAGTTGTTTTTATCCTGGGGTGCTCCACACTTGCTTATCTTTAAGGATTTAATGTATTTTAACATTGATTTACTATAAAGTCTGAATATTTAGGTGATATATAAATGATTAACATTTCAATTTTGTGGGGAAAAAATTAAGAAGCTTACACATCACAGAGGAAAAAATAATAAGTTGGTCCAAATATCCATTGGCAAACTGGGCTACCTAATAGCTGAAGTATTTAGCCACACATTTTTTTTCAAACTTGTTGCTGGGGAAAATAACACTTGTGGAGAGCGGCTACAGTGTTTGGACAGGTTCAAGCCTGGGTCTAATGAGAGGGCACAATCCTCTCGTGGCAAAGCCACATGCAAGTCCCAGCACAATTATAGCCCAAGGCTATACTTGTAAGCTTGACCTTATGGTCCAAACTTGTAGCTCCAGTGGCTGAGTGATAGAGGCTGTGGGAGGTGCAGCAAGTAAACAAAGCTTGATCAGGTGCATGTAATTGAGTTTTATCGAAATCTTCAAGAATGTGGTAAACATCTGGACCACACCCTTACTTTGCCTCCTGGAATCTGGCTATGAAATGAAGACTCGGCTTATAGGCTGTGGCACTGTCTCTCCATCAGAGAGGGCAGTGTCCCACCATGACCCAGCTTTCTTCTCTTGTCTATCTTTTCTTAATCCTTCACCACCCCCTCTCAGGCTCACTGAACCTTGCTGAGCAGGCACAGCACAAACACTAGTACAGAACATTACACTGCCTGGTGGAGAAGCACACCATGAACATGCAGCACCACCAAGCCAGGAGCTGGAGCCTCTCGCCCCTAGGCAGTTCCATGCTCTTGGCCCACATACAGTCCCCTCAGAGGCATCTGCTACCTTGACTTTTGTGCTGATCACTTCCTGACTCTTCTTTTTAGTCTACCATTTAAACTTGCATGCTGACTACAGCTTAGTTTTGCCTGTTTTTATTTTTGTAGAAATGAAATATAGTATGTGCTTCTTTCACTCAACATCATCTTTGTTGTGCACAGTTAGGGAGCGAAGGTAGGATGGGAACAGGCTGGACTGCATGTCTTTCAGAGGACTAATAACAACTCTAATTGATCACAGCCCTATAACGTTATAGAGTGTAGGCTTTTATTTGCGTTTTTTGAGGGACTTTAGAGTCCTAACGAGATAGATGAAGTATTTGTTGAGAACTCTAGCCGTTGGTACCCCACCTCCCCAGGAAGGATGATCACCAGGTTGTTTTATGCATTCCAGGAAGAACACTGTGCTGGCTGCACTTCCAGTGATGCCACCAATGCTCATGGCTCCCTCCAGCTCTGCCCAGAAGTGCCTCTTGGAGGCGGGAATCAATGGAGTTTGTCAAGCTGATGCATGGGTTTGCTAGAATTGGCCTTAGAATTAAAGTAGGCCTCTTTTTTTTATTGTATATTTGAACACTTGGCATTTTTTTTTGTGTGTGTGTGCTACCAGGAAGCCTCCCCCCCCCTTATACTTTTTAATATATATGAACATTATGATTATTTAACACTATATATTAACATATTCAAAGGTCTGATAGAGTGTTCTGTGAAGAAGGAAAACTTTTTCACAGAAGCTTTTCAAGCTTTTCACTGTTTCAAGTAATAGTTCAGTATTGTCCAAGCAAATGATTTATATTTACTGGAATATAAACTGGAAATTGTGGCCGACCCAACATAAAACATTCCTGCCACTCTTCTCATGGTTGGAAGCTTGGCACAGGGAGTATTAATGTGCCCCCTGACAACACAGTGTATTCTCACATACTTTTTAAAATTCTCATTGTTCCAGTTTTGTTGAGATGTAGTTGACATAAGCACTATGTAAGTTTAAGGTGTGAAGCATAATGACTTTAGGAAGAAAGGAAGAAAATGTTTTTCCTTGTGATGAGAATTTGTAGGATTTACTCTCTTAGCAACTTGCAGATATGTCATACAGCAGTGTTAACTATAGGCATCAGGTTGTACATCACATCCCTAGTACTTATCTATATATATAAAAGGCTAATAAGCAGAGTGTCCCCTCTGGAGTTTGACCAGGAGAATGAGTTCAGTTTGCTCGCTATGACGTGCGCTGATCACCAGGGGCCGGTGTGGACCATGGTGGGCAATCAGTGGTGGTGGCAGGGTGCTGAGGGAGTGAAGGAAGGAGGAGACTGGGGGGTTAGGGGGAGCGGAAAACCACTTTGTGGTGGTGCATGGGTGGTGAGGGAAGACACAGCCAGCCAGGCCTAGGGACCATATCCAGGCACAAATTTTGTGCCCCCAGCCTCTAGTTTATCTTATAAGTGGAAGTTTGTACCTTTGACCACCTTCATCCAATTCCCTGTCCTTTCACCCCCTACTTATGATAACCACAAATCTAACCTTTAGATCTTTTTTTTTATTTTATTTATTTATTTTTTTTTATGTGTGAGTGTTTTATTTTTATTTATTTGTATGTATTTTTAGATTTCACATGCAAGATCATATATATGCCCAGCTGGCGTGGCTCAGTGGTTGAGCATCAACCTATGAACCTGGAGGTCACAGTTCAGTTCCTGGTAAGGGCACATGCCTAGGTTGTGGGCTTGATCCCCAGTTGGGGGCATGCAGGAGGCAGCTGATCAATGATTCTCTCTCATCATTGATGTTTCTATCTCCCTCTCCCTTTCTCTTTGAAATCAATAAAAAAGAAAAAAGATCACATTTATGTCTGTCTTATTTTATTTTAGCATAATGCCTTAAAAGTCTGTACATGTTGCAGAAAATGACAGGATTTCTCTTTTATGACTGAATAATATTCCATTGTGTGTATGTATGAGTGTGCATTATATACATCTGTATCCATTCATCCATCAATGGGCACTGAGGTGATTTCCATGTCTTGGCTATTGTAAGCAATGCTGCTGTGAACCCTGGAGTGAATGTATCTCTTTTGATACTGTGTTTTCATTTCCTTTGGATATATTCTCAGAGGTGGGATTGCTGTATTATGATAGTTCTATTTTTAATTTCTTTAGGAACTTCCATTAGTGGCTGCACCAATTTACAACCCCACCAATAGTGCACAAGGGTTCCCTTTTCTCCACACCTCACCAGCTTTTTTATCTCTTATATTTTTAATCATAGCTACTCTAATAGGCATGAGGTGATATCACATTATGGTTTTGATTTGCATTTTATGATTAGTGATGGTGAGAAACTTTTCATGTATGTGTTGACCATTCATAAATCTTCTTTGGAAAAATGTCTGTTCAGGACATTTGCCCATTTTAAAATGGAATTATTATTATTAGTAGAGGCCTGGTGCATGAAATTAGTGCATTCGGGAGCAGGGGTTCCTCAGCCTTGCCTGTTCCCTCTCAGAGTGTGGGAGCCCCCTGATTGATCTCCCCAAAGAAGTAGGCTCTGCCCACCCAGCTGGGGCTCCTTGATGGATTGCTCCAAAGAGGTAGGCTGGAGCCAAGGGACTCCATGCTGGGGGAACCCTGGCCTCACCACACAGAGGCAGAGCTGCTAGTACCCGCTTCCATGGCTCTGCATGGAACTGGGGCCGCCAGGACCCACCTCCAAGGTTCTGTGTGCACACAGCCCCACCCACCCATACACGCCCTCTGTGCACACAGCTTCCTGGTGATGGATTGTGATGGTGTGAGGACATCACAGCATGATGGTGTGAGGGCGTGATGACCATTTGCATTTTAGCTCTTTATTATATAGGATTATTGCTATTGAGTTGATGAATTCTTTATATATTTTGAATATTAACCCCTGATCAGGTATATGACTTACAAATATTTTTTTCCAATGCCGTAAGTTATTTTTTTTTATTTTGTTGGTCATTTCTTTGCTGTGCAGAAGCTTTTCAGTTTGATAGACTACCACTTGTTTACTTTTGGTTTTGTTGTTCATGCTTGAGGTGTCATATTAAAAAATTCATTGCAAGATCCAAGCCAAGAAGCATTTTTTTCTGTGTTTTCTCTTGGGAGTCTTACATTTAAGTCTTTAATCCATTTCAAGCTAATTTTTGTGAGTGGTGTAAGATAGGTTCTAATTTTATTACACAAAAGCCTTTAGTTGTGTTTCTCTGTATGTATACTCCGACTTTCTGTGCTTTTAGATGTAATTTTGCTTATTTATCCCCATTGAATATTTTGCTCTCTTTTTTTCTGATGTCATTATGTTTGTGTTTACATAGTTTTTTCTTTTCTTTTTTCACACAACTTCACACACAGCAGTCCTTTTGATGGCAATAGAGGCAATCACTGCTATTACTATCCATTTCATTGTGCCCGTGATTCAGAGGGTGCAAGGAGAATGTAGCAGGTTCAGTTTGGATGGGCCTTTGTCTGTGTGGCTACCAGGAAGACAGAATGAATGGGAGCTGTTCAGTAAGTAAACCACCTGCCCTGGACGAAGGGCCATTCTGATGGCAGCTAACACCCAGGGTGAAAGAGCACCTTCTCATCTCTGGCTGTCATCCAGGAGTTGTTGATCCCACAGGAGAATAAAAAGTCACTTGTTAGTACTGTGGGAAAGAATGTTTTGTGGTGATTTGGGCACATGTATTCTGAACAGGATCAGGATCAGAAATGAAGAAAATATCTAGGATACACAGATATCCTAGGAGTTATGCTTGTGTCTATATGTCCTTTTTGTGCGTAAGAGAGGATACATAGTAACTAGCTTAGGGTAGTGATTATGAAATTCATGCATTCGTACACACACACACACACACACACACACACACATACTAGAGGCCCAGTGCACGAAATTTGTGCATTGGTAGGGTCCTTCCTCCCTTCCCCGGCTGGCCCCAACCCCTGATCGAACTCCTGGTCCAGGGGACAATTTACATTCTATCCTTTTATTATATAGGACAGTAAACTTTATTAAAAAAAAATCCTACCTATATTTTTTTGGTTGATGTTAGGTTCTATTTATTGATTGACTTTCTTTTCCCATCAAGAATATCTTGCTACTAATATCCATTATATTATACATTCTTGTATTATATGCTCAATTAAAAAATTAAAGTCACGAGTAAAAAGAGAGATAATATGTATTCATATACCAATTATTCATGATTTTAGGAATTATCCAAGTTTAGTTACCAACTATCTCTCTCTTTTTTTTTAAAATGTTTTATTGATTTTTTACAGAGAGGAAGGGAGAGGGAGAGAGAGTTAGAAACATCGATGAGAGAGAAACATCAATCAGCTGCTTCCTGCACATCCCCAACTGGGAATGCGCCTGCAACCAAGGTACATGCCCTTGACCGAATCAAACCTGGGACCCTTGAGTCCGCAGGCTGACACTCTATCCATTGAGCCAAACCAGTTAGGGCCTCTTCTCTTTTTGTAAAATTTTTTTTGTTAATCCTCACCTGAAGATATTTTTTAAATTAATTTTAAGAGAGAGGGGAAGGGAATGGGGAGACAGTGAAGAAACATTGATGTAAGAGAGACACATCAATTGGTTGCCTTCCGCACATGCCTGATTGGGACCAGGGATTGAGCCCACATCAGAGGTACTTGCTCTTGACCAAAATCACACCCTTCAGTCTGCGGGCCGAAGCATTAACCATTGAGAAAACCGGCCAGGGCCTGCTTCTTCTCTTTTAGGGAACTTTAAATTCTAGCATAGTTGCTCTCAACTTCTCAGGACTGTTATGGCAGCCTTTTGCTATTATTGCTTGTGGGGAGGGGGATGTTCAGAAATTCAATACATTATTATATTTTCTAAGTAAAACATAATTTAAGACAAACCTACTACCAAATTCATATATATTAAAGCAAAATAAAATTTACTTGGGCATTTTTCATATAGCTTCTCCCTTCTATTAGTACTAATAATTAAGAACTAACTGTGCACATGAAATCAACCTTCAGCCATTTGTCCAAAGTCAGTAATAGCAACTATAGGCTGACAGTAAGGACAGTTGATATTTTGCTTTCTGCTCACTATAGAAAAAGAGTTTACATAAACTAAGGTGTGCAGGTGGGTACCTTGAGTGCTTCTTTGTAGCCATGCAGGTGTGATTCTTCATCTTTGCAGATATGGCTGTACATGGTTATCGTGTTTACTCGTGTTTCTTGAGAATTAGGCGTGGCCTATTTATAGTGCTTATGTCTGATGTCATGGCTTCACTCTTCCTTGAGTTCATGTGTATGAACAACTATGGCTTTTAAGACTAGAACTGAAATAGAGAGGTTTAAATTGAATAGTAAAATGGTGAAGGCTATAGCAGATTTCTTTTCACTGGGAAGGTGAGAGCAATCTTACTGTATTTAAATATGCTGTCATCTCTATCAGAGTACTTTCTGAAAACACATGTGAAGCATTTATCCTGAAGGTTTCTCTTCTTTTGTGTGTTCCTAAGTACTATTGAGGGTATTTAGACAACTGGTATTTACACCAAGGACATTTTGAATTAGTTTGTAGTGAATTGAATTTGATGACAAGTGTATCTATTTCCGATGTGTATCTATTTCTCATTATATTTTCGAAGAGGCCAGGATTTGTTATAGGTTCCAGAAAGAAAATCACTACCTAGTTATACTCACAGTGCTCTGGTGTGTATTTTACGCCACTAAGATTCTTAATTCCTTTTTTTTTTTTTTTTTTTTTTTTTTTTTTTTTTTTTTTTTTTTTTTTTAAACTTTGAATATGTTTTTATTGATTCAGAAAGGAAAGGAGAGGGAGAGAGAGATAGGAACATCAATGATGAGAATCACTGATTGGCTGCCTTCTTGGGGATCGAGCCCACAACCCAGGAATATACCCTGACCAGGAATAAAACCATGACCTCTTGGTTTATAGGTTGACACTCAACCACTGAGTCATGCTGGCCAGCCCTTAATTCCTTCTTTATGTTTATATTTGGGGATTAAAAACGCTGAGTACGGAGATAACACGTTTCTATCCTGGAGGCAGAAATGTGTGAAAAGATGAAAGGGTTTTAACCTTTTTAAGTTTATTGCTCCAAGAGAATCCTCTCTATATTAGAATCTCTTTTTTCCTTTGCAGACCCCTCATGTGGCCTTTTCAGATATGCATTTGAGACAGAGTTCTGTGTAGAGGCTGAAATGTCTGGAAGAATTCTTGTTTCTGTCACTACTTTTCCTGCCTTTTTGCAACTCTGCCTGATTTCAATGATGTGATATTTAGAGGGACACCTTCACCGAAGTCGTTCTCCAAAAAGACACATCTGGCCAAAGATTGTCTATATAATCCACAATGGCCAGTCAGCCACCAGAAGACGCTGCAGAGTCTCAGGTCTCCGACGAACTTGAGTGTAAGATCTGCTATAATCGATACAATCTGAAACAGAGGAAACCCAAAGTGCTGGAATGTTGTCACAGGGTTTGTGCCAAATGCCTCTACAAGATCATAGATTTTGGGGACTCCCCCCAAGGTGTCATCGTCTGTCCCTTCTGTAGGTTTGAGACATGCCTGCCAGATGATGAAGTTAGTAGCCTGCCCGATGACAACAACATCCTCATAAACTTGACTTGTGGGGGCAAAGGCAAGAAGTGCCTGCCAGAAAACGCCACCGAGCTGCTGCTGACCCCCAAGAGGCTGGCCTCTCTCGTCAGTCCTTCTCACACTTCCTCCAACTGCCTGGTTATAACCATCATGGAGGTGCAGAGAGAGAGCTCCCCATCTCTCAGCTCCACTCCTGTGGTAGAATTTTATAGGCCTACAAGTTTTGACCCTGTTACCACCGTGTCACACAACTGGACTGTGTGGAACTGTACCTCCCTGCTGTTTCAGACATCCATCCGGGTGTTGGTTTGGTTGCTAGGTTTGCTCTACTTCAGCTCCTTACCCTTAGGGATCTACCTGCTGGTCTCTAAGAAGGTCGCCCTTGGGATCATCTTTGTTAGCCTTGTCCCTTCGAGCCTGGTTATTCTGATGGTGTATGGTTTTTGCCAGTGTGTGTGTCATGAATTTCTAGACTGTACATTACCTTCTTAATTGATATGCAAACTAAGAAATTGGACACACATTGCTATGTTTCAAGTTAGGTAATTTATCACAGATTTTATATTCTCTATGTTTAGACATATTGGCCATATGTCTGTGGTCCATTTTTCCATCAAATGTTGACACAGTTGGTTTTCATGCGTGCTGAAAGTACAAATGTTTATTTCTATTTAGGTGTTAGCAGAGAAGCAAAAATATGTAAGCTAAGCCTTCATGGAGCTCTTTCCATGAGTCTTCCCAGAGAAAGGTCAGGATTTCACTCAGTCATTCTAGGTGGACCCTGAGGAGGTGGGTAGAAGTATTAGCCTGCAGTAGAATCTTCATGGAAAATTAGGAATGACCTGATTCCTCTTCTCATCATCGTTGATAATCTACCAGTGTACCGGTTAATAATGAAGATTTTGTAATCAAAGAAAACACGATAATTTCAAGAGAAATATCAAAAGTGCTTTATTCAAAGTAATGTCCATCACTAGCTACACATTTCCCCCATGTTTCAGGAAATTTGTGGACCCCGTCCCAACAGAACTTGTCTTGTTTTGAGGCAAACCATTTACTTTTCCACTTCTTTGTATGTTTTGAAGTGTTGCTCAGAAAGTGAGTGTGCCATCGACTGGAACAAGTGGTAATCTCAAGGAGCAAGGTCTGGTGAATATAGTGGGATGGGTTAATACTTCCCAGGCAAGATCTTTAATGTGTCTTTAATTGGTTTTTAAGTGTGTGCTGGTGCGTTATCATGAAGCAAAATTACTTTGCTGTGTTTCTGGCACATTCTGGTTGTTTCATGATCAAAGTGTGGTTCAAATTGATTATTTGTTGTTGGTAGTGATCAGTATTAACAGTTTCACCTGGTTTTAGAAGTTCATGATACACCACACTTTCCTGATCCCACCAAATGCAGAGCATTGTTTTCTTTCCAAAGCGATTTGGCCTTTTAGTTGATGCTGATGGTTGACCTGGATCAACCTATGCTTTTGGGCATTTGTGATTCTCAAAATAAGCCAATTTTTCATTGCCAGTCACAATTCGATGCAAAAAGGACTTTTTTCATGCCATTGAAGCAACATTTTACTAATGATTTTTCGGTTTTCCATTTGTCTTTTGTTCAGTTGATGTGGCACCCATTTTCTTTTCTTTGAAGTCTTCCCATTGCTAATAAATGATCAGAAATTGTTTGGTGAGCAACATTTAATCTTTCTGCAAGTTGTTTTTGAGTTTGACACACATCTTCATCCAATAATACTTGTAATTGTTGGTCTTCAAACTTTTCGGTTGATCTGGACGTTTTTTGTCTTTCACATCGAAATCATCACCTGTAAAGCATTTAAACCAGCATTCACAAGTATCTTGAAATGAAGCATGTTCACCACAAGCTTCCCGAAGTATTCAGCAGCACTTCTCTTCAAAATAAAGTAATAAATTAAAACTTCCTGCAAATGCTCTTTCTTTGGCATGAAATTTGACATCTTTAAGTGTAAAAATATCTATGATGTTAACACCTTCAGAAAATTTGACATATGAAGTTTTGAAGCTTGTTGTCAATGCAATAAACATACATATCAAATTGCATCTATATCAACATATGGGTAAGTCCATCTATTGAAAAAACTACATTATTAACTGGTACACCCGGTCTGATGCAGGGTGAACATGAGAGGAGAGCTGTTCCAAGACTTCCACTTGGAAAGGGAGCACTCCCCCATGGCTCTGTTGTTGGGGCTCCCCCTCTTTGTTCCTCCCCTCAGCTGTCTGTCTTAGAAGGAATGCTGCTCTGTGTGGGCTGCTGCTTGACTTGAGGTGCTTATTTCCTTTGCACGTGCTCCTTTGTCAAGAGGAAACTGAGCCGCATTCTCTTGTATAGTTTTAATTAAATATCTGTGTGCCACAATATACTAATGAAAATTAAAAACATTAAGCCATTTGCATGAAAGGAAACTTCATGACAGTATGGCCACTTATCTTCGAGACACAGCCTTTTCCCATTTTTATTTCCTCTCTCCTCTCCTCTCTGAAATTCTCACAGAGCAGTTATAGTTCATGAAAACCTTCATTTGCATCTTTCCTTAAAACGTTTCAGTTTAGTTTTTTTTCTTAAACCACACGGTTCACTTTGCCCCACCCCTTATTCCGAAAGGGTTTCATTTAAATTAGTTGCTATAAGTTATGAAGATTTTTTTTCCCCATTGTAAAGTCTATTGACTAATTTTACTTAATCCTATAACAATTTGGGGGTAAATTGTGACAGTGGAAACCCAGAAAGAATGAATGAGATGTTCTGGTTCACAGTGTGATGTGCTGAGACCCTAAACGTTTTGCTGTGCTCTACTGATTAGCCAAAGTGTGAGGCTTAGGTCTGTGTGCCAGGCTCTTGCCACAGGCTGGGCATAAAGACAAGTAAGAAGCAGACAAGGCTGGTGCCCTGCTGGAAACCACCCTTCCAGGGAGTAAAATGAAGGTTTTGGGGTCAGTTTTAGAACTGACTCAAGTTCTTACAAGATTTATTTCAAGTAAAATATAAGATATGCGATTTCAGTGAATGAACTTCTTTACACAATGAAGGGGAAGTTGAATGTACATATTTATGAAAAAAATTGTTCAGTGTATTTTACGTTTGAAGGAATAGAATGTCCACAGAAACTAGACAACAGGAAACTTTTTAGTCTCTAAAAACCATTACTGATGATTAACATTAAAATATTTATAACTCTTAGAAAGGGGCATTACTAAGACAACTTTAGCTTATTTGTGATGAAACATTTGTTGTGTAATATAATTACAGTGGACCAATTCCAAACCCCTGATTCAGGAAATATTGACTTATTTCTAGAATAGTAGTTTGATTTCAATGATATAACTATTAACCTTGAGAGTATGTATGCCCAAGGTAAGTATGACAGCAAAGTATATGTGGGATATGGTCCAATGAATTTCAGATCCAAGACACAGCTAAATACACGTATGACTTAATAAACTCTACTTTAGATAGCATTGTGAATGCAAATTCCAGAAGTCTATTTGTACTTAGAGTAAATACATGGTTAAGAGATGCTTTGTGGTATGGATTTATATATTTATAAAGTTTTTAAAAAATGTTCATTTTGTATGAACAAAAATGATGTTAAATTTGATAGTAGAAATGTGACATTAAATAGGTAAGTTGTATGATGAGATTTCTAGAAAGCTCTGGACATGGGTACTATTTGTTGCTTATTTATATGTCTGCAGTTTTAAACTGTATTCCTTTACACATTGTGATAGTCTTTTTTTTTAGTTGCTAGTAAGTTGAGTTGGTTGTAAAAAGTTTTTAAATGTATGATAACAAAAAATTCATTATGCTGTTGAATAAAAAAAGGAGAATGCTTCAATATTTTGTTCACTGTGATGTTTTGTTTGTCCATTAAATTGTTATTACTTCTCTGACTCTGGTTGAGATTTAATGATCGTTTTGTACCTCTGTTTATATTAGATAACTGTAAACATAAACTCCCAGAAGTTCTGATTCATAGTGCATATGCCTTTATCATATGCATGAAGATTTCAGAACCTCTGGCAAAGCAGATCTAACCCACCCACTTCTAAAAGGTCTTTATACTTAAAAAAACACGCATACAAAACAAAACAAAAAACAGGGGAGAAAAATTATGGAAGATGAAACAAAAATACTATCTTTATTTTTAAACACTCCCCCCCCCCCTCAAGTTTTAATTTGTTATCCAGATTTTCCCTAGGTGCTCAACAAAATAGAATCCATTTTGGTCAGGGAATCATCACTCACTCTGTGTGGTCTCGGCAAATTTTAAAAATTATCTGATATCTAAATATGCCACTTTCATGCAAAATAGAAATAATTTAGTAATATGCTTATGATAGTGAATTGGTACCATCTATTAATCATAAGTGAAATAAGAGTTATGGTTTCATTCATTTCCAAAATCTTTACTTAAACCAGCGAAGACTCAGATTAAGTGCTAGTTATGGCCTGAGTGTGAACTTGTGCTTATCCACTGAGAGATCCTCAAATGATGAGCATTTGCCTGGTTGTACACAGATACTAGGCCTCAAACACACCCCGAGTTTGAAGAAATTTCCTGGCATGTTGACCAGGTCGACAGGGACGCCACAGGACCTATATCAACAGGCAAGTTGTTAAATCAGTTATAACTATAATATGAGCTCTGTGACCACTAGGACACAGAAGAAGTATCATGGAAGTAAACTAAATTCTATGTGTTTCTGCATTTTATGGAAAACTAGTTCTATTTGCATACTCATCTTGCTGAAAAACAAATACTTTTCTTGATTCTTTTGAAAAACTTCAGAAACACTACATTTTATTCTAGAGTCTTCCTCAAAGCCGCAAGGTTAGGATCCCTGAGAAAGTTTCATCAATTGCTCTTTGAGCTTGAGTCTTAAATATTTTGCACATCTCTTTGCCTCAAACCCTTTATGAATGTTAACTCCTCTGTGAGAAACTCAAGGCTTGAAATGTTATTTTTTAGCTAGAGGCCCAGTGCAGGAATTTGTGCATGGATGGGGTCCGGTTCGTCCAGCCCCAATCAGTGCAGATCAGGGCTGGGCCTTTCAGAAGGAGGAGATGATGGGAGGTGGGCCAGCTGGCCTTCCCTTGATCAGGACCCAATCAGTGCTGGGCCGGCTGGGAGGAGGGTCCGTGGGCGATTAGCTGGCAGGCTCTGCCCCTGATTGGGGTTGGGGATGGGTCCACCTATGGGGAGAGGCTGTGGGTGGTGGGCCAGCTGACCCCAACCTCAAATGGGGTGAGGGGTGATGACTGGAGGCCAGTGGCCTGAGAGAGGGGCCATGGGTGGTTGGGGGCCATGGGTGGTTGGGCAACTTGCTCTGCCCCTGATTGGGGTGGGGGGTCAATCTGGAGTGGGATTAGGTGGGGGGAGGGGCTGTGGGCCCATCAGGGTGGTGGGGGCCCATCAGAGGCAGGGTCAGCCAGGGAGAGGGGATGCAGGAGGTTGGCCAGCCAACCCTTCCCTCTATTGGAGTGGGGAGTGTGATCAGGGGTGGGACATTCAGGGGGAGGGGATGCAGGAAGTTAGCCTGCCAGCCCTGCTGCCTATTGTGGTGAGGAGGGCAGATCAGGGGAGGGCCGGCTGGAGGGATGGACCGCAGGAGGTTGGCCTGCGGGCCCCACCCCCTGGTCAGGCCAGTTTGCTGGCCACAGTGGACATCATAGCAACCAGTCATCCATTGGTCTGGTCATTATGGATGCTGGCTTTTATATAATGATGCTAAATAAAGTCATTAGTCAGTAAATGAACACCTGTTTTGTTCTGTACTGAGCCAAAACCTCTCACATTCTTCCTCTCCACCATTTTTTTTTAATGCCAATTATGGAAGAACCCAGTGCTTTTCACTTCCATTGACCTCCACACCTCCTGCACGCACGCACACACACACACACACACACACACACACACACACACACACCTCCCAACTCTTCAAGTTTTATGAAACAGATTTACAAAAGAGAACTACATTAATCTTCCACCAGTTGATAATCATACGTTTAAGTACTATTTTAAACTATTTTTATGACCACTAACAACCACATTTTTTAGTTCTCATAGAATAATGGAGTCAGCTGCTTGCCTCAGAGGTAATTATTCCTTTTACAGGATTCATCATTACTGAGCAATGGGTATTAACGTTGCCTCTATTGGATGTGACTTCTCAAGATGTTCCAGCTAGTAGTATGTATTTCTATGGTTAAATTTATTGTCATTACAAATTTTATTTCTGGTTAGAGATTTAAAAATCATATATATTTATATCCAGACCATCATTTGACTAACTCTGATGACGAGTCAAAAGGGAGCATAGTGTACCGTAACGTTGTGGGCTTTCTCTGCCGTGAGATGGAGGGAGGTGGCAGCAGGAGAGGGGAGAAGACTACATTCTGTTCTGGAACTGGAAGGAAGACTGCACTGCTGGTTACTTAGTCCTCCTCCTTCTTTAGGTTTTTATATCCCAAATGGGAACCTTGCCAGATTTTCTGATAAACACCTAAAGACCCATTGTTTTAACTCACATTATTGACTACCTATCAGGCATAGTACACAAATATTCTTTGCAATGATATGCCTGCATGCACACTTTATTGCTAAAATATAAAAACAATCAAGGTGTTTACAAACAGCATTTGTTAAAGCAGTTGTTCCAAAATGTATGACGTGGGACCTGTCCAAGTAGAAGGAGAGCCCAAGAAGAGAGGACTCCTGCTATGTATGTTACGGATCTGTGCATCCTGTGTCTTCCCCGGAGAGTTCTCACTGACATCAGCACAACAAAGCATGAGGACATTCGGTGAAAGAAGCCTGTTCAGCAGTTTGGCAGTTTAAGTGAGAGTTTTGTTAAATTTATGTAACCATGAGATGTTTTCTCAAAACGTCTACCAATACTTTGTGGAATTAGTGTTCTATGGAGACAATTTTGTGGAATTTTTCACTGGAGAATTGATAAAACAGTCATGATACAGATTCTGGCTACAGATGTAAGCCACTGAGCCAGGGCATGAATTAAAAAGACAGTGCGGAAGACAGTCATGGTTAGGCAGTAGGTCCAAGTAGAATGTCAAAGTATAAAGGAGGAAAGGGACAGTTTTCCAACATAAACATTTTACATTCTTATCAAAGTTTATGGAATGACACATTCGAACCACGCCTCTAACACTTGCATCGGCATCAGCCTTCACATTACATAGGGGAAAATATTTAAACTTATACAGAAGGAGGCCCCAAGCAAAATAATGAACTACTGGTTATTGTTGAGCCTCTGAAAATTCCATTTAATTCACTAAGAATGGAACCCAATGTTCCAAATTTTGAAAAATCTGTACCAGATTATAAGTTTTGGTAATCAAATGTTAAGACTAGAAAGATTTTAGCGATCATAGTCCAACTGCCTTATTTTACAGACAGGGAAACTGACACTCAGAGAGTCCTGGCTGGATGCTCAGGTGGCTGGAGTGCCATCCCACACACCAAAAAGTTGTGGGTTTGATTCCTGGTCAGGGCACATACCTAGGTTCCATCCTCAGTCGAGGACAAAATGACACCGAGAAATGATTGAAGGAGTTAAAGGACAAGTGACAGGCCCAATTTTTAACAAAGGCCTTAGAAGCCCAAGTCTCCTTTTTACCCTAGGCTTCCATGTTGCTTAATCAGTATCAGTCAACTTATTTTATCCATTTATGGGCAAAGAAATATGCAGCTAGACAGAGGTTATTTTGTTCCTGGAAGCTATGTCTAGCTACAAAAACATGTAATGAAAACAGGAAATAATCATCAGAATTATTCAACACCCTAATTTATTGTGGAGAAGATCAAAGCTTTTGAGTACTGAAAACCACCCATAAAACCAACACCGGCATCTTGGCCACACACAAGCAGGCAGCTGTTGTCCTTAGGGAAAGGAAGAGGATGTTGAAGTGAGAGGTCATAGTACATGTGGGACCATTAGCAGGATCTGGAGATTCACTCTATCTTTTCTTTCTATATTTTTAAAGGAAAAATATTCTGTTAAAAAAAGTTATTCCCTGACACTTGTTAAAGAATGGCAAGCCAGACTTTATTCAAGGGCGCCTTTGTGAGGGGTGAAGGGACCATGGAAGGGTCGAGAGAGAGAGAGAGAGAGAGAGAGAGAGAGAGAGAGAGAGAGAGAGAGAGAGAGAGAGTGAGAGGGAGACTGGATTCAACTCTGACTCCAGGTAGGACCCGTAGGGACTTACAGTGAAGGAGCAGGTGGGGATCAGATGATAGAAAATTACTAAGAGGCACATCTGTGGAGAGGGGGATTCTTAAAAAAAAAAGAAGAAGATTTTTAAATTGGTTTTTGGAGAGGAGGAGGAGAGAGAGAAACATTCCTGTGAGAGTAAAACATGGATTGGCTTTCTCCTGCATGCCTGAAACCTGTGCATGTGCTCTGACTAGGAACTGAGCCATCAGCTTTTTGGTACATGGGACGATGCCCAACCAACTGAGCCACTCCAGCCAGGGTGAAAGGGACATTTTTGTTAGACTCAGCAGAAATCTTGCTGAAGGCTGGCCAGGGTGGTCAGATATGGAGGGTGGTCAGATACCAAGGGTGGGGAATTTTCGCTAAACTGACTTAGTAGGATTCGTATTCCAAATGGAATCTGCAAGGACAGAGAGGGAAGCCTGAGTTCAAGCCTGGGTGAGCAGAGGGCTTAGAGGAGCCAGATTCAAGTCAGGCCATAAAGTGTCTTTATTAATACGCACCACCATTATCTAGACCAGTGGTTCTCAGCCTTTCTAATGCCGAGACCCTTTAATACAGTTCCTTATGTTCTGGTGACCCCCAACCATAAAATTATTTTCGTTGCTACTTCATAACTAATTTTGCTACTGTTATAAATCGTAATGTAAATATCTGTGTTTTCTGATGGTCTTAGACAACCCTGCAAGATTCTACAGGTTGAGAACTGCTGCTGTAGAGCCTAAGACTGTCAGAAAACACAAATATTTACGATTCATAACAGTAGCAAAATTACAGTTATGAAGTAGCAACGAAAATAACTTTATGGTTGGGGGTCATCACAACATGAAGAACTGTATTAAATGGTCGTGGCACTAGAAAGGTTGAGAACCACTGTTCTAAGGGCACCTACTTTCTATTCTAAAATAATTGTTTTGCTCTTTAATTTATAATCTGAAAACCATACTTTTACAACCATTTCTTTTTATTTCACTTTATATTTTTATTAATTTCAGAGAGGAAGGAAGAGGGAGAGAGACAGAAACATTAATGATGAGAGAGAATCATTGATTGGCTGCCTCCTGCATGCTCCCTTTTGGGGATCGAGCCTGCAACCCAGACATGTGTCATTGACTGGAATGGAACCTGGGACCCTTCAGTCCACAGGCTGAGCCAAACCGACTAGGGCTATATAACCATTTCTTAATTTCTGTTTAGGTTTATTCATTAGTTATTGATTTTCTGTTGTGGAAAATAAGGCCTTTGTTTCTCACTACTTGCCCTCCACCACACTTACATACGTACACACTTGCACCCAGACACATTTCTATTCTCTGCATCTTCCCAAAATAGTTTTATCACAATTTTTGATAAAAATCAATATTTAGTGCTTAGATTATGATTATATAATATTGTTCATAGCTGAGGTTATAGTGATTATGCTTATATTTTCTTTGAAAAAACAGCGTTTTTGAGGGATAATTGATATACAAACTGGATATGTATAATGTATACAATTTGATGAGTTTAGAGACATGTATACACTTATAAAACTATCACCACAATCACAGTAATTAACATATCCATCACCTCCAAAAGTTTTCTTTTTTGTGGTAGGAATACTTAAACATGAGTCCTACCTTCACACATTAAGTGTACAGTACTGAATTCTTAACTACAGTGGTAAACCAGATTCAGAACTTAATTCATCTTGTATAACTGAAACTTTATGACCATTACAACCATTCAACATCAACTCTCTATTTCTCTCCCCCTCCCCCCCGCAACTCTTGTAACTACCACCATTTTCCTTTGATACAAGTTTTACTTTTTCATGGAATTAATTGCTTCATTAAAAAATTCACTTAGCTTTCTCTGTACTTATAGCTGAATCATCACAGAGTCTCTACTACTCAGAACCTTTCCTTCCTGTCAAGCATGACAGATAATCTGCCAGCTCACCCGCCTGGTGCCCTGCACCGCCTGGATCTGATGCGGGTGAGTTGCTTTCTGCACAGCTGCCATCCAGGGCCATTCTTTCATCTGGGAATTCTCTGTTGCTGAATTGCATGCCATCTTTTTCTTGGTCTATTATTTATTTATTTATCTATTTATTTATTTACTTTTTGGTGAAGCACATTCTCTAGCAGTTTGCAGACAGAAAAAAAAAAGAGGCATAAGAGAAAATTTTTTAGACCTTGTATGTCTGAAAATATTTTGATTCTAGCCTTGATTGGCAGTTTGGCTAGAAATTCTTCTCTCTTATTGCTCCTTTGGCTTGCAACTCCCAGTTTGTAGGTGATCTTTTATTTATCTTTTTTTTCCCTTCATTTTGGAAACTGTTAGGATCTTCATTTTGTTCACGTTATATTAAAATTTCACAGTGAAAAACTGTTATGTAGCTTTTTTTTCATTTATTGTACTAGGTGTTCAGTAGGCCTCTCCATATGGCAGGATGTGTTCCTCAATTCTAAAAATGCCCTTGTATTTATTTTTATTTTTATTTTTTTTACAAAATATTCTCCTCTCCCATTATTCTTCTTCCCCCCCCCCCAGTTTCCAGAACTCCTCTTGGTCAGCTTTTGAAGTTTCTTGACTGAGCTGACTTTTCTACCCTTCTTATTTCTCATCTCATTCATTTTTAAAAAATCTAATTCCCAAGAATTTTCAATTTTATTCATTAACCTTTCTCCTTAAAGTATTACATTTTTCATAGTTTTTAATTTCTTAAAGTGTTTTCTTATTCTCTGAAATAGTATTTTTTTCTTAAAGTACTATTCCCTGAAATAGTATTTTTTTTCTTATTTCATGAACATGGTGTCTTCTCTTACTTTAGTGAAAATATTAATTCTAGAGTTTTTATTTTCATTTTTCTCTTTAAAATTGTATTGATTGATTTTAGAGGGAGAGAAAGAAAGAGAGAAATATCTATTTGTTGTTCCACTTACTTATGCACTCATTTATTGATTCTTATATGTGCCCTGACCTGGGATTGAACCCCCAACCTTGGTATATAGGGACTATGCTCTAAGCAACTGAGCTACCCAGCCAGAACCATTTTTTATGTGTCTTTCGCTCCCTACATTGTCTGTTTCATCTCAGTTAATTTTGTCTGTTTATTTTGATGTTTATATTTCCTGGAGAACCATCCCTCAACTACCTGATCCTTAACTGTCTTTCAGTTTAGTGAGGAGCTAAACAAGCCGGTTGGAATTGTGCATGGCTGGGGGCAACTGATGGGCGTCTGGGAAGGCGCTCCTGTTCTATCTGCACGTGCTCAGTTCTCACTCTCTCCAGACCTTTCTTTTAAGTTGATGAGTTTCTCCACACAAGAAATCCTGGCTGCCAGTGTTAGCAGCTGAGCCATGGGAGGAGGGCATCAGACTTGATTTTCAGTATAGAGCCTGTCATACAATACCTGGTTTCAGGAGGACCTTTTGCCTGCACCGTCAGGTGCTCCTGGGCTAGGCCTTCTCTGATGCAGCCTTTCTAGGAAGAAAGCCTCTGTCCTCAGTGGGCCAGTGGGAGGCTACTTGCCTCTGTGCCAAACCCTCAGCCACTCTGTACCTGCATCTTCAGAGGTAGCTGGGGCCTCTCATTCTCAGGCTTCTCCAAGGTTCTGTTGCATGAATTAGGTTGCTTCTTTTTTGCATCCCTTTCTCTACTTGCTGTAGCTGCTGCTTGCTCCCACTGAGGGCTCAGGGGCAGTTTTCAGTAAAATGTGTGCTCACAATATTTATTAGCCGTGGTGATTCCAAATGAGCTCCCATAGGTTCCAGAAATGGAGAACTTTTTCTTATGATGTGCTTGGAGTGTAGATACAACACAGTGAGGTGAAGAAGGAAAACGTTCAGAAGGCTCATAGTGAACCACGTGCTGATTCCACCTGATACTCGGAGAAGCTCCCTTGCATTTCAAAAGTGCAGAGAGACAGTCCTTGCAGTAGCATCTCCCCCTCTTTATCATCTCAGCACATCAGGCTGTGAAAATGTGCAGGGCAGTCTGGTAGACTTTCTTATCACCTATTCTTTTCTAATGAAGATATGGGAAAACATGATTGCTGGTTTAGAAATTATTTTTGATAGAATTTGAATAGCCATGAGCAGAAATCATTTTCTTTTTTAACTTGTCTAATAAATATCCACAGCCCTAAGGGTATGAAACAACTCTCTAGCACAAATGAGACATAATACTTGCAGTGATTAATGATATCATAAACTTAAAATCTCAGAACATCAAAGCCAGTATTTTTTTTTTCTTTTCTTTTTGGTGGCCAAGTTAATTCATCAACATCTATTTTGCAAGATGCTGACATGGTTCTAATATAAAATTCATAAATAATTAAGCATTTGTCAGGCACCATTTGTTTTCAGTTATGCAGGTGAATGTGAGGCTGGAGCCTGTTGTCTGTACAAGTACTATCTGATATTGGCACATCAGCCAGTTACTGTTTATCGCTGGGTCACAAAACTATGATGTGCTGCAGGTTAAGGAGTACTAAGGCTGTGATATTCTCTGTTGAACAATGAAGTCCTCTCCTGCACTTTCTCAGTTATGTCTTGCTTATGGATTAAGACCCCTCAGGAGCCTGAGCCGGTTCCCTCTGCCTGCGCACATTCCTGCTCGCTGCCCCACCCTCCTGTAGCTCCCACTGGCCCCCTACCCCCTACCCTGCCTCTTAGCTTGCTGCCCTGTCCCCTCCTGTAGCTCTCTGCAGCCTGCTTGTAGCTCACTACCCCACTCTCCTGCTGATCATGATCTGGTTGTTATGTGGTGGGTCGTTATGCTTCGTGGGGTAACGACCAATTGCATATTACATCTTTATTATATAAGATTTGAATTTCCTTAGCTTTTTCTGTTTCAGGATCCCATCCAGGATATACTAGTGCACTTATTCAGTGGCATGTTTCCCTTAGGTGTCTACTGGCTGAGATAGTTTCTCAGACTTCCCTCATTTCTAATGATCTTGATAGTTTTCAGGAGACTGCTGAGTCATTTTAAGGAGACCTTGGCAGTTTTAAGAGTTTGATATATTTTGTGCAACATCACTCAACTGGGGTGTTTGATGCTTTTCTTGTGATCAGACTGGGGTTATGGTTGTGGGAAGGAAGAGCACAGAGGTAAAGCACATGGTGTATACTGTCCAAATGGCTTATCCTGGTGGTTGTTGACCTTGATCACATGGCTGAGGTGGTCTTGTCAGATTTCCCTGTTGTAAAGATTCTCTCTCTCCCTTCCCCACCCCCAACTTCCATATTATCCTCTCTGGAAGGAAGCCACTGTGGGGCATCTACACTTAAAGAGAGGGTGTGGGTGTGGGTGGGGTGTTATGTTCCACCTCTTTGAGGGTAGAGTATAGACCTCAAGTATTTGCAGTTTTTCTCTATGAAAGACCAGTCCCTTCTCCAGCATTCGCTTATTTATTCAATCATTTATTTAATTCAGCATGGACTCCTGGATATATATTTTATAGTTTGGGTTATAACTAGTGCTCCATTATTTATGTTGTTACTCAGATTGCTCTGTCTCTCTCAGTGGGCTCCTGTGTCCCTTTGACTACTTGGTTCTTCATTGTGGATTTCTGCTTTGGTTTGGTTTTTGAGCACGTGCCACTTTCTGGCCCTACAAGGTGTTCCAGGCTCGTCATGTAAGTTTCCTGTTCCTGTCCTAAAATCAGCCCTTTCCCAGAGGACCCTGGCCCTTTTTGTTGGAGACTGGTCTTACAGACTGAGCCACAGGCACCAATGCTGCTGTGATTGGGAGGTTGCTTCTAGGCTCCTCAGCTGGCAGAGCAAGGACATGTGTGGGTATACTAACCTTTGCTTATACACAAATCTATAACTATTTCTATACTAGAGGCCCAGTGCACAAAATTTGTGCACAGGGTGGTGGGGGGATGTCCCTCTGTCCAGCCTGTACCCTCTCCAACCTGGGATATCCCTCTCAAATCCAGGACTGCTGCCTCCCAACTGCTCACCTGCCTGCCTGCCTGATTACCCCTAACTGTTTCTGCCTGCCAGCCTGATCAACCCCTCCCTACTCCCTTGCCAGCCTGATCAATGCCTAACTACTCCCCTGCTGGCCAAATTGCACCTAACTGTCCTCCCCTGCTAGCCCAGTCACTCCTAACTTCCCTCCCCTGCCAACCTGGTCCCCCCCAACTGCCCTCCCCTGCAGGCATGGGTGTCCCTAACTGCCCTCTTTTGTAGGCCTGGGTCCTCCACACTGTCCTCCCCTGCAGGCCTGGGTGCCCCCAATAGTCCTCCCCTACAGGCCTGATCATTCCCAACTGCTCTCCCCTGCAGGCCTGATCTCCCCCCAACTGCCTTCCCCTGCTGGCCATCTTGTGGCAGTTATCTTGTGTTCACATGGGGGTGGCCATCTTTGATCATATGGGAGAGGCCATCTTGTGTGTTGGAGTGATGATCATTTTGCATATCAATTACCTTTTTATTACTAGATAGGATAGAACTCCCTATATATTAAATCAAACCTGATTTCATATTATTATTGTCAACTCTAATTCATTACCACATGGGTCATTTCAGCCTCCTCTCTGTATTGAGAATTATTCTTTCCCCATTAAATTGTCTTTAATCCTTTGTCAAAGATCAGTTGACTATATTTGTGGTTCCCCATTTCTGGGAGAAAGCATTCAGTCTTTCAACATTAGCTTTGATGTTACATAGGGTATTGTAGTTACTCTCTATCAACGTGAGGTAATTTCCCTCTTTCCTAGTTTGCTGAAAGTTTTTATATTATGAGTGAGCATTAAATTTTGCCAAATGTTTTTTTCTGAATCAACAATAATGATATTATGATTTTTCTTCTTCAGCTGTTGATTTGCTAGATTACTTGATTGATTTTCAAATATTGATCCAGCCTGGCAAACCTGGAGTAAATTCCACTTGGTCTTGGTATATAATTTTTATACCTGCTAATATTTTATTGAGGGTTTTTGCTTCTACATTCATGGGAGACATTGGTCTGCAGTTTTTGTTTGTTTGTTTTTGTATTGTCTTAACCTAGTTTTGGTATTAATGTTGGCCCCATAGAATGAGTTAGAAAGTATTCCCTCTACCTCTATTTTCTGGATGGGATTGTGAAGAATTGGTATGATGCTTTTTTAAAATTTGGTAGAATTAACCTGAAAACCACCTAATGCTTTCTTTTTTAGAAGGTTATTTATTATTAATTAAATGTTTCTTTAATAGATATAGGGTTATCCAGGCCTTATCTATTTCTCCTCATGTGAGTTTTGGCAGTTCTGTTAAAAGCTGGATATTTTGTATTGTATAATAGGAACTGAGGTAAAGAGAGATTTAATATATATATATATATATATATATATATATATATATATATATACATAGCCTTTAATTATATGTATATATAATTAAAAGCTTCAAAATGAAAACCTTTAAGAACTTACTATTTTCAATAAAATTGAATTCAAATTCTTTAGCCTGGCAAAGGCCTCTATATTTCAGCCTTCTTTTTAAATAATAATGATGCTATCATTTATTGAGGGCCTACCATTTATCAGTATTTAACACAATAACACTGAGTTATATGTAGGTATCTCCATGTTACAAATGAACTCTAGATACAGGGAAGGAAAATAACTGCCATGGTCACAGAGATAGTGAATGATGAGGACTGGATCTGAGGTCTGTCTGGTTCTGAGTCCCATGTTTTTCTCATTAGACCTCAATGTTTACTTCTTTACCAAACCCTCCAGTTCAACTTAGTCAAATTTGTCTCTCATCTCCCAAACTTTCTGGTAACTCTAGCTGTCCTCCTTTGGATACCTGACCCACCTGCATCAGTAACAGAATTGTCAACCAAAGTATTTTAAATAATAAAGACATACTGTTTCACATAATGGACAATTTGGAGGTAAGTTATCTAGGGTTGGCAGAATGGCTCTGCAGTGTTGCCAATGACCCAGACTTGTTCATCCTTGTACTCTGCCATCTTCATTATCTTGGTGATGTCTCTAGACATAATGTTCCCTAGAAAGCTGATTTATCTTTTCGATTTATCTTTATAGGTCAGGAATCCAAGAAAGAGAGGGACTAGGACAAAAGGCAAGAAAATACTTTCTAGAATTTGAGTGGGCAAAACTAGACCCCAAACCAACCCCAAATCCATCAGTTGCAAAAACAACAGGACTGCTGTAGGACATGATTTACTTCCCAGAAATGGACATATTGCTGTTTAAACAAAGTCAGGGATCTGGAAGCAATGAGGAAGGGGAGAATGACTTTGCAGGCCAACTTTGGTGTTTGCCAGGTTGTCCATTCTTTAGTGCCCAGGTCAAGCATGGTTCCCTGCCCCAATGATTTCACCACACCAAGGCGTCTCTCTCCACAGAATTCTCACAGTATTGTCTCCACATATTATTAGCTTTTAAATTCTTATATTATAAGTTATTTCAAGTCTTTTTAAGACTATATAGTCTCTTTAAAAATGTCTTACAAACCCTGTTCAGTATGGCTTAGTTGGTTGGAGTGTCATTGCATGTTTCGGAAGGTTGTGGGTTTGATTCTCAATCAGGGCACATGCCTGGTTTGTGGGTTCAGTACCCAATTGGGGTGCACATGATATTGTAGTGTCAATTATCGAATGAGATACAAGACACCTTAATGAGCCAATTAATTAGGAGTCATTTATTGTAAGCAGCCCAGAGGGAGGTGTTTCTTATAAATCTCTGAACCCTGAAATAGAGGAAGTGTCTCATATTTATACTTTTTGAGAGGGAGGTCCTTCTTCTATATCTCTGAGCCCCAAAATAGAGGAAGTGTCTATTATACTTTTCAAGCCTCTTTGTTTGCAGATATTACAAAGGGCTCTGTGTGAGTTATTGTTATAGACAGTTGTAACCTTGAATACATAATGAGTTTGTACTTGGCATAATTATTATCAGTATTAGTTTATTTTAGTCTATTACATTTGATGGCTAGCTTGCAAGCTCAGACAGTTAAGTTTATCTTTTTCTATTTAAACTAAAAACAAAGTCATTTTACAGAACAACAGACTGTCTTAAAGTAACAGAGTTTACAATGACAGAGTTTATAGTGACTAGGGACTATCTAACAATAGCAGAAAATTCTAACAGCAGTTTTTTATACAAGATGGAGGTTACTATGCTTCAACGGGAGGCAATTGATCAATATATCTCTCACATTGATGTTTCTCTCTTTTCGTTCCCTTCCTCCTTCTCTGAAATCAATAAAAAATATCTTACAAGTGTCATGTTAATAGAGGCTATGTATCATGCATTGCTTTTTCTGTCACACATCTTATATATGGTGGACACACTAAATGTTTCCCTGAGGCACAGAATGTGGTCTGTCAGCAACATCACCTGGTAGGTTACATACTCATTAGTTTTTTTAAAAAATCTCTTGGTTGTCTAGACTCCTCATCTCTCCATACATAAAAGAAGGTTTTGACAAAATAAGTAGTGTTGAAAATGATGACTACATAACTTTAAAAAATATGTTCTCTTCTATACATTTAATATTTTATAAAGATTGAATATACATGAAATGTGACATTTTAAAAAATATATTTCTTTATTGATTTCAGAGAGGAAGAGGTAGAGATAGATACATCAATGATAAGAAAAGATCATTGATTGACTGCCTCCTGCAAGCCCCCTACTGGGAATCGAGCCTACAACCCAGGCATGTGACCTTGGCCAAAATCAACCTGGGACCTTTCAGTCCATAGGCTGATGCTCTATCCACTGAGCAAAACTGGCTAGGGCTACATAACTTTTTTTTAAATACATGATTTACAGAATAAGTAACAATAGACTTTGAAAATAGCGTCCAATCTTCTGAAGACAAGTCTCATTAATGAACAAAGTAGATTAAAAGACTGTGGCTTTATAACATGTCATCTTCCCCTCTATTGTAAGTTATTTAAAAATATTTTCATTTATTACTTTGATGGTGCTATTTGACACATTGAGATAATGATACCAGTTAAGAATAAATATTGGGAATCCACCAGACCAAGTTGTTGGCTGAAAGGCTATATTTTGGATGTAAACATGCAATTGTGACTTCTCAAAATTCCAAGCTTGCATTTAAATAAGATGTGCTGAGAGAGCTGCAGGTTCCTTGGGATGGAGAAGAGAGATGGAAGACTGGGGCACAGGGAAGGGTGGTGTGAAAATGCTCAGCCCACTCTCAGGATTTAAGCAATTTGCTTGGAGTTCATTTCTTGTAAGATCATCCAGGATAGTAACTAACCTTTACTTCCATAAAATAAGGTACTATACTGGGTAATTTAAACACATCATTCTTGTTTAATTCTTCTAGCAATCTAACAAAAATAGGTATTATAATACTGATTATGGTGATGGAGAAATTAATAGTGCAGCTGCACATTAGAATCTTTTGGAAGCTGTAAGCACTCTTACCACTGAGGCCATATCCCTGATCAATTTAATTAAAATCTCTGGGGTTGAGGCCCAGGGACCCCACAGATTCTAACATGTCATCAAATTTGAGAGCCAATGTCTTAAGGTGCTGGCTTTCGCAAAAGAGGAACAGAAATGTTAGGGTGTATTAATTTTAAATTTATTAATGTAAGTGTGGGGAGGTGAGTAAAACACTGAGTTGGGTTCATCTTGCTTTTTGCTCATTACGAAGCCTTGAGAAATCATAAGTGAAAAAAAGTATTTTATTATTGGTAAGTGCAGAGAACACTGTAATGATCAACTATATCCAATCTCACTCTAATATAAAGTTGTGTGATATTAGTTTTAGTTTTTCTTAATTAAAACAGTACATATGCATTAGAAACCTCCTGTGTTTATGATCCCATTATCTTTTCTTTCCAATTATTTATCATTTCTGTGCATGTTTTCCTATGCTTACTCTATATAATCAGGAACTGTATAATGATGTTTTGGTCCACACAGATTGCATATAAAGCTGTTATCCCATAAAATTATAGTAAAGCAAAAAAATTCCTATCACCTAGTGACATTGTAGCCATTGTAAGATCCTAGCACAACACATTACTCACATGTTTGTGTTGATGCTGCTGTACCTGTTTATAAAGTCTCCAGCAGTAGACAGTAATGTCCTAGGCCTTCACATTCGCTCACCGCACTCTCACTGACTCATGCAGAGCAACTTCTGGTCCTGCCAGCTTCATTCATGGTAAGTGCCCCATACGATGTACCATTTAAAAAATATCTTATACCATCTTTTACCTGTACCTGTTCTATGCTTAGATACACAAATATTTACCATTGTGTTACAGTTGCCTACAGCAGTGGTCGGCAAACTGCGGCTCGTGATCCACATGCAGCTCTCGAGATGAGGTTTGCCACTCTGCTGACTAATGAGTTTGCCGACCACTGGCCTACAGTATTCTGTACAGAAGCATAATGCACAGGCTAGTAGCCTAAGAGCCATGGGCTATGCCATGTAGCCTGGGTGTGTAGGAGGCTATACCATCTAGGAGTGCACTCTGTTATGTTTGCATGATGAAATTGCATAATGCAAATTTCTCAGAATATATTTCCTGTTGTTAATTGATGCTTGACTATACTATATATGTATGTGTCTATTAAAGTGTACATGTTTTTAAACTTTGTTTAAGTAGAATATATACCGCACAACTTTTGCAACTTGATTGGGGTCAGGGTACCAGCATAGCATTGTTCCACACACCAGAAAGTGGTGAATCGATTGCCAGTCAGGACACATGCCAGGCTGCAGATTCAATACCCAGTGAATGCAGGAAACAATGGAACAATGTTTATCTCTCTCTCCCTTCTTCTCTCTGAGATAAATTCAAATGAATGATAAATAAATGATGTTCTCTAAGTATGGTTTTAACAGGAAAGACATTAGTGACCTATGAAGTGAAAAACTCATTAAAATGCATATATATGGCATGACCCCATTAAAAAAATGTATTTATTGATTTCAAAGGAAGGGAGGAAAGATAGATGAGAATCATTGACTAGCTGCCTCCTGCACACCCCTATTTGAGGATCAAGCCTAAAATTTGACCAGGTATCATGTCATGACCTCCTGGTTTATAGATTGAAGCTCAACCACTGAGCCCCACCACTCAGGCCCCATTTTTATCAATACCAGGCACATGAGGTACATTGGCAAGATCTCACTCCTAGATGAAAGTCTGAAATTGCCCAAAACTCCTTTGCAGCCAGGTTTCTGGATAAGAATTTGTTCCTGCAAATTGGATGCGCTTGCACAGTATTTTGAAGGCAGAAATGCAGCAGAGGCATCTTCCAGCAGATTGGGCTGTTTGCTGCTGGTGATCATGTTTGCAGAGACGTGGAGGTTTTCTGCAGCAGAACCCAGGCTATGCACAGACAGTTGAGGCAGAGGCAGTGCCCAGTGACCTGTTTTATAGGAGCTAGTGGGCACTTGTGGAGGTAGCAGTTTCCTAATCCTCGGGTCACAGCTGTGCCAGAGTGTCTTAGAATTCAGTTATGGCTGAGGGGGCAGCTCCTCCCACTGGGCAGGGAGTATTTCCTAGGGGCCCAGCTTAATACCCACTCCTCCAGCTTTCCAATGATTTCCCAAGCACCAATTTCTGGTGCTATAATAAATTCTTTTCTGCCTAAAATAGCAAATATCTAAAAACATTTTGGATCCTCTGCTTACAACAAAAACAATGCTGCACAGGGTCAGGTCTGAGAAGTGAGTGAGGTGTTGCGAAAGGCTCCCCTCTTTGAGTCTCAGCTTCCTCTTCTGTAGAACCAAGAATAAAGATTGTCTGTTCATAGTTACTGAAGACTGTGGCTACTGTGTTTCCTGAAGCTGGCCACACATTTCCCATCCCTCCTGTGGCCTTGCCACTTTCCACCACGTCCTCTCTCTTGAAGTGGGGCTGACCTCTGAATTCCAAGGCCAAGGCTGAAAAGGCATGGTGCAATAGCACCACCCACCCTACCAGGGTTTCCAGCTCTGGTCCCACCCACACTGCTTGGGGGTCTCTCTGGTACGTGGCCTTGCCCTACTGGCTCACTTCCCCTCCCGTCTGCAGCCAGCGCCTTGTTGCACATAATGGCCCACATGCTGGTGCTGTTGGGCCCAGTGGGTGGGGTAAGAGCCCATGTTGGGTCTTGCACCTCCTGGCTTCTGTGTGTTGCTGCCCCCTGAACCTTGTAGCCCCTATTCCTGCTGCTATTCCTACCAGGGCCAGATACCCAGGTGCTGTGTGCGGTCTGCAGGGACTGCTGTGGCCACCAGGAAAGCCTCCCCCCAACATCCTTGACTCTAGCACCCTGGTCCCTGATCCACTTTTGCCAAAGGAGAGTTTTGCCCATGCAGCTGCTCGAGACTGTGACCAAGCAACTCCAAGGTCCCTGGACCCCAAATTTCTGCCAGCCAAGGTGGTTGGCTGGCTGGCCCCGCCCTGATCCGGGTGTTAGGGGTGATCTGGTCTGGATCAGGCTGGTTCACTAGCCACAGTTGGTGTCCCAGCGACTGGTCATTAGGTTGTTATGGTTGTGACAGCGTTATGGTCTCTGGCTTATATATATATCTATATCTATATCTATAGATATAGATATATATAGATATAGATATAGATATAGATATAGATATAGATATAGATATAGATATAGATATAGATATAGATATAGATATAGATATAGATAGATATAGATATCCACAAACATTTGATATAATCACTGTATAGTATAGTGGAGAATAACGTATGCAGTCTGGTTTGTCTCTTCCTGTAGGTAAATGATCCTACAATAAGTTCTCTTATAGTCACCCTAGCTGGTTTGACTCAGTGGATAGAGCATCAGCCTGTGGACTAAAAGGTCTCAGGTTCGATTCCCATCAAGGACACATGCCTGGGTTATGGGATCCATTCCAAGTAGGGGGCTTGTAAGAGGCAGCCAATCAATGATTCTCATCATTGATGTTTCTATCTCTTTCTCCCTCTCCCTTCCTCTCTGAAATCAATAAAAATATATTTAAAAATATTTTCTAATAGTCAATGAATTTGTGTGCTTTGTTTTGGGTATCAAGGCACCTTTCTGGTTTGTCCATTGTCCCTCCTTTACTCCCCCTTCAGACACCCATGGATGGGAGTTTGCTCCTACCTTTCTCATGGGCATCATCGGTCTATTCTACCTCAATACCACAATCCTACCACTTTTCACAAGTAATAATATGATATCTTGCAGTGACAGGCCCCTAACCTTGGTCATCACCTTCAAAATTGTCTCAGCTAGTCTCAATCCTTTGCTTTTTCTATGTCTTCTACATCAGTTTGTTGTATTTTATGAAATCCCTCCTAGGATTTTGTCTAGTGCTTCACAAGAAGTAAATACCGGTGTCAGATTATGAATTTAGGTTCTTCTGATTCCACATGAGAAAGAAACAGAAATACCAGTCTGTGAACTGATGCCAGCAAGTGAAGGCAAAGTATCCACCTTGCTTTCTCCCGCAGCTTCTTCCACTGGGTATTACTTTCATAACCACTATAGCACCTGGCATGCACTTGTCCAGGGTAAACACCACTCAGTGAACTTTTGTTAAACTTAACTAAATGTGGATGCTAAATAGTGAGTGAAAACAAGAAATCTAGGTGTACCCAGTGGGAAGAGGCTTAGAACTTTCTTAATAGAGCCAGAGGGGGAAAAGGCAGAGTCTGCTTCCTACAGTAAGGTGACTTGATCTCATTATTGGAGAGTGGAGAGAGGCCTCCAACTGCAGAGTAGGGACAGAGTTTCTCATTAGCATCTAGAGCCAGGAATTTCAGAAATAAAACCTGTTTGTCACATCTTCCTAAAAGCATCCATCTCTGACGGTGAGTCACTTAGCCCCCAGGTACCTCCTTGCAGCTAGCTCATCAGAATCAATTAGTCCATCACTCCAGTCATTTCTCCCTGGGGCAAATGGTCAGTGTTCAGACAAAAAGGTGCTTATTGAATCAGACCAAAGGGGAGATGGCAGCAATTTAGCTCTCAATCCGTTCTGAAATGTGGCTACTGGAAAAAAGAATGCAATGGAATATATCCAAGTAGATGTTTCTCACCTCCACTTGGTGACTCCTGTGGGATTTTCCCATTACCATTATTATGCTATGACTCACAGCTGTTTCCTTCTCTGCCCTTTGAAGCAGGAAAGAAAGATGTGCTTGGCTCAGGAATTGTGCTTATGACTCAGTTGGCCAGCCTGTCAGCTTTGGTTTGTTTTTGGTGGACATTGTGTTAGGCAGAAGGCTCTGAAAGCCGCAGGAGAGTGTGCGACATGGGCTCTTGCTTTTTAGTTTATATGAGATAGGCCAGAAGTCAGAGTTTGTTCATTTCCACCTAGGTACCTAGCACTTTTGCTGCCTCTGCCTGAATGATGGTGCCTTGGTTATGGGGTAAGCTGTAGGTGCACACGTACTTTTTTTTCTTTTTCTACAGAGCATCTTTTTATTGAATGTGAAGTAGAGCATTATACTAAAAAACAGCAAAGCTTAACATTTGTTCGGATTGCTAATAATTAAATTATATTACAAAAGCATGATGCACACACAATGAAATAATTGGATTATTGCCCCAAGAACAATGATTCCATTCCTGGAAGTCTCCCTCAGAAGCTGACTGAAGTGAACATCTATCCACACTGGGAAGGAGATCTTCATCAAATAGGAAGTTGTATGAAATAGCTTCTAGGATTTCTTCTGTGTTAGTTTCCTGGGACAATTGTAAGAAAGTGCCATAAACTGAATGGCTTACACAACAGAAAATTATTGTCATACAGTTTTGGAAGCTGGATGTCTAAGGTCAGAGTGTCAGAGGGCCACCCTCCCTCTAGCTACCCTGGGGAAGGGCCATTTGTCTCCAACCTCTGGAGCTTCTAACAGGTCCTTGACTTGGGGCAGCAGAACTTCAGTCTTCATTTGTTCTTCTCCTTGTGCCTCTGGGGCCAAATTTTTCCTTTTTATAAGGACACCAATCATATTGGATTAGGGCCCATCCCAGTCCAATATGACCTCACCCAAACCAGTTACCTATGCAACAACCCTATTTCCAAATAAGGTCACATTCTTAGGAACTAGGGGCCAGTCTGTCAACACATGAATTTGGGGAACACAGTTCACTCCACAACACCTTTCAACTCTGTGATTCGAATAGACTTAAGTAAAATGAATAGCCATTTCCACCATTTTTTAGCACTTTTTAGGTATTGCTCATCTAACCCTGGTATTCACCAGGTCTGAGCTTAAAGAGAACACATCTTTCTTCTCACCCTAAATTATTAGGTCTAGTAATAATTAATGTCGTTTTCTAATATTAGGTCTAGTAATAATTAATGTAGTTTTCTAATACTTTTTTAAATCGAATTTATTTAAACAATACAACAAAATTTAATCAACAATATAGTTGCCGTTGTTTTCTACTACTTGTGCCCAATGCTTAGGAAGCATTTTAATCCCTCTGTTGTAAAATTCTTGTGATTTTGATGCAAAAAATTCAGTCAATGCATTTTTGAGGCATTCTTCATTATTAAATTTTTTTCCAAGAAGGAAGTTTTGCAAAGAACGAAACAAATGGTAATCGGAAGGGGCAATATCAGGAGAATATGCAGGTTGAGGGAGAACTTCCCATTCCAACTGGCGCAGTTTTTCAGCAGTGATTCTTGCAGTATGTGGTCGTGCGTTATCGTGGTGAAAATTACGCCCTTCCGATTAATCAGCGCGGGTTCTTTTTCTCTTAAAGCTTGGGCTAACCTTTCCAATTGGGCACTATACACTGCACTTGTAATGGTTTGGTTAGATGGTAAAAGTTCATAATGAAGAATTCCTTTAAAATTCCACCAAACACACAACATCACTTTTTTCGCATGCAAGTCAGGTTTTGGCGTGGGCTGCGGAGCCTCATTTTTGTCCAACCATTGAGGCTGTCTTTTCAAATTAACATACAGCACCCATTCTTCATCTCCGGTAACAATTTGCTCTAAAAACGGCAAACGGTTTTGACGAGAGAGGAGCGAACTGCAAATTGTGACTCTTTGTTGTCGGTCAACTCAGGAGGAACCCATCTTCCAAACTTTTGGACTTTGCCAAGTGCACGCAATTGATTGGAAATTGTTTTTTGTGAATAATTTAAAGTTGTCGCAAGCTCTTGTTGGGTAATTTGAGGATTTTGCACCAAAAGAGCTTGAAGAGCTTCTTGATCAAAATTGGACACACGGCCTCGACCACTCTTGTCATCTAATGAAAAATTTCCCTCGCGAAATTTCTCAAACCAACGCTGGCATTTTCTGGCACTAACTGCATCTTGACCAAGAGCACTACAGATGTTTTTTGCAGCCTCACTTGCTTTTCTTCCTAATTGGAACTCGTAAAGCATGCAGTGCCGAATATGCTCTTCATCCGCCATCTTCTTAGCCCTAGTTTTGCAACAAAAACCAAACCAAACACAAACTTTTTCAAGCAAAACTTGTTAATTGCACTTCACACGTTCTGTAGATACCACGTGTTTGAAGGTTATGTCAATACAAGTCAATGCCAAGCAAGATTTTAAACGAATGTTTAAAAACGACATTAATTATTACTAGACTCGATATTTTCAGAAGTCCTTTAGCTTTGCCGTTTTATTTATTTATTTATTTATTTATTTATTTATTTATTTATTTATTTATTTGCTCCACAGGTGACTAACTGCCTTTGCTTACCTCTAACAAGAGATTCTCAGATCAGATAGTACTTAATGGAAGTATAATCTGGGCTTTAGATCAGCAGTTAATTTGATTTTCTCAATAATCCCTCTGCTTTCTCTTTGTCTCTGTTTGCCAGCCAGACATTCTAACACTGTCTTTTTTCAACCCAAGGGAAGGATCTTCCCCATCAACATTAGCAGTCTGCCCTCTGATCCTTGAGTGTGTGTGGATGGTCCCCTAGCACCCAGCTCATACACAAGATTTAATACAAACTCACACAAAACTTAGCGACCCCCAGATCCTCACGTTACAACCCCTACTTCATCAGAACCCAATAAAACTCGGAAATAAAAGCATTTAAATGTGATGAATGATTCTATCACAGCAGGACAAAGGCAAAACAACTCATTAGGAAAGAATCTTGCTCCCTGCGTTTCTCTGGTAATAGTGGGAATAGTCCTCCCATATGTTAAAAGAAAAATAATCAAGAAATAAATTGATTTGTTTAGTACCATTTTAGTTGTAGGGGGGAAAACAGAAAAAGAGCAAGAATAATTTAGGGCAACATGCTAACAGTAGTTACTGACAGATCATAGAGTGAAGGCAGTTTTATTTTTTTTTGTGCCAGTATTTTCTAAGTGTCTTTCAAATAGCCAGAGTGTCTTTCATTCTTTATCTTTCCTTTGTCCGTAAAGGCACAGGACATAAGTTTCTGCTCCTCAAAGGCTGTGCCATGTACCATGTAACCTACTGGATGTTGTTCTCTGCCAGTTGAAGATGTCCACTCAATATTGGCTGAGTGGCCATTTTTCTCATTAGACTGGGTTGGCTGGACATCTGCCGGATGTCCAACTTTCTTCCAGACATAGCCACAATGGTGGGGGCCAAGGCAGAGGGTGATCAGGCTGGTGAGGGGGAGCAAGCAGTTGGGGGCCATCAGCAGGGAAGGGCAGTTGGGAGCAATCAGACCAGGGAAGGGCAGTAGGGGGCGATCAGGCTGGCAGAAGAGCAGTTAGGCAGAGGTCAGGCTGGCAGGCAGAGGTGGTTAGGGGTGGGTGAGCAGGCAGGCAGGCAGAGGAAGTTAGGAGTGATCAGGCAGGCAGATGGTTAGGAGCCAGTGGTCCCAGATTATGAGAGGGATGTCCAAGGGGTCCCAGATTGAAGAGGGTGGAGGCTGGGCTGAGGAAAACTCCAACCCCCATGCACAAATTTTGTGCACTGGGCCTTTAGTCTATAATAATAAAAGCATAATATGCTAATTAGACCAAATAGCCAAATTACCTTCTGGATGTCATTCCAGACGACCTACCAGATGAATCCATGGCAGCCAGGGTGAGGCAGAGGCAGTTAGGGGTTATCAGTCAGGCAGGCAAGCAGTTAGGGACAATCAGGCAGTCAGGCAGAGTGATTAGGGGCAATCAGGCAGGCAAGCAAGCAGTTATAGGTGATTAGGCAGGCAGGCAAAGTGGTTAGGGGAGATCAGGGAGGCATGCAGGCAAGCAGTTAAGAGCCAGCAGTCCGGTTGCAAGAGGGATGTCTCACTGCCAATTTAGGCCTGATCCTGCAGGGATTCGGGTTTAAACCAGCAGTCAGACATCTCCTAAAGGGTCCCAGATTGCAAATGGTTGCTGGCTGGGCTGATAGGCACCCCCCCTCCCCTGCACTGGGCCTCTAGTCCTATAAAATAAAAGCCTAATATGCAAATTGACCAAAGGGTGGGATGTCCAGTGACTATGATGTGCACTGAGGGGGCAGATGTTCAATGCAGGAGCTGCCTCCAGCCTGCAGGCCCCAGGCCAGCCAAGGCAGGTGCCAGTGGGGGATCCCTGATTACCCCACCAGTCACCTGGCAGAGGAAGGTGACTGGCAGTGGCAGCAGGGGGCAGTGCTGGCTGGCACATAGGCAGCTGCCAACCCCGGATGCTCTGCCAGTCAACTCGCTCTGTGGGAGGTGACTGGCAGTGACAGCAGCGGGGGGTAGGGGGACAGTGAGCAGGTGGTGCCAGGCCAGCCAAGGTGGGTGCCAGTGTGGGGGGGGAGCAATTGCTCTGCCAGTTGCCCCACAGATGGACCTTGATTGCCAGCCAGGCCTAGGAACCCTACCTGCACAAATTTCACGCACTGGGCCTCTAGTTATCTTGATAAAAGCCACTTGTTTTGTTGCTGGAAATTAATGAGCTGGGGAACCTGGATGGAGAGAGATTTGAGGACTAAGTCTAGATGTTTGACTAACTAGCTTTCTTAATAAGTAGAGAAAGGCATGTGATGACTGAGGCCTAGATCAGAATATAGACTCTTACTTCAAATTCCAAGGGTAAGGCAAAAGTCAGTGCACTTCCTCAACCCATGCAAATCTCCATAGCAACAGAAGTAGATGGGCCTTCCAGGTATGAATGACAGGAGCCTTTGACAGTTGTAGGAAAAATGCTACTCAGCTGCCATGACTTTCTCAGCAACACTTATTGTGCTTGCTCCAATGACTAACTCCGTGGTAAACTGTTCTGAACACCTGTAAAATAGGAAATCTTCTTATAAAGATTCTTACTTTATGTCCTAAACAGAGGACGTCAGGCTACTTCCAAAATGAGTGTAGGTGTCCAGAGCTCTCCTGGCTGGATTCTCAGGACAGCGCCAGGAGAAACAGTCTGGTGTTTCCATTCAACGTCATGGGCACAGAGCCGTGTTCTCTGCTCTAACTGATGCCTCCTTTTATGCAGCATAAAGAGAAGGAACATGAACACCTGCTTCCCTACAGCTGAGGGGAACATTTCCAGTAGGAAGCTGGGTTTGTTGCTGCAATAAGGACTCATGTGTGGGATTTCGAGGCACCTTTAACATAATATCACAGGAATTGCTCTCTGTTCCAAACAAATGGCGTTTCCTACCAAGACTGCACAGGAGACTAATGAAAACACAAAGCAGAGGAAGACATTTGCAGCTTTGAGTTGGGATTCTTTATGCCTGCAGAAGCTCTGCACTACATTGAGATTTTACTAAAAAAAAAAGAAATATATCATTTTCTTTTTCAGACAAGAAGATATCCCTGTTATAGTCAAGCTGACATGAAAATTGCAAGTGGTTTTAGAAGAGACACCTCCCATGCCTGTCCCCCTATGGCAGCTCAGTGCCCCCATTTATCATCCTATTGGATTTGTCCTGCTGTCAACTTGACATCAGCAGTTTGACACCCAAATCTGCCTTTTGTGCTCTTTTGAAAGAGCATGGCCTGCTCCCTGCAGAAACTGAGCTTAAGACTTCCACTTGGATAGAAGTGTGTGAAAACTCCTTTTGCTAGTCTATTGCTTTTTTGAAAATAATAAAACAAGGTTTATTGATTTGTTCTTTAGGATTATTGTACAACATTTTCTCTGTGCCTAAGTTATGCCTGACAGGCAAAAGAGGTGAGCAGGCAATTTGAGATGTTTCCAGCACAACATTGTGTATATGTCTTTATGTTTTAGAGTGAATTTCCTCCTAAACATCATAAAGATTCTTACTTTATGTCCTAAAGTGGCAGCAGGTGGGGGGGGGGGCAGTGAGCAGTTGGTGCCAGGCTGGCCAAGGTGGGTGCCAGTGGGAGGTCCCCAATTGCTTTGCCACTTGCCCCACAGATTGACCTTGATTGCCGGCCAGACCTAGGGCCCTACCTGTGCATGAATTTCATGCACTGGGCCTCTAGTTATCTTGATAAAAGACACTTGTTTTGTTGCTGAAAATTAATGAGCTGATTTGATTTCCTTTTTCTTTCCTCATCTCCCCTTCCCTCCCCTCCCTTCTATTTCTCTCTTCCCTGGTATGAATGATGAGGATTCATAAGCCTCCCTCCTCCTCTCCCTTCCTGCTTCCCTCTCTTTCTTCCTTTATTTCCAGGAATAAATGCTTCTTAGAATTCACGGCTCCCTTAGGGTGGAAGGAAGGCCATTTGTAAATAGAGTTGTTCTTATTTTGTCCTACATACTCGTTTGAACTTTCCAAATATATGAATTGCATTTCAAGGACTCTTTGTCACTCTGCATCCTCTACAAACACTTTCCAGAGCCTGTCGCTGGGAACTTCCTTCACGGAATGCTTTCCGGTGGCTGGCAGCCAGCACAGGCCTTTCCAGGTGGCTGCCTCGATCCCATCATTGAAAACAGTACCTGTGAGAGACTGCTGTCATGTGAGAGACTAAGTGGGCTTTTTTTTTTAATTTCTTTTTTTCCCCTGTCTTCTTTTTTTAAACCTGACAATTTTCTCCAACTCACCCGAGATTTAATTTTAACTTCATGATCCTTTATATGTTTTGACAGTTTAGAAATCAAAATGTCAGTGAGATTATCTCCTAGCAGAGTTTGATCACATATTGCACAGACTTTACCAAAACAGCGATTAGTTTGGCCTGTCTCTTTTCTGTAGCAGGGAGACTTAAAAGATGGGTTTGGGTTTGAGTCTGTCAACCTGGGAACAGGGGAGGAATTAGCAGGGCTGCAGCCTTATCCGGCTCTGCCACTTACTATTGCTGTGTTCAGGTCATTTGCCTTCTTTGCCTCAGTTTCCCTGTCTGAAAAATAATCAGTAAAGGTCCCTTTTGAAGTGGATGTTTACTCTGGGCCTATTTTTCACTTACTAGCAAGTCTTGTCTAGCACTTTTAAGCATCTCTCTACGGCGACGTCAGAAAAGTCTAGAGAATCAGTAAAAGTTAGGGGTGTCAACACATTTCTCAGCCTGGGGTCAGAGACCATCATTTCCTGTCATCACCAGGAAACATTTTTGAAGTACTGTCTGCAGGTGTCCTGGGTAGCCTGCCGCCCTCTTTCTCTGCGTGGTGTGTGGGCTTCGGGAAAGTCTTTCTGGGGTTTCTCTTTCTCCATCTGTGAAACGGACACATTGACTTTTGCCTCCCCATCTCAGAAAGCTGTTGTTAGGTTACCTGAACTGCCTTAATATGCTCTGACTGCATTAGAAAACCATTTTTTTCCCCCTGTTCACATTTTTGTGGGCAGGATAAAAACAAAATACATCCCCTTAGATGTTTGTACGTGGTCCTGGCATCCCTCAGCGATATTGCAGGTTCAGGTCCAGACAACTGCAATAAAGCAAATCAGAATATTTTTGCTGGTGGAGGGTCTTGCTTTAGTTTGTAAAAAAAACAAAACAAAACAAAAAAACACCAAAAAAACCCCCCAAAAACCCACATATCTATGAAGTGCCATAAAGTGAACTGTAGCAAATGAGGTGCCTGCATTAATGGCCTATTGGCATTATCTGGATCTTTGAAGTACTCATCAGCCTCAAAGAGCACACTACAGTTACTTCTGATTGTGTGGAATAGACCACATGGCAAGCTAGAGAAATAAATGCTGAATCGAGCCTATTGTTATTGTTTTTTACTTTATTTTATTTTTAAGGAAAGAAAAATCTATCATTGTGTGTTGGAGATGGACATGTCTGTAACATATCAGTAAAAGTAAGTTACTTCAATGAAATGACTGTTAAGATCATCACCTTTCTATAAGACGACACCTGAAGTAAAGTAACAGAGGAGATAATAGGCTAATTTTGCATAAAACAGCCTCAGATCCTTTTCTGCATCTGATGTCAGAGCACTTCCTCTCACTGGATGCTTCTGGGAGACACAGCCCCAAGCCAGCAGCACGCAGATTCCTCTGTCACAAAGTCCCAGCCCCAGTTGGCTCCCCCTGCTGCTGCTGCTGCCCTTTACTTAATCCACCGCTGCCTCCTGCCTGCACTCACGTGGGTTTGCTGCTTCCACTGCACAGTTGTCATTAGCTGTATTTCCAAAACTTGTCTCATGTGCACGTTTGAAATGCTCAGGGAATTCAGAGACACAGATCTAGGCAAATTCAAGCACTGCTATTGCCCTTCTACACAGGAAGGTTTATGAATGCCCTCTAAAAGCGGGGCTCTCCAGCGTGAGGTCAGAGGCTTCCCCAAATTTAGGCAGAAAGAGCATTTTATGGGAGTGGGTCTTACTCTTTACACTATTCCCTCCTCACTCCAAAGCCCTTTACTCCATGTTTATTTCTGCTACTAATCAATTTTGATAGTTAAATCTCTCCACATGCTCTTTCACAGTGCCTCACTGTCTGCAGCCTCCAGCAACTCCAGTGCTGCCAGGAATTAGCACATCCTGTGTTTAGCAGATCAATCTGACCCTCACCAAGGTATCAGGCGTCACAATAGGCTCCCATTGAACTGTGACACAAGGAATGAGGATCGCTGCTTGCTCAGGACTGTCGCATACCATATAAACTGCCTGGAGCAGCAGAAGTTAATGTCTACCGAAGTGGAAATAAATAGGACATGCTAGAAGGGTGTGTTTTGCATTTTTTATTAAAGTCTTTCCCAAGGCATAGTGAATTTTCTAATAAACTTATAATGCAAACATTTTGAATTAATACACATCTGTTGATGCAAATTAGCAATGACCATTTTTTCCCCTCACCTATATCTAAAGCTTTACAGATTACAAAATACCCCAATGTTTTTATAAATCAAACCAGAGGCCTGGTGCATGAGATTCATGCATGGGGGGGAGGTGTCCCTCAGCCCTGCCTGCACCCTCTCTAATCTGGGACCCCTCAGGGGATATCTGACTGCTGGATTAGGCCCTATGGGATGTCTCTCACAATCTGGAACCACTGGCTCCTAATCACTCACCAGCCTGCTTGCCTGATTGCTTATAACCACTTCTGCTTGCCAGCCTGATTGCCCCCTAACTGCTCCCCTACTGGCCTGATTACCCACAACTGCCCACCCCTGCCATGATCCACCTCCTCCACTGGGACCTGCTTCCTCCCCACAAGCGAGTGGCCATCTTGTGACAACATGAGGGCATGACACCACCTAGGCTATTATTATTATAGATGAGGAGACAAGAATTGATCAGGCAATGATTTAACAGTGACCTGTTGTTGCTCACTTAGCTTTAGGAATTTAAACAATGCTCTGTGGGCTTTTATCTCTGCTGACTCTCTGTTGCGCCAACCCTTCCAGGAATAAACCTGGTGGACTTTGCAAATTTCTAGTTGCTCTGTGGTAGCAGAACCTGCGTTCCTAACCACACTAGGGTCAGTTTGGAATTAAACCCACTCAATGTATTTCTCTTTTGGAAAGCCATTTAGCCACAAGCAGGACCTGCCCAACTCCCAGCTGAGTATGCTACAGGTTTCCCGCTGGGGATGAGGTGCTCAAACACATGTTTGCCACACTCATATAGGTGACTAAGGGGAGGTGTGAAAGGTTGTCCCAGGGAACTATGGGAGAGCTTGGCTGCTTGACTATCAACCTGTTTTCTCTTCCTCCTGGGCACTAAGTAGACTGCCCTTCCCAACCTCCCTAGCAGTTTCAAACTCTTACTTTGTTAAGTCACTGGGATTCTGGCATTTGTTTTAGCAGCTAGCCATTACCTTACCTAATACAATAACATTTATGATTCCATCTAATCCCGAGACTCTGGGATGCTAAATAAATATTCAGTTGTTGTTACTTGTGACTTTCTTACCATTCATGGTTGAATCTTATGTTTTTCTCTCCTTCTGCTTTTCCACTGCACTTCCATACCCACCCCCTCTGCCCCTTTCTAACTTTAAAGGGCTTCTTACAGACAGGAAAATGGCCATGTGCGTTTAGCTTACCCAGCTACCTGGCTCAAATGCAAGCATGCTTTCTGGACATGCACTTAGCTTGCTGTGGTTGCCACAAGGGGCAAAGGATAGCATAAGTACACAGAGCAAAGCTGGCACAGGAACAAGAGTGATGCAGCCCCAGGATGTGGCCATAACAGATGGCATTTGGCAAAGCAGATTATAGGGCCCAAAGTGGGGGTAGGGCAGGGTGGTGGAATCCAGGGCATCGTGGTGCCTGCTGAGAGAGTTATCTGCAGGAGATGGCCAGCTCTGAGTTCCCTAATACCACCAACACTGAGTCCTATTTTCCCACTTATAGACTCTTATCAAATCTAAGTATGCAAGTGCAAAATGGCTCTAACATTCCTTCTGGTGTTTCCAAGTGGGTGCCTAAGAGCTGCACAATCATTAAGTAATTAATAGAAGTAGGACTTGGGAGAAGCACTAAATGAAATTTTTCCTTAATGATAACTAATTGTTGATAAACCAAGGGAATAAACTCTAATGAGCATAAACATCTTCCTGAGAATTTTGCTGTTAGTTCTAGAATACGTTTGAATAAGACTATCTTTCAAAGGAAAAATTACTTCAAAGTGCATCTTCCTGAAAATTCTTGTTTTTGTATCTTTGAAAAATGACCATAATTTTGATCACAATTATCATCATAATCTTTACAATCTGAATGAAAGTTAGAATTCTGATTCAAGAGATTGAAACTGTTTTTTAAAAATTCTAATAAAGAGGGAATATGCAAATCAACTATCACACTGTAACAAAGATGGTGGCACCCACAGAGGAGGGGGGTTTCCTTAACACAAGTTGGCTGCACCCACATTGGAGGCTGAGTTCCTGTAATGAGCCTTAATGAGCAATCAGCAGGAACCTGAGACTGTGTGGCACTGGGCCAGGGCAGGGGACCTGAGGCTGTGCCCCCCACCCAGCGGGGCTTGCTAGGGGACCTCAGGCACAACCCCCCGCCCTGGTGCCAGACCAGGGAACCTGAGGACATAGCCCCTGTACAGCAGGACTTGACAGGGGACCTCAGATCATCACCCTGCACAGTGGGTCTTGATGGGGGACCTGAGGCTGTGCTCCCCATCCAGCAGGCTTAATGTGGGACCTGAAGTTGTGCCCCCTGCGTGGTAGGGCTTGACAGGGGACCTCAGGCCATGCCTCTTACCCCAGCACCAGGCTGGGGGACCTGAGGTGCTTTGGGGGCCCTGAGGCTGCTCGCCAGCCCCCCACCCCGCCACTGGGTGGGGCTTGACAAGGGTGGGGCTGGCTAGATCTGGATCTCACCCAATGGGAGTGGGGCCAGCTGGATCTGGGTTTTGCATGATTTTGAGGCACCACAGGTGGGCAGGGACTTGACTCTGGGTCCCGCCCGCACACCCCAGACTCTGACAGGAGGAAAATTTTTATATTCATTTTACTAATTTTCTTTCATCTCTGACACTTCTATTACAGAGAAAGGGCAAATAGCAATATTAAAATATTTTCTTTAATTAACCCCCTTTTAATGTACACCAACTTTGTGCACCGGGACACTAGTACACACACACACACACACACACACACACACACACACACATATTGATTTCAAAGAAAAGATATAAACATGAATGATGAGAGATAATAATTGATTTTCTGCCTTTGCAAGCCCCCTACTGGGGATTGAGCCTATAGCTTGGGCATGTGCTCTTGACCGGAATCATATCCAGGACCCTACAGTCCACAGGCTGATGCTCTATTCACTGAGCCAAACCAGATAGGGCAAGATTGAAATTCTTAACCAATAACCTGATTCTTTTAAAAAATATTTTTATTGATTTCAGAGAGGAAGGAAAAGGGAGAGAGAAACGAAATATCAATGATGAGAGATAATCATTGATTGGTTGCCTTCTGCATACCACCCTTTACTGGGGATCAAGCCCGAAACTGAGACATTGTCCTTGACCAGAATTGAATCATGACCTCCTGGTTCATAGGTTAAATCATACCTGCCAGGCCTGTTTCTTATTTTTAGTGTATATAATAAAGTGTGATGAATGAATCTACTCAGCCTCTCATCTGTGTTGTAGTAGTGTGTGTGTGTGTGTGTGTGTGTGTGTGTGTGTGAGAGAGAGAGAGAGAGAGAGAGAGAGAGAGAGAGAGAGAGAGAGAGAGAGAGAGAGAAGGTTTCATCAAGACTTTCATATATAGCCATTTTTATCACATGATATTTTTAGTCACTCTTGACTCCAATCAATATTCTAATACACAAATGTAAATAATGGAGTACTTTATTTAATTTAAAAGTTTGCACTGTTTGAATATATTTATTTACTTTAAAAAGCCTTTTAATAAAGTACTTCTTATGTAGAATTAGACTATTTAACAGTACTGGAGGTGAGGCAATTATTAGCTGTGGCATATATTATCCGAGGTTTTTCCCCCTCTTCTTTTACTTAACACTGATGTTGCATAAGCTATTCACAAATACCAGTTGCTGTTGACATCCAAACCAACAAATATATTTAGCACAATACACAAGAGGTTGGAAAGTGAAGCTTTTAATTAACCTTCAGGGAATTTTCTAAGATCATAGGTTTAAGAACAAAATTAGAGGCAGGAAGTTACCCGACAAAGATAACACATATATTTTCTTCAGACTTTTGGATGTTACCACAGGCAGAAATGACCCCTGACCCATCCATTTAAAGTAGTAGATTGCCATGAAAAAAAATTTATTTGCAAACTTTGCATGCCTTGCACTGCTGAAAACACTAATGTCCAGTAAACGTATTACAATGATTAGTTTGAAATTTCAAAAGCCCACCAGCCTTAGGTTAGGCAGGTGTGCTCTTCTCCCTTCTTCTTTTTGGTATCTTCTCTTCACTCAGAGAATCATCCTCCCTGTCCCAGGACCTGGTGCCCTCCTGCTGCTTCCTCTTTTTCAAGGTTCAGGAGCCCTGACCTCCTCCCCTCTGTCACATGGTCCAGCTTACCCATCAGGACGCCCATCCCTTGCTGTCACTTTGCAACATAATGAGCATCTCTACATTCCAGACATGGCACTAAATGTGTTGCACTTAACCCCTAAGACCATACTCTACAGGAGACATGCTCTACATAAAGCTGAGGTAAGAGGCCAATGACTTGCCCAAGCTTGCACACACAGAAGAGGCCAGTCCTCTCCTTTCCTCATGTTCTCTTTTCTTAAGGGAGATTTTTCTGGAAATAACTATTGCTCCCCTTTCCCACTCCTCCCCCTGAATCCTTTGTCACTTAGACCTGTTCGGCCACCATTTAGTTGGCTGTGCATTCTTCCTTTGGACTACTGAGTCCCACAGCCAGTCAACTCAAGTTTTGCATTTTCTTCCCTCCACTCTCTTCACCACCCACTTCAATGCATTCTTCAATACTTTTGAGACTCATCGTTCTCAGACATATTACCATGTGGCTCTCAGGCTGGACTGGCTGGGCCAGGCACTTACCAGGAGATGGTGGTGAGATGGGCAGACAGCTAGTGGAATAGATCTCCAAGACCAGGCTTCCTGTGCTCTCCCCAAATCCTCTGTTCTCTTTTCTCTGTTTCTCCTTTCTCTCCTGTGCCCTCCTGGTCCAGCTCCTTGTCTTTTAGCATACACATCCACCTTGCCCAGACATGGTCGCCTAACCACATTGTCTAGACTCCTCTGCCTGCCTGTGTCAGTCAGGATCCAATCAGGAACCAGAAATCACTCAATAAGTTGCATGTGAGAAGTTTAATATAAAGACGTAGTAATTCTAACAGCGGAGTAACTCTTAAGACATAAAGAAAATCCTAAAGGACATTCTAAGCTGATGGGTAGCACTCATGGAAGGGGCCCTCTCCTGGGCTGGAGCTCAGAGCACAGGAGAAAGTGTGATCTCAGCCTGCTGGTGGCAGGAACTTCTCCAGGTTGCCTGTGGATGCTGGACAAGGAGGAGACTGGTGTCTGCAGTGGAGCTCGGCTGAGGTTGGCTGGAGAGTGCAGAGGCAGTGGGTATCTAGGACCTGGTTTCCAGCAGGGCAGTAAGGACTGGGTGTTAGGGTCTACCTCAGGAGCACCATAGCCAGGTGGTCTCCATTGGTGGTGAGCTTGAGGACGGTGCTGTCTTTGTGAGGACAGCCACTGGGAGCCTTGCAGCCCAAGGCAGAGAGAAAAACAGCAGCACACCAGAACTAGGAAGAGAACCCATACCTCTGTCCAAACCCACAGTTCTCTGATGACAAATCGTGATATTGCATTTGCTGCAAAGGAGAAATGCCTAAAGCTCCCTTATCACAGAGCAGGTGAAGAAACATGACTTTGAGGCTGAAAGGCAGTAGATTGATGACAGGACCCTGGCCTTTGCTGCTCCCCCGGTCTGGCTCTCACTACTTCCTGGTTGTTTTTCCCACTACAAACCCGCTGGCCTATCAGTTTTGCTGCCTCATTGTCTCCATTTAGGTTCTGCTGGGTGCCCAGCGAGTGTTCTTCCTTCTCTCTTCTTGATCAAATTCTACCTTCTGTAGACCTGGCTCAAGGCCAGGCCAGCATCTATGAACTGCCTCCTAACTATTCTCCTATTGTAGGTCAGCTGGCTTGTCACATTTAATTCTTGTGACATCATGATTGTCTCCCTAATAAGATTGTAGGTCTTTGGGAACAAGGGCAGTATATCTTTTCACATCTCCTATGGCATCTGGAATAATACCTTGCCTTCACTGACCTCCAATAGATATTATAATGTGATTGATTGATGATCTGGAAATTTAATTGTTGGGGAACTAGTTCAGGAATGTTTAGAAGGATCTGGGGAAAAAAATCAGTGACTACTCCTTTATTCACTTATACCCAAGACCCAGTCTGAATGCTCACAAGAGATTGAGAGGCTCCTTAACATGCAGCACTACTGATTTCCCCCTGGCATTAGGAAATAGAGTTATTGCAATAGCTCCCATTAATAGCATGTTACTCCCTCCCATAATTCTGTGTGCTGGGTGAAGGAGATGTAAAAATGTCAGGAATAATGAAGATGATTTTGCCTACTCTGACCTGAGTCTCTTTGTCACTTGTAACAAACAGAGTTGCTTTTGTTACAGAGACTTATTTCTTGAGATGAAATACTAGAGATCATAAAGAAGTGGAGGAAGAGGACACTGTACTGGATCAATGCCACTTTGTCTTATTACACTGGATTTTCCCAAATGGCCTGCAAGTGATTCTTGAATCACTGTGATCTCAGCCTCAGTTGTCAGGACTAAGATATATTAGCAGCTTTGGTCTGTGCAATGAGTCATTTGTTGTTTATCAAGCAAGGCTTCTCTACCTGCTCTGCTGGCTTTTCTAGACAGTCTCTATATGCTGCTAATTTCCTGTTTTATTTAAACTAGGACTTCCCTGTGTAAATCTTCCCTCCATTACACTGTACCTCTTTTGTATTTCATTAGCATTTTAAAAAAAAGTGCATGTGTATGTGTGTGTAAATATCTCATAACACTCTGTATTATAATTGTTGGTTAACTCCTTGTCATTATGGAATGTGTCATCTTTAACTACATCGCCCCAGGATCTAACCCAGTGACTTGCACATAGTAAAGGGTCAATAAATATTATTTGGATGGTAGAATGACAAAGCAGTCACAGCTCTTTTGGTGAAAGACATTAATAATCCAACTTAACCTCTTCTAAACATAAAAGAAAATGTATTGGGTCATGTACTTCGGAAGATCAAAGGGTAATGCTTCTAGCTTCAGGCAGGACTGAATTCTGGGATTCAAATTTATCACCAGGACACTATCTTTCTCTTTTGCTATACCTTGTTTTTTTCTGTTACCTCAATTTGCTTATTCTCATAAAAGAACTCTCACATGGCATGAATGAATGAATGAATGAATGAATAAAGCCAAGTGAAGGGTCTACCTTAGCGTTTCTCAATGTGGGTGCTATTGAAAATTTGGAATGGATAATTCTTTGTTGTGTGGATGTCCCATGCATTACAGGATAGTCAGCATCCCTGGCTTCTCTGCAGCAAACGCCACTAGGGTTTTCATATGTTGTGATGACTAAATATGCCCCCATACTTGCAGATGCCCCTTGGTAGTCAGTATAGCCTCTAGGCTTACTTCCATCATAGAGAAAACAGCCCAGCCCTCTGTCACCCAGTCTCCATATCAGTTTTTGAAAACAATTTTAATTGGCTGTGCTTGGATTTTGTTTCTACCCCTGGACCAATCGCGCTGTTTCATGTGTTTGAGATTTGGCATGATTGGTCAATGTATTAATTATCCTTCGCTGCATGACAAATTACTCTAAAATGGAGCAGCTTAAAACATGTATTACTTTAAATATTTCAATGGGGCAAGTACCTGGAAGCAGGTGAGTTGGGTGACTCTGGCTCAGGGTCTCTTGCAGACTGCAGTCATCTCCTCAGGGCTGGAGCTGGAGGACCTCCTTCACAGCTTATCCATGTGGTTGCTTGCTGGCCTCAGTTTGTCTCTGGTGGTTGGGCACCTCACCATGTGGCCCCTTCATAGCTTACCTGAGTGTCCCTTCCACAGGCAGCTGGCTTCCCCCAGAGTGACAACCAAGAGAGAAAAAGAAGAGAGAAGAGAACTCAATATAGAAGCCATCTTTTTTTGCAGCCTAATATTGGAAATGACATATCAATTCTGTTGTATTCTATTGGTCACAAAGACCAACTCTGGGGCAGGTGCTACACAGAGTGTAAGCCCAAGGGGGTAGGATGGTTGGGCACATTCTTGGAAGCTGCCTCAGATAACAAGGGTACAGACCTTGCTCATTACTGGGCTGGAAGGCAAGGTTACTGAATGACAGCTCTGGGAAATCTCAGATTGGAGGGTTGGTGTGGGAGGATTTCCTAAAAGGAAGCACGGAGTTTTTAAAAAAAAGTAAATGAATATTTAAATTCACTTAAGGTGGCACAAGTGGAAGGTCTAATGGAAATAGTGCTATGAATTATTTCTTTCTACTTGTAGATCATCATTTGTCCCTTAAAAATCTTTTCCTACTGTGGAATGATGTTATCTGTGGAAAGGCACTCAAACAATTCAACTGCTGATTTATAAATAGGTTTGTAGATCTTGGGAGTAGACCAATGTTTAAGTGTATGTCTCATATAAATTACTGTGACAGCTGCTTACTTTCTCTTCAAAGTTGTCCTTTTTTTTAGTGCTCTTTTAATTCCTTTGATTGCTAGCAGAGAGAAAGCACCAGCTATATATTAGTATGTGTCCCCTAGAAAGAGGTAGGATGCAGAACTGGAGCAGCCCTGGGAATAGGCTGCAGCTGATTTCACTAAGACAGGAGATGACTATTCAAAGGGGGGTATTTTGATTTTGTGTATGTGGACAGATTTTCTGTAATTGTGTTGCCCAGAGTGTATGTGGAATACATGTTCTCGTTAGGGATTTATGCATACAGAGGGAAGTGACTCCTGTCTTTGAAGTATAGCCAGCAGCAGCTGAGCCATCCTGACACCCCACCGCTGTCAGTAATGAGAACCCACTATTTGTCTCCCCACTGTCCTGCCAGTAAGGAGGCTACAGGTAGCATATAACCAGCACCCCAGACAGTTGACTCAAGACTTGTCCTCTTTGGAACTTTCCTCCAATGCTTTTGAAAAGTAATAAAAATGTAGAAAACCAGTGACTCAGGAGACGGATTGAAAGTCTCACCAGGACTGAGTCACACAAATGGAGGAACTGTTTTCCCTTACTCTCTCAACTAGTGAAAACAAAGGTGCTGAGCATGAAACCACGTGTTACTGACGCCCGACTTCACACGAATCCTGCACGTCCAATTGGCCAATGGCCTGTGCAATGCGGGAGAAGATGTCTCTGACTTGGGGCAGCTGGGTAGACCTCCACGCAGAGACCAGGATTTGTCAGCTTGGGGTACAGTTCCCAGGAACAGGTGTACCCCGAAGCATAGCAAAGAGGACAGATTCGTGCACTGGCCTTTGCAACTGGTCTTCAAAAATGATTAGAAATTTGAAAATGACATTCACCATATTTATTTTGTCACTGACAATTCCCACCGCTTTAACTCTGCAGGCAGCTGGGCAGAGGAGATCAGAGCAGGTAAACACACCATCATTAGCGGGTACCCTCTGTGCTCTCCTCCCGGTTCCAGGGCAGCCTGAAGGGAGGGAAAGGAAGAGGTCTCACAGATTCAAGAGGCTGTTTTATGTTGTGTCTCACTAGCTTTGATGTTTGTGTTTTACACTCGCAATGCCCAGAATATGTGGGCAAGATTTTATCTTTGGCTAGCTAGAGTCATAGGATAGGGCACCCTTCACAGAGGGTACTGGGAGAAGTGGGGGTTAGGGCAGGATCATCACTTAGGTGAGGAATGGATGGGGTGTCATTTGCCCTATTTGTGTCCCTTCTCCCCCCTACACTTAGGCTTAGGCTGTTCTGCTCAGCTATGTTGCTCGCCTGTCCCCCTGCCCCTGAGTGCCAATTGGCAGAGCTTGTAGCTGATGGTTGAATCCAGGCAGATAGTCAACAACAACAACAACAACAACAGAAACAACAACAAATGGTTAGAGTCTCAGGCTGTAGGCTTAGACAGTCCTGGGTTCTAATTCTACTAGTTGTGTGAGCTTAGACACATGCCTTAGCTTCTCCAGGCTCCAGCTTTTTTAGGAGAACAGGGAGATAATCATAGTTTAAGCCATGAGGCTGGTGTGAGGATGAAGTCAGATAATTTGGAGCTGGAATAACTTGGGAAGAGCCTGAGTTCCCAGTGTGGGCCCTGCACACAGGCCTGTGACCCCCACAGCCCCGGAGCTCCCTCTGCAGGGCAGAATGGGAGAGCTGGAGGGGCCTTACTCCCCACAGGTCCCTCCTTGGCTCCTAGGGGTCACAATCCTGTGTTGCTTTGCTCCATCAGCCTCATGGTTTCTCTTTGAGGGAGAAGTTTGTAGCTTTCCAAATGCAGGGAGGTGACCTCAGAGGCAGGCCTTGGAATTCTGCTTGCCCTGTAGTTTCAATGGAAGGAGTGCCCTTCCCTGAGGAGCTCCGCCTCAGTGGAGCTTTATGGGCTGTAGACAGACCATTTGTCCCGTCTTCTGAGCAGGTTTCTGTTGCTGGGGGAAAGTAGTACCTCTAAAACGCAGCCTGAAACGCAGCCTGAAACGTGGGGAGCAAACACTCCTGTGCTTAATAGGCCTTTCATTCATTTGTTCAATCTTCCACGAGGTGTTGGTTCTGTTTCTTTTTTTAGATGGGAAAATCATTCCGTCTATTTTTTTCCTCACTGAATGACCTTAAAAATAGTCTGGGGTATTTGGTCCACGGCCCTCTTTCTCCTCCCTGAAGCTCCGCTCCAATCGCAACAAAGTGGGGCAGCCGCAGCTCTAAAACCTAGCGGGGAATAGCACAGGGCCATGCCCAGCACCCCCCTGTCCTCTCACTGCCTGGGGCCTCACACAATGAGCGTGAGCCTTGCCCTGTAACCGGAAACATTGCCGTGCAGTGTTCTGTACACAGAGCTCCATGCTAATGCCAACACACTGTGCCAGAGTCCAGTCCTGGCCCACAAAACTGGCCCACAGTCCCTGCCGTGCTGGGGAGAAGGGGGCTGACAGCTGAGGGCCAGGGGAATCAGGACGCTGAGCGGGAACAGGCAGCACAAGGGAGGCAGCAGGGAATGCATCCCTGATGGCTGTCTGAAGTCAGGAGCAGGTGAGCTATGTGGTGGGGACTCACTCTTCCTGGGTGCTAAGGAGTCAAGAAAAACCTCTTGAACAAGATGTTTTGGGAAGCTCTTCAAATAATCATATTTGAGATGAAACTAGGGGGGAAAAAACACAGAGGGCGAGAGGTGGATAAAGAGAAGAATTAGAACTACAAAGTGCCCATTTGCACAGTGCCCATTTGCACAGGCTGCCTGCCTGAATGCTTCAGGGAGGGGGGCCCAGCTTCTGCCTCACGTCATCCTGGGCCTTGGGAAGAAGCGGCTCTTAAAGCACAGCCATCCAGAACCTATTCAGCCTGGACTCCAGCCCTGAGTCCCCCACAGCAGGGCTGATGTTGATAATGTTATTCCCTTAGCCATTTGTTTGCTTTCATTTGCAGCCAGGACTAAAGCCAGCTATTGTTTTGGCCTTTCAGCACCAAACATTTTCCTTTACCTCTTCTTCCAGCCTGTCAAATGATACCATGACATGGAACTGGAGCAGTCAGATCTATGGCTCTGTCTAAGGTTTGCAAATGACTGACAGTGAAGGCGGCTTCCCTCTCCCACCCGCATATTTAACTCACTCAGGCAGCAGTGAGCTCACCCTCAGGACTGGCGCAGTGCTGACCTCATTCTAATAACTCTGAGCAGAGGCAGGCGTGACAGCCCAGCCCAAATCAGTATGTCACCGACCACCCTTGGCCTGGTATAGACAGCCCCTGATGGTTCCCCACCACATCGGAACACACCCCAGTGCTTAGCCTGGCACCTCGGCTTGCAGTGCTATGGCCCTGTTGCCTTTCCAGCTCGGGTTCTTCCCACCTCCCTCCCCCCCATGTAGCCCACATTCTAGGAAAACGATGCACTCTTTCCTGAACATTCTCTGCATCTTCCCACTTCTGTGCTGTAAACCAAGGTACTGCCTTCCCCAGAGTGTCCTTCCCCATCTCCGCCTGTTGAAATCCCATGGGGCAAAATGCAAATGCTATTTCCCTGGTAAAGCCTTCTGTAATTTCCAGCCAGAAGTGATTCTGGGCTTCATTACCACTTTCTGAACATTTATCTCCTTGGTTCTCAGGCTGTGGTTAATCCCCTCAGTCCTCAGCTCTGGTGTGAATCTTCAGCATCCATTTTTATGCCACAAACATCCACTGAAGTTCTTTGAGTTTCAATTACTATGTCAGATACTGGCAGCGTGAGGATGAATAAAAGACTAAACATGTCTTTGAGGCTGTAAAAAATCCAGTGGAAGACAGGCAGGTGAACACCCAATTACAATGAATTGTGCTAAGACATAGGCTTCAGGCTCTGGGAGTACCTGGGGATGGACAAGGGCCCAGAGCTATGAAATTTCCGGTGTGTCCAAAGAACTGGTCTCTGAGTGGCTGGAAGAAAGGCCTATGTAGGTGCACATCTGAAAAAGAAGCTGGGAAACCATGTTTGCGATGATTAATTTGTGTAATTTTGGCTGGAACGACAAATATTTGATCAAATATTATTCTAGCGTTTGCTGTGGAGGTTTGTTTTAGGTGAGATTAACATTTAAATCAGTGGGCATTTAAAACAGATTACCATCCAAAATGTGGGTGGGTTTCCTCCAATCAGGTGAAGGTTTTAATAGAAAAAAGACTGACCTTCCCTGAGGAAGAGGGAGTGCAGCCAGCAGATGGCTTTGCTAATGCACTGGATCTTCTCTGGGTCACCAGCCTACAGATTTTGAACTTGCCAGCTTCCACAATCTGAGGCAGTTCCTTAAAATAAATCTCTCTCTCCAGATTTATAGACATAGATGATAAATGTATAGATATAAATAGAGATATAGATGTAAAGTTCTCTATGTTGTTGGAAACTGTGACTAAGTGAAATGATGTATAACAAAACCAATTTTGCCATAGGTAATTGATATAAACAAGAGTTAAGTTCTTATGGCGTATTTCTGGTCACAAAAACATCACCAAACTTTTATGTAAAGACCCAAAACACCTCCAGAATTAAACATTAAATACATGTGAGCTATACATACACTTAAAGAAGATTAAACCCTGGCCAGGTTTGCTCAGTAGTTGCAGCATCGGCTCATGGACTGAAGGGTCCCGGGTTTGATTCTGGTGGAGGGAACATACTTCAGTTGCAGGCTTGATACCTGGCCTTGGTAGGGCGGCATGTGGGAGGCAACCAGTCCATGTGTCTCTCTTACATCATTGCTTCTCTTTGTCTCTTCTCTTCCCTTCCACTCTGTCTAAAATCAATGGAAAAAAAATCCTCCAGTGAGGATTAACAAAAAAAGAAACAAAGAAAAAACAAAGATTAATAAAAACAAGTAGGGTAATTATTTTCCAGTTCAGGGTTGCGGGTGCTATTCCAGCAGCTGGTGGGACCCTACCCTGGACAGGCATAGAGGAGAAACAGTTTCAGGACCTGACCACCACCTGTCCCGCCAGCTGGACCCAGGCTGGAATGGAGATTCAAACCCCCTTTGAGGCTGTGTGATCATAATCAATACTCAGTCTGACATAAGTCAGCACCCCTCCCTGCCCCCCACTGCGAGCTGGTTTTTGGAACAGGCCATTGCCTGACCTGGTCAAGCAGGTGAAGTAATTCCCTGTACCTGGTAGCATTCTTGTATTACTGATGAATGCCCCTCTCTCTCCTACCCCTCTCCCCACTCCTCCAACACAGACACCTTTATCCTATATAATTGGTTGGTGTCTGCCAAGCAGCATGGAGAATATCCACTTTGTCTTGCAGTAAGTTATCAGACTGGAGTGTCCTCTTTCTTTGGTCTTTTCTTGCCCTTCCTTATGGATTTTTAGTCTCAGGGTTTTTCTCTGGTTCTGTGTGTACTTCCATCCATATCCACACTCACATTGGGACGATTTAGACACACCAGTTCACCTAACATGCACATCTCTGGAATGTGGGAGGAGACCAACACAGACATGAAGACAATGTGCAGGCCCTGAACAGATGGTGACCCTGGCCAGGAATCAATGTTTTCCCCTCCTCAATCTATATATATATATATAAAACTCTCATATGGAAATAGACCAGTGTTTTTCAACCTTTTTTGGGCAAAGGCACATTTGTTTCATGAAAAAAATCACGAGGCACATCACCATTAGAAAATGTTAAAAAATTTAACTCTGTGCCTATATTGACTATAAATAAAGTAATTCTCTTGAATAGGAATCAAATAAACACAAAGAAAGTATTTTATGATTACTTTATTATGAAATATTAAGTAAACAAAATAGTGAAAAATTATAAAATTCTTGTCTTGTCTGCACCTATGGCACACCAGGCAACATCTCGCGGCACATTAGTGTGCCGCGGAACAGTGGTTGAAAAACGCTGAAATAGACTGAACGGCGCAATGACCAAACAACTAGTTGTTATAACGTGCACTGACCACCAGGGGGCATAGGAGGGACATGGTGAGCATTAGCTGTGGCAGAATGGTGGAGCAGGTGAGCAGGGGCACCAGACCAAGGTGGGGCACCGGTCGCTGTCATCTGGGCAAGCCTCTGATGGTTAGTGAAAATTCCTTGCTTCTACGTGCCACAGTCCCACCTGGCACTTGTACCTGCTGCCAGCACTGGCCCTTCTTGCACCCACTGCCAGCGCTAGAGCCACTGCTTGTATCTGCTGCTGGTGCCCAGTGCCAGCCCCAATTACCCCTCAGGGCTTCTCCATCTCCCCCTGCTCCTGGGGGCAATCAGGGCCAGCAACAGCCCTGCTTCCGACAACAGCCCCGCTTGCACCTGCTGCCAGCACCAGCTCTGATGCTCCACCGTCAGTGGGTGTGAGCAGGACCGGTGCTGTCAGTGTGTGCGAGCAGCAGTGGTGGAAGCAGGGCTGCCAGCAGACAGGGGCTTGGAGGATGGGCCAAGACCCGCTCTTGTGTCCACCACAGCCTTGTGGCCCACAGCTCCTTTCAAGGTGCACAAATTTGTGCACTGGGATCCTAGTGTTATAATGAAGCCGCACTGAAGGAAACAATGTTATTTGAGGACCTGCTGAATATATATGTGGTTGTTCATACACACACACACACACACACACACACACACACACACACACAACCTATTGTTCTGTTTCTCTGGAAAGCCCTGACTGCTACAAAATCGATCCCAAATTGCAAAGGAAGTTGTAGGCCAAGCTATTTTACAGACAATAGGAAACTGTCAAAAGTAATTAAATAGTAGGTGATGGTCTGAATAAAGCTGTACTGAATAAAGCCTCCTTTGTTGAAGGGGTGGGCTCTAGTTCTGGCCCAAATGCAGCTATTAGCTTTGGGTACCCAGCCACCTCAGGGTGCTCCACCCCTCCCTAGCAACAGTGAGGTCCTGTGGTGTCAGCCATCAGTAAGGCACTCTTGTCCCATTACCTGCCATGTGTGGAAACATGTTTTTTCTTTCCATTCCCACAGACTCAGGTTGGGCATTCATCAGAAACTGCTGAGACTGTCCCCTCTCATTGCTCCTGCACCTCCATCCAGCAGAAGGCTTTGCTCAGCACTGCCAGCCCCAGGGAACTAACACCTGCTTTCTGGAAGCTCAGAGAAAGGAGCGGGCACCTGCGCTGGGAGTGACCAGGCAGAGGTTCCGGCCTGGGCACGGCCTGTGGTCATAGACAGGCCCACGCAAGGTCTCTTCACCACAGGCGTCGAGAAATGAGTGGCCTCCATCGGGTGAGGTGGGAGAGCAGGAAGTGGCTTAGGAATTGCTGACTCTAGGACAGCCCTGCTCAGGGTGAGTGAGGGACTAGTAAGCAGGGCCAAGGGTAGCCCAGCTCCGAGGAGTGGATCCAAAATTCTTTGAGGGAGGTAGTGCTCACACTGGAGGCAGGTGGAGCTCACCAGAGCCCAGATTGGGGGAGCGAAGAACTCGGTTCCATCCCTCACTGGTTCATGCAGCTGAGAATGCCAATCATTTCTTGGGCCATCTGATCAGGCCTGGGTGCTGGAGTCCAGCAGTAGAGGTGGCTGGAGAAGGCAAAGCCAGGGAAATGAGGTGGGGCTGACAATGGTCTGGTGTCCTATAGACTTTCTTAAATTAGCTGTGGGAGAGGAAATAGGGAGGAAGAACCAGAGAGTCAGCAGTCAGATTTTTCCATGCCATCTGGGAGGGGAAGCAGACAGTGCCAAGAAAAGCCATGTGCTAGAGCTAATTGGTAGAACTTGAAAACAGAAGTAACGTGCCACCCATAAATAAAGAAGTTTTTCTCTTTTTTCCTCCTTCTTCCTTTCCTCCCTTCCTTTCTTCTTTCCTTTCCCTCTTCTCCCTCTCTCTCCCTATCTCCTCTCCTCTCCTTTCTTTCCCTTTTGCTTTCTTTTTAAAACACATAGCTGGCTCTACAGAGCCTCAAAGTAATAGTACTACTAAGAGAAAACAGATCTACAGACTTGGGATAAGAAAGGAAGCATGTTAAGTTCCTGAGCCAAGATTAGGCCCAGTCACACTTGCCAGTTTAATTTAAGGAGGTGTTAGCTGTGCATGTAGAAGTTGTATTTTTTAAATCTTGCTACAAATTGGACTCCTAATTTGTAACACCATTTAAGTGGTATGCTTTTTCAGTGAAAATAATCACAACTGGGGATGCCATGCCTCAATTTATTACTTGTGATGAGGACTAGTTTACCAGGGCCCCATGCTACCTGTCAGGCACCACCAGGCACCAGGGCAGTGAGCACTCCTTGCTTTGGAGAAATGAAGGAGTAGAGCACCTGAAGCTTTCGACCTTATTTAGAGTCCCCAGAAGCCTCAGGGAGGTTTGAACTTCTAGGCAGGGGTCCTCAAACTTTTTAAAGTGGGGGCCAGATCATGGTCCCTCAGAGAGCTGGAGGGCCGGACTATATGAACTACTAATTCCTACTATAACACCTCGGCTGCACTCACTGCCCAAAAAACCTGGCGGGCCGGATCAGACTCCTCTGCGGGCCACATGTGGCCCGCGGGGCCGTAGTTTGAAGACGCCTGTTAGAGGGTGGTTTTCCATCTTCCCCCCAGCAGGTGATGAAGGTGGGGCTCTGAGGAGCTATGCAACCTGAACTAAGTTGACAGCCAGTGGTTTGCAGAGCCAGCATCTCACTGGGCTGTGTGCCTTGGAAACCTGTTCTCTTTCTGCCACATCATCTCCGCCCCCCCTCCCCCCTGTCCCTGTAAGGGCCAGTGGATTTTATAGTCATGAGAGAGTAAGGGAGGGACCTGAATGCCTGCTATGGGCCTGGGATGTGAGTGTGTGTGTGTGTGGGGGGGGGCAGCATGGAGGTGGAGAATATTGACTCTGATTTGCTTCTAGCCCATTTCTCATTCCTCTAGCCTTCACCTCTATGTAGATAGAAATCTCTGTCCTAAGCCGATGCTCTGGTGATGCTATCCCTCTTCTCTCTCTTCCTTCTTTCTTCCCTCCCTCCCTCCCTCCCTCCCTCCCTCCCTTCCTCCCTCCCTTCCTCCCTTCCTTCCCTCTTTCTTCTCTTCTTCCTTCTCTACAACTTTCACTGACCATCCATTAGGCCCATTAAGGTCAGAGATATACAACTGAGTAGATCACAGTTTCTGCTCTTTGGTCGCTTACTGTAGTGAAAGAGACACATGATAAACAAATAAATAAAATAATATATGAGCAACTGTAAATGAATCAAGCAGCCTCCTCCCTCCCTTTTTCCTTCTTTCCAACCCTTCATTCTTGGCATATAACAGGGTGCTCAGAGGAGCCTAGAACCCCGCCCCCCCCAACCACCACCACACACACTCCTTCCCAAAACACCATTATAGGAAGAATCTGCTTTTACTGAAGCTGTCTATACTGTTTCATTTTCTCTGGAGATACAAGACAAACTTCTTCATTTATTGCAGAATAACACTTTAATGGGCATTTTGGTTATGGAATTTGCAAATCCCAGATCATCTGCGGAAAGAGAACAGTTTAAGTCAACAAGAATCTAAATGTTTTGTATATTAAAATGTCTTTCCTGAGAGTAGAATTGCAAATCTCATATAATGATTTTCCTCTAGAAACAACTTTTCTTCTTCTTTTTTTTTCTCCCTTCTATAGAAGCCTCAGAGCAGACCTGGGCCTCACGTTGATTCTTGGGAGCGGAGTTGGGCTCCTCACCACTACGATAGATAGAACAGGGTCCCGCGAGGGCAGTGTGGGCAGAGACTTTGAGGAAGGCCTGGTCCCTGGGTTCCAAGACCAGCCAAACCTTCTGTTCTCCTGGAGCCTTCGCCAAAGTCTGGTCAAGCACTGCAACCTATGTTTAGAATTAAGAAATGGTCCAGGGCTCAGCTTGGGCAAGGTATCCTGGGAATAACAGAAGCCCCGGGAAAGCTAATTAGTGTCTATCCCATCATACGGGTGACTGGATGCGGGCTGGAGGACTGACAGGAGCTCCTCCACAGTCAGGCTGTCCCTTGGGGAGTATAGAGTGCAGGACCTGGACCATTGTTGAGCATGTGATTCCTAAAGGATGAAGGTTTGGGGGTGTCTGGGTGTCAGGCAATTCACCTAGCAATTTTTCACCTTCTGTGTGCAAATATACCACCCTAGAATCACTGGCTCAAATTATTGGCTAAAGGAAACAGAACATTAGCCCACTCTTGGCCACTGGGAGGGCAGCCAGGACAGCCGCAGACCCTGAAGTCGGCCTCACAGAGCTGGGTGAACTGGAACTGGGCTTTCAGTAAGACACAACAGCCCGGTTGTCTATTCCCCATGCACATCCCATTTTATAGTTTGATTATATACTGGGATGGGCAAAAGTAGGTTAACAGTTGTGAGTACAGGAACAGTTTATGTGTATGTTATTATTTATGAATTATTGTATTATTTATGTGTACAACTATAAACCTACTTTTGCCCACCTCTTTACTCTGTCCGTCCTCTTACCAACCAGATTGAAGCTCCCTGAGGCATCCTTCACGCTTCCATAATTACCTGTGGAAGAGCAGCTGGTGCCTAAGCGTCTAAAGCACCTTTTCCACAAGGCCTGCTGGAGGCAGCACAGAACCAGGGCTTAGAAACTCAGGCTCAAAGAGTCAGAGAACACTGGGTTTACCCGCCAGGAGTAACCTTAACCTCACCGAGTCTAGCCTCTGAGAATCCACCTGTTCCTCATTTCTCTAAAAGGCTCTAGTAAGTCTGCACAGGGGAAGAACCTGAAAGGAAAGGAGATAATACTCAAGAGTGCAGAAAAAGTCCCATTGGCAAAAGCTGTCCCTTGCTGTACAAAGTCACACTAGTGGGAAAACACGCACAGTTGTTAAGCTCAGCGGCATTGGAATCAGAAAGATCTATTGTAGTTGAGTCCCTAGAGAGCACTCACTGCTGTGTGACCTTGGTCATACACACATATTTTACTCACTTAATTTTCAAAACAACCAAGGAGGGAGGGTTGTTATTTTCATTAAAAATAAGGAAAATGAGACAGAAAGAGGTTCTGGGTGGATACTTGCTGTTGTTACTGTAGCTGCTATCACTGACCCTGGGCTCTCCAGGCTCAGGTGAGAGGTAATTTCCCCTGAATCATAATGAAAGTGATGATGTAAAGGCTTGCATTTGCAGAGCCCTTCGAAATTTGCTAAGTACTTGTCATTCATTATCCTCAGGAGAGCAGTGCCTGCTAGAGGAGTGGGACCTGGAGAAAGAGGCCTTGGCGACTGGTTTTTCTGTTTCCTGAAAGAGAAAGGGTTTCCATCTCCTTACAGACTCTGATGCTTCCCTGTGTGCCACCCAACAAAGGCGTGATCTGGTGCACAGCTCTGGGGAGAGCGTCCTGTGTCCCCTCAATCTTAGTGCCTCCAACTGATCCAGACCTAGAAATTGCAAGAGAGGCAGTGGTGTTGGAGGCCCTGCGAGGCGCTTGGTATGAATACAAGGAGGAGCTCCTCTGATGCCTCCAAAATGGAGGAACTTTCCCACAAACTCCAGGTCCTTATTCCCGAACCCTAAGTAGTCTATCAGTTATTGCTGTCTTTTTGCCTCCTGCAGTGGGATGAATGGTGTCCTCTTCACAAAAAGACTCATTTATCAGGAATCTGTGAATGTGAACTTATTTGGAACATGAGTCTTTGCAGAAGCAAATACATTAAAGATCTCAAAATAAGATCATCCTGGATTATCCAAATTGCCCCTACATCCAGTGACAATTGTCTTTACATGAGACAAAAGAAAGGAAGATGTGGACACTCAAGGAGAAAAGGCCACGTAAAGACAGAGATTGGAGTGATGCAGCCCAGGCCACAGATTGCCTGAGGCCACCAGAAGCTGGCAGAGGCAAGGAAGGGTTCTCTCCTGCAGCCTCTAGGGGGGTCATAGCCCTGCTGACACCTTGATTTGGGACTTGTAGCCTCCAGAACCCCCAGAGGATACATTTTTGTTGTTTTAAGCCATTAAACTTGAGGTAACTTGTTATGGCAGCTCTACAAAACTAACACACCAACACATTTCTGAAAAAAATAAAAGGAGAATAAGTGAATGATGAATGAATGAATAAACAAACAAGCAAATAAATAAATAAGGAGAAATACTGAGGCAGAGTGCCTCACCTGTACTTGACATTTACAGAATGAAAAATTCATGTGCACAGGAAAGAAATGCTCCACTACTTGAGGACTTGAGGGAGAGACTCTGGAAGGGGGCACTCTCCTTTCCTGCTCATTCTAAAGAGTCCGGGAAAGGCTGGTGGATTCATTTAGCTGCTTAAGCAAGTTGTTCCATTTGTGTTCCCTCCAAACCCATCCGTTCCTCTCAGTCACAGAAGGGGCTTGTGAGCAAAGCCTGACATTTTCCAGTTCTTGGGTCTGTGCCTGGAATCAGCAACCTTCGCCAGGCAGGCAGAACAAACCCCCAAGATGTGAGGGCAGAATTCCTTCGACTGCCCAAGGATGGCTTCTCCCTCCTTTCCCTGAAGAGAGCAGTGTGTCTTTATGTTAGCAGATGAATGTCCTCCAAGCAGAATCACAAACACGTAACTTCAGGAGATTCAAGATCAGGGTGGCCTCCTTTGCTCGAGATGGCCACATGTAAAAGAGGTTAGTTAAGATTACGGAGCACCTTGTTTACTGGCCACAGTGTAAGCTTACCTAGAGCCCAGGTGAGTGGCAATACAAGATGTCAGAAAGCTGGCTGAGCCCTGTGAGGTTCATGTCTACACGGCTGGGAATATCGCCCAGTGTAGCTCGTGTGACTGAGCCCCTGAATGAGGACACTTGGTGCAGAGGAAGCAGGGAGAACTTGATGCTTCCTCACCATCCATCACCTTCCCTTCCCCTGTGTTCTGATGTGTCCATCTGGCTCCACCGCTTTCCTGGTCAGTTTTGGGTCTGATGAACAGACTCCCTTTATCAGCTTAAAAATTCTAGTTGCATCAAACATGAAAGCTTTAGTGTCCCCAGTGTAAAGCCCGCGGTGGGGAGAATGGCTGCAGGCCCTGCTTCCTCAGCATTTCCTCATCCTTTGACACTCGCCTCCCACTGCCGAGGCTGGCTTAGCCTCAGGCCCAGGAAGAGTAAGACAGGAGAGGCAGGAGGAGCCATCTTACTACCTGCCTATGGGAGGACCAGATACCCAAACGGGAGCTCTGATCTTTGTGAGTTCTTTGAAAATGTCCCTCTGGGGAATGCCCTTTGGGGCCTCTGCCCACTATAGACTCACTGGGGCAGTGGTGCAGGTGGTGCCCTTTAGGAATGGTCATTTGGATTTCCATCTCAGCCTTGTTTCTGAAGGTTTGCCCTTCACAGACTGTTTTTTTGTTGTTGTTTGTTTGTTTGTTTTTTGTGGCCACTTCCTCTTCTAGGCAGATCTATGGGGAGGGTCCCCAAGACAGCTCAAGTTTTGTGACCTCCTGCAGGGCTCACTGTGGCCCAGGGGAAATGCTCACTCTCCTTTAAGCTGGGAAGATAGGCTGCTCCCGCCATTGCCCACTTTCTTCCTTTGCTCTCCATCCAGGGGCCTCTGGTCAGACTGTTTTCAGGGCCAGGCACAGTCTCTGCATGGGTCCTGCAGACTCCTGGGTCACACCCCAATTTTCAAGCATTTCCTTTGACTGTCACCTCATCTGGCTTCAGAAAGGGGGAAAGTACCCCCTCCCTCTCCTGTGGGAGCCCCTCAGACAACCAGAAGTTCTCCCCTCCCTTCTTCTCTCTGATCATCCTCACTCCACTTGTGTGCTCTGCAGGTGATAATAGGCCTGAGGTCACAAACCTGCCCTCGCTGCTTGGTTTAGGGCACTCCTTAGGCAGTCCTGCATAGGTGGTGCAGCTTCTTTTGTGGATGCCCTGGAAAGTGTTTTAGTCTCAACATTGGGCCATCAGCAGAGGATCCACTGACTATGCTTTTGGAGTGTCCTTGTCTTTTTAGTCTCTCATCCCTGTGATTCTCCTTGAGGTTGTTCTACAGCTTCTTCTAAGCCCTTACTGCTTGTGCCCATGCAGGACAAGCTTCTCGTGGGATAACTGAACTCTAGTTCTAAGACTTCTTGAGACTTGCAAACTCTTCCCTGCCAGGCTCCTGCGAAGTGTCAATGGTGTCTCCATGTGCTCTAGCTCCTGAAGACTTGTAGGAGAGAGGGCTGAGATGAGGTTGGATCCAGGGGAAGGGGAGACACGGGCAGAAGGCCTGTGAGTATCTCCATTTCTGTGAGGTCTCTTTTTTCTAGTGATACCAGGGCCACTGGTGCTCCTCAAGTGCATAAAAGGAACTTGGGGCTGGTCTGTGGAGTGCTTCTTCATCTAGTCTATATGAAAGAATTTATGGGGGTGACATTGGTTATTAAAATTATCTGTTTCAGGCATACAATTTTATAATATATTATCTGTACATTGCATTGTGTGTTTACCAGCTAAAGTCAAATCTCTTTCCATCACCAGCATATTCCTCTTTATAACAATATTTTGACCCTAATCCTTGCCAAGCAGTGACCTGGAATAATGATGTTAAGTCTGTCATATTCTCATTTTAAGATGCATGGTTGTGCCTTGTTCAAGTGAATCCTTCCTGCTTTGCCACAGGGGAGCATTACATTAACTCTGTCAGAAACAAGTGGGAAGTGATGTGGGGACAGGGATTGAGCAGGCAGGAGTTGAGATGGAAGAAGGAGATGAGCCAGTCATGAGAGAAGATGGAACTTGAATTCTTCTAGGAACCTCAAGTGGTAGCATTTGGTTGGCTTGTAATGTACAAGTGGGCGTTAGGGAGAAGGGGCAATGCCAGGGGTGAGGCTAGAGGACCAAGCAAGAAACAAATTAGTTTAGGCCTTGTTGGCCATGCCAACGATTCAGAATTTTGTTCTGCAGGGTGATAATAGGCCTGAGGTCACACATTACAGGATTTTAAGCAGGGACTGACATGATCATCTTTATGTTTTAGAAAGAATACTCTGGTTGCAGTATGAGCGTAGATGGGATGGGGTAAGACTAGCTGGAGGCAAGAAGACCAGGTAGGAAGCTGTTTTGAAAGTTCAGGGAATAAGGATGAACCTGGACTAAGGCCATGCATGGGATAAGGAGAGAGGGATGCACTCCAAAAAGAGCTGGGAGGTGGAATCAGCAGAGTGGGGACTCTGCAGGTAGAAGGTAGAGGGTGGAGGAGTCTGGCTCGTGGTGCCATTTCCTAGGGTGGGGTACACAGAGGGCTGCATGTTGTGTGTGGGAATAACCAGTGATTTGTTTCCTGCTGGAGTCCCCCACTCTGCCAAGGATGGTTCTGGACCCCCCACATCCCTTGATAGCTCTGATTAAGCTAGCTCTCTTCCTCAAGCTCCCATCCTGATTTCTCTAGAAAACAGTATGTTTGTGGAATAATGCTCAAGAATGTCTTTTCCCTTCATCTTCAGCTGGGGCTGCAGGGATATACTCGCCTCCAGACCTGGTCATTCTAGTGTTGCAAAGTCACCTCATGCTTTGGCATGCTCCTGGGGTACACCAGTTCCTGTAGCTGAGCCTTCCATGCACTTTGGAGTGAAAGTAACTTTTTAGTCTTTGCTTGATTTACCTCTCTTATTTGGTCTGCCTCTTGGGGATATGGAGCCCAATGAAAGCTCTGATTGTATCAGAGCAACAAAGTTCTTGTTTTGCATTTTTCTTTCTTCTTTCTTGCCCTTGCAGATTTAGCACGCTTAAAGTTTAACAACTTAATGGACTGAAGAAAGCATCGCTGGGATGGAGATTGGCTGCATATTGAACTTGTTTTCTCTCCCTGGCACCCTGAGACAACACATTGCCTAACTTCCCTTGCCATTAGGCTGGGACTGTGTGATTGGGCTTTGGCCAATGGAATGCAGCTGGAAGAGCTATAAGCTGCTTCCAGGCCTGGCATGAAGCCCGGTGTGCAACAGTTCATGCTCTCTCTTCTCCTTCCATGACAACCTTAAAGGCCACATATATAAGATGTTGGCAAAACAAAACACAAAGAGTTTAGGTTCCTGAGTCTCCTCTTGGAAGAAAGCCACCAGTCTGCTCTGGATGTGACTTGAGCAAGGAATAAACCCATACTGTATCAAGCCACTGAGTTTTTGGAGGGTTGCTTATCTTAACTAATATGCAAATACAGCATCAGGTCTGGTCACTCTGTTGAAACTTACCTGCAGAGGCCTCACCTTGTCAGCCAACACAGGAGCATGGCTATCTATGGCAAAGTACACCAATCTCTCCTGTATTACTTGAAAAACAATATATATATATATATATATATATATATATATGCAGTTTTGTTCCTAAAGCTAATTCTTGAAGCTTGCACTTGTTGCTGACAGGTACAAGCTCTGGAGAATGTCATAGGTACTAACCCACAGGCAAGGAGAGTGAAGTAGAAAAAGAAAAACAAAACTCCATGTTTCTGAATAAGATTGTTTTTTAAAATGGAAAGTATGATGTTAACACTTCATGGAGCTCCACCTCAAGTCCCTCCCCCATCTCAGTGCTTCTCTTCTGGGGAGAGCCATTTGCCTTTATACTTCAAGTATTCATCTCTGTCTCCAAGGGGACAGCTCAGCATATGTAGGCGCTGGGCACTCAAAGGGTAGATGATTTGAGATGAAAGCGAGCTCTAGAGAAATCAAAACTATTGTGTGTGTAAACAAAGCACTGTAGTTTCGATTATTTTCCTTTTCTCTAAGGGAGGGATGTTACTTTGTCCCCACTCTAAGACTGTGATGGAGGATCCTCTGCAGAGTGGGGGGTGGAGAACTGAATCTCTATGATGGGCTCCTGAAACCACAGAAAGAAAAGAACATTAGGGAGTGTAAGATTCTTTGAAAAATTATTTACATTCAAAAATAAATTATAGAAGTTTATTTTTCCTACTAAGAGAAGTTGTAACGGATCTCGTGGTATAGGGGAGGGAAGTGATTTCTGGCTAAATAGAGACAGAAACACTAAGAGATTGAAACAGACATGCTGGCAAGAGAAACATCTACTCTCTCTCCACACACACACACACACACACACACACACACACACACACACACTATACCTATAACTTGTATTTAATAAGAAAATATTACCTGAAACTTTGCTAAATGTTTTAGTTTCTCCCCAAGATCCAGAAACTACCAATATTCTGCAAAGTTTATCCTTTTTTTTTTTTTGAGTTCCTGTTTGTGCTAATCTTTTTATCTATAAAATAAGAGGCCTAGTGCATGAAATTCGTGCACGGGGAGGGCCTACCTAGTGATCAGGGCCAATCAGGTTCCCCGCTGCCCGGGTGCCTTCATAGCATGGTTCCCCCTTGCCGCCCACCTTCCCTCCCCCCGCTTCTCCTCACCTCTTCCTTCCCTTGTCCCTATCGTGCCCCCCTTCTGCTGCTGGTTGCTCATCATGTTCCGCATCGCCTCCTGGTGGTCAGCACATGTCATAGCGAGTGATCGAACTTCCATCCTCCTGGTTGAACTCCTGAGGGGACACTTTGCATATTAGCCTATTGTATATATAGAATAGAGACCCGGTGCACAAAATTCGTGCATGGGGGCATGTGTGTGTCCCTCAACTTGGCCTGTACCCTCTCCAATCTGGGACCCCCTCAGGGGATGTCTGACTCACTTTAGGCCCGATTACTCAAGGGGCAACCAGGCCTGCAGGGCAGGGCAGTTGGGGAATGATAAGGCTGGCAGAGGAGGGCAGTTGGAGGTGATCAAGCATTCAGACATCCCTCTCACAGTTTGGGACTGCTGGCTGTTAACTGTTTGTTTGCCTGCCTGGTTGATTGCTCCACGACTTCTTCTGCCTGTCAGCCTGATTGCCCACTAACCACTCCCCTGCCAGCCTGATTGCCTCCAACTGCCCTTCCCTGTTGGCCTAATCACTCCCCACTGCCCTCCCCTGCCAGACTGGTCACCTCCAACTGCCCTCCCTTGCTGGCTTGATCTCACCCTTAACTGCCCTCCCCTGCTGGCCTGATTGCCCTGAACTGTCCTGCCCTGTCAGCCTGATCACCCCCTTGCTTTCTTAGGCAATGACCCCTTTGCTGCTTAACTTCTTGTGATCCAACTGCCCTCTCCAGCTGGCCATCTTGTGGTGGCCATTTTGTGGCTGCCATCTTGTGATGACATTAAGATGGCCATCTTGTGGCGGCCATATTGTGGTGGCCATCTTATGATGACATCATGTGATGCCACCTACGCTTTTATTATATAGGATGGCCATGGTACTCCTTATGGCCAAGTTTAAAGCCATTTTCCTTTCTTCTTTTTGTCATTTTAAAGACTTTTTAGGCTGGAATTATAAACTTAAGGTTTGATTTTTGCTTATTGTTACTGACAAAACCTCTTAATTCATTTGTATTTATGCTGTGTATGATAGATGAAACTTAGTTGGGACTATAGATAAGCCATGGTTTGAAGGTTACCTATTGTAATTTGTTTTGTTTGTTTTTGGTTTGAAACCTGAACTATTCCAACAGAGTTTAAGGAGAGGAACTAGTTATACTGCATTTTAATCCATCAACTGGGTGATGATTTGTACACCCTCATTTTGCTGCACTGAATCTCCAAGTGATTATCTAGTTTTCATATTCGAAGATTCTAGGATCCCAACTGGTCCACAGCTGGGCATAGCTGCTTTAATTTGTGGGAAATCTTTTGCCTTTTAGCTTTCTTTTACTGTTCCTTTTAAATAAACATTTATCAAATTTATTGGGGTGACACTGGTGAATAAGATTATATGATTTCACTCATTTGCTTTCTTAGGCAATGACCCCTTCGCTGCTTATCTTCTTGTGATCTATCCTAAAGATGCTGTCCTGAGAATGTGAGGGGAGAGGGGAAAGTGAGGTCATTCATGCATTGAATATGGTATCCTTTGGAAAAAGGTTTGGGAAGGGAAGTTAAATGCTCCCTACACTTACTTGATTTAAAGATTAAAATCATGGTTTTGTTAGCTTATTCTTACCCTGTTTTCACGAAAATAAGACAGTGTCTTATATTAATTTTTGCTCCCAAAGATGCGCTAGGTCTTATTTTCAGGGGATGTCTTATTTTTCCATGAAGAAGAATACGGTACACATTTATTGTTAAATGAAAATAAAGGAAATTTATTACCTGTATACAGTACAGTAGTATGGTAGTTGTTAACACAAACCAGACAAACTGAATCCTATAGTATCAAGAATTTACTCATTTATTCAATGAAGATCATGTCACCATCTTCTGGAACATCATCATGACAATCCAATTCCTGAATTTCCTGGTGAATTTCTTGTGACTCCATTTCTTTCAGAATCAGTGGACCAAATATCTCATGTTTAGCTTCGGGGGGGGGGGGCTTATTTTATTTTCTGGGGGATGCCTTATATTTCATTCTTACAATTGATCGTAGTAGTCTCTTAGAATATTTTTTTATTTCTCTAAAACCAGTAGCCATGACACCATTTTCATTTTTTAAAAATGTTTCTTTATTTGGGTCATCTCTTCCTTTTTTTTCCCCCCTTAATCAATCTAGCTAAACATTTGTCAATTTTTTTATCCGATCTTACACAAATAAGTAGGTCTTATTTTCGGAGGATGTCTTATTTTTGGGGAAACACTGTAGATTTAAATTTTAAAGTTAATTCAGTCAAATATCTGGTAAAAATATTTTAAAAATCAGTTACATTGGTCTGACATCAGTTACATTGGAGTTTAACCATAATAACATAGTTTGGATTTATTTTTTCCTTATAGGTAATGATACCATCATTATAAAAATGTTTGCTCTACATAGTGGGGAAGCTGGGACCATGTGCCATGCAAATAAATGGGAATCCCTCACCGGCTTGAGTTTTTTTTATTTTTTTTATTTTTATTGATTTCAGAGAGGAAGGGAGTAGGAGAGAGAGATAGAAACATCAATGATGAGAGAGAATTATTGATTGGCTGCCTCCTGACACCTCTTACTGGGGATTGAGCCTGCAACCAGGCCATATGCCTTTGACCAGAATCAAACCCGGGACCCTTCAGTCCGCAGGCCAAAGCTCTATCCACTGAGCCAAACCAGGCAGGGCACCAGCTTGAGTTTTAATATAATTAATATATTAGGCATTACCTGCAAATAATATATACTTAGTATATGTATACCTCTAAAATGTTTGAATAAACAAGTGTCCTTGTAAATAAGAAGTTGACTTTCTGGATGGCTTTATTATGAAAATCTATATTACAAGCACATTTCCTTCATTGCCTCCCACCCCCCCCCCCCTTAAAAAAACCCTAATACTCAAAATATTCCTACCTCATATTCCATGCATTATATGACAACAAGAATACGGGGTCAGGACCAAATAAAAAGACCCCAAATCACATTCTATAGCTGGACCATGAGTATTTCAAGGGTATTTATATTCTGCAAAGAATGATCCTCCTGTGCTGTGTGTATCTATAAATCATATTTCAAATTCTGCACCGAATGAGCTTTTCAACAGCTTTACCCATGGCATTCATTGCCTCCGACAGATCTATCCCCCAGCTGGTGTTGATTTCTCCCTGCAGTGTGGGGAGATCATTCATCTTGTGTGTTCCCTTACTCTGTGGGTTTTTATCTTTACTGAGATTTTTAAAAACAGATTGAGTCTGTTTCCACCAATCTTTGAGGGATTTGTCATCTGTCCGCTAATAAACAGGCTGTATAAAAACCAATTCCTTGAGCCTAGCTGCGGTCATGAGCAGTAATTTGTTGCCAGGGTGGGAGCCTTGGCGTTGTCACCCTTTCTTGCATCAAAATCAGGAGAGGGCACTGGCAACGGAAGCGTTTATTAGTAAGCAGCCGAGGGATGCTCGGGAACCACCCCGATTAGTGATTCCTCGCCAGGCCCTGTGAAGGCACTCCTCCCGTTCCTGAGTTGCATAGATAAGGAGCTGGAAATGATCACCCAGGCCAACTGCCAGAAGTAGCAAGTGAGACAGGAATTCCTAAAGGCCCATTTGCCTCTGTGGTTGAACCCTGCAATGAATGGTGCTCTTGGCTATGGAGAAAGGACCGTGCCTGCACCAGGGGCATAGAAAACAGCACAGAATTACCCAGGGAAGACAGGTGTTTAGAGAGATATCAGTATTTGCTGAATGAAAGAAGGGGTGCACACAATCTGACAATACACTTTAGGCTTAGTCAGAGCTTTCTTCTCTATGGCTGGTTTTTTCTTTGTTTATGGATGATTTAGGAAATAACCTACACTTCTCATTTTTATGTAAAAGTTTCCATTTTCCCTAGTAACAAGGCTTTTTTTCTCTTTACAATAGTTATTGACGTGTGGCAAAGACACATGTTTATTCTGCTTCTCACCCCACATTAAAGTTCCTGTGGGATTAAAAGTGAGTGATGGCAAACCTCCCCAAGAAAAAGTGGCCGTTCCCATCAGACCTTTCCCCTAGCAAAACGTGTCTCTTCCACGTTCATTTACCCAGGGCCTGAGAAGTGGCAGGTGGCCCACGGGGTGCCAGTTCAGGAAGCACCTTTGGACTCCCCTCTGCCCACATTTGGTACAGGCACCAGGTAGAGAGATTGCTGTACTAATTCATGCTGAACTCCTCTCCTGTTCTTGTCATGACATCTTATGTGAGTGCCCCTAATTAAGACATTAATGCTCATTTTCTGAGTTCCAGCTTCTCTTCTTTTTATTTATTTTTTTAAAGATTTGATGTGAAATGTCATGTGGTGTCTGGCTGTAAACATGGATCCTCCTGACTACAACCTTGGCTCTCTCCTGACTATATCTTCACGCTGCCTGAGCACACACCATTCTGATTAAATTTGGTCCAAGGCCTTCCCCATCCAATGCTGTCCATCCTGGCAACAACTCTACCAGGATCAGCCCAATCCTTTGCGACAAGACAAAAGGCCCAGTAAATGATGTGATTAACAATAGAATGTTCATGATTAAAAAAATAGAGTTGGCTAATATGTTGGAAAGAATCCGATAATGTATATGAAATACTTGATTTCTATATTTTTATTACAGTTGATATCTATGCACTTTAAATACTATTGATGATACTTAGGAAGTCAACAGTAAAGGTAAGTAGCTGCTGTGTATGTGTTGTAACTGTGGCAGGGATTTCTACCTGAGTAAGAGCCACTATGGCTGAGCAGAGGCTGGGTTTCCATCACGACCTTTGAGCCACTGAGGCAGCCTGTGTCCTGCAGAGGCTGTGAGCATTGCTTCAGCGTTTGGAAGCTCCTGCTGGGTGCCCACAGAGTTTTAGGGACCATTCTGCTGCTGAAACAGATGCACAAAGAGAGCTTATGCACACACGGCAAAATTTTAGTGGGAGAAGAAAAGAATGCAGCCAACCACAGGGGATTGCCCTGAGCCTTTGAAGGTGACCAGCTCCAACCCTTTCATCTCTAACTCCCCTTCCAGAAGCTCTCCCCGCAATGGAGCCCCACCTATTGGTTCTTCTATGGCCAACATAAGTAGTCGGGCCCCAGTCCACAGAAGCCTCCGATTCTGGTATCACTTAGGTTCTCTGGCTTCCTTTTCCTCATCTATTAAATGGGCGTGCTAGACTTGATTTTTGAGGTCTTTCCCACTTCTACAATTTTGAGGTTATGAGAAACTGAGGTGAGTGGGATGGGGAAAGAGGTGGGTGTGCTTTTTCTTCTTTCTTCATTTTTTATTCAGAGATCCTATGCGTTCCCCCTTTTAACAACGCCCATTGTCAAGTCTGCCACGTGACAGTTACCAACAATTCTCAACTCCAAATTCACCCTTCAGTACCTGCTCTGCAGTAAGGGTATTAATTCTAAAAGCGTTTCTCGTGTTACATTTTGTCAGTAGGCGGCGCTAGAGGGCTTATTTTCCTGCTGCTGTGGTTTTGATTTCTTCAGCTCCTATTGCAACAGTGTATGTGCAGAGCACAGAGCTCTTTGGTGAGTTCACAGCCCTGGCCTGGCAACCACCTCACTGTGCCCCACACCCTACACAGACACTGCCACGCCCTGCTGTGCACAGGCCTGGCCAGCCCTGCAGTCCCCTCTCCTGAGCTTCCTCTGCGAAGTAGCACACACTTCTCCCATGCTTGCTTTGTGCAGCCACACTGCAGCAGCAGGCTCCTGCAGAGGGCACTTTCCCTGCCATTTGCCTCCTGCAGTGCAGCTTTCTCCAGCTCACATCCAGAGGGGCCCAGCCACCAGCAACTTCCCTGGCACTCCAGGGGCAGCTTTCCAGCACGTGCAGCAGTGCCTTCCCTACCAGTCAGTGACCCTGGCCTTCAGATCTGAGCTCCTTGGCTGGTCCACTCAGTGCACAGCCACGACTCCTGACTTCTCCAGAATTCTCTTTACCTCCCACTAGCCAAACCCCTCCCTGTCAAGGTCTGCTGATAATTCTTTATATTAAGCTCTCCTAGTGGAAGATACAGCGTGACTTTTGCCTCCTCATCGGACAATGCTTTGGCTCAGTGTTTCTGAAGTTCAGTCCTAGTGACATTTTGTTGTGTGGGCCTTTTCCGTGAATTGTAGAATAAGCAGCAATGCTGGCCTCTACCCACCACAGTTGTCACATGAAAAGTATTTCCAGACATAGTGAAATGTCCCACTGGGAGGCAAATCTCCCCTGGCCCAGAACCACTGCCCTCTCTCAAATCTCCCCTTCCCACCTTGTGTTATCCTGTTTCTATTTTATTTCTTTTCATAGCACTGCTCACTACCTAGTAGAACATTTATTCTATGTGCCTGTTTATTCTCTGTGTATGTTTACTGTCTGTCTTTAGACTGCAAAGTACATAAGTATATGGGCTTTGATTTGTTTCCTACTTTAACTCCAGCACCAAGAACGATGTCTGTTATATTGGCAGCTGCTCAATAAATAGGACTGAACGGGTAGGTGTGAGGAGACAAATTGAAGAAGGCCGGAGACCAGGGCAAGGCCCTGCAAAGAAAAGGTCAAGATGTAAGAGGGTCCCAGGACCCAAGATGCTGATGTGCTCGGCAGTGAGGCCCCTGGCAGCCCTGGGGGCAAGTAGGCCAGGGAAGTGCCCACTGGCACTTTGGCTGAGCTTTGCTAGACAGCAGGCACCAGATGCTCTCCTTGCCAAATCTCCTGGACTCTGTAACTATGCACTTAGGTATTTGGTTCAGGGAATGAAGGCAGATTCTATGTCCTGCCCCAAGGGCTGGCACTTGTGGAGGACAGAGCTCCGAGAGCACTGAATTAGAAATGGGTGACCCAGATAAATGCATCTATCCACAGGGAATCTAAGTCACATCAGTGCCAGCGACACTGAGCTGGGCTCAGCTCTCCAGGTTCATTTTCTCCCCAAGGAAACATGAGGACCGCAGGATGCTGGTAGCAGAGGTGATGCTAGTTACATGGGTGTAATGGATAGTGCAAAGCCCCAATGAGCGGAACACTGGCTCACTCACAGCTATCTGTGACAAAAGAATTAATTTGATTTTGCTCAACTGGCTCACTCATTTAAATTAAACGGGATGATAATGAAAGTGTTTGTTCAAGAGTAGCATGCCATAAAATTGTGGGGGTTGACACTATTACTGTAAGATCAAATGTCTGCTTTCTTTCAACAAAGCTTCGAACAGGAGCATATCAGAGTGTTTCTCGGCCACTAAAGTGAGAAGGGCTTTGTGCATCCTGGGGAATAGGTTATTCCCGTTTTCTAATGATTCCTTATGGGAAAGCCAGGACCTCAGCTGTCCCTTCTCTTCTCCAGAGGGGGCGCCGCTGCGCTAGATGTAGGAGCCTCTAGGTCTCCAGACAGTCCTCAGGTTGAAGGGGAGATTTCTCTGGAGCCAAGGAAGCATGTCTAGGGGCTCACCCAGAACAGCCTTCTCAAGTGTGTATGGGCAGCAGAACATGGGTCCGGACACCGGGAAGAGAAGAGGGCTGCTGAAACCGTTTTAGTTCTCTGTCGTACAAAGAGATGCCTCCCAAGGCACCCAGTGCTCACATGTTCCAGTGGCCTTTTATCATGTTTTCCTCTTTGGTCTGAGAAATGAAAGGTCTTGTGAACAAATACAGATCAAAAACGGATATTTTATGTTTGGAAAGTAAAAGGAAACAAAATACCATATCATTACACGAATTGCCAGTTCCTCTGAAGTATGGTTTTAGTAAAGGGAGCACTATGCAGACAAATAAAAACATGAAAAAGACAATAAAGGTTCATTCATCCCATCTCCTCTTCTGCAGGTTATGGGGCCACTCCATTGGGTCTTCATCTCCATGGCTCCGAGCCAGGACTCTCTGTGGGTGATAATGCCATTTATTAATTTTTGCCCCCCAAACCCATCAACTAAGAGTTAGGTAGTGATTTAAGTTTAGGTTTTATGGACAGTATAAAACCCAGCTCTGCTACTTACCCAACCACTTATTGAAACTTTCAGGACCTCTATCATATTAAAATGGGTATGAATATCCACATCATTATATGGTGGTGTGGCAGAGGGTAGGTGGTGGGTAAATAGTATAACATTTGAATAATAAAGCATAGTACAAAGAAAGTGATCAGTAAGTGGTAGGGTTTTTTGTTTGTTTGTTTGTTTTTGTTGTTTTTTATCTAGCTAAAATGGTTCTTAACCTTTCTAATGCCGAGACCCTTTAATACAGTTGCTCATGTTGTAGTGACCCCCAACCATAAAATTATTTTTGTTGCTACTTCATAACTGTAATTTTGCTACTGTTAATGAATTGTAATGTGAATATCTTATCTGTGTTTTCCAATGGTCTTAGGCTCTACAGCAGCATTTCTCACCAGGGTCAGGTAAAAACCAGCTGGCAACATACTATAAATCATCTTGGGGATGATTCCAGAAGCCAAACCACTGAGTTGTTAATTCAGACTGTTTTCGGGAAGCTGAGGTATCCCTTTCCCCCACTGAGTGCTGGGATTGGAGTGCTTATGATATCTTGAGAAAAAGAACTTCCCGAGACTGGCATGGGAAGGTGAATGATTTTTATTTCCATTCATCCACTGTGTGTGTGAGCAAATACAGGAAGCAGGAGGAGAGCCCCACAAATCAAGTCAACCAAAAGGGCAAATTCCTTTGTTTAGGGGATTAAATTTCCCAAATTTCTTGCCCTTGTAGAGGCCATGCCTATTCTAGCCAATGACCTGATCCCAGGTATGAATGACAGCAAACACCTTTGAGAGACTCCCCGCCGCCCCCCCCCCCCCCCCCCCGCCCCCGCCGGCCCCAGGCCAACTTTACTGGGGATGCAGTTTATCTCCCCACTGACCAATCCTTTCCTCAATGATCTTCTGGGAAAAGATTGGTGGCTCCCTAGGGAGTGTAAAGCTTTAGCTTAAAAAACAAACAAAAACTTTAGCTTCATAGTGAAGCAGCACAAATGACAATAATGTTTGGCCTTCTTTTTGCTCCTTTCCTGTTATTAATAACTAGGTTAATCATAACAGCATCAAGATCACTGCAGGAGAAAGGCACCTCAGATAAGAAATATTGATCAGATTCCAAACCCTGCTTTGCAGTAAAAGATATGTTTTGATTTTTTCCTGTGTGTGCTAGACATTATGGGGCATATAGAGCACAACACACTTTGTACATGATGATTTTATGGGTCCTGGGTTTTCCTGAACATTGTTAATGCTGACCGAGTCAGTCCTGATTAGATACTCTGAATTCTAGGATATTTTTTACTGTGTGGACACTGCTGTAAGCCGGGAGTAATGAAAGAAGTAATTTATTTCTTTTTGCTCCCTTCTTCAAAATCCAGTCATTTCCCCAGTTCCCTTCCTCTCAATGTTGGGACCTCCATTGTGTCAAAAACAACTGACTACTTCATACATCACATTTTGGTTCATTCAGTGAGGGGGTGGTCATGAAAACATTTTGAAGGAAATACCTTTGGGCTGTATTTTTAATTCTGTGTGGTTAGCTAGGTAATTCAACCTCAAAAAAAAAAAAAATCCTGGAAAATACAATGTTTTTGTTCCAAAACCGAACTCTGCCCTGCTGTTAGACTAGACTATTGGTCCTGCACAAGGAAGCAAAGGAAATTCTTGACATAGTAGAAGTATTCTTATACCCTGTGAAAATTTCATAATAAAAAGCTATTAATAAGTTTTTCCTGGTTGGGAGTTATTGGGTAACTAACTCATTTGACAATGACTGGGTTGTTTCCACATCACCAGAGCGAGAACTTTACTCTGGGCTCAGCTCTCTGACATTTGTATTGCGCTCAGCTGCCCTCTATTGGCTGGGACGTGGATTATTCCTTCCAACAGGGGCTTCCCCAAGGATCAAAGAATAATGACCCATGTTCACATATATGTATCTGGAACATTTTGTACATCTGGACTAAAAATAAAGGTCTATTTGGATTTCAAATGAACACATTTTTATTATATGCGCCATGCACTCTGTTTCATCTCATCTTGCCTAATTTCCTTTTGTGTCCCGTCTTACTTATATGTTTTTGTTTATTTATTTTTTCTGTCTCCCGGACTCAAAGTTAAGCTTTATGACATGGAGCACTTTTCTTGATGGCTGTATCCTTGGTCTTAGAAGAATGACTGGCATGAAACAGGTGCTCTGTAAGTATTACTTAAGTAAATGAGTGAGTACCAAGTATATCTTAAAAATAGGTATTGTGGCCGAAACCAGTTTGGCTCAGTGGATAGAAAGTCAGCCTATGGACTGAAAGGTCCCAGGTTTGATTCCGGTCAAGGGCATGTACCTTGGTTGCAGGCACATCCCCAGTAGGGGGCATGCAAGAGGCAGCTGATCAATGACTCTCATCGATGTTTCTAACTCTCTATCTCTCTCCCTTCCTCTCTGTAAAAAAAATCAATAAAAATATTTTTAAAAATAGGTATTGTGATGAACGATTAGTAAGACATAGTCCTGGCCTTCAAGAGACTTATTCAATACAATCTAGAAGAATTGGATCAAAAAGGACCATGGTCTAGGAAGAACTGTCAACACAACTACGGTAGTATTTTATAATCTGGAGATTGCCCCAAGGCATCTTTCCCACTCATCATTGGTATTTTGAGGAGCTGTCATGTGGAAAAAGATTAAATTAGTTCAATTGATTTACAGAGAAAACATCAATTGATGGGAGGTACATAAAAAGAATTTTGGCTCAACAAAAATCTCAGCATCATCTGAAGTGCTTTGGACTACTTTGAACACCACAAGAGGCATTTAATCATCGCCTGAAAACACTTCTGTTAGGAGATGTTACCAATTGCAATGATTCCCAAATCTGGGATGTTTTTAAAAACTCATTTTTCTGAGACCCATTCCAGACACACTGAATCAAGATCTCAAGAAGAAGGTCTTAAGAATCTCTATTTTACAATAATTTCCCAGCGAGTTGGATGCTGCTGTCTGCAGACCATTGCTAGGGGACTGTTAGACTAGAGGATTTAGGCATCAGAGGGGTGGCTAGACTGAATGCTCTGAAACTTCTACTATAAGATTTTATGGCTCCAGAAGACCACAGATGTTACTTTACTCTTAATAATGGTGAGAGAGGTAAGGGGCTGCCTAATATAGGACTACCACCAAAGGAGAGAACCAAATCAAGAACATCAGTATGGGAGTCTAGCAGATATTTTAAGCAAATATGGAGTAAAACTCTATACATTCTATCATCATTCAGAGGTTAGAAATTATTAACTTTCAAATCACATGCCCAAATAATTAACCTTACAAATTCTGTATTGAGATCAAGCTTGTAATAAATACTTTAGATATTTCACTTGCAATCTTTAAGGCTTGGAAGGGAAACTGGGATAATGGGTGAACCTCTTTTAGGGAGAATTATCAAATGAAAAAAATGTATTTTGAATTCAAATGAGGAAGAAGGACAGTTTCTTGCTTACTACACTCTGATCCACCCCATCCTATTCTTCATTTCACATCATGGACCTTTCTGTTGTTTGATCTCAAGGCACTTAGAGTCTGACTGTGATGTTATAATCACCACAAACATGACAAGTGTTATACAGAGGCCTTCCTACTGTGCAAAGGTGTATATTTCTGTTGCCAGTTCAGTTAAGTAGCTATTGTGTGAATGAGGCCATTAACCTGCCCTGCCAAGGCCATTAATTTGTATGGGCTAGGAGGACTGTTTGCTTTTAACTTGAAAAGGAGGAAAGGCTTATGCTTGGACCCCAGGATACTGAAGCCTATGGATTGAGGTGCAGGGGCCTTAGAGGCTGGAGCTACAGAGAGGAAACAACACGATGAAGGGGGCTCTAAGGCTTGAGGGACACACAGGCTCAGGTGATGAAATAAGGCACAGAATTAAGAGAGAACTATGTTCCCACCCTCCTCCACAGACCAGAGAAGCAGAGGGACCCAGAAGGAATGAGTTTTCACAAGAGCATCCACTGGGCAGAGAAGAGGTGCCTTTCTTGAGGGGACTGGGGATATTATGTCTCAAGGTGAAAACCAAAACTATTTACCTAAAGGAGAGATTGCTGATCGCCTTTATAATAGTCCCTGAGAGGCCACAGAAACAATTGGGGGATAATCTGAGGGCAGATTCTTAGTAATTATTTTGTATCACAGGCTGGGGAAGGCATGGCCATTTCTAGGAACACAGAAAGTAGCCAGGAATCCGTGACAGAGGCTGAAGGATGGGAACAGGGAAATCTGCAATAAGAAACTGGGCTTTGAAGGATGAATAAAAGTTGGTTAGGCTGACATGGGTCAGTGAGCATTTTAGACAGAGAGCATTCTTTTTTGAACTTCTCCCTTGCACCTTCCCACCTTTTCCCCAACATCCGTTATTAACTCAACACTGCACATGTCTTCTAGGTACACAAAGGGGAACAGACCAGCTTTTGGGTGGTCTCTTTCCAACCCAGTCTTCCTGCAGGTATGCCTGGAAGTCCCATGTAGACTGCTAAGCCTGAGACTCCCCACTTGGCTTTGGATGGGGCTTCAGATTGCCTGGAAACACTAGAATTAGAAGCAGAAAGCCTTGTCAATGTTCGCATTATGTATTTATGTATGCACGTACAAGGGAGGGTGATTCATATTAAATAGCTACACAGGTTTGACTTGGGGCCCATTTATTTTTTTCTCCTGCCTGCTGACATCATGACTAGACTGCTGGGCATGGAGAATGGAGGGCAGAGGACAGCTGTATTCCCACACAGGAGCATGACAGGGCACAGCAGAAAACCAGGGGAGCTAAAGTGACCGACAGCTGTGTGTGTGTTTGTGTGTGTGGGGGGGCAGAGAAACACTTGAAGGACCCTGAGGCAGGCTTGAGATGGCTCTCCCGGGGAGCTTCAAATGCCAGGGAGTGACAGCGCTGGTCACATTGACTCATCTGTTGCAAACAGGAGCGGTGGTGGTGATTATTTTTTACCAGAAGTGGCAGGAAGCGCATGAATCTGATAGGCTGTCCAGTGAGAAGCATCAGGCTTTGGAACTTGAATCCCCTTTCAATTAATTCACCTTTGCTCTGGCGGGGGGTGGGGGGAGTTGTGGAGGGGACACCAATTCGTTCCTTAGCAGGACTACTGGTACATCCACACTTTCTGGGAAACCCATTTTTTTCTTTTCTATCGCAAAATGCAGCCTCTTTTACATATATTCTTGGGGGTTTGGCAAGCACTTGCAAAGATTAGGAGATATTCTCTTTCCTGAAAATCCTCTGATCTCCTGGGTTTCGAGGAAAAACAATCAAGGAAGCAAGTGCAGACTGCAGGATCTGGGTCATTTCTCACACAGAACGACACAAAATAAACAAATGGCAGGAAGTGAAAGGACTTGGTTTTGCTAAAGCAGTTGCTCTGCTGGTGAGGCAGGGAACGGCTCTGCCACACAATTAAAAAGATGTAACTGTTTCCTGTTCCGTGAGCATCTTCCCTGCTGTTGCCGCACCTGTTCAGGGGGCCGGGGGCTTTCCATGCTTGTGCTCAGGACCCCGCAGACCGGAGCTGTGGGCTGTGCTAGTCCCTCCGCCTCGGGTTCATATCTATTCACTCGGTGTGCGGAGGAACTAGAGAGTGCCATGTCGATGTGCAGGGTGAACATCAGCTCATTAAGCTTGCCAAGAGCCGGGCGCTCCGTGAAGATTAATTACGAGCTCTGCCTTTTATGTGCTCTGTCATTGGGCAGACATCTCTGTTTCTCTGAAAGTTAATACAATTAATTAAAGCCAACTGGTTCTCTGTTTGGGGTCACTCCAACAGGTATCCTGCTCCCCACCACACAGACACACTTCACTGAGTGAGCCCAGGAAACAGCAAAGGATGAAAGGAGAAAGTGAGGGACCAGGTGAGGAGACTCCGTGTGGGGGCAGGGTGTCATTCCCCGTCCCAGCTGGCACACTGGGGATACTCCTGCCTGCTGCCCCCAACATCGCAGAGCCTGGGATGTGTTTATATGAATTGACCTCGTGAATTCAGTGGGAGAAATTATTCCCACAAATACGGCTGCGCTGGATTCAAATTGATTTCTTTCTGCTGTGCTGCTACTTAATTAACTCAAAGCAGACTCCAGCACACAGAGAAATAAATAATGTTCATTTTGGGGGTGGGGATGGATAGGACTCAAACCATTCAAGGGCAACTAACATCAATGATAGCATATTTGGGGCTGGCTGATAGGATGGGATACCTATTGGTTGGGCTCACATTCTAGATGCAAACGAGTTGAATGAAACAAATATAATTCACATGACTTTCATTCATTCTTCTAGGAGCTCACTCCTGGTGCCAGCCACAGTGCTGGGAGGTGGGGATTCCAAGATGAATAAACCAGGATTCCTGCGTTGAGAGAGCCCACAGGTTATCACAGGTTAGTGATAAAGGTTGAGGAGGAAAATCGACTGTTTCAACGCAATGTGACCCTTCTGTGCTCAGGTTTTGCTCTGGCCACAGATGCTCCTGCTCAGAGAGAAGAAATCAAAGTAGGAAGCAAGGCAATGATGCCCAAACAACTGTTTTTTCATGGGGACACGAATAAAACAATAATTTTAAAAACTACAAGTTTGTGAAACATTTACCTATATTCAAACTGATCTGATCCTCACAACAGCTACGAAAGGTAGAGTTGGTTCAGAAAACACTCATGTGCTGGGCACTGAGGGAGGCTCTGGGGAGAGCAGTGAATAACCTGGCTGCTCACGTGCATCTTACCCTCTAGTGAGAGGTCAAGCTATCCTGATCTGTGAGTTCCTTGTGACCAGAGAGCTAGTTAGTGAGGCAGTAGGTAGTCGTTTGTTCTGTGCTATTGATATTTCCCATTTGTAACTCAACCATCAAACCAAGGACACAATTTTGACATCTCCTCCACTATTCCCCAAAAAACTTTATTCTATTTACAACATCCACAACAATGAATAGGTGTTGTCACTAAATATGTAATAATGGGAAATTTTCACAAGTGCTTAAAAACTAGGGAAGATTTGATTCCAGAACAGTGGTTTAAGTGAGTGAAAGAGGTGGGGGAAATAAACCATCATGAAGAAGAGGGAATATTTTTTCTTAAACCCTTATATTAAAGTCTTGGAAGTGTCTGATTTAATCAGTTTACAATGTGCCTTATTAAGGCTCACTTATCTATGACTATTGTCTTATGTTATTATTGTTTTTTTAAATAATCCTCACCTGAGGATATGTTTTGATTGATTTTTAGAGAGAGGAGAATAGAGAGAGAGAGAGAAAGAGAGAGAGAGAGAGAGAGAGAGAGAGAGAGAGAGAGAGAGAGAGAGAGAACCACATCAATCTGTTGCCTTCCATATGTGCTTCGACTGGGGATTGAACCAAAACCTAGGTATGTGCCATGACTGGGAATTAAACCTGTAACCTTTTGTTGTACAGGACAATGCTTCAACCAACTGAGTCACCCAGACTGGGCTGTTGTCTTGTATTTTAATAATTATGGACATTTTCAGAATATTTTAATTCATTTTTATTTTGGTGGTTGATGTATACATGAAGTTGAGATAGTTACTTCATTTTGCCTTTCTTGGAACCCCATGCAAAGGGGATTCATTGATAAATGTTCAACAATTGGATCTTAAAAAAAAATATGAAAAAATGTATGTAGCCATAAATTTATTACAAATTTCACTGCTATAAAGGATGTATAGCACACAATTTACAAATAACTATAAAAGATACAATACTCTATTATAAATTCTACTAGTGGCCTGGTGCATGAAATTCATGCACAGAGAGGGTGGTTCCCTTAGCCCAGCCTTCTCCAATCGGGGACCCTTTGGGGGATGTCCGACTGCCAGTTTAGGCCCAATCAGGATCAGGCCTAAACTGACAGTCAGACATCCCTCTCTCAATCTGGGACTGCTGGCTCCTAACCACTCATCTGCCTGCCTGCCTGATTGGCCCTAACTGCCCTCTCCTGCCAGCCTGATCTCACCCCCAATTACCCTCCCCTGCAGGCCTGATCTCATCCCCAATAGCCCTGCCCTGCTGATCTGATCTCACCCCCAACTATTCTCCCCTGCAGGCCTGATCTTGCCCCCAACTGCCCTCCTTTGCTGGTCAATTTGGTTCTGATTGGCCAGTTTCTATGCCAGTCTGTGTCAAAGGCTCTGTCTTCTATGTAGCCACTTCCTCCTCACAGTTGACCCAGATTTGGTTCTGATTGGCCAGTTTCTATGCCAGTCAGTGTCTCTGGGCTTATCAACAGGGCCTGATTAGACAGGCAGGGCTGATCAGCAGCCCTGGTGGAGGCCTGGAGAGAAATGGACAGGGGGCTGTTGGCAGGCTTGGAGGGAGAGAGGCAAGTGTTAGTCAAAAGCTGACTCAGATGCTACAGATCAGCTCCTGCTTCTTTCTTCAGGTCTCTTTCTGAGCCTGATTCAAAGCCCCCTCAGGAGTCACTGCTGGGTCACTGGGCCTACAGCCACAGTAGTCAGCGCTGGGTCCCCATGGCAGCCCAGTGCTGACTTCTGGATGGTCAGCCTTTGTCATGATCAGTTGTTACACCCTGGCTCTTTATTATAGAGATATAGCAAATTAATTGATTCTTACAAAATGCTTTTATTACTTTCTATTGGACTCTTGTATCCATAGTCAATCTACATATGGTTGCAGTCTGACCATAGTTTGACAAAATCAGACTGCAATCAGCTCCTTTTCTCTGCTGCAATGTGATCTTCTATCTTTCCTCTAAAGTAGGGGTGTTGAACTCAATCAGAGAAGGGGCCAAAATCTAAAATCCAGCCTAAATCGCGGGCCGAATGGTTTACTGAACAGTCATAAACTGTCATTGTGATGGAAACGCAGCGGAGTGCAGTGATGACAGCGCGGTGCGGGACACATTGCAAGGCCTGGCGGGACGGATTTGGCCAGCGGGCCTTGTGTTTGACACATGTGCTCTAAAGGCACAACTTGCATTTTGAAACTCGACCCCGACAACTTGATCTTGCGTTGTTCAGTTTGGAAACATAATCCAGAATAAATCTAATTTTAAAATACCACCAGGCTCCTTAAGCCCCCAAATAGCATGTCTTTTTAGATGAGCACCTGCTATTGGGCTAGCAGAGGTATGGTCCTCAGGGACTTCTCTCACCAGGTGCACCACAGGCAGGTTAAGCCAGGAGATGCTCGCCTTTATCTCTGCAATAAGTTAGGGGTGGGGCCTTTCAAGTCTTGCTTTTGATTGTCAAAAGCCAAACAACTTCCCCCCTCATGCCGATTCCCCTTGAGATGCTTTTCTCCTATGGTGGGTGATCTGCTTGTGGGCTCAGGAAAGCTGCAACAGAAGGCAGCCTAATGCTGTGTTGAAGCCACTTTGCAAGGCCAGAGAAGGCAGCATCCATCAGAGGCGCAGAGACACATGCACCAGACCATCTCTTCGGCATTCATTCACCTTCATTCATTCTCACTCACCCCCTCATCTGACTAGTGAGTACTTAGTGCCTACCTGGAATCTGAGCAGTGTGAATTTTCAGATATGTAAAAATCTTCATTGACTTTTTTGGTACAGGACAATCATAAAGCTAAAATCATAGTTAACATTTTGCTTTTTTTTACTTAAATTAGTAGTAAAGAAATCTTTCATTTTAACAAGTCTTTTGCACTGGTTCAGGTCGGGGAGGAGAGACAGAGTGTCTCTTTAGACTCACTGTATTAAAGGGAAATAACATGACAAATAACTTTTTGTACTGCTATTTGCCCTGCAGAAATGCAGGACTAAAGCTGAAGAAGCCACTGACTGATGCAAGCCCTTCTTTCTGCAATATGCTGTTCTGGGAGGATAAGCAAATCTGAGATTTTGGGATCTTGTCATTGTTTCTTATGGTGTCATTTGAATTAGAATATACAATTTTGGAAATGTAGATCATTGTTAATAAATGCATATTTCTAGAATTATTTTCATTAGCTTAATCAGTGGTAAAGTTTTATTTTAGTTCAAATTTATCTTACCTGTGCTGAGAAGAAATGCAGAAAAGAGCTGTAGAGTATGCTGAACTTGGCCTCTAAAACAGAGGGAGCAGCATTCTCCTGAGACGCAGACAGGGATCACTAGACCAGACTTTCCCACCCACAATTATCCTCTGTTGGAGGTTTGTATCAGTCACCTTCTCTGTCACTGAGCAAGACTCTGAGCCCAACCACACTGTAAATATAATAGAAGAAGGAAGGCAGATGGAGGTGGGGGTGGCTTGAGGGAGGTGACTGGGTGGGGGCTTCTTAACTGGAGTTGGAGAGAGCAGATGCTCTGCCTCCACCTTTTCCACTCCACCCCCATTCCCTAGAGATCACACCCACACTCACTATTGGCTTTAACCTCTCTCCCCTGAGATCCAGACACTCACGGCCAACTTCTTACTATACAGTTTTACCTGGTGTTCTGCCATCCCCCTTCACACGTGGTGTGTCTAACACAGAAACACTATAAGTGAACTGTCTCCCTGCACTCCCCCCCCCCCATTCCTGATCATCTCCCCATGTTCTTGGGAAAGTGTCTCCATCCCTCAAGTTTTTCAGGCCCCTATCCTCAGAATCTCTCTTTTTGTCTTCCCTGCTGCTTCTGGCTTGGTTCAGGCCCTCATCATTGCTCACCTGCACTGCCACAATGCCCTCCTTTGCAACTGTGCCTGCCCCCAGTCTTACCTCTTCCAAACATTGTTGTCACAGTGATGTCCCCCTGCCTTACTCTTACACATGTGATCCCTGGACCAGCAACACCAGCATCAACTGGGAGCTTGTTAGAAATGCATAATTTCTCTCAGTGAGGATGCAGGTTGAAAGCAGGAAGCACCATTGACTTGAATAAGGGCATTTGATATAACAAATGGGTAAGTGGGCAAATTATGTATGTCCATGCAATGGAAACCTACTAAGAGAACAACACAAATGAATCACAAAGGCATTAAGTGAGTGGAAGACTCAGGTTTCAAAAGGTTACAAACAGTATGATTCCATTTTTATTATTCTGGAAAAGATAAAACTGGAGGTGCAAAGTTCAGTGGCTCTCAGTGGCTAGGAGGAGGGGAGATCTGACCACAAAAGGGCAGCATGAAGGAACTTTTTTGAGTCTTCTGTATCTTGATTGTAATAGAGGGTACACTTATCTATATGTGTTAATGCTCATAGAACTGTATACTGAAGCATGCCCTGTGGACTGCATTAAAATTAAGAAATAATGGTAAGTAAATAAATTAACAATGAAAATAATGAGTTATAAAACCTGAATAAAATTGAAAACCATGAGATCGTCCTATCTAATAAAAGGGTAATATGCAAATTAACCATCATTCTGTCACAAAGATGGCAGTGCCCATAATCACAAGATGGTGGTGCTCAGTCCTCTCAGTCCTGCTGGAGTCACCAGTCCTTGGGGGCTGACTGCTGAGAGCAGGCACATATGTGCCTGGCAAAATGCTTGTTTTGTCGCCACGGCAATGAGGCAAGTGTCCTACCCCGGCTGAGGAGGGCCTCTGGCCAGGCCAAGGAGCAGATGGGCCTCTGGGCCACAGAGAGCCTATGGGCAGTGGGCACGGAGAGAGCTACTGGCTCACAGATTTGTGTGCAAGGCTACTAGTGCTTATATAAGTAAGGAAACAGAATGTATCTTCCTCAACCACTAACTACAAAAGGGGAAAGATGAACTTTATGATGGAGAAGCTATGGAGTGATCAAAACACCAGACCAACCCAAATTGATGCGCATTCTCCAAGACTCATTGCCTGTGCTTGACAATAGTGTCAAGGTCATGAATGTTACTGAAAGACTGTTTCATGTTGAAGAAGATTAAAGACCCATAACAAGAAACTGCAAGGCAAGACTCTGCATGGAGTCCTTCGGCTGAAAAGGATGTCTTTGGGACAACTGGTGAAACTTGAATGGGAACTCAGGATTAGATAGCAGTAATGAACTAGTGTCAGCATTGTGGTTGTGTAGGAGAAAGTTCTTGTTGCAGGACTTTTAAAGGTAAATATTTAAGGGTGATGGAGTAAAGTTACACTCAAACAGTTCAGGAAAATATGCTCCTTATATTCTTTTTGCTACTTGTCTTTAAGCTTGAGATTATTTCAAAAAAGGAAATATGATGGGGAGAGGAGGGGATTGGGGAGAGAGGACCTCTCTAACAATAAGATGGCATCCCATTCGATATGAATGAAGTGAGAAGGCAAGCCACGGGCTATCTGGAGGAAGAGCATAGGGGGAGAGGGAACAGATTGTGCAAAGGCTTTGAGGAGGGGCATGCCGGGGGAGTTTAAGAGTTTGTTCACTGTGTAAGATAACATCTGCAGAGGAGTGGCGTCCCCCTGCTTATGTTTCACAAGCGTCACACTGTTGCTGTAAAAATAGATTATCAAGTGGCAAGGTTGAAAATAGATGATCAGTTGGGAGACTATTGGAGAAATTCATTCTGATGGATGTTTGGGTTGCAGGAACCTCCAGTAAGGTTTCCAAGAGCCACAGGCTGGTCCACAAGCACAGAACACCGGGGTTACACAGCCATCTGACTGCTCCCTCCGCTCATGCCCAGCTTCTCTTGGAGGCCTGCCAGGGGGTGCCTGGCACAGAAGCTGCTTGCCAAAGGGCAGGTCTGATCATGACTTGTCTGGAAGGTTGAGATGCCAACTGGTTGCATTTTTAATCATTTTTTTCCTATTATTTAGCACCCGTGCTAAATGTCCCTTTAAATTAATTGTCACAGAAAGGAGACAAGCTCAGAGAGAAATGTTGTAACTGTCAGATCTTGTTTACTTACCTGGGGCTGCCTGACAGCTATGGGCACTTCTGCCCTGTGCAGCAGGCCCTCGGATGAAAGGACCTTGAGGCTTAATATCCCAACAATGAAGAAATCTGTGCATTGACCCTGACACTTGGCCACAGAAGGAACTTGGTGAGCTATGATTCAGCCCCTTCTTTATCTGGACCCAGTAGCTGAATGATAATTTATAGCTTGATTATTTTATTTGCTTTGAACTTGCCCCCAGTAGACATAATAAAGGGCTTGGAGTTAGGTGGGAGGAGCTCTGTTCATCCCGATTTGTGCTCATCGTGAGGAATTTAGCAGGTTGGACTTATCTCTAGCTCTTTTTCTCATTGGAGCTCCCAGAGATCTCAAGGAGATAGCTTTTATGTTTATAGAAAGATGTTCTAATCCATTGTGTGATTCTTTTCAAACATAAATGTACACTTATGATGTTATACTTAGTACACACATTTTTAAATCCAAGGACAGACTCACACTTGAAGAGCAATTTAAAAATGTTTCTCCCCTACCTTTAATACACATATATTTACTTTTAAGTGAATTTTACATGTGACCCTAAGCCTCTGGGATAGTTAATCCCTAGTTTACAAAGCAGCAGCCTGCATGATTAAAGGGTGATTTGCTGTAGGATGGAGACAAAGCCAGTGACCTTGGCAATAAGGCAGCTAGTTAGAGTTGAGTGATTTTCAGATCAGGACTCAGGATGATATTCTGCCAACCAGAGCTCTTCTCACTAATTTTTTTTGACTCAATAATGACTGAACTGGTTCTTAATCAGTCCATAGTGCCCTAGTACAGAGGTTTAGTTTCAAATTTTGTCTGAAGAGATTTATATCATTTAAAGGATAGAGATGATAATATGATCTCCTTTCTTAATAACTTCTGGGATTATAATTCTGGGGCAGATAAAACATTTAATTCTAAAAATGCAACAAAATAGTTAAGCCTTAAAATAATAACATTGTCATTCACTTAACTTTTCAAACAATTTACAAAAGACTTTAGGCATGCTGCAATGCTTTGATATGTTAAATTTGTAGTAGCCCTTTTAAGGTCATTGGCATTTCCCATGACCACAACCATCATCAATCATAGGTCTACTTACTTAGGACACATACTTCCAATACGTATATACATTTTTCACCTTAATAGAATGAACAAAGAAACTAGAATATTTGGGTCTTGGAGTATATTAGTCCTATAATTTTAAGTTCCTATGTACATTGATATTCTTATCTGTGGGTTTAATTCTCATTTGTGGACAGGTCCATAAAGATCTCCATATAACCTCCATATCAATCAAATTAGAATTGCCCTGGCCAGGTAGCTCAGGTGATTGGAGGGTGTCCCAATACGCCAAGGTTGCAGGTTTGATGTCCAGTCAGGGCACATGCAAGAAGAAACCAATGAATACATAAATAAGAGGAACAACAAATGAATAAATCTCTCTCTCTCTCTTTCTATTTCACTTTTACTCTGGTTCTCTCTCAAATCAATAAATTAAAAAAATTAAAATGAAGTTTTTATGGTGGGTTTTAATCCAATGCAACTGGTGACCTTATAAGAAAGGACATTAGAATACACAGAGGGAAGACCATGTGAAGACATAGGGAGAAAGTGGCATCTATAAGCCAAGAAAAGGGTCTCAGGATGAAATCAACCCTGCCAACACCTTGATCCCAGACTTCCAGCCTCCAGAACTGTGAGAAAATACATTTCTGTTGTTTAAACTCCCCAGTCTGTGATATTTCATTATGGTTGCCCTAGCAAGTTAACGCAGACTTTGCTATTAGTATCTGGATGTTGCTACAACAAATACCAAAAAGTGTGGAAGTGGCTTTGAGACTGTGTAATGGGTAGAGGTTGGGAGATGCTTGAGGCATGTGTTAGAAAAACCTAGATGGCCTTGAAGAGACTAATAGAAATACAGAAGTTAAAGGCACTCCTGGTGAGGTCTCAGATGGAAGTGAGGAATATATTACTGGACCCTGGGAAGGCAATCCTAGCTATAAAGTGGCAGAGGACTTAGCCAAATTTGTTCTGGAGTTTTGTGGGAGGTAGAACTTGTAAGTAATAAACTCAAAGATTAGCTGAAGAAATTTCTAAGCAAAGTGTTGAAGGTCTGGCCTGGTTTCTCCTGATTGCTGATAGTGAAGTGGGAAAAGAGAGGGAGAAATTGAACAAGGGATTGTTCAGCACAAAGGAACCAGGTCTTGAAGATTTGGAAACCACTCAGCCTATCCATACATACTCTCCATTAATATAGTGCCTTCTACTTTATAATGCTTTTATGAGGACCAAATGTGATAGGGTATATATATATATTGTAAGTACTTTAGAAATCATAAAAAGATGAGATGCCATAATGTTATTATTGCTTCAGATAATTTTATAGGTTCCTCATAGGGTCAAGGAAGAGGAAAATGTAAACCTTGTTTTTTCATTTGGGATATTTGAGGTCCTGAGAGAAGAAGTGATTTATATAATAAGGTCCTGAGAGAAGAAGTGATTTATATAATAAAGTCATAGGGTCACAGAACCTGGTTTAGGCTGGGATCTTAAAAAGCTCAGACCAGAGCTCTTTCTAATATAACTAGAGGCCCTATACATGAAATTTGGGCAAAGGGCTCAGTCCCCTTACAGCCTTGGCTGGCCCTCGCAGCCCCGGCTTCATCTGAAAGGCGTCTGTACAGGCGTTCAGCTATTTTGTCTAATTAGCATATTAACTATTATATAGGATGTTCTCATATGCAAAGGACTTTTAGATGTTCAGCAAGTCAGATCAATAAGCATCTATTTACAGACCTGCCCAGCACATGCCTAGAACCAGTGAGGATACAAAGTAAACAGAAGGAATACTGTCTCCACATGATCAAAAAAGCAAAACATAAACATATGCCTCAGCTAACAAACTACATAACAATCATGAGATAATAATTTTCTAGCTTTTCATGTTAATTGGCTAACCTCTAAAGGCAGGTTGGTGGCCTCCAAAATGTCTTTTTAAAATATATATATTTTTTATTTCAGAGAGGAAGGGAGAGGGAGAGGGAGATAGAAACATTAATGATGAGAGAGAATCATTGATTGGTTGCCTCCCGTATGCCCTGTACTGCGGATCAAGCTTGCAATCCCCGCATGTGCCCTTGACTTGAATGGAACCTGGGACCCTTCAGTCTGCAGGCCAACACTATTCACTGAGTCAAACCAGCCATGGCTGTTTTTGTTTGTTTGTTTTATTTTAAATAATAAACACAAATTAAATTGAGTTCTAAAAGCTTTTATGATTTTATTTTTTTTTTAGCTTGGCAGTGATGCTTTTTTTTTTCTTATGGCATTTATGACAATCTTGGAAGGAAACGTTTTCTAAATCAGAGGCTGACATCATGGTCCTTATCTCCTGCTGAGTGTAAAGGTTATGATGGGAAATATTTGTTAATTTGGTCACTGATTTAATTTAAAAAATGGTTCCTGACATTAACATCTCAGAAAGAGTACAAGTACCATTTTTCAGCTCTTGTTTTTGCAGTTGTGAAGCAGTCTAGACCCTGGAATTGTGGTGTCCTTTAATAAAACCAGCTCAGGTGCAGGAATATCCTGTGAGCAAATGGCCTTTCAGCCCTCCAATCTGCTTTCATAGCAAAATAACACCTGCTGGAATATGTGTTAAATTCGGTCTTCAGCCCTAGCCAGTTTTGGTCAGTGGATAGAGCAGCGGCTTGTGGGTCCCAGGTTTGATTCCGATCTACAGTATATGCCTAGGTTGTGGGCTTGATCGCCAGTGAGAGGGGGGATTCAGGAAGCAGCTGATCAATGATTTTCTCTCATCATTGATGTTTTTATCTCTCCCTCTGCATTCCTCTCTGAAATAAATAAATAAATAAATAAATAAATAAATAAATAAATAGAATAAAGATGTATTTTTAAAAATTCAGTCTTCCCTTTTTACAAAGAGGTGAAAACCTTTGCAAAATAAATAAAGACCTTGCCACACACCGAAACTACAATAGTACAAAATAACATTGGATGTAAACTGTAAAAAAACAAACAAACAAAAAAAAACACTCCCAAAAAATTGACAAGAAAAGAAGGTCTTAACAATAATGATAATAGTAATGAAGAGGAGGAGAAGGTGTTGTAAAAGGAGGAGAAGTGGAAGAGAATTGAAGAATGGTCTGAAACGCTTTTCATACTGTTGACAATTCATCAGCTATACATACACATCCAAGGTGTGTCTACATGGGTTACACCTACTGACTAATCTTAAAGGAAATGAATGCTTTTTATAAACTGCTTTGCTTTCTAATGAATCTGCTTGAAAGACGAAGCTCCTCAGATATGACCCCAAATACGGTTCAGAGAGGTGATGTGGGAATGTACTCATAACAACATCAGTGATTTATAGGAGTCCAATGGTGAATTATTTTGTGAAGTGTAGAATTTTTTTTCCTACTTGAGAAATTAACCAACGCATTTTTGATTTGTAATGTTGGATTTCCGCATATTTGATTGTCTCGTAATAGGACATGAACATCAACATATGTGAGCACTAAGTCAGATTCTCCAAAAGAGCACATTTGTTCTGACCCTACACAGCCCATCTGCATTCAGGACACACCCACGACTCAGGACAGCAGTGTGCTCAGGCTGTGTAACTGGGATGGGCTGTGCTACCGCCATACTGACATCCATCCTAGGACTTCACATATTAGAGAAAGTTACTTCCTGAAAACAAGGCTGCTCCTACAACAGCTCATGAATGCGCTTCTCTTTCTTCACCATGAAAAATGTTAACTCTCCATCCATTCTTAAGGTAAACAAGCTAAGACCTTACCACCTCTTTCAGGCTTTCATTTTCCTTTAAAAGTACCTAGACATTCTTCTTCATGTGGCTCCACAGTCTATATTCTGGAGAGACTGTGTGTGTGTGTGTGTGTGTGTGTGTTTCTCTGCACCCCTTTTATTCTTCCCCTAAGTGGTCATGCCCAGATCACTTTCTATTTCTTCAATTAAACGCAAAAACCTTTGGGTAAGACTAGGCACAGTAATAGCTAACATGTATTTTACTATGTGTCAGGCAACTCGTTCTCTGCTTATGTTAACTAACTTAATCCTTATAATAGCCCATTGAAGTTGGAAAATATTAGCACCATTCTACATATAAGGACACTAAGATATACACTGTTGTAAATAAATCCCAGGGGATGAAATAAATTCTCCACCAAATGCACTCTCTCCTTAAACTCGTTTGTGTGTGTGTGTGTGTGTGTGTGTGTGTGTGTGTGTGTGTAGAGAGAGAGAGAGAAAGAAAAGAGAGAGAGAGAGAGAGAGAGAGAGAGAGAGAGAGAGAGAGAGAGAGAGAGAGAGAGAGACCATGAGAGAGAAGTAAATTAGAAGATAGGAAGATAGAGTTTGGACAAACCCCCATCAATTCACCTTATTCCATTGCATCCTAATGTAATGTCCTCATGTGCCTATGGCTTTCTTTCTTTCCTCCCTCCAATATGCTTGACCTGAAGAGATAGCAGTGGTGAGCTGACCTGAGGGCAGAGAGTCAGGGGAGCCTTGGCACCCAGTGATCACATTCACATTTTCCTTAAGGTGCTCCTCAGCCTCCAGACTTGAAACTTAGCAGGATGCTTGCTGCCTAGTTCACCACAAGTCTTCATGGTACATTACTGCCATCTAGAGCTGATATATAGAAGCACAGATTCTAGATAAAGCAAAATAGAACAAAGCAAAACAAGAACTAACCCTGAGCTGTCCTAAAGCAAGCTGTTTCAGTCCAAGGAGTTTAGGTCAATATCATAGACTTTAAAATTTAAACTCCTTTCCTCAAGATGCTCGTTACAATCCTGTAAGTATATTATTATCCTACTAGAGGCCTGGTGCACAGATTCGTGCACTGGTGGGGTCCCTCAGCTTGGCCTGTGGAGATCGAGCCAAAACTGGCAGTCCAATGCCACCTGCCACTCTTGCCTGCCACGTATGCTCATTCTGGCCCCACTGCACCTGCTGCTGATGCTGCCTGATAGGCTTGCTACTGCTCTGCTGCAGACTCTGGGCTATGGCAGTAGCCAGCCGTGAACCGTGCATTTGGCTCTTGTAGGTCAGCTGAGCAGTGCTCCTGCTGTGGGAGTGCACTGACCACCACGGGTCAGCTACTACGTTGAGTGCCTGACCCCTGGTGGTCAGGGCACAACATAGTGACCAGTTAAATGGTGAACCAGCAGAACAGTCACTTAGGCTTTTATATACATATATAATACTATTGAAATTAAAATATTATAGGTATCAAAATAAAGGAGAGAGAAAAAGGTGGGAGAATAAGAGGTGAGAGAGGGAAAAGGAGAGAGAAAGAGAGGGAGAGAGAATGAGAACATGTTTTGAGAACTGAACCTTTGCTGCTGTATCCATTATTTGGTAGATGAGGAAACTGATGCTCTAAGCGGTAATAGATTCCTCAAGGATCAATAGTTGGTAAGTGGTGCTGGAAAGCTTGAAAAACGGGATTTTCTGGTCTTTATTCTAAAATGAACTAATCACATCAAGTCAATAAAAAGCAAAATGTCTTTTGAATAAATGGTCAGTGTCCTTTCAATGTCTCCACCTGCTTCACACACAGCTCTGTTCTCCTCAGAGATCACCAATGCTGAGACCTGGTGTGTTTGAGGTTTTATCCTCAGGAGCATTGGATTTACGCTGCTCTGGGCACACCTTCCCTCAACAGCATACACTTGGTCAGATGGTGGTTGAGGCCAAGGAGAAGTCTGTGATGATAGAAGAGGCTGGTTACAAAGGGGAAAAACAATTAAAAAGCCTCACTAACACCATGTTCTAAACCACCATTTCTCAGCCTGGGAAGCAGGAGAAAGCTGTTTTTGTTAAGTAGAGATGTGACCAAGAAGGAAGGCTGTTAGAAAGGACAGTCTCCTTGTCCTGGCCAGTGTTCTCAGAGGTTAGAATGTCAGTCTGCATTTGAAAGGGTCCTGGATTCGATGCCTGGTGAAGGGCATATAGCTGCGTTGTAGTTTTGATCCCTGGCCCCAGTCGGGGTGTGTATGGGAGGCAATCAAACTATGTGTCTCTCTCACATGGATTTTTCCCCCCTCTCTTTCCCTCCTTCCTTCTACTCTCTCTAAAAATCAATGGAAAAAATATCCTTTGGTGAGGATGAATAAGACATAAAAGAATGTTAGTCTCCTTAGGAAAGGGTGAAGTCAGTGGATCCATTCTTAGAATAACACTTTAAAATGCATGAAAGGGAATACATAAGATTATAGAGGAAACTAATTATGACAAAGTTATCAAATTGTTTTAAAATATATTATATGTGTATATTAGTCCTGTTGCCATCACATTAGGGCTAGGACTTTAACATTAATTTTAGGGTGACACAAACGTTCAGTCCATAGCAATGTACTTCTTCACTGATGCATTGAACAACAAGCTTTAGTGGTAGACCTGAAACCACCATACTTGTGAGGGAGTGATGAGCATAACATAGTTTGAGATATTTGCAACAATGAAACGTGCTGATGAAAACATTGGGGATTTCTATTGGAGATAAAGCACAGATATTATTAAAAGTGAATGTGTAATTTATTTCCCATCCACAGTCATAGACTCCTACATTCTGTCCATGGACCTCAGTTTACAAACATCTGCCTTAAAGTATCTCAGGAAATTCACTGGCTAATATTTACTGGACTTCAAGGAGTTGAGAAACACTCTGTAACTAGCTGAGTTAAATAACTCTTAACCAGTGTGCCAAGAGAGACAGCTGTGGTTGTGTAAACGGAGAGTGCCTGGGACAGGGGTTGCCCCCAGTATTTGTCTTTCCCCCAGCCCTATTGTCTTTCTGGAATGGAAGACATGGGTTGGCATAGGGTCTGTTCTGAGTCTATGTCCTCTCCATGGCATTGTGTGACATGGTGAAAAAGAATATTAACAGGTTGAGTTGATCTTCGGCCACAAACCGCTGACCCCCCAATAGGGAGCTCTGCTTTATTTCATTTTCTTCTGAAAATAGAGAAAATGGAATGGAATGAGCATTGCTAGGAGAGTCACAGCAGAGCCAGGAGGCTACTAAGGAAGCAGGGTCTCTGTACATCTTGTGCCTCAGTTCTCAGAGCTGCTCTTAAGTTGCTAAACTCAGCTCTAAGCTGAGCCATAACTATCCTGGACAATAACTGCTACCTGGTCACATTTGGATTTTACTTCCTTCTTGTATTTTCACCTCTTCATTTGCATATTGGAAGTAACCAATCCCAGTTAACCTAGCCTGCAATCCTTCATTTGCATGAAAGAATTACATTTAATGGTTTTTGCCTTTAAAACCCCTGCCTTTCTTTGTTTCTCTCTAGAACATAGTTGGGTTGCTACCTGAATCTACATCTCAGATTGTAATTCTCTTGCTCAAATAAAGGCTTTTTAGTCTTTATTACAGCCTAAAACTTTTTTGGATGACACTAGAAATATTAGGAAATTCACAGATTTATGTTCCTTAGGGAAACAGTTTGTGTTTCTAGTGTTCAAGGCCAAATGAATTCTTTCATGAGAAGAGTAAAAGTTAAAATTAAAAAGTAGGGAGAGGTGAAATTAGTTAGAATCTAATAATCTCAATAAATTTATCTTAATAACCTAGAGACAAACTTTCTTGAATAGTTTTTGTATCTAAACTAATTAAAGATGTGTAAAAATATTCTTTATCTTGTATAGGGAAAAACCCCCCAACCAATTCTAGAGGAAATATTTTAAAGCTATTCCTTTTGGGTCTACCCTGTAATCAAACAGTCAGGGAGGTGCTTTAATTATACTTTCAAATCATAAAGAAAACCATCCCACATTGCTTCATTTACATGCTTCCCCATCCTCCAAATTAATAGCATCATTGGTACTTGTTCAACTGACAGGAGTGTAGGCATGTAAGGTCTCCAGTTTAGATAGGCTTGGGCTCCACTGTGGTCAGATGCCCACACTGTGGCTTTTCTGCAAGTCACAGAGAGTACTCAGTCAGGGGGAGAAGGCAGCTTCAGAGTTACAGACAACTCAGAAAGCTGACCTCCCCATGCTCACCCCTGTTCATCAACTCACCAAAGCAGGGCATGACTGTAAATGGGGGCGATAGGAGGGAAACACGGAGAACACTGGGTAGGCCAGATGGGGGAAGGAAGAAGGAAGGGAGGGCAGCTTATGGAATTTATTTGGAATTTAAAAAGTTATTTATCCCAATGATTCTTCATGAAAAGGGAAATTCATAATATGACTCAGACATACCACTCATTTCCCTATTTCTATCTCTGTTACCAAGAAAGCCAAAGGGATTTTTAAAAGCCCTTGGGCCACAGCCAATGATCAAGCTGGGCTTGTGCTTAATATTCTACACATGCCAACAGACAAACCATGAAATTCTCTGAAGGGAGCAGGCGTGCGGCCTGATGGAAAAAACTCTTGATTTTTAAGGGCCTTTATTTTTTGAAATGATGGCCACTGAGATAATTTAGATGGAATATGTGAAGAATCAACCAAAGAATAGAAAATATTTAATAATTTAAACATTTCATTTTCATAAATATTCTTTCCATTTTTGTCTAAATGTAAACATTTTAATGCAAATCTAAACATAACATCTTTTTATATAATTCATACTGTTCCAATGGAACATTATATATATTTTCTCAAGAGAGCCTGCAGTCTTTGTCTTTATCAAATAGCAGTACATGTGGGTGTATGTTATCAAGTTGCTTTGCAAAGAAATTGTTGTACAAACTGACAATGCCACCAGCAATGAAGGAATGTTCTAATTTCATCACAAATTCACAGCACAAGGTCTTTTTTTTTTTTTTTTTAAACCTTGCTAATTTAGAGGGAATAAAATAGTTCTTGTTTTACTTTACATCTGCTTACTACTGATGAGATTGCTAGTGGGTAGTTCATGTTTTCCCACTACATTGGAAGGACTTTTCTATAGATATTAACCTTTTGCTATTCATATTTGAAACAAATAATTTTTATTTTATAAGTTAATTGACATGATCAAATCAAATGTGTCAATCTCTTTATTTATGATTTCTACTAATATTCCAAGTATTAGAAAAGTATCATTTCCATAGATTTGTTTAATGTTTTGTTATTTTTCCTGATATCAAAAAGCAATTTTAATGTTTAACATTTTAAATCCTTTAATCTTCCTGCAGTTTGTTTTGGTGACTAACAATATTTCTCAAATATTGATCATTTGCATTAGAACTGTGTAGGATATATTTTAAAAATTTAGATTCCTGGACACCCTAGATTTACTGAGACAAAACCTATTGAGGTGGCCCAAGTGCCATCATGAGAGAAAACTGGACAAATCAAAATTGAGAGTCAGTACAAATATCTGACCAGTACCCCTGAAGATAGTTAAGGTCATGAAAAACAAGGAAAATAATGAGAAGCTGTGATAAACCTTAGAAGCCTAAGAAGACATGATGACCAAATAAATGTGGTTCCTGGATTGGGTCCTGGAACAGAATAAGGACATTAATGAAAAAGCTGGTGAAATCCAAATAAAATCTAAATCCAGTTAATAGTAATGCACCAATGGTGATTTCCCTGTCTTGACAAAGTACCAGGAAATAATATTAGGCGGAGATGGGTAAGGGGTACCCAAGAACTTTTTGTTTTTGTTTTTGAACATTTAAGTTACCATCTAATGCTGGGATGAGTGAATGCCAAGGAGGTGTGTGACCAGTGGGATTGGGGGACTCTATCTTTTGCCCTTTATTTTGAAAAACTTATTTTCATAGAGTCTGTTTCTACTTTTTCTATTCTGTTGCTTGGGTCTATTGTTTGGCTTTGGAGCATTAAAAGCTGTGGTACATTTACACGATGGAATACTATGCAGCTGTAAAAAAATAGAAGGATCTCTTACCTTTTGAAACAGCATGAAGGGACCTGGAGAGTGAAATAAGCCAGAGAAAGACACAATCTCACTTATATATGTGGAATCTAATGAACATGATAAACTGATTAGCAAAATATTGGTTCAGAGGCTTGGAACAGACTGACATATCTCAGAGGGGGTGCAGGGAGACCAGGAAAGGTTAACCAATGAACTTTTATGCACACATGCATAGCCCATGAACACAGACAATAGTGTGGTGAAGGCCTGGGGTGGGGGAGGACTTGGTGAAAGAGGATAAAAGGGGGGAAATTTGGGACATCTGTAATACTGTCGACAATAAAATAAAATAAAGTATAATAAAACAAAATAAAATAAACAACAAAAATCCTATTCTTCCCCCCCCCATTTTTATATATTTTTTCTCTATTGATTAAAGTATTACATATGTGTCCTTATTCCCATTGCTCTTCCCACCCTGCCACTCATGCCCTTACCTCCCTGATGTCTGTGTCCATTGGTTAGGCTTATATACAAGCGTACAAGTCCTTTGGTTGATCTCTACCCTTTACCCCCACCCTCCCCTATCTTCCTTTGAGGTTTGACGGTCTGATCGATGCTTCTCTGTCTCTGGATCTGTTTTTGTTCATCAGTATATGTTGTTCATTATATTCCACAAAAGAGTGAGATCATGTGATATTTATCTTTCTCTGACTGGCTTATTTCAGTTAGCATAATGCTCTCCAGTTCTATCCAGGCTGTTGCAAATGGTAAGAATTCCTTTTTTTTTTTTTTTTTTTTTTTACTGCAGTGTAGTATTCCATTGTGTAGATGTACCACATTTTTTTTTTTTTTTTTTAATCCACTCATCAGCTGATGGGCACTTAGTCTGTTTCCAAATCTTAGCTATGGTAAATTGTGCTACTATGAACATAGGGGTGCATATATCCTTTCTGATTGGTGAAAAACCTCTATTCTGACCCAGAGTGCTGTGAACCAGCTAAGTGGGGTTTAAAAACCAGCAGAAGTCAGTCTGGGGCAAGGCAATCCCAGCCCTGCCTCCCAGCCTTCCTACTGCCTAGTGGCCTCTTGTTCTGCCTCAGTCCTCAGAGCCCTGCCTTGCTCATTCTGATTCTTTGATTTTGTTCTTAGCTTAGCATGAACCTTGGGCCCTGAGCTCAGCTGCAAATGTCCCAAGTTAGAGAAACAGAGGCAAGGGGAATATCTGCTTTCCCTGAGCACATTTTAAGAAAAATTTTAATAAATTGTCACAATGTTTGTTTAAATTATGGCAAAACAACCTGCACAGGAACAAGGATAAAGTAAAAGAGTGAAACATTTAGAAAAGGCCTGTTGCTTTTGCCCTCAGATTGAGTGATTGCATTTATGTGGGATACCCAGGTGGGCCAACCCACAGAGACAAAAAGCAGATGGGGTCTGTGAGGAGGGCGCATGGGGAGTGACTGTTACTGGGTACAGGTTTCCTTTGATAGAAGTGTTCCAGCATTAGAGAATGGTGATGACTGCACAACTCTGTGAATATACTAAAACCCCTGAATGGGACACTTTTTTGTTGTTGTTGTTAATCCTTACCCGAATATATTTTTCCATTGATTTTTTTAAGAGAATGTGGAAGGGAGGAGGAGAGACACACAGAAAGAAACATCAATGTGAGAGAGACACACCAACTGGTTACCTCCCTCACGTGCCCCGACCAGGGCCAGGGGTTGAGCCTGCAACCAAGGTATGTACCCTTGATCAGAATCAAACCTGAGAACCTTCAGGCCGTGGGCAACACTCCAACCACTGAGCAAAACCAGCTAGGGCTGAATTGCACACATTCAAAGGGTGGATTTTATTTTATGGAATTACTAGAGACCTGGTGCACATGATGATCAATTTGCATATTACCTCTTTATTATATGGGACATCCAAAAAACAATGCTGCCCTTTAAAATGTGTTTACCCACAGTGCCCCAACCAATGCAATAGGCTCTGGCTCGGCCTCTACCTCACCTCAGAAGGGAACTAGTCCTTGCTTCCTGTCTAGCCTCACCCAGCCAGGAACCTGATGCCCATCAAAGCCCAGCAATGAGAAACACAGACTGGATTTGAATCTTGGCAAATAATCAATTACCAAATGCGTGGCCTTGGGCAAGTAACTTAAACTCTCTGGGTCATAATTTCCTAATCTGTCAAATAAGGATGATAACATTTATCCCATAGATTTCTGAGAAGATTAATACACTCAGACTTGTGCCTGGCATGGGAAAGATGCTATATAAGTGCTTATGATTGTTCTTATTCATTCAACATCCAACAAACACTTAGTCTGTCCCTCTGTAATCTTGTCTGTCTGCTCTGAGTCTGGAGGTACCTGCCCCAGGACTAGGAATAAACCACATCTTGCTTGCTTCAGAGGGATGCTGAGAGGTGGGACTTGAGACTTCCTCTGCTTTGCAGGCCTGGGAGGGTCCATGTGGATCACCTGGCCTTTCTGTGGTGTGCGCAGGGGGTACCTGCCCCTTGGTATCAGGAGGTGTTCCAATAGGATTCTGTCTGCCCTGAAACCTCCGGAGACAAGTAGCTACTTTGCATGATATTACAGGCCAAGGAAAAACAGCGAAGGCAGATGCTTATTTCCTGGAGAGACTCCCTGTCCGAAGGCCCTGAAGAGACAGCCTCAGTAGTCAGGAATCAGGTTCAAATAGCAGTCTCTGTGCCCCGAAGCCCAGAGGAGCACGGCTGGGCGAGTGAGTACTCCTGAGAACAGATCCTGCTCTGGGATCCAGCCAGCCTGGCCCCACACAGGAGCATTCTCGTGAGCACTGGCCTCGTGTACCAACAGAAAGTTTGTTGGGGTTGATTTCCTTGTGCAAACAGAGCCTGCAGGCAAGACTAGCAGGTGAAGCCCACTAGAACACTAGTTTCAACTAGGTTGTAGTCTCAGTCCTGTCCTTACCTGCTTTCTGGCCCTTACTACGCCCTTCAGGCATGCTCTGGGAATTTAGTTCTCTGAGAGCCTCGCCTTTCTCTTTTGAAAAACAAGCTTGCATTGACTTGGGGCTCTTTAAACGGCCCTTCCAAATTCTCTGGGCCAGGGCTAGAAGGCTTAAGATGTTGGCCTGCTCTAGGCACTCCACTTTCTTAATCTGAGCAGCTCCTCTGAACTGGGAGTGTGTGGAAGTTGTCTTTTGAAGAAAGAATTCTAAGCTTTAATGCATGAGGAGCCATAGGAATAGACTTCTCTGAGGGCCATTCTAGCTCTAACCTTCCGTGATTGTGAGGAAATGGTCCGTGACCCATGCTTTTCATGATAAAGGATGTGGATCCAGCCAGCAATTTACTGCCTTTGTCACCTTCAGACAAGCCAAGCAGTCTCACTCCTGCCAGTCATGTCAGTGCCTTTACTCAGCGGCCTCTGAGCCCAGATCTGAGCCAGGCTGGGGGGGCGCTGGCCTTGCAGAAGTCAGCCTGGCCCCTGCCCTGCCCCTCATCCCTCGTCCCTCCCGAGGCAACAGGGGAGAGTTTGCTCTCCAGCCACAAGTGGGCATTTTCTGAGGTGCTGCCACTTTCAACACTTTGAGATTTTAAAACCTCACCTCCCTCAGCCCATGGGAGTGGCTTTCCTGGCAGAACTTCCTGCAAAGTCCTCTTCGAAGGACTGAAATCTTCAGACCCCAATAGGCCTGAATTTGCCATTGTCTTAAGCCCCTGAGTTTGTGGAGTCACAACAAAGTGAAGTACTGGACTTTTTATCACCTGCAGCTCCCCCTGAAATTTTAAACAAGCTAACTAAGTAAATTTGTGCTTAACTCTGTGTAAGCACTCAAATCACCGCAGGGCCGGGGAGGGAGGGTGCACCCCATGGACTGTGATTTTGTTTGTCTGGAGTGCACAGGGGTCAGTCTTTCCATTCCCTCTTTCCGGGGTTCTGCTCTGCAGACCAGTCTGCAAACCGCTGGATGAAAGGAAATATGCTGAGACCAGTAGAACACACACACACACACACACACACACACACACACACACACACAAACACGATTTAATGTCTTGAAATGTGTCTGTTCAAAAATGCCATTTGATAATTTTATCTCTTGTTATAGAAAAGGTCACAGGGAGAATATTTGCTTCGAAGGAAAGTGATTTCTGAATCATGGGAATTATCAATTTAAAGGGAATAGCTGAAGTAAAAGTCAAGGTCTACTTTATAAATGAGGTTTATACTTCCATTCCCCCCACGGTTCCTCCTCGCACTTGAAATCACATAATAGAATGTCACAAAGGGAGTCATATTTTCTCCCAGGGTCCCTGCTCTAACTGTTGGTTAAGACCAAGCATCACATAAATTAATTAAAGATATGAGTGGCAGTCTTAGAAAGCCAGCTATTATTTTGGTTAAAATGTCCTTATTTTATAGTAAAACCAGCATTTAAATCCAGTACATGGCCCTAGCCGGTTTGGCTCAGTGGATAGAGCATCAGCTTGTGGACTGAAGTGTCCAGGGTTTGATCCTGGTCAAGCACAGATACATCGGTTGCAGACTCAATCCCCAGACCTGGTCTGGGCTCATGTGAGAGGCAACCAATCAATGTATCTCTCTCATTTTGATGTTTCTCTCTCCCTGTATCCCCCCTTCCTTTCTACTCTCTCTAAGAATCAATGGAAAAATATCCTGGGGTGAGGATTAACAACAAATCCAGTACATGGACATATGTGTTATACACATTGGTGTATATTATAGGTGCCTGAACTTCTGTTAAATGAAGATGTGGTACATAAAAATACAACCCCACTGTGTTATAAACTTAATCTGAAACTAAATGATGTCAGGTATGATAATTAGCATAAACAATTATTCTGAAAGTAAAGATAGGGCAGTGTATGTAAAAGAGCTTATTGAAAATAACGACTATCTCCATTACATTTTAAATGTCACCTTTTTGGTAGACTCTGTGGTTGGCCACTAAATAAACCTCATTTCATTTCGTTCTAATGTTCATCCTTTGATAAAGAATCAACTCACCCCTTGTTCAGGCCATGATCCTAGGGGGAGGTGACACCAGTGCTGAACCCAACTTGGCCCCATCCATAGCTCTTTCCCATAAACCCTGCTATGTCCTGCACATACTCAAATGCCATACAACCACATGCTATTGCTACTAGACAATGTTCTCATAGAATTTAGAAAGTTACCCACAAAATTATTTAACAAGCTGCCTAAGGAAGTTTCTTAAATTGTTGACAATATTACAGATGTGCTCCATTTTCCCTTTCTTTGTGGCCCCCCACACCCTCACCTCGCCCAGCCCCTACCTCCTTTCAGGCCTTCTCCACACTATTGTCTGTGTATATGGGCTGTGCCTATATACATATAAGTTCTTTGGTTAATCAAACACCTGTGTGACCTCACTCATCTGGCTCCATGACCTTGGCCTGGTTTCCTGACAATGAAACAGAGCATCTTAGTCTGTCTTATCTTCTGATAATACCCGTGATTTTCTGCACATCCTTGTTCCTAAAACTCCTAAAGCGCACATCTGTTAAGGTTCTAGTTGAGAAAGGGAGAAATCACACTTTATAATGGGGACTAGTCCACGCTCTGCCAGAGAGATTTGGGCAAAGTCTGAACAAAGGGAGCCTCACTGCCTGCAGGAGCTGAGGAACCTCTGGATTTCACCAGATGAACTGAACAAGGGAGGTGAGAAGGGTGGGACCTGTCTAGAACAGAAATTATAAATATTTCCCATTTAGTATATTCCCTTTGTGTTCTCTAATGGAACGGAGGATCTCATCTGTTTAAACTACCTCTTCTTCATGCCATTGGTGAAAGAGCAGTGCCCACCCTAGGTTACAGGTGTGGTTGAAATGACAACACTGAAGACCGAATGGAAGAAGCTGTTGACAGTTTATCAATCATATAAGCTCATAGTCTGGGTGAGGACACTGCACAGCACAGAGGGCCACATGAGGCTGCATTCAGGAACAGAGGGAACAGCCAGGGGCTTTGGAAACCAAAGGGGCGGGGTGCCCCTAGTTCCCATGGGAGGGTGCCATTGGCTTGTGTGACTACTTCCACAGCTGGCAGGGGAGGGAACACAAAGAAATGTATCCGCCCCCTTTGAAAAGGAGGTTGTTAGGCTATGGGAATTTATTTGCAGGAACAGAGTTGGGAAGGAAACTTGCACTTAGACTAGTGGTCAGCAAACTGCGGCTCATGAGCCACATGTGGCTCTTTGGCACCTTGAGTGTGGCTCTTCCACAAAATACCACATGCGGTGAGCACATACAGTATGATTGAAACTTCATGGCTCATGCACAGAAGTCAGTTTTCAGCTCTCAACTCTCAAAAGAAATTTCAATCCTTGTACTGTTGATATTTGGCTCTGTTGACTAATGAGTTTGCTGACCACTGACTTATGCTAAGCCCCTCAACGCCAAACCCAGACTTAATTACAGTTTGGTTTTCCCAGAAATGGAATCTGAAATCTGTCAATCAGGAATACCTGGTCAGCACTAGTTTGGTCATTGCCTTATAGACCCAAGTAGTCTCCTAACGGAGAATAACCTTGTAATAATACATTTTCTGGTCTCATATAACTTTATTTTTCCTGCTTCCTTCTGCCTATAAAAGTCTTTCATTTTGTTTAGCTCCTCAGAGCTCATTTCTATCTGCTAGAAGGGATGCTGTACAATTTGTAAATTGTTGAATAACATTATTGAATACCATACCACATCATCATCCATTCAATTGCACAAACTAGAGAGTGGGTCTCATATTTGACCCCACACTTCTTTCTCACCACCCACATCCAACCAACCATTTTAGACCTTTTTTAATATACAGGATTGACTCATCCCTCACTGTTCCCAAAGGCGCCACCCTAGTTCCAGTCACTTCACCTCTTACTTGCTTTTTTGCAAAATTATTTTTATCCATGGTTTCTTCTAGTACTTATACAATTTCATTCTGCATCTAGATCTCATGCATTTGGCAGTTATTCTTGTGTACAGTGAAATAAATAGATCTGATTTTACTTTGTGTCTCTATGCTATAACCGCTGGCCCCTCACCCAAGCACCCAGCTTGGTGAGCACAGCTGAGCTGGTTTCCACCCCACTCATCACCTTGGTCTTGCACTGTCAAGCAAGGCATACCTTGCACAACTATCTGCCAGCCTCTGGTCTTATCTCTAATCCTATGTCCCTTCTGTAGAAAGAGAGCTTGAAAAAGGGAAATATGACTCTGTCACTGCCTATTTACTCCAGGAAAAGCCAAACTCATTGCCTTCGGTTTGAAGCTGTTACAAACTCCCTCTCTTCCTCCCTTCTTCCCTCCTTCTCTCCATCCCTCCTCTGCTATTCTCTCTCCTCTTGTTCAGTTTACTTTCGTCAACACCATAAGTTAGTTCCAGTTTCTAGATCTACACCTTCCAACTTTGGGCCTTTGCACGTGCTGGCCCCTCTGCTGAGCTGCTCTTCTCCTAACACAAACTCATCCTCCAATCTCAGGAGAGATCACACTTCCTCCAAAGCTTCTTTGGCCCTGGCCAACCTTGGTTTGAGCACCTCCAATGCACACTCAGGCTAATCCTGTGGCATTGCCTCCCAGGCTTTAATATTTGCTGCTCTCCCACTTGCCTGTAAGGCCTTCAAGGATGAGGACTGCACCTTTCACCACTGGCTGTTCCCTCTGTTCCTGAGTGCAGCCCCATGTGGCCCTCTATGCTGTGCAGTGTCCTCACCCAGACTGTGAGCTTATATGATTCTCACACTTATAACTGTGTGACAAAGCTCATTACTTAACTTCTCTCTGCTTCAGTTTTTTTTACCCATAAGATGGGGAAAATGGTATTACTGCCTCAGAAGGTTCATGTTATATACTATTTTTTATAATTAGGGCAAAAAAATGTAGCTGTCCATACAATAGCAAGATGCCTTTCACCTGTATGAAAAGTATGGTCACTGGTGCATGCTGCATCCCAGATTACAAGAGGGATGTCTGATTGCCAGTTTAGGCCTGACATCCCCTGAAGGGTCCAAGATTGTGAGAGGACACAGGCCAGGCTTAAGGACCCCCCCACCTGTGCACGAATTAAATGAACTGTGCCTCTAGTTTTCTATAAAGAAAAATCAAAGAGTATTTCAACTTTTATTATCCTAGGGAGGCTCTCCCATATTTTTTTACTGCTCTGGGTTATTGCTTCAACTTCAATAACACAGGAAGAAGGCAGATAAATATAATTAGGCAATAGTAATCATAGTAACACTTAGAATGTATTGTGCATCTACCATGTGCACAGGCCCTTTATGAATATTCATATAGTGATTACTCATTACAGACTTTGCAAACAATATAACTTTTCATGAGCTTATTTAATTTCTATTTCTGTTTCTGTTTAGTGCTCTCATTCCAAAGAGTTGCAGAAACATAATCTCAGTCACTTTGGGGTGGGGTTGATGGAGTGGGTTGCATTATCGCCTGTCAGCACTGCATGCACCTATGTGTCCTCATTCCCACTTGGCCCTAAGTCAGCAATGAGCATAGCACTCCTGTTTCATCCATCTCATTCTGAGGCCCTTGGGCTCTGGCTCCTCCTCAGCCACTTCTTTGCCTTTCTTGGGAGCATGGACATGTCCTGCTGTACTGGTACATCCCCTTTCTTCCTTGATATGTCACCCAGCAATTTCTGTTCTATTGTGTTCCATCATGCTGGGCTCAAGGGACTTTGAGGTCTTATGGACTTTGAAGATTTAACACGTGTTCTTGGGTCTTTAAAGGTAGTTGAGGTTTCAGTTTCATCTTCATTCCCTAGGCTTGGCTCAAGATGGGGTGGGCTGGGGCAAGAGACAGGGCTCTGTACGGAACTACAATGACCAACTTATTACTCCTGTTAGTTTCTCTCTTTTTTCAACCTGTGGGATTTTATCTGGGTTTAGTTGGGCTGAGCCAGTTTCAGGGAATCCTTCCAAATGTATTGGTTAGGGCAAATTTTATGCTCCGATTCCTTCACCTTTGTCACAAGTAGAGAAGCTGATTTTCAGGCAAATGAGGTCAATTGCCAAAGTTGACTAAGTTAGCAAGTGAGGAAAATAGGATTTGTCCTATTCGGAAGCCGGCACTTCACCCACTAGGCTAACCTGCTCTACAGAAGAAAAGAAAATTAAAGCAAAAAAGAGAAAATTGGGGATCTCCTGGCATCTCAACTTCTGTAGGAAGATTGCAATGACTTATGTGGACCAAATCAAACAGCATTCGATCAGGTTCTTCCATTGGGCCATGGGGAGATGGCCACAGTTGTTGGACAAAGTGGAGTTGGAGCATTTTCAGCTCTTGTTTCTAAATCTGCAGAACACAATCCAAGTGGAGAAAGTCTGAGGCAAAATGTGTCCCATTCTGCAACTGGATCCACCAGGGTTCACGGTAATTGTGGGCCACACTGACCTCAGTGATTGCTCAGGTTTAGGGTTAGAAAACAGACTGCAGCTTGTCAAGAATCCAATACTTACTTACACATGGCATGATTCCTCTCACTTTTGGAAAAGACCCATGAATGTAAATGGCCATTTCATCTTCTCTGATCTCTGCCACAGTGGTGCTTCCTCCATTTCAAGATATGTTACTTCTTTGTTGAGCACTGGGGAATAAACATTTGTGACTTGTAACGAAAGCCACACACACACACACATACACACACACACACACACACACAAGTCTACATGAGTGATTTACTTGGGCAAGACTTCTCATTCTCTTTAGTCTCTGTTAGAACCACACAATTTCCTTCTTTATCACTCTTGGTTTCTCTCTCACTGGTCACACATTATGGTGGTATACCCAAATAATCTTGTAAGATATTACCACCAAGAAAGAGGGAGTAGAAAATCAGATAAGCATTTTGTGTGTGTAACTATGTAACTATTTACCTTTTTCAGCCTCTACACATTTTGAAAGAAACTGGAAGCTAGGAGACTCCCTGAAACAGCACTGTTGGCCTGTTACTTTGCTTCTCTCAACCTCATAAATAGGGGGAATAGGAATATTGACTGGGGATCAAAAGTAGGGATCCAAGCTAGATATGTGACATATCCTATTTGTGTTAAAATATATGCATTAAAACTCGCTGAATGAAAAAAAAAATGCCAATATGTTGTGTGGGTTGTTATCTCTGGGTTGTGAAGTTATGGAAAAATCTGAATTTCTTCTTTATATCACTTAGCATGAGCTCTCCTTTTTTTTTTTTTTTTTTTTCAAAACTTGCTTCCAAATGACTTTTTCTGTTTCCAAATCACATTCATTCTCAAAGGACAGATTTTATGCTTTAATAATATTGTTAAAATGTACAGCAGGCTTTGAAAGAAACCACAAAAAAAGAATTTCAGCTCAACTTTGAATGGGCAATTCTTTGTAATAAGTGGATAAGGTGACTGATTTGAAGGAACAGTATTCATTTTGTTGTATGATTCCTGGCATATCACAAAATCAGTCATGGTGCTTTGATAGTTATGTCCATAGATGGGAGGGAATGCTAGCTTATTCCATGGTACAATTAAAAAAAAAAACAAACTTCAGATCAATGTACTATGTGAATGCAGTAATTCAACCAGTCATCTGTAAAGTTCCCGTATGTGAAAAGTAAATATGTACTTAAAAAGAAAGAACAGTTCATTGAATGCTTTAATATAAGACAAATTTTTCTGCTTACATAAATAAAAAGAGGAACTGTACTGGCTTTGAAACTAAATTGTGAAAAAAATACCTAATTCTGAAGAATTATCTCTGCTTTCAAATATAGAATATGAAAATCAAAGGTTATTGGCTCACATATGCAAAAGTAGATTTTATTAATAAAAATGAAACATATAGAACAGTCAAATTGTGAGTAGATACTTTTGACAGAATTTTACTTCATAAGTAAATATTGACATCTCTAGCTCACTTTTACTTTTATTGATGTATTTTGTATGGGAAAGGGAATTTTTTTATATTCAATATCTTATGGAATTGATAATTGAATAGTATTAAAAGAAGACAAGCATATGAAATGGAATGATAATGATCAGAAATATTTATCTGATTGTCAAAAACCCAATTAAATTTGCCTTTCCAGTGGATATTTCATAAATATTTGAATGCCTCCTATAATCAATGTGTACATAGTCTTATGCTAGACCTTGAGAATATAATGCCGATGTGTTTCCAGCTAAAAATTAGAGGCCTTGCCCTAACCCAGTGGTCAGCAAACTCATTAGTCAACAGAGCCAAATATCAACAGTACAACAATTGAAATTTCTTTTGAGAGCCAAATTTTTTAAACTTAAACTTCTAACACCACTTCTTCAAAATAGACTCACCCAGGCTGTAGTATTTTATGGAAGAGCCACACTCAAGGGGCTAAAGAGCTGCGTGTGGCTTGCGAGCCACTGTTTGCCGACCATGACCCTAACCGGTTTGGCTCAGTAGATAGAGTATTGACCTGTGGACTGAAGGGTCCCAGGTTTGATTCAGGTCAAGGGCATGTATCTTGGTATCAGTAGGGGGTGTGCAGGAGGCAGCTGATCGATGTTTCTCTCTCATCAATGTTTCTAACTCGCTATCTCCCTCCCTTCCTCTCTGTAAAAAAATCGATAAAATATATTTAAAAAAAATTAGAGGCCTTAATCTGACAAGGATGGGGATAATGATGCAAAATATTTGTAATTAAGAAGATTTTATTGTCTGTACTGTACTCATATAGTCCCTGTTCTCAATGACTTCATCATCTTATAGGTAACATTTTAAGTATATAGTAATTAAATAATATATCAGGCTGACTTTTAGAAAGCATTATATTGAATATAAATAGGTGCCAAAGTATCAGACACAAAAAGAAGGGTTTGGAGTAATCAAAAAGTAAGGGGATGAAATAACCAGGAAAGTTTTTTATGAAAGAGTTGGTCTTAAAGGGTATACCATGCAAGGATCAGGTAGTGATCTGGCTGTAACCTGAATTAGACCTTACTTCAGTGATGTTGTATAACAAATGACCCTTCAAATCTCAGTGGCTTTCATCAAAGACATTTGTTTTTTTTTGCTCCCAAGTTTGTGGACGGCTGAGATTCAGCTGATCTTGGCTGGACTCTGCTGGTCAGAGCTCCAAGTTACAAGCCTTTTTTGGGCCTGCTTCCTATATCTCATTCAGGGCTGGGTACTACTCAGGCCATGGACTATTGATGGCGATGGCAAAAATACAAGAGCTCAACTCAAATCAAGCAAGCATACTTGAAGCCTTTGTTACATTATTTTCACTAACATTCTATTGTCCAAAGCAAGTCATATAGCCAAACTAAGTATCAATGGGGTGGGTAAATACACTGCACTAATTCTATTGAGGGCTATTGCATAGTTACATGACAAAGATCATAGATATATAATTCTACACCAGGCAAAGAGTGGATGTTGGAAAATAATAATTCAATCTACCACAATCACATATTTGAAAAAAAAATAGTAGAAAAACTGCCAACAATACAGATAAGAACCCTTGCACAGTATTGGACCCAAGTGAAGAACTATATATACTCAGATCATTGTGCTTGGTGGGCCTGAAATGGAAAGACTATGAGTCACACTATCGTTAAGATTTGGGAAGTTTGTGATAAGACTGATGCTGACTAGTTCATCTTCCTGGATGAAAAAAGAATAGACCAAAGACCAAAGTTGAATAAGAACTTGAGTTGAAAGGACATCTTTCTTATTTGGGAACCAAAACTCTGGCAGAAATGATTGAAAGAGGGGACTTATCCATTTTTGGCTTTTCGGGGAGAAAGAGCAGTGCCTTGTCTCTTAGAGGTAACTGGACAAGATGAACAGTTCAAATCTATTTCGGTTCTGTGTTTCTGTCATGTCAGTGTTACTTCCCCTCTCAAAACCCCCAGCAATGGCTTAGTGTCAGAATGCCACATGACAAGACCCATGACGGCCTTTTCCAGTTCTTCTTTTGGTTTCTTTGGCTGGGGGCTGATGGAGGAGGAGTGAAAGCCTGGGGCTTGCTGTTTGCATGTGGTTTGGGGAGAGCTAATTGATACCAAGATAGCACTCCTGGAAGCATGGTCTCCACCCCTTAGAAGAATCCCTGTGCTGAAGAGTGTTGTGTGTGGGGAACAACAGGCAACGGATGTGTGTGGCTACATTCTACTTTCAAAGTCTTCATACAGATCATAGGATCCTCAGAAGTAATTTGGGTGGCACTGAAGAGTTATTGAATCCCTCTCTGCCTCAGAATCCTCAAAGGCCAAAAGGGATGGTACCAACTACTTTATAGGATTGTCATGCAGATTAAATAAGATATATGTTAATGTCGCAGCCCAATGTCCATCATATAGTAAGTATTTAATAAATGGTAGCTTAAAAAGACAAATGACAATGCCAAAAGCATCCTATTATTGGAAGCAATCAGATGTGTGTGTGTGTGAGTGTGTGTGTGTGTGTGTGTGTGTGTGTGTGTGTTTCGTGTGTTTCTTTTAAAAATTCAGTTTGTTGTTATATCCGCTAGCCTCAGTGCTGCCATTTACTGGTTGAGGACCTTGTAAAAAAATTCCTTGGATTTTCCCAGTGAGGGAAGACTGGTTTAAAAACCCTTACAAAGAAATGTTTATTGATAGGGAACATTATCTGGCCAATGGCCCCACTGCAGAAGTGTAATAGTTATTTTTTTGCAGGCTTTTCCTATCTCCATTGGTTTCCAGCTTCCCAGACACACATTTGACCCCAATGGCCTGTAACTTGCTCCAGGGCACAGGCAGTGTCTTATCCACTGTTGTGGGTTCCATAGTGGTAAGCACAATGGATTGCAAACTCTGTGTACTCAGTTCATGAAAGTTAGCTGAATGAACAAATATATCTATAATCAAACTATATCTTCAGTGCATATCTACCATCAGGTGTTTCACTGATTTTCAAATCATACGAATACACCTTAAAGTACAGGAGTGTTCTATCTTATCAGAACTTCATCTCAGTTGAGTCTTGAGAACCAGGACTTGGTGTTGAATGAGTTGTGTAACCAACAACACTTGTCTGGCTTATTGACAGGGGACTCTGGTTAAAGTTGAATTAAGCTTTGACAGACCTTTTACCAAATTTATCGAGAATGTGCTTTTTTTTTTTTAAGGTGATGGTAAAATTGATTTAATTTTTAAAATTAAGTTTATTAGAGGTGATATTAGTTAATAGGATCATAGCTGTTTCAAGCTTACATTTCCATGACATGATCTGTATATTACACCATGTGCCCACCACCCAAGACCAAATCATATTCCATCATCAAAGCATAAACTTAGATTCAGGGGAACTCCCCATAAGTTTGTTAAAGCATAAGTCTGTCAAGCATAAAACTAAATTCAGGGGAACTTCCTCATAAGTGTGTCAAGACCAAACCTGGTCTTCTGTGAGTTCCACATGAGAACCCAATAGAAGGTCACCCAGCCTTTCCATTTTTACTTTTTTCAGGTTTTTAAAATAATTTTTTATTTTTCAATTACAGTAGGCACACAATATTATATTAGTTTCAGGTGTATACCCTAGGGATTGGACATTATATAACTTACTAAGTGATCATCCCAATAAATCTCATATCCATCTAACACCATACATAGCTGTTAGAATATTATTGACTATATTTCTTATGCTATATTTTATATCCCCATGACTATTTTTTAACAACAAATTTGTACTTTCTATTCTCTTCATCTTTTTCACCCATTTCCCAACCCCTTTCCATCTGGCAACCATCAAATGTTCCTAGTATCTATGAGTATTTATTCTGCTTGTTTGTTTATTTTGCTTTTTATATTCAACTAGAAGCCCAGTGCACAAATTCATGCATGGGGGTGGGTGGGTAGGTCCCTCAGCCTGGCCTGTGCCCTCTCGCAATCTGGGACCCCTTAGGGGATGTCCAACTGCCAGCCTAAACTGGCACTTGGACATCTCCCGAGGAATATGGCAGTGCGCCAAGTGGCAGGCAGCCAGGCAGCCAGAGAGGAACTCCATCCCGGCCTGCTGCACCTGGCACTGCCACTTGGTAATACTGCTAGGTAGTCAGGAAAGGTTCCCACTGCCACAACTGCACTTGCCAGCTGTGAGGCCAGCTTCTGGCTGAGTGGTGCACCCCCAGTGGGAGCACACTGACCACCAGGAGGAGGCTCCTACATTGAACATGCATGTCATAGTGACTGGTCAACTGGTTGTTCCAGTCATTCAGTCATAACAGTCAACTATATGTATACCTATCAACATATAGTTGATAGGTATACATTTATTGCCATTTTATTTTATTGTTCATATGCTTGATCTTTCATCCTCCTCTTCCTCCTTATGCTGCTGTTGCTGCTGCTGCTGCTTCTGCTTCTTCTTCTTCTTCTTCTTCTTCTTCTTCTTCTTCTTCTTCTTCTTCGTCTTCGTCTTCGTCTTCGTCTTCGTCTTCGTCTTCGTCTTCGTCTTCTTCTTCTTCTTGACCCTTTAGCATTTCATAAAATACTGATTTGACAGTAATTAACTCCTTTTACTTTTCCTTGTCTGGGAAGTTCTTTGTATGTACTTCAATTCTAAATGATAGTTTTGCTGGGTAGAGTAATCTTGGGTGTAGCTACTTGGTTTTCAGTACTTTGAATATTTCTTACCAATACCTTTTGGATTGCAAAGTTTCTGTTGAGAAATCAGCTGACAGTCTTACAGGAGCTCTCTTGTAGTATCTAACTGCCTTTCTCTTGCTGCTTTTAAGATTCTTTTTTTGTCATTATCCTTTTGCATTTTAATTATGATGCATCTTGGTGTGGGCCTCTTCAGTTCTTCTTATTTGGAACTCATTTCCTGGACTTGTATATCTATTCCCGTCACAAGGTAGAGGAAGTTTTCTGTCATTATTTTTTCAAGTGGGTTTTCAATTTCTAGCTCTCTCTCTTCTCCTTCCGGATCTCCCATGATGTGAATGTTGGTATGCTTCAAGTTGTCCCAGAAGCTCCTTACACTATCTTCATGTTTAATTTTTTTTTCTTTTTTGCTGTCCTGATTGGATGCCTTTTGCTTCTTTATATTCCAGATCACTGATTTTATTTTCAGCTTCTTTTACTCTACTGTTGATTACCTGTAAATTATTCTTCATTTCAGTTAGTGTATTGTTCATTGTTCTTTATTATGGTTTTCATTCTGTTGAAGTTCTCACTAATTTCATTGATCATTCTTGTAACCAGTGTTTTGAACTCTGCATCTAGTAGATTGCTTATATCCATGTTGTTTAGTTCTTTTTCTGGAGTTTTGCCATTTTTTTTTTTTTTCGTTTGGGACATTTTCTTTGTCACCTCATTTTTGCAGTCTCCCTATGCTTGTTTCTATTATTAGGTGAAGCTGCTATGTCTACCAGGTTTGGAACTGTGGCCTTATATATCAGGTGTTTTGTAGGGCCCAGTCACATAGCCTCCTGGATCACCCAAGCTGGGCACTCCAGGTATACTCCCCCACTCCTTGTAGGTTGTGTAAAACTCCTATTGTAGTTAAGCCTTGATTGCTGTTTGCCCATCAATGGGAGGGAATTACCTCCAAGGCCAATTAGCTGCAATGACTGGCCGTAACCACTGTGGAGGTTCAGCTGTGCAGGGATCCATCCCATGAAACAGGACTTACTTCAGCAGGGCTCTGGTGCCCACTGAGGCCAATCCTTATATGTGTCACTTGTGAAGGTGTTTGGGTGATGCTTTGACATAGTCTAAAGCTGTCCACTGGGATCTTCCATGAGGTGCAGGCCAAGGTCAGATTCCACCTGTGTTCTTCCTGGGGTCACCCAACTTGAGCTACACAGCAATCTGCAGATGGATGCTACTTATGCTAGGCTTGGAGGTGCACAGGTGAGGCCAAGTTGCAAACCAAGGTCAGCTACTGCCAGTGTCAGACTTGGGGCCATTTAGTGAAAGGTATGGGACACGCTGAGGCCAGATGCTGCTTTCTTGATAATTCTCAGAGAATCATCAGGGTGGGGTGAATAGTGGGAGCCAGGTTGATAGAAACCCAGATATGGTGCCTGCCTGCCGGCTCTGTGTGTATGAGTTTTGGTGGTGGTGGTGGTGAGGGGTGTATCAGAAAAAGAATAATGGCTTCTGCTAGCCCTTTTGTTTGATAGAAATCTGACCGCCCTGCTCTCACCCTGTTGCCAGACAATTCAGTTTCTCCCTGTATGTCCCTGGTTCCTTTCAAGCTGCTGCCTCAGAGCTAGAGCTCAGAGGGGATGAGTCTGAGTAAGTCAGTGTGCAGGCCCTTTAAGAGGAACTTCCGCCAGAGCCGGTTTGGCTCAGTGGTAGAGCGTCGGTCTGTGGACTGAAAGGTCCCAGGTTCGATTCCGGTCAAGGGCATGTACATTGGTTGTGGGCACATCCCTGGTAGGGGTTGTGCAAGAGGCAGCTGGTCGATGTTTCTCTCTCATCGACATTTCTAGCTCTCTATCTCTCTCCCTTCCTCTCTGTAAAAAATCAATAAAATATAGATATATTAAAGAGGAACTTCCTGAGACTCCAGTGGCCCTACATCTTACTCAGCCACAATCTTCATTGGTTTTTACAGCTAGAATTTATGTGGACTTCTCTTCCTTGCACTAGAACTCTGGCCTGTTGGGGCTGGTATGGGACTAGAACCCCTCACTCCTCAGGGGAGGGACCTCCATAGCTGAGATATCTCTCCCAAATTTTATCTGCCATATGTGGGTATGGGACCAGACCATTCCACATCTTCATCCTTCCTACCAGTCTTGATGTGCCTTGTTCTTTAAATCCCTAGTGGTAGGACTCTGTTTAGCTAGATTTCAGGTGTTTCTGAATGATGGTTGTTCTGTAGTTATAATTTTGATGTGGTTGTGGGAGGATTTGAGTACCTCATTTACCTATGCCACCATCTTACTAAAAATGGTCTCAAGCAAGTTTTTAAAAGTTCTGCCAGGTTTCCTGTCTTCCATACAGCAATACCTGTGCACAGTACCAGGAAACCAGGCCCTGACCTAGGTTTAGGCAATCAGAATTACTGGTTTTTCTGCCAGGTACACAGAGGCTAAGTTTCTTGTCTCAGAACTTGCTTCCCTCTGTCCTTGTTCCTGCTCCTGCACTGATTCCCCAAGCTCACTACTAGTCCATCTGCCAATCATTTACTTTCCCCCTATCTTGGTAGATATCCCAAGTTTGGTATCTCAACCAACAGAATTGAACTTGAGTCCTAATTCTCTTTGTCTCTCCTTAATCAATGACCTTTACCTAGCAATTTTCATTATAGTGTGCAATAAACTCATGTGCCTTCCAGCAGCAAGCAGATAATGCTATGAATGATGCTGGTGGGTAACATGGGAAGTAGGAACAGAAGAGCATGGCCTCTCAGCTAACTTTTGCTTCCCCATAGTCCCCTACTATAAGACAAATAACAGTGTAGTATACTAAGTGGTAACAGAAACTCAACCTCAGATTCAGCTATAACAGGTGGATGTGGAGGTTGGAAATTGGAAAGCACATTAGCCTGGACAAAAAGAGGCAAAATGTTCTAGTTTTGGCCATTGTCCCCCCGTCTTGCTTGTTTATTTTTAAAATAAGTCAAAAGTTGGTATTTTTATATGACATATCCTAATTTTTCAACATATCCTAATTTTGGCTGGCTTATTTAAAAAACTCTTATGAGGCCTAACTTAACAGCCCGTGAGTTGTGTTCAGGCCTGTGGGTTCTGGTGGGAGGACTTTGGCTTTTCCTGGCCTCTCCATAATGTAAGTTACTTGACTCCTTAGAGCACATGTGTCAAACACAAGGCCCACGGGCCAAATCCGTCTCGCCAGGCCTTACAATGTGGCCTGCACCGCGCTGTCATCACTGCACTCCGCTGCGTTTCCATCACAATGACAGTTTATGACTGTTAAGTAAACCATTCGGCCCGCGATTTAGGCTGGATTTTAGATTTTGGCCCCTTCTCTGATTGAGTTCGACACCCCTACCTTAGAGTATTAGTGTTATCTTCATTTCATTTGCAGAAGCTCACACAACCACACAAATGAGTGGAAGAGGATCTGAACCTACACTTTCCAGTTCCAAGTCCACGGTCTTGCTACTCCAGTATCCGATTTCCCAGTTGCTATACTTTTGGATTTTTAAAAAATATATATTTTTATTGATTTTAGAGAGGAAGGAAGAGGGAGAGAAAGATAGAAACATCAATGATGAGACAGATCTTTGATCAGCTGCCTCCTGCATGCCTCACACTGGGGATCGAGCCCACAATCCAGGCATGTGCCCTGACTGGGAATTGAACCATGACTTCTTGGTTCATAGGTTGATGCTCAACCACTGAGCCATGCCGGCAGGCCAGGCTTACTAGGTTTTTTCACTACCTAGCTCAGAGGGAATGAGTCTAAGTCAGTCCTGATGTGCTCACATGTGGGATAACAGACACTTCATTTTACTCTCTTGAACACTGCATTTTTAGATCCTCAAACTTCTGTCAGAGCTAAGTCTTATTGCTCTTCAACAAGGCTCATTGACCACGGCTGGAACCTTGATGGCTACCCATGATAGCTTCAGACCATTTCCTGTCTCCACTTGAAGGTGTGTGGTGGTCCCTGATCAAATCCACTGTCTGCGAGCAGTGGGCAGGTTAACCTGCACTGTTGAAGGAGGTCAGGGGAGCACATTAGGCCAGGGAGAAGGAACCGAACTTTCTTCCTCTTGCCTTTCCTTCTACCTTAGATGTAACCTCTTTCCCAGCGTCTCTCTCAGGTAAGCCTGGGGTGAAGTCCATCTATCACACTGAGTCTGTAGCCTTTACTTAGACCCAAGGGGTTTGAGTGTTAACATCACCTTTGCTACAATCTTCCAGTGTGACTTTGGACTTCCCTCGATGTCATGTCTGTAATATGAGAGGCTTGAACTAGTGTGTCAGTTGAGACTCTGAGTGCCTGTGAGAGACTATCCAACTCAAACAGAAAAAGGCAAAGAGCTAAAATGATTGGCTCACAAAATTAAATAAAAATAGTAGAACCTTGAGCCATATTTGTATAAATTGGTCTCTTAGATCTCTCATCTCTGCTTCTCTGTTTTGGCTTTATTTCAAGGTGGCAAGAAGACTGCCATTTACTCCAGGTGCACAATTTTGATATTCAAACCTAATTTTAAACAAAAGATTTGGTGGTCTCTCTCTGAACAATAGCAGATAAAGGCTTGTGGTGTATAACTGGGTCAGCCAGTCTATGTCAGGTGCCCAACCCTGGGCCAGTCCTCTAAGGCCAGAGAAATGTAATATGTAGAACTGTGTCATGTACCCACCCCTCCCGCTGCTCTGAAACACCCATGGGCTGAGCATATGAGAGGAGTGCTTCTAAGGCCAACCAAAGAAGGGCAAAATGGTATCGGTGTTAACCTTCATTACTGATATAATATTATTTTTTTGACACAGAGAACATTGAAATGCTATTGAAAGTAAAAACTTGACAAGAAAGTATGCTCAGAGAAGCATCACTCCATGCCGTGTTTTTCACCCCATCCCTCTACACTCCTTGTAGGAAACCAACAACATTATTATTTTATTTGAATTTCTTGTACTCCTTTTTATAAAAAGAATAAATATAGGCAAATCTTATTATTTCTTTTCTTTCTTACATGAAAGACTGCAGGCTAAAAGTGCTCTTTTGCACTTTGTCTTTTCACATTAACCGTATTTCCAGGAAGTTATTCCATATCAAGCCATAGAGCTCTTCCTCTTAATTTTTTGTATCTCAGTACCTCATTTTGTAAATGTACCACAATTTATGCAACTGATCTCCTGTGCTGGGGCATTTAGGTATTTCTCATAGTTTGTAATTATAAGTATTGCTGCAGTGAATAACTTTGGGTATTTGTATTTTTATATTGTTAGAGGTATATATTTGGGATAAATTCCTAGAAGTATAATTAGTGGGTGGAAGTGTAAATGCACACATATTTTTGCTAGATATTGCTGAGTTCCCTTGCACAGGGAAGGTACCATATTATATCCCACCAACAATGTACCCAGGTCCTATTTCTTTAGCCTCACAACAGAGAGTATTGTTAAGCTTTTGGAAAAAATTTTTTTTGTGTGTGTGTGTGTGTGCAAATTTAATGGGTAAAAAAATGCCAATTAAGGTGTATTTAATTTGCATTTAAAATATTTTTATTTATTTTAGAGAGAAAGGGAGAGGGATAGAAACATCAATGAAGATCGAGCCCACCATCCAGGCATATACCCTTGGCCAGAATAAAATCTGGGACCCTTCAGTCCACAGACTGATACTCTATTCAATGAGCCAAACCAGCTAGGGCTTACTTTGCTTTTTTTATTATGAGTAAAATTGATCATACTTTCATATGTTTAATGAATTGGTCTGTTTATGTTTTTTGTCTACTTTTCTATTGTATATTGGCTTATTTTTAAAAATTTAAAATATATTAGACATTGATTCTTTATAATCCAGGATGCAAATGCTTTTCTGTCAGTTTTCTTTTGTGTTTTGATTATGCTAAAACTTTTTTTCACAACTTTTTGTGTGTCAAATATACCAGTCTCCTTTGTAGCATCTAGATTTTTAGTCATATTAAAAAAATCTTTTCCTATTTAGGTTATATTGACATTTATTCATACTTTCTTTTAGCACTTGATGCAATTTCATTTTGCATCCAGATCTCTGATTCATTTGATAATTATTCTTATGTTTAGTGTAAGGAATAGTTCTATTAAAAAAAATGACTATCCAGCTAATCCACTATCAGTTAGCCCAGTGATTTTGGGATAGCTATCATAATCTAGATTTTTACACATATTTGGGCCTATTTCATGACTTTCTATTTTATATTACATTAGGCAATCTGTCTTTTTATGTGTTTGGCATTACATTGTTTTGATTATAGAGGCTTGACAGTGTGCATTAATATCTGTAGGATCACTCCTCTTCCATAGTCTATTTTATTAAAAAAGAAGTTATTACAGAATATCTGCAGGCTAATAGGAATGACCAAATATAGAGATGAGTCAGGAGAGAAAGGGGGAAATTGTGACGCCTCGAATTGGCACAAGGAAAGAAGTTTGCAAGGAGCCAGATGATACAGATTCAGGAAGTTGGCATGTTTGTTGTAAAAGGAAGAATTTTCTTCTAATTTCATTTTCCACTGAAATAAGAACAAAGGTCATCAATTGAGAGTGAGGAAAGAAGAGAAGAAAAGAAGGAGGAGAACTTCAGAGAGAATAGGGAATAATTACTCAGGCAATGCTGAGAGCCCACTTGAGGTGTGAGGTCATAAATATAAGGCAATACCAATCAGCATAGTTAAGAAGTGTTTTTCTTTAGCTTCATACAATGGCTTGGGTTTGGAAGCTGGGTGGGCAAGAAGTTGAGGTGAAACAGAATTGGTAGCTAGCCAAATGAATCTCACAAATGGAAAGAGGTATTAAGTAGTAGAGGAAGCATGGATGTAAGTGAGCAGAATGATGGGCCAGGGATGCTAGTTGTGTAAGGTGGAAATGAGGGTAGTGGGTGTGAGGGATGGATGTAAGGAAGATGGTAGTGTCAATGGCTGCAGATCCTGAAGGGACCTAAGAAATGTTGGAGTCTTTGGAAGGGGAGGTCATGATCCTGAGTAATGATTTAGGATATGATCTTGGGAGTGAGTGTATAAGGTGGGATAGAAGAAAAGATGTCAATGAGAATATAGAAAGACTGAAGAGCCAGGATGTAGGGCAGGTTGTTTTTGTCTTCTGATGGTAGTGATAGAGAGATAGTGAGCCAGATTCTAGTGAATTAGAGGCAGTGGCTGGGAGGTGATGGATCACTGCAATGGGCACCTCAACGGATCCTTTCTCAAGGACTTGCAGAATTGTAGCACTACAAAGTTCCATTCTCTGCCACCCCTAGAAACCCTTCATGCCCCTCTTAAGTTTGTTCTCCTAGAAATCTTCCAAAGTTGGACTTAGCTCTGAAGTCAGAGTCTAAAAGGCATGCCGAAGGGATTTGTCTTTAAGTTTTTTAGAGTCTGACATTTCTTAAAACTCAGAGGCAATCAGAGAGCCTTGAGGAAAGGAAAGAGAGCCAAGTGGGATATTTTTTGGAGGGCTGGTGTGATTTATATCATAGGAAAGATTAGGATTCCTCTACATTGTAGACCAGGTGCATGGAAAGGCTACTTGTTGTAATACAGGGACTCATAGGGGTAAGCTTAAACCATCAAAATTTCAAATAGCCAAAATCCCACGGAAACCTGCATGTATGAGGAGGCCTGTACACCATAGGGTAGCTTATCCAGACTTCAAAACCAAAGACTTAGATCTTTCTTTAAGAGCCCATGAGTTGTTGAAAAACACCCTCCTACTTAAAGCTTTCTTTCCCATCCAGACTTCCTGAGAACGACTAACAGCTGAAGTTAGGTCCTGAAAAATGATGTGCCCCAGCCAGGTTAAGTGGAGTGGGGCCACCTTCAAAAAACTAATGCTGTCATGAGCCCTGGCTGAATCAGTGATCCCAGTGTGGCTTTGGCTAATAAATGGTGTTGGGAAAATTGGTTGGAAACATGCAAAAAAAAAAAAAAAAAAATGAAACTAGACTACCAACTTACACCATACAGAAAAATAAACTCAAAATGGATAAAGGACTTAAACGTAAGATGGGAAACCATAAAAATCTTAGGAGAATCCATAGGCAGCAAAATATCAGACGTGCATATCAGTATCTTTATCGATACAGCTCCTAGGGCAATGGAAACTAAGAGAAAGTAAACAAATAGGACTACATAAAAAAAAAAAAAGCTCTGCACAGCAAAAGAAACCATTAACAAAACAATAAGAGAGCCCACTGCATGGGAGAAGATGGAACTTCTATTTGACCCAGTAATCCCAATTCTAGGAATATATCCCAAGAAATCAGAAACACCAATTAGAAAGGACATATGCACCTTTATGTTCATAGTAGGCAATTTATATTAGCGAAGATTTGGAAACAGACTAAGTGCCCATCAGCAGATGAGTGGATTAAAAAACTGTGGTACATCTACACAATGGAATACTATGCTTCTGTAAAAAAGAAGCAACTTTTACCATTAGCAACAGCATGGATGGACCTGGAGAGCATTATGCTAAGTGAAATAGGCCAATTGGAGAAAGATAAATATCACATGAGCTCACTCATTTGTGGAATATAATGAACAATATACACTGATTAACAGAAATAGATCCAGAGTCAGAGAAACACCGAACTGATTGTCAAACCTCAGAGGAAAGGCAGAGTCGGGTTGTGTCTGTGGGGGAAGGGGGAGGTAAAAGAGCAACCAAAGGACTTGTATGCATGCATATTAGCATAACCAATAGATACTGACACTGGGATGGTGGGGGCTTGTCCTGGGGCATGGAAGTGGCTGGTGAGGAGTTGATGGGGAAAAAAGGAGACATATATAATACTTCAAAGAAAGAAAGAAAGAAAGGAAGGAACAAAAACAATAGCTGACACAGGAAAAGAAAGAAAGAAAGAAAGAAAGAAAGAAAGAAAGAAAGAAAGAAAGAAAGAGAGAAAGAAAGAGAGAGAGAGAGAGAGAGAGAGAGAGAGAGAGAGAGAGAGAGAGAAAGAAAGAAAGAAAGAAAGAAAGAAAGAAAGAAAGAAAGAATGAGAAAGAAAGAACGGAAAGAAAAGAAAGAAAGAAAGGAAGAAAGGAAGGAAGAAAAGTATGTATTGGACTTGGGGCCCACTAACTCATCTACATAGCCTGAAGAGTATAGGGAAGAAAACCTATTCCATGTGAAGTCTGAGGATCCTAGTTGGCTGACCTCCTTTTACAGATATATGTAAAGTTGACTACACCAGTGGTCGGCAAACTGCAGCTCGGGAGCCACATGCGGCTCACGAACCACGATTTGCCGGTCTGTTGACTAATGAGTTTGCTGACCACTGCCTTAGGGAAAAACACTTAAAAAACATTTTGATAATGTACTAATGTCTTTAACCTAAAGTCAAAACTTCTGGATAAGGGTAATGCCTTACGCAGTGGTCGGCAAGCTCATTAGTCAACAGAGCAGCAGTTTGCTGACCACTGGACTACACTATCATGTTTAGATCTTTAGGATAAGGTCTATTCTATTTATTATTCATGAGACATAATAAAGACAGCCTCTAATTTAGTGACATCACAGTATTTTACTCTAATGTAAGCTACTATGTATGTATTCTTGAGGAGCTCTCTTTAGCTTGTTTGCTTTTCTATTATGTAAGTGACAAAAAACACATTTAAATTCTCTCTTTTCTTTGAGCTTGATCCTCATGTGTGTTAGCTAAAGGGCACATGTGGAATACATTTTAGAGGGGACTAAAGAAGAGTGGGCTATTGGGCTCCTGACTGGTCAAGCAGCAGAGTGAGTGCAGATTCTGAAGTCCCAGTCAGGGAAGAAGCAGAACAATGTTAAAACTTTGGAATGTTCTATACATTGATTAACATATTTAACAGTGCTTTCTTGGGTCAGGCCATCAATTTTATCAGTTATAAAAGCTGACATTGTAAAATCACACACTGGAGTAATCATAAGGGTTAAACAGTATGATGTGTATACGTGGTTAGTACCCCTCCTAGATGTTACTTTCTTTTTTCTTTCTGATCCTAATGGGATGTGCTTTGCACGGCACTGCTGATATCTATCCTGGAAAATAAAACCCTTAAGAAACCAAAGATGCTTTTGTGCATGAAGTACCCTCACTGCCATTGCAATTAGAGATGAACATTCTGCTAGCTCGGCTCTTTCTCCAGCAGCTGCTCCGAGGTCTGTTGGGGTGGGGGAGACCTTTCCTGGCCTTCCTCAGAACCATCATTTGTGCAGCATCCCCAGGGCTAGGAACAGCAAGCAAATGAGGGAAAGCAAGCAACATCTGGTGTTAAACAAATACCATCATCTTACAAATGACTTGTCTCTGGTATAATGATACTTGCATATGTAGAGCAGAGGGAAGTCAACACCGGGACCCGATCCTAGAGAATAAACACCTGAAAGGCAGTCATAAGGCTTACTGACAGCTCCACTGTGCCTACAGCTAAATTCCATTTTGGAGAAAAGAGCAGGTGCTGATGTTCATAGACTGAAAGCCCACCTCTTGTTCTCTGTTTTACAGAGCAGAATTCTGTAAACAGAGGAGCACAACAATGGGCCAGTATCTGGTGGAGGGTGAGCCTGTGCAGGCCGGCCATGTCTTCTACCTTGCTACCTTGTTCCTGGCCAAGACTACCCCTGCTGTGCTGCTGCTGCTGGGGGACTTGGGAGTTCGTGAGATATTCTCAGGCATAATAGAGAGCTATGTATGTAACTGGCTGACAGAAATGCTTTATGCCTTGTCTGGTTATTTTATGGGTATTATACCCCTAAAGAAGAAAAATGTTAACGAATCATTCCATAATATTTCAGTGACTCCAACTAAGTGTGATGGCAATGGATGTGGGCCAAATGGTGATGGAGAATTTATCTTTGGAATCCACCCATCAGGTCCTCTCCTCAGCATGATTTTCCTCCCTCAACTGAAGTCAATCACCTAGCCCCATGAGGGGCAACAGGTCACCTCATGCTGACCAGGACACTGACGATCCTTCTTGTAAGGTCCCAGACAAGTCTGCTGCCACCAGATGTTGCATACCATGACATAAATGAGAGGTGGCACAGTGACAACCATCAATGTGTTTGGTTTGTCTTGCACAATGTTTTGGACAAAAAAAAAAAAAATCAATCACTTTTAGCATTTAAGAGATTTCACATGAATATCTAAATTGTTAGATTCTCTAAAAAAATAGTGAAAATTTTGGCAACACTGGGTTGGAACTCAGTAGGAGATTCCTCTTTCAGATAAACTACTGCTGTTCAGTCTGCCATCATCCCCACCACTCCCTATTGATCTCTTCCTACAGAGTCATACTTACTGTCTGGTAATTGGCTCTTTTTATTCACTCACGTTACCTTCCTGGCTCTGTAGGAACCTGTGTTTTCAGTCTCTGCTATAGACTTCCCAAGCTTCCTCCCTCCATATCTGCTGTTATTCAAACCTTGTCAACGTGTGTCTATCTCCATAAACTATCCTGTTTTAGTGACAATCAAAGGATTGGATCAGCAAACTCACAGAAAAATATTAGTGCTTTAAAAAAATTATTTTTATTGAATTCAGGGAGAAAGGGAGAGGAAGAGAAAGATAGAAACATCAATGATGAGAGAGAATCACTGTTTGGCTGCTTCCTGCATGCCCCACACTGGGGATTGAATCTGCAACTTGAGCATATCCCTGATTGAGAACTGAACTGTGACTTCCTGGTTCATAGGTCAATGCTCAGCCACTGAGCCATACTGGCCAGGTTAAAACTTCTTTAAAATTTATTGATTTGAGAGAGAGAGGTGGGGGGGAAGAGAGAAAGAGAGAGAAAGAGAGGGAGAGAGGGGGAGAGAGAAAGAGAGAGAAAGAGAGAGAGAGAGAGAGAGAGAGAGAGAGAGAGAGAGAGAGAGAGAGAGAGAGAGAGAGAGAGAGAGAGAGAGAGAGAGAGAGAGAGAGAGAGAGAGAGAGAGGGGGGGAGAAATTGTTGTTCCACTTACTTATTTACTTATGCATTCATTGCTTTTTGTATGTGTCCTGATTGGGAATTGAACCCTCAACCTTGGTGTATTAGAAGGACACTTTAACTAACTGAGCTATCTAGCCAGGGCTAAATGATTTTAATAGCTTAGTATCTTTATCAGTTAATTGTGGCTATGATAATGAGGCTTAAAAGTTAGTCACAAAATTTTTTCAGGCATACAAAAGCAAACATTTATTTAATTCATATAGCCTTCCCATTTGGTGAAGGTTAGATGTTCCAGGCTAGTCCGTGGAGGGGAAGCAGGAAATAGCTCTGCTGCACACGTTTCTCATATTCTTCCTGGGAGAAGTGGGCTAGCCTGGATGTGTTCTTAGGATGGTGGCAGAGGTGCAAGAGAGTAGAATCGGCACTTTTGGATTCTGCCTAGTTCTAGTGGCCAACAAGTCACATGGCCAGGCCCAAGGTCAAGAGGGAGAGTACTATTACTGTCCACAGCTCAAGGGCAGGTCAAAGTTACAAGGCATGTGCACACTGAAGGGTTAACCTTACCCAAAGAGAGGGCTGGTCTTTCTGCTTGGCCACTGGAGGGGATTTCTAAATTTCTGGAATGTCGCGCCTGGTAGGAGTGTCTCTCCTTGCCTGGGGATTGGTCACTGGACTGTCTAACAACATGATTTATGATAGAGGCTTTTGGTGGAGAGAGTGATATCAATTCTCCCTCAGAAGCGACTGAAGACTAGTGGTCAGCCATGTGAGTAGTATGTGATCAAGCCCTAAATGGATCTCTGAACACTGGGCCTTGAGTGAGCTTCCCTGAGTGACAATACCCTGCGTGTTGTCACATAATATGGCCGAGAGGAGGTAGCATTTGGTCCAGGATTCCAAGGGGACAGAACACCTGGAGGCTCCTATTTGGATCCTTCCTGAATTCTGCCCTAGCTATTTTTAATCTGTTTCCTTTTCCTGTAATAAAGTGTAATCTTGAGTATAACAGTTATCAGTGAGTTCTGTGAGTCCTTCTTATGAATTATCAGAATTGAGGGTGGTTTTGGGAACTCCCTTGGACTTGAATTTGTGTCAGAGGTGAGTGTAGCTGTCATATGTGGGTTGTTCCCTAACTTTGCATTTGGCCTAAATTCTCACAGATGGAAACTGGGAGGGATGAAAGTGGAAGCAAATAGTGCAGACTGCCAAAATAGCCCTCTCAAGTACATCTATGTTCACTTATTCATCTATCCAGCAAACATTTACTGAGCACCTACCTTATGCCCAATGCTATTCTTGGACCTGAGACTAAAAGAAGCAAATAAGAAATAACCTTAAAGTCTAGTGGAGGAAACAAAATAGAAAAACAAACAAACAAATATGTGAGTTAGTGTCAGATTGTGAGACATACTGTGGAGAAAAATACAGCAAGTCAAGTTGGTGGTAGAGGTTAGCTCTTTTATGTGACAGACTCTTCTGGAAATTTGATGTTTGAACAGACTTGAATGAAATGAAGGTGAAAGAAACCTATAATTTAGGTTCTACAAGCAAGAGAAGGTTCTAGAGGGATGGATGAGCAAGACAGATAGGGGAGGAGCCAGTGAACAGAGCTTTCTAGCATGATGTTAGTGAAACCCACGGGCTTCATCCCTGGAAGGCTTTCCACCTGTGTGTGTGTGTGTGTGTGTGTGTGTGTGAGGGGGATGGAACTGTGGCATGCCTGTGAGGGACATGCCTGTGAGGGATGCGCCTGTGAGGAACGCGGGTGAAGCTTCTCCAAAGTGCCTCAGGTGAAGTCTGAAGCCAAGTTCTCTGTGTTTTATGATTGTGCAACTTGCTTAGGTTGTGTGGTTTCTTCTTTACAGTTAACATGGGAATAATTTCTCTGACTTTTTTCCTCCCTCACAGAGGATGATCTGTGTCTCTCATGCTTCTAATTTCTAAAGTGGGGGAGGGAGGGGCAAAAAAGTACAGGACGATGAGTAAGTTCTATTTATTTTGTTCATTAAAGTGAACAAATGAGCACATAACTGGAAAGTACTGGGCAACTAAGAAATAGCCCAAAGGGAAACTCCTAATGGGGGAATTTTATTAAATAACATAATTTGCATATCTTTGTTCTGGGCTTCCCTCTGAGCCCATCTGTGGCTTTCAAGGCCCCTGGGTGTGTGGGCATTGATGCTGGGAGGCTGTGATTGGTGGAGGGGGCATGTGAAGATCCCCTGAGTTTGAGGGAAGGGCTGTGGGAATGGGAGTCCAGGCCATCTCATAAGAGCTCACACAAAGGGCTGTTTGAGGGCTGAGAAGCAGAAGGTGTTTACCACAAAGCCTGACACTTGAGAGGACCCAACAATTGGTAGTTGCTGTGGCAGATTTGTAGTCAGGATGTTGTCAAGTGCAGTCTTTTCTCTTAAAAGCCTCCTCCAGAATGGAGGTCCAGAAGACACCCTCTGGGCAAAGGGTGACCTCACCTTCCTCTTTTGTAGGACTTCCTCAACCCAAGCAGCAAGAAGCAGGGTAGAGAGGGGGGTGGGTACACAGGGCAGTAACCAGGGGTCATGCCCCTATCAACCAGCAGCAGTCACTAGTGGAGTTATTTGCCTGTTTGTGACGTGCTCAGCATTTGACAGGTGTGCGTGTAATATGTATTCACTGCCCCCTCCTGCGGGACTTTTGCTTAAAAGGCATGTCTCACTTTCATTTCCTTTTTCTCCTTATCCAATCTCTGCCTTCCGTGAATGCTCTCCTCACTAACTCCTTTCCTCCTGGCTAAATTGCCCTCCACCCGTATATGCCACGGTCTCACCCCAGCCTCAGACCTTCAGGAGAGAAATCGTGTAGAATTGAGAGACAAAGCAAGGTCCGCTTAGAGAAACACATAAACTTCTTGAGAACAATCTTGCTATGCAAACGTATCTGCTGCTTAGCGAACGTTTGCTAGTAAACTAAAACGTATTGGCTTCCATGCTCATCCTATACATGCCTCTGTCCCGAGAGGGTGGGTGGGGAGAATTAATATCATAGTTTTACTAGAAGAGCTTCCTCCTTCCCTGGCCTCCAAACTCTGACCACGTCCTCAAATGTCTGAGTTCCCAATGTTATGCCGTGCTCTGCTGGAAGCTCTCTGAGTAAAATAAATGACAGAGCCACACTCCTGGTGTGAGTACTAGTAAGAAGGGAGGGTTGCAGAGTCAGCAGAGGTGGTGATGGCATTGGCTGGCTCTGCTTTATGCCCAAGGTTAATGAATGCCTGCCAATGGCAGTGAGAACCATAACCACAGTGTTTTCTAGTGACTTAGGGGTTTCCTCTTTTTGAAGAAACAGCAGAAAGACATGAAGGGCACAGGTAGTTTCAGAAAGACAAGCAGCACTTTGTTTGTGTTTATTGCTTCCTTTCCAGGAAAGGGAGACTGACCTAACTGTAAACACCTCTCACTTGTCAGGGAGACCCCAAGTTAGCACCCGGGCCTGTAGCTGTTCCACTTCAGATACATGCTGTGAAGTTTTGCTTTTAATTATAATTTGACCTGTGGTTATTTTAAGAATGTTTCATACAGAATGGCCTTCTCGGAAGTGTGCTCATATGTCAGTAAGAAGGACCATATAGAAGATGAGGAAGAGTATGCTAAGCGTGAAAACATACTCCGCATGTGACGCACACTGAGATGACAAGGAAGCCTATTTTTTAAACAAAACAAAGCATCAAAAACCTTTCCTTAAAACTTTTAGTCACAGAGAGCCCTCGCAGGGATCTGATTAAATTTACATTACTAGAGTGGTCTAGTACACATCCTACCAAGAGATAATACAAAATGCTGTCACAGAATGGTAAGACCTCTGGGCACCTTGTTGAATCAAACATAAAAACTATCTGGGAAGCTAGACCCCCCCCCCCCCCCGAGTGTTCCCCCTGTGTGAAGAACCAAGTAAAGATTAGCTCATAATAAAAATTTACAAGACACAGAAAACAACCCATAAAAAACAAGAGTTAGCAAACAAAATAAAAGTAAATATTAAAACCCCAAGAACTTCAGATAATATAATTATCAGGTAGATTATAAGCACTTTAAAAAAATATGTATTTTTTTTTATTGATTTCAGAGAGGAAGGAAGAGGGAGAGAGAAATAGAAACATCAATAATGAAAAAGTATCGTTGATTGACTGCCTCTTGAATGGCCCCCACTGGGGATCAAGCTTGCAACTCAGGCAAGTGCCCTTGACTGAAATCATACCCGGGTCCTTCACTCTGAAGGCTGATGCTCTATCCATTGAGCCAAACCAGCTAGGGCTAAAATGAACACTTTAAAAAAAAATATTTCATTATTTATCTGTTTGTTTCTCAACATCTTTTTTTTTTTTTTTTTTTTTAAATCCTCATCTGAGGGTATTTTTTTTTCCCATTGATTTTTTAGAGAGAGTAGAAGAGAGACGGAAAGACAGAGAGAAACATCCATGTGAGAGAAACATTGATTGTTTCTTACCCTGGAGCCTGCAACTGAGGTATGTGCCCTTGACCAGAATTGAACCCAGGACCTTTCAGTCTACAGGCTGATGCTCTATCCACGGAGCCAAACCCATTAGGGCTAAAATGAACACTTTTTAAAGTTATAAAAGTCATAATAAAAGACACAATACAAGAATAAGATACTATAAAAAAAGACTGGACTGAGTTAAATGAGAAATCAAATAAAAGTACAGAAATTAATAAAAATTACAGTTGAAAACAATGTGTTAAAATGAAAATTATATGTATCATTGAATAAATAACTAGCGGAAGAATATTCAGAGGCCTGCACAGAGAAAGGAAGAGAGACGATGTGTGGAGGAGGCCTTACTGACATGGAGTGTGGGATGGGAAGGTCCAGCACAGCTATCAGGTGTTTCAGAAGGAAACAATAGAGAAAAATGGAGGTTGAATGGTATAAATCCACTATTTCAAGGGAATAAATGAGAATTTTACAGAATTAAAAAAGAGATAAACCTTAGCAAGTCAGTAATATAAAATTCTCTACGAGGTACACATAGTACAGCTCAAGCAACACCAAGTATAAAGGGAAGGTCCATAAAAGAACTGTTGCCTTTAAAGGAATGAGTATCAGATTGTCCAGACTTTGCCACGGCAATGATAGGAGCCAGAAGATAGTGGAATAATATATTCAAAGTCCTAAGAAAAAATAACCATCAACTTACATTATAACCAAACTGTCATTTAAGAATATGGGCAAAAAACAAAACAAAACAAAACAAACAAAAAAAACCCCAAAAAACAAAAAACAAACGTTTTCAGACAAATGAAAATGAAAAGCGTATACCACTTATAAATCTTTGTTGAAAGAATTCGTCAGGAATATGCTTTGGGAGAAATTGACCCTAAAAGGAAGCAGTGAGATGTATGATATTAGGTAGACTTGAACAAATATTTAATTTTGGGATGCATCCCAAAAATACATACATACACTTTGAATAATTATAAAGGCAATACTTATTAAAATGAATTTCATTTTCAAAATTGAGCTATCAGCTGTTAAAGTGTATATACCTTTTAGGGGGACATCCTGTATATAAAAAAAACTAATTGGGGAGTAGAAAAACAAGGTGGAATGAAGGCACTGGTCACAGCAGTATGTACGAAGGGCAGGAGATGAGCAGAGATCAGGCAGGCATTTTGGGGAGAAAAATATTGGTTAACTTTAGACTATTAAATCAACTATGCTTACTAAAATTTTTGTAAAGTTAACAACTTAAGATAAAAAATTGTATGCATAATTTTCAAACCAGTAGAGAGAACACCACTGAGTATAAAAAATTTGGTCAATATTAACTAAATGCAAGAAAGGACAAAAAGAACCAGAAAAAAATCAGGTTAAGTATAAAGCAGGAAACAAGATGACCCAAAGAAATTCAAATATAGTAGGAATCAGAAAAAGGGTAAATTTAAGCTCTTAATTAGAAAGACACTGTCAGTTGTATTGGATTAGAAAAATCCAATTACAGCTTTAAAAAAGACAGAGTTAGAATTTAAGGACAAAAGCAAAGTTGAATGTAAAAGTATAGAAAATATTAGCCTCAATAAAGAAAGAGGTGTGGTTATAATCAGAGTGGATAAGGTTGTCTTTGAAGAAAAAAAAAGGGGGGGTGGATATTAAGGGGAAAAAGGTCACTAAATAAAGACCAAATGTAACAATTCACTGGGATCATATACAACTTGAAGGCACCAAAAACATAGCATCAAGTTATATACCCTGTTTCCCTGAAAATAAGACAGTGTCTTATATTAACTTTTGCTCCCAAAGATGTGCTAGTTCTTATTTTTAGGGGATGTCTTATTTTTCCATGAAGAAGAATATGGTGCACATTTATTGTTAAATGAAAATAAAGGAAATTTATTACCTGTATACGGTACGGCAGTACAGTAGTTGTCAACACAAACCAGACAAACTGTGAATCCTACAGTATCAAGAATTTACTCATTTATTCAATGACAATCATGTCATCATCTTCTGGAACATCATCATAACAATCCAATTCCTGAATTTCCTGGTGAATTTCTTGTGACTCCATTTCTTTCAGAATCAGTGGACCAAATCTCTCATGTTTAGCTTGGGGGGGCCTTATTTTCGGGGGGATGCCTTATATTTCACTCAGAAGGAAACCTGTAAGTAGGTCTTATTTTCGGAGGATGTCTTATTTTCAGGGAAACATGGTAAGGCAAAAAGTTGATAATATTTCCAAGGTAAACAGGAAATTACATAGTCATAGGGGATTTTAACACATCTCTTTCAGTAATTGATAGTTTGAAATGACACAAATTTAGTTAAGCTATAGACCTGAATGGCACGCTGCACAAGCTTGATAAAAAAGACCCAGGTGGAGAATGCACATTCTTTCCAAGAACATGACACATTTACCAAAAGATCTCATATTAGGCCACAGAGCATTTCTTCAATAGCAACGATTTATACAGACCATATTTTTGAGAATAGTCAATTCCTAGACAACAGAAGCAATAATGAAAACCAAACCATATATGTGGATTTTTAAGGAAAAAACCCTCTAAATAATTTATGACTGTAAAAGTATCCTAATGGAAGGCCTAAGAATAAATTGTTAACATTAATAAGAAAAGTCAATGAGATTAGATTGCTGGCTATTCAAAAATAAATTTTTATTTTCCAGCAATGAGCAACTAGAAAAATATAGTTTGGAAAATATACAGTATATGTGAAAATAGCAATAAAAATATAAAGGTACTAGGAATAAATCTACCAAAATATGTAGAAAATGTTTGTGTGAAATTTTAAAATTTTCTTGAAGGTCTAAGTAAATGGAAAGATACCCAATATTGATGGATTTGTGGAATCAATTGCCAAAATGTTAAATTTTTGCAATTTACACATTGAATGTGTTCCTAGTAAAATTTAAATGAGAATTTTTGAGAAAAATGTATGAGGTTCAAATATATAGAAGGTAGAGAAAAGAACCAAGAATGCCAAGACAATTTTGATGAGGAAGATCAACCTATGAAGGCTCACTCACTCCCCCACTGATGCAAGACTTAATTATAGTTCAATTAAGTAATAATAAAGTGTGATATTAGCTCAGGGAGAGACAAAATAGAGTCTAGAGATAGGCCACATACATATGGAAATTTGTATATAGCAGAGATGCTATTTCAAGTTAATGGGAAAGTAAGAACTTTAAACGAACAGCATTGGAACAATTGGTTATCCATACATCAAACCATATTTAAATGGATTATACTTAACATATGACAAAGCAGGACTTCAAAGTTTTGGACGAAAATAAAGCAGGATGTTTTTATGTTCTCAGGGTAAGAAAAGGTTTCTTAAACACAACACCAGAAGCACAAACTATAAATCAAAACGATCAATAAATTTGACTACATCATAATATTTAAAAAAATCCCTTTGTACATTAAAGATATCATAAACAAAGTGAAAAATACAAACCTTAGACGTGGAGAAGATATTTGCCATGCACGTAATCAAGAGAGGATTTGGCCCAGAATTTATAAACAGCTCCAAAGAAAAAGGCCAAATGATATGAATGGGCAATCCTCAAAAGGACACCAATGGTCTCTAAACATGAGAAATAACATGTTCCTCTCTCCTGGAAGTCAACGTCATGTAAATTAAACAAAGAGGAACTGGTATTTCCCACTCATCATATTGGGGAAAAAAATCTGACGATGCCAAACCCTGCTGAGGGGAGTGTCAATGAATATGACTTTGGAGGACAGGATGGTAGTAGCTAATATGCACCTGGATTGCTGGGCCTGCAGAGTTTGAACACCCCCAGCTTCACACAACAATGAAAAATCAGAAGAAAGAAAAGTTAAATGCCCAGGCAAGGAACAATTGTTTTATTAAATATGCTAGAGGCCCGGTGGACTTGTGCATTGGTTGGGGGTGTGGCCTGCGGGGATTAGCCTGCTGTGGGAGCGCCATTCATCCAGGTCAGCTGAGGGGTGGTGGACCAGCCCTCTGAGCGGCTGCTCCCCCTGTGGGAGTGCACTGACCACCAGGGGGCAGCTCCTGCTTTGAGTACGTATCTGAACCATGTGCATCATAGCGACTGCTTGACCGGTGGTTCTGGTCATTCCTGTCACTGGGATTTTATATATATAGATTGCATTCAGTTGCATTTGATTTTTTTTTATTTTCTATACTTATTTTTGTATGCCTAAAAATATTCTAATTTAAAACATTAGCCTTGCAAGGATTATGAAGAAAAGACTTAACACATAGCTGGTGTGACTGTCAATAAGTATAACTACTTTCAAGGGTAAGTTAAAACTTTAGAGTCGTGTCATTCTTTTTAACCACTTAGAATGGACAAAGGTGGACGTTTAGTAACAATTTGTGTTGGCAAGAATGCTAGGAAACACACTCTCATACACTGCAGGTGGGAATTATAGGGTGTCACAAAAAATGTGTACACACACTTTGAATAATTATAAGCATTTGTTAAAATACACTTCATTTTCAAAATTGAGCTATCAGCAGTTAAAGTGTTTATACATTTTTGAGGAGCACACCTCAGTGAAGGTAATTTTGGCATTATTTAGCAAAACCGTGAAGTTCCTTTGACCTAGCATAATTTCCTCTAAGACTTAGAGGTGGGGAACTTCCAGTCCTGGCTCCTGAAATTTTTTGGTCTGGCCCTGCCAAGGCATTAGGGGTGAGTTAATATTTGACCAAATATAGCAGGCTAATTTTTAAGTTGATAATTTTGTATGGCCCTCAAATGATGTTATAAGTATCCAAATGGCCCTTAGCAGACAGACAGTTCCCCACCCCTGGTAGATACTGATTGAGAAAATAGCAACTATTACAGCCAAGGTTTTTCTACACAAAAGTTCGTGCTAGTAACTATAGCGTTGTCTGTAATGTTGATAAATAAAGAAGCAATCTAACACTATCTAGACTAGTAAACACTAGATTAATGTCTAACAGTAATCAGTTCTAATCTATGTTACAACTGTAGGATGGAATATTATGGAGCCACCAGAATGATACTGCTGAAACTGTCTTGTGATGTAGAAACACTTGACAAATATTAAGCTAAAATCAAGTAAGAAAGTAAGATAGTAGGTAGAGTAGACCATTAAAAATACCTGTCTTTTATTCATTGAAGTAAAGATACCAAGTGTTACCAATAGTTGCTTCTGGATAGATTATAGGTGATTTCGAACTTCGTCTAGATTTTTTTTTTTTTTTTTTTTTTTTTTTGTGGGGAGAGGTTTCCCCCAAAATATTATTTTAATAGAAGCCTACTTTGTTGAAACAGTTTAAACAGGCTGAATGATACTGACTGATAACCCACACCAGAAAGCATGGCCAAGAACTAGCCTTGCTGCGTTCTTTGGGAAATCTGAGTTTTTGAATCTCACAGAATGTGGGCTGAGGACCTGGTTCACTAGCCAGGTCACCGCGCACAGGCTGGGCGCCTGCGGAGCTCTGAACTTCTCTGACTCCGGTTTCACCTTCCTACAAAGACCTTTCACAGCCTGGACTGGCCCCGCTGCTGGCTTTGTGATGCGGCTCAGCGGACGATGTCACGCGTGCCAGCGCGGTTTGCAAAGCCGTAGCCTGGGCTCTCCGCGGGGATGGCTGTCACTGGGCCGGCGGCGGCGGGGGCGGCGCGGGCTCGGGGGCGCGCGGGGGCGGGGACGAGCGGGCCGCAGGCGCCGGGGGCGGGTTTGGGGGCGCCCCGTGGCCGCAGGGCGCGGGGAGGGCGTGCCTGCTGCTTCGGCCCCCGCTGGGGATTCCCCTGGGCCGGCAGGCGCCGGGGGAAGTCCCAAAGCGCGGTACAAGAGCGCGGCGCCAGCGCCACAGCCGGCATTCCCCAGCCATGTCGCTCAGCCTCCAGCTCCTGCTCCTGAGCTGCGGTAGGGCCCAAGACCTCCTGTCCCCCCTTGTTTCCCCACGACACCCTCTTTCCTCGCTTGCTCACGCTGCCATCTCTCTCCCTCTTGCAGCCTGCAGCCTGGCGGCAGCAGCACGGGAAGTGAAGGCGGCTTGTTCCGAAGATGTGGACCTGCCTTGCACCGCCCCCCGGGACCCACAGGTGCCCTACAGGGTGTCCTGGGCCAAGGTAAGCTCCGAGATGCCCGCAGGCTGGGTGTGGTGGGCTCAATTGGAGGCTGCAGAACCACCTCCCTGAGACTGGCGACCTTATGCGGCTGGGGATGGGGAGCCTCCTGCAGCTGAACTCAAAGCACCCTGCCTTCCCACACCCCTCCAGGCCCTAGCCCCAACTCTGCGCGCACCCAGGTACTCGGCAGGCAGACTTAGATTTTGTTCCCTAAGACTTCAGTTCTTTCCTGCCCCCAAACGTGGCCTGCGATGAGGGACCCACATTAGACGTTTAGGAGGGCAAAACTGTTGAGCCCCTTCGTGTTGATTTTGGAGGCCCGGGAGAAAGCAGCGAGGACCTAGCTAGACATTGGGCAAGAGGATTTCTGATTTATGGTGTTTTGTGACTGTGATGCCCATCAGTTTGGATGTGGGAGGGGGGATGGGTGATTGGAAAGGAAGGACTGAGAGATGGACGTGACTTGGGTTTGTTTCATAGGTGGTTACCTGTCGGTCATCCCTTTCCTTGGCCTCCTCCCTTACTCTGGCTCCTCTGGCTGTCCTGAGTGGTCCAGCAAGGGGGGTGTCAGTGAGGATGCATGAGCCGTGTCCACGCGTGTAAGAACAGGCGTCATTGCCTCTGCTGTGAGAGGGTTGAGTCGCGTTGAGGCTTTTTTTAGTTTCCTCTGACCTGGAACATTTTCACATTCAAAGGCCGCGGTTCAGGTGGCGTGGCAAAGCCAAACTGCGTTGGCCGTCTCTGGTCCTTTGTTCGCCTTCTATGGTCCTTTGCTTGCCTTCTCTGATGAGATTGCTGCCTCGAGGTTAAGCGGAATGAGTATGCCATTCCAGCCTTATTCTGCCTCGGTCACTCACTTGTCCTCTTACCTTTGAGCAAATCTCCATGCTTTGCCCCTTTCCATCCAAGCCGGGTTCTCTTCTGCCCAGCATAAAAGATACTGTGAGACCTGAACACACACCTGGCCATTTAACAAGGCAGCAAAGGACAGTTAGAAAGTGTCCTGAGGCTAGCCAGGTAGGGATTTAGTTTTAAAGAAGGGGGAAACTGTGAAACCACTGTTCTTTCCAGAAAGTAATTAAAAAAAGAAGAAAACAATATTAATATTCCCAGGGGAATAATGAAAAAGTACTCCTGAAACAAGCAGATGAAATCTCAGGCTGTAAAGTTCAAACAGTTGTCAAGTTAAATCTTCTTGCACGAGGTCACTTGGAATGATATAGTAAACCATAGCAATTAACCTTTGGCTTCTTGGATGTCAGCTGATGATGTAACTGTATAATGTATGTGCTTGTTTATTGAACATGACTTTTGCATGATTTACACCTCGGGTCTCTCAAAACTGTGATTAAAGGGGGAAAAAAAGACAACTGGCTCTTGGCATTCTCTTTTTTTGTCTGTTGGCCCATGGAATACAGTCTTTGAAAATTCATACCACACTTACTTATTTTTAAGAAAGTGAACTGTGCTTGAGTAGCGTGACAGGAGAGCCATGCTGTGCCAATGCACTAATCAAATATCTCAAAAATTATATACATTGTTCCTTCAAGAACTTTTTATCAGGTCCCAGCATATTCTGTAGATATTTGTTATTTTCCAGCTCAGTAACGATACTTTTGCATCAGTTGTTCTTGTGCAAGAAAAATGGATAGCGCGTTCTGGAAATAAGGTGAAATATTGAAATACTTCATTTTACAGAGGATTAAGTGTCTTGTGAACCCTGCCCCCTGCTAAAGTTTCTTATAAAACATTTTAGTCAAGCAGCGAGGTAGCTATTAAGTGAGCAGTTTAAGTCTGGTGACTTTGGCCAGCCTGGCTCACATCACCTTCTCAGCATCACTGGTGTGGTTTGTAAAACCTCGTGCATAGTTGTGGTTGCCTGCTAGAGAAGTAAAACAGAGAGTCCCTTCCAGGGCGAGATTTCCCTGTCTGCCAATCAAATCACATTCTTGCCTGCCTTCTGCATGTCACAATTACAGTTATTATGACTCACAATCCAAAATTCCATTTACAGAGCATCCTGCCACTGTCCACGTGGCACTGGTCACTTGTGATTAACAAAAAGACCTGTGCAAACCACGTGTTCCTTATCACCTGACTTTTATCAAAAGATTCAAAGCAGACGGTGTCTAATAAGTAGTTATAACATTAGGGCGGATAGGGATGGAACTGTGTCCATTTTATTCTCTTCATTAAGAAGACATAATGGAAGGGACCCAGAGGGGCTTAGTGTAGACATGTACAGGGAGGAATCAAAGGTGGAGCCAAGAGTAGGCAGAGACAGCCCAATGCTTGTTAACCCAACTTTACTTTCCTCCTCTCTGGAATCCAACAACAGCTTCTCCTCTCATCCTTTCCTATATTGTATCTTTTAAGACAGAATGAGTGATTGAGAAGAAAAAGAAAAGTGAATACAGTACATCCGTTAAATTTAGCTTTTAAAGTAGTGAATAGATTGTGGTTGTTTAGGGAGGTATTTTGAGAAATTTTGCAAATAGACTTTGTTCCAGCACGCTTCTTCCACAGGCTGTGGCCTTGAGTTGGAGTCTAGCATAAGAGGGCATAGCACAACCCCGGGTCTGCCAGGAATAAGATCACCCATTAAAGGGCCACATCTGTGCTTCAGACTGAGCACCATTGGTTTGCACTCTCTTTAATGAGGCTGAACTCGGTTTGGAGGGAGAGGATGACACTGGGTGGAATGTCTGGGGATGGTTGATGTTTGCCACTACTACTAATGAATGACTATTAATCAAGAAGATGTAATACCGATCTTTATCATGCTAGGAGCCCTGACAGCCTAGGTTGATGCATAGCGAAAGAGGATATATAGTTTGTCTCTGGCTGACACTATGGGGGTGAGGACAGATGCGTCACAAGGCGAGTGTGTTTTTTAGATGATTTCCAAAGGAAGGGAGAAGGGGAAGTAAGACTATGGTTTCAGAGAACAGATCAAGCTTGACATTTATTATCTTTAGAAGAGTGCTAGCTGTATGGGGTATCCTGGAGACTAAGGGGTCTGTGGGAGAGCAGGCTAATGGCTTGAACAAGGCTACTTCACCACTCAGTTATTTCTTGTTCTTCATTCATTACGAAGCCGTCTCCCATGTACATTGCTAGACTCCTATTCAGTGGAGTTGTATTTTCTGTCTCTACCATCTTATATGATAATGAGCTACACAGCAAGGGGGCACTAAGCAGAGCAGAGTGCCTTCAGAGGGGCTAGAGTTGATGAGTGGTCTGGGTAGATGTACTCTCTACAGCCACAGACTCTGAAGGGCCCATGAAGGAGTCAATGCATGCCACTCACTGTACTTCCTTGATTTTAGAATGCCATCTGCTGTAAGACAGATTTAAGAACATGTTTTTAAGAGAAAGAGGAAATATTTGTATATTAAATATAGGAGCACTAAAACACTGAAAAGTGAAAACAATGTGCGTATTAGCATCATAGAAAAATCACACTGTCCCCATTGGTTGACATGGTTGAATCATTTTTATGGTCTCCACTTTAGGTCAAACTATGAAAGACCTAAAGTTGGTTTTCAAATGTCTGTCATATTTACACCTTCATTATTTGGTAAATATTTCTAAGTCCCAAATATGTGCCAAGACCTGGGTTTGGCATTGACCATCCCAAGATCAACACAACTTTTGCCAGAGGACTATGTATTTCTATTTTATGAAATATATTTTTATTAATTTTCAGAAAGGAAGGGAGAGGGAGAGAAAGAAATACCAATGATGAGAAAGCATCATTGACCAGCTGACTGCTGCACGCCCCACACTGGGGATTGAGCCTGCAACCCCGGGCATGTACCCTGACTGGGAATCGAACTGTGACCTCCTGGTTCATAGGTCAATGCTCAACCACTGAGCCACACCAGCTGGGCAAGAGGACCATCTTGAGCACAGAAATGGACATAGGGCTCCACAAGCATTTGGGGGAAGCTATGGGTAACTAGTGATTTAGTTACTACTAGTAACAAGTAACTAAAGCTGAGAGGTGATGTTAAGAAGTAAGCTGGGAACAGATTGTGAAGAACCTCAAATGCCAAACTATAAGGGTTTTAACTTTATCCTTTAGATAGCAGGGGTCCATTTAATGTTTTTAAGCAAAGAGGATGACATAATGAAAAATGTCATATTTCTCGTGGAGAAGGGCAGAATATGATTCATCCTGAAAGATGAATCTCAGAGTGAGGCTTTATTCTTTCATTACTGTGATACTTCCGTCAGGGTAACTCGATAAGATTTGAGCACATGCAGAGAAAATTCCTTCCCTTTCCTCTTGGTCCCCAGTCCTGTCCATGTAGTTCTATGCAAGACTGGGCAAGGCAGACTGTGACTGCCTGAGACGGGGCAATAGAAGTCTCAGCCAGGCCAGAATACTGGCTCACTGAGATTTTTGAACATTGACAAGACAGAGCAAAGTTGCTAAAATCTTTTAGTGTGGGAGAGGGTATAGAGGAAGAAGACAGCTGAAAGTTAAATAGGAAAAAACACACCAAACACTTGTCTTTCCATGATGAAAAGGGGGAAGGAAGCTGAATCACATGAGGACTGGATTTTCTTAGTTCTGTACTTGGTTATGTCACTACACAAAGAAGAGGAAGTTAAAAGAAGGTCTCTGTGACGAAAGGGAAGGTTTTATGAAGGGCAGGACTAAAAAGAGATTTGCTTACCTAAAAGAAAGTGCTCCTCCATCTAAAACGGTTTCCATGATCCCTTCCTGGTTTCTCCTGTGATGACCCCACATTTGCTACCCGCAGTCCTTAGCTCAGACCTGACTTAGGTTAAAGTACTTCCCTAAAATTTAGAAAATTTAGCGTTGTGAATATTTTGGAGACACTGTGAGTAGAACATTAATTTCCTCCTAAAGCAGAGATTGGGACTTTTAGGGAATGTTGCTAGAGAGGAGGCTGGAAGTATCAACTGTAAGGCGTGACGGAATGAAGAGGACGGTGAGGAAAGCTATCAGAGATCATTTCTATTACCAATATTAGCAATTGTAAAGCACTTCATGTGTTTGCTGACTTGATTTTTAAAATAACCCCATGAGATATGAGGTAAGGTAATTCCAAATGAGGAAATAGCTCAGAGGTGAAGTGATTTGCCAAAGATGACCCAGCTAACTGATGGGGAAGCTGGGACTTGACTTCAGGCCTTTTGATTCCAAAGCCAGTGGCCTTGTAACACTCTCATTGTATCTAAAATTCACTCATTCATTCAGCAAGTACTTTTTGAATATTTCCCATGTTCAGGGACGTATTTAGAATGCTGAATGAAACATTGGCTATGAAAAGAAAAGAGAGTAGTAACATTTTTAGGGCTTTCTGTATGACTGACACTATGCTATTTGTACCATCTCCATCATCACAGGCATCTTTACACCAATGTTGTGAGATTTAATTACCACCTAACTCCCATCTCTGTGAGCAAAAGAAGCCTGAGAGCTGTCCAGTCAGTTGGCCTAGAGCAGGACTTGTGGTGGAGCTGGGGATTGGTTCCAGGCCCAAAGTCTGTGTTCTTCATTATGTTGCCTCTGCCATAGTCATAGTCTTGACCACCATAAATTAAACTCTGTCTGTTAGATCTACTAAATTTCAAAGTGGAAAATCATTTTTCCAATAAAACTACACTTAGAAAAAAGCGATGTTAATGTGCATACATTCTACCCTCATTATGACATCAACCTCCAAGCCAAACTATTTTACACATTATAAAGAGCTGTTTTTATGATGAATGGTGATTATATTGGCACTTTAATTGAGTCAGAAACCAAGGTACATGAATGTTAGTGCACGAGAAATGTGATTTTAAAAAAAGCTGTTCAGTGTGATCACAATATATTAGATTAATACTATCTTTAAATAAAAAGTTATACTTTTAAATATGTTTAATCAAATTATTGAATCATATTTGCATATGTATTGCCCCTCAAAACTCTTTCTTGTAGTTTCCTATCACATTCTTTTTTTTTTTTAATATATTTATTGAATTTTTACAGAGAGGAAGGGAGAGAGATAGAGAGCTAGAAACGTCGATGAGAGAGAAACATCAACCAGCTGCCTCTTGCACACCCCCTACTGGGGGTGTGCCCGCAACCAATGCCCTTGACTGGAATCGAACCTGGGACCTTTCAGTCCACAGACCGACTCTCTACCACTGAGCCAAACCGGCTTCTGCTCCTATCACATTCTTAATGGATATCATGAATGATAAATTTGTATTTTATGTTTGTGTCAAAATTCTTTCTTTGTGATAAGAATAGAAGAGTAGCCCTCTTATATTCAAATATAGTAATCTAGGAGGTTAGTATATATTTGGCTAAAATGATGTAAACTTAAACACTTTAGTTTTTACTAAAAATATTGGTTCATTTTCAGCTATATTCAACATTTATTTGATTTATTTTATTCTAGTTCAAAATTGCCCATCATTTCTAAAAGAACTTAATTCATATGCCCTTAAATTAGTACTTGTATTTGATTGATTTATTATTCAGAAAATTAAATAGGGTTGATTTAATTTAGGGCTCATGATTTTCTTAAGGTCAAATTGCAGTTTTAGAGAAAGAATATTTGTATTAATAATTTAGTCAATATGGAAGCCTTGAGACAAGTCAAAAGTCCATAGGCTTTCTGAAAGTGAGATCCTATATTTTGCCCTTTTCTAATTCAGTCAAAAAGGCCAGCATAAGAGTTAATGTAGGGAATGAAGATTTTAAAAATATAATTGTGATGAGTGTTTGGAGGAGTTAATTTGCCCAGATCGTGTTGTGGTCTAGCACACTACAATATCAGCATTGTACTAGTAAAGGGTGCATTAAATCATTCCTGTCAATTACGCTTGGCTGTGACTGCATCGGAGAGCTCCTTTTGTAATAAATTACTGTTTCCAATAATGTGCGTGTGGAGAGGCAGTGAAACACGTTTAGATTTGGAATGTTTAAAGAACTGTTCTTGAGCCAGCTCAAATGTTTATAAGAACTCATAAAACAAAGCAAAGTTGAGGATGGCCCCTTTGCTGTTACTCCATCCTCCTCCCACTGAAATTCTCCTCCCGTTCTTAAAACACCAATGCTGCCACCACAGTGAACTCTGCGGATCCTGCAGTGTGATAGCTGCTCGGGCACAGGGCTGCAGGCAATGATTTGAACTTTTACATCTGGAGTCACTTGGTACTGCTAGTGGGCGCTCCCTCTTTCAGCATGCGGCATTAACATCAACACTACAACTGTGTTTGTGGCTGTAGACAAGGCCCAGGTTCCCCAGATGGAGTCACATGAGAAGGTGTTGACACAAGACACGTCCAAACCTATAGAGAATTTTTTAGTTTATTTGAGTCAAACTGACGACAGTTGCCGGGAAGCAAAATCTCACCGGATTGAGAACATGCTCCAGAGAAATGCAGTTTTGCAGCTTATTTTATATATTAGAATCAAAGGAGGAGATGTAAGGGGAGTTACATGAAACCCACTAATAATTGATCACAGGGGTGGGAGAGAGCAAAGCATGGGAATCTCTGGGGCTGGCTTAAAAGGCAAAGTGGAGAAACACATATTCCCTTTACATTGGCGGGCACCAGTTAGTAACTAACATTTACAGCACACAGAGATGATGTGTGAGGAATAAGGTAACAACGAGGGGTTTGTGGTCTCCTGCTCTGGTGGGAGGTTGTGCTCTGAGGGATCTGGAAAAGGAGATTAGTCTAAAGGTATGCTCTCTTAGATGTAAAAATGACAACACACAGGCTCAGGTAAGGTAACAGTTGGTCTTGGTCAAGGAAGCTACAAACCTAGGACATGACTACCTGTCATGACTTGCTCTTATAAATTTTTATGTTCATTCTCTGAGTTTGTGAGGCCTACACACCACATGTGTCAGGCCTCCCCTGAGCTTGTCAGGTTTGGTATGTGGCCCCTTTTTCATCGACAAAGGCATATCTTAAAATAACAAAAAGAAGGGGACTAGGCATTGTCTACAGTACACCCACAGCTTGATGCCAGAGGAGGGTTATGAAATATTTCCAGGCACATTGTATGAATGTACAGGTTTCTTTTTTGTTGGAGCGAGTTACCAGAGAGAGCTGTTTATTACTGAGGCAAGAGTTCTCAGGTGAAGCCAGTAGCATTCCTTGTTCTCTGGGTCTTTCAGGAAGACCTAGAAAGGGGCCATTGGAAGATGACCCCATGAGAGTTGAGATACTTTGCTGTGATCCATGGATGGCTGTGTGGCTCAGGACATCACAATTCCGCAGGTGGCTTTGGGGTTCTTTGTTCTGCATTTCCCTACTTCTCCTGTTTATTCTTCTCACCCTTCCTTGGCTTTGCTATTGAAAATAACTAGAGCTGTGCTGGAGGTTTTTGCTCGAAGCCTATGAAAATCTGGCCATCAAATAAATTACTTTTTGCTGTTGTTACTGGTGATGTTGAAAATGAATTCTCCTCTGCATATGGGCAGAAGGCCACTGCCAACAGTTCTGATTAGCTGGGCATACTGTACTTGCCTGGGAGGCTCCCAGCAGCCAGCGTGACAGTGGGGTCCTATTTATGTAAATATGCACAATAGTTTATTTTTCACCTGCTCCAGGGGGTTGGAAGTTTTGATCTTGACTCTTAGGGCCTTTCTGAGCTGAGGAAGGGGGTCACTGGATAGGAGAGGAGGCTCCAGGAGAAAACCAAAGGCAGAGCATCTCAAAATGATTGTTGCAGCCAGTGACTGTGTCTTCAGATGCAGAGATTTCTAACAAAACAGAGTTCCAGTGAAATCTATTAGAAAGTTGAACGCATTTGGAGGTTAAGTTTGAAAAGACATTATGGTGCAAATTGCAGAGACCTAGCTGACTTGATTAGTTCAAACTAAAAATGGGGAGTCTCAGGACAGGTGGCCCCTGATGGGCTTGGGCACCTGGCCCATCTAAAGCTCTGGTGGGAAGAGGCACCTCTTCATGCAGCGGGGAGACAGGTGCGAGCACATGATGAGGCATTAGTGTGTGGTTTAATTAGACCCGGAAAGGGAAACATTGAGCTATGTTATATGTGTTTTAGAATCGTTAGACGCCTTAATTTTTTCTAAGGTTCCTTGGCTACACCTCCTTTCCCCCCCTTTATTTTTGAACACCTAAAGGCCCCAGTCTGTAGATCCTTGATTACTCAGGAAGGAACCTTTCAACACAAGAAGAACCATCAAGAAATAGGATTTACATTCATAGACTGGGCCTGCGAAAAGCCATTAGTTTTAGCAGCCCCATGCTAGAGAGTGGAGCAGGGCTCCGTGCAGGAGCGATAAATCTGCCACCAGATGTCTCTGCAGCCCACTCCACAGGAATGCTAACTACACCCGAGGCTGTGGGAGCTGGAACCAAAGCTTTCTGGTGACTTTGTAGCATGTTCCTTCACTTAATAAATTAAGCAGGAACCAACCACTGAGGGTGTGTGTGTATTTTCTCTCTTAGGTGCCTTGGCGTCACTGATCCCTTGGTTGTATATTATCTGCACAATTCCCTTCTGAGAAGGAGGAGAGGAGTTGTAGGTGTCCCAGAATGAGGGATGAAACACTGGCAGGGGCGGGCAAAGACAGTGGCAGTGAAGCCTGCTAACGCTGTGTCTTATCCTGGGGTGGCTCTGTGGTGCTGTCACAGTGCTGGGGGCAGGTAAGGAATGCCAGTGAACCTAAGCTCCTGCTGGTCCCCAGCACTCAGCATAGGGCTAGAGGCTGAGCACCGAATACAGTGATTCACCTCCCTGCTTGTTTAAGTCTGTTTTAGAAGCTTTGAAACATTTCATTGGAAGGTGGATGGACAAGTTAATTATATATTTGGGAAAAAGAGTGCTGATGGTGTGTGCAGCGTGTGCCTAATCTTTGAAGTAGGAGATGACAAAGAGGCCCCAGCATTAGTCATAAAGATTGTTCAGGGAAAGAAAACCCACCCGATTAGTTTGGCTAAATTTGGCATCTATAGGCTGATCTGTCCTGGGTACAGTAATTTAAGCTGTAACTATCCTGTCATATGTGTGTTGATATGACCAAATGATCTGACACAGAATCTCTGCATGCCACTACAGTCACCTGTCTTTTTACTTTAGTAGAGTAAGTGTGGTACCTGCTGTGATGTCTCGGATGACCATACAGATACACAGCCTTTGGAGAACAGCCATTGTCTGGCAATGGTCTTAACAGATTTAGGAACGTTTCCAAATCGAAGGCTGGGATACAAAAATAAGAGTCAGTCAGTGGGTGAGTTGGTAGTTGAAGAACACAAGAGGACATTTAATATAGAACAGCCAGCAACAAAATTTGATTCAAAGTGATTTACCCATTTCATCAGATCATCATCGTCAACACATCATCAGCATCAATAGCAACACTCTCTCTTTCATGTAGGGTAGAGGAGGGGATATGAAGGATCATAAATACAGTCCTGATCCAATTCCAAAACAAACAGAGCCCTAAAGAGTTGTCATTGATTCCCCACCCCCCCCAACCGTCACACATCCACACAATAAATTGTTTTCAGACATATGTGGAGGAGGGGTTTGTGAAAACCAGAGGCAGCACATTGGTGTGTAGTAGGGGTGTCGAACTCAATCAGAGAAGGGGCCAAAATCTAAAATCGCGGGCCGAATGGTTTACTGAACAGTCATAAACTGTCATTGTGATGGAAATGCAGCGGAGTGCAGTGATGATAGCGCGGTGCGGGCCACATTGCAAGGCCTGGCGGGACGGATTTGGCCCGCGGGCCTTGTGTTTGACACATGTGGTGTGTAGGCTCAGTGCTTGATGATCTGTCAGTAGAGCATGATTCAATGATTCCTTTTTTAAACAGCTTACAGAGAGCGGTGAAGAGAAGATAGAGGTGCAGAATCATCACCAGATGGAGCAGGAGAGCCCTTACGAGGCCCCCAGAGAAGGGCTGTATTCCCTGAAGATCCGAAACACTACCAGCTACAGCTCGGGCACATACAGATGCACTCTGGAGGGGCCAGAAGGGCAGAGAAACCAAAGTGGCACAGTGACCTTGGAAGTGACAGGTGAGGTGGTCTGCTGCACTTGTTTTCTTCTTGAAAAATGCCTGTGCACTTTCTGTAGCTGTTAAAATTGACCCTCTCCATTGAAACCTAAGTCAGAAGCTTTGGAGCACATCTGTGGCTAAAATCTAAATTCTCCTATAAGAATGCCATGACTTGTTCTTTTTTTTTCTGTAAATAAGGACAAATCCACCCAGCCTGATGGGGGAGATGCCTCATGTAATTAATTTGATTGTCCTTTAGTCATATAAGAGACCTGTGGAGCAAATAGGAAATATCTAAGTCTGATTTTTGGAAGATGGAGAAATTGTGTGTTCCCCCAACACCAGATAACTGTATAATATTCAGCTCATTTGGGCCTTGAAATATTGTCACTTCAAGTTCCTACCTTTTTAACATGAGAACAACATTTCCCTCTCCCTTTACAGAGTTTAACCTTCCCAATATCTCAACTCAGGCCAAAGGAAAGAGTACAGCAAGGAAATCATGTTCCGGTGGCTGACACACATTTTTGCTCCATGAATTAAGTGTCAAGACAAGGATTGTCTCCTCCTTGGATTTGTTAAAATAACTTTTTTATGTAGCTTAAAATATGCCTTGCATTGGACTTCTGCCCTATTCTTGTTAGTGGCTGAGGCTTGAAATGACAAACATGTTGTTGTCACATAATCCCTGATTTTTAAAATAATAGCTACCTTTTCCCATTCAGTATTTCAGAGGAATCTGACTCAAGGTAGTATTCTGATACTCCCAAGAGCACAATCAGTGTTTATTGGTCAGTGTTTGGATTTGGTTCACTGTTACGCGCGCACACACGCACACACACACACACACACACACACACACGCGCGCGCGCGCGCACACATATACACACATCACAGCATAACCCTTGTCAGTCTCTAGCCCTTTACACTGCTTTGTTTGTATTTGTAGAATTTACGACGCTGACATGCTCCACTCTCTGCTTTGGTCTCTGCTGACTCTGGAACAAGTAGGCACTCAATGAATATGATGATAGGAATGATAGAAATAAGAGAAACCTGGCAGGGAAGAGCAGAGATGAAGTGAAAGAAAAGCTGATTTTCTTTCCTTTCCTCTTCGAAGGCCTGAAAGTTGCCAGAAGTTACGTTGCCAGAGTCACTTAGATCTGATTCAGATATTAGCTATGGTGTTCCCTACCATGCAATCTTGGACAAATCTCTGATTGATTCTAAGCCTCAGTTCTTTCATCTCTAAAATGGAATAATATTTTCTATGACCGGCTTGCTATGACGCTTAAATGAGATATTGCATTAAAATGCTAGCACAGTGCCTGTGGTAGACTGTGTGCCCATAAATGCTAGGAAGCATTAGGCCAGTGATTCTCAACCTTGAGTCACAGGCTCCTGTGAGAATTCATCCCTAGAATATTACACTAACTTTTAAATCTAGTTTTAGGGGTTGGCAGTTTTCTTGAGGTTGTTCCTGGGTAGAACCCCCAATCATCTGCACTCCACCTGCTCCTTGCTAACTGAGCCTTCAGGGAGACTCAGTTAGCAACCTTGCTTCCCCAAGCAACACATAGGATGTCATGTCTGAGTGGGGAGAGGCTGTCTCCACCATGTCCCCTCCTGGGCTGAATATCTCACTCGGCCTCTCAGAGGGTTGCAACCACAGCCTTTAACCCCCTCCTGCTCCTACCCAGGGAGCTGTTCTGTAGGCCACCCATACCGTCAGTCTTGGTGGAGGAGCTTTAATAGTTTTACAAAAGTGTGTCTACTTATCCAGCAACAGCTGGGCAGCTCACTGCCTCATTTTGTAGTCCTGCAGTCCTCCTGATGTCAGGACACCCAGCATTCTACACAAGACAATGTAGATAAATAGATCAACAACTGGTATAATTGCAAATTAAAAGCCAGGAACCCCCAGACATTTGAAATGAAGACTGATGGGTAGCAGGGTAAGTCTGGACCTGACTCCTGACTCTGCTACCTGCCTTAGTCCCTCAGCCTCTCTGAACCTTGATTCCTTCATTTGTAAAATGGGATGCTCAGACGAGTCTCAGAAGATTCAGTGAGATGCTATGTGTCAGTCCCATTGCACACAGCTGGATAGAGTGAGTGAGCGCTGGCTGCCGCCATCACTACCACTGCTGTCATTTCTGTTGTTCTTCCAAAGGCACAGATGTGAGGACGGTAATGGGAGACAGGGACTTAAAGAGCAGGAACAAAGCACCTGAGCTTCTTATTATGATACAAAAGCCCTGTTAAATGGCTTCATTTTTCACCTGTGTTTTTTTAAAGGATGCCATAAGGAGCACAGAGAAGCAACCTTTAAGAAATACAGAGCTGAGATTGTACTGCTGTTGGCTTTGGTGGTTTTCTACTTAACACTCATCATTTTCACTTTTGTAAGTATGTTCTTAAGACATCTGTTATTACTAAAAGATCACCTGAGGCACCAATCCAAATGTTTTGTAGACACTGTGAGTCATTTAATAACAGAGAGCTCGTCTCTGTACCCCAGACTTATTTAGCCCCCGGACTGTGAGAATCATTACAGCAAGCGCCCAGCTTGTTCTTTGTCCTGTGGCTCTGCACAGAGCACTGGGACGAGACATAAAGTAAGATATGTGAAGGGAATCTGAGAAATGCCAAAGGATCCTACTAAAGTGCCTAAGGGCCTGGCCTCATGGTGACAGTGGTGAAAAGTGCAACACCTTTTGTCCCCCAGCCGGGATGGAGGCAGCCTTCTTGTAGGCAAGTGAGCAGCACAGCCACACAGGGAACGATCAGTGTCCTTCACCTGCCCTTCAACTGTTTCCTCCTAGGGCTTCTCTCCTTATATTTTGTTACTTTCACTCACTTCTTCAGAATTAACCCTTCAAAGCCAGAGCAGGGGAACACAGAGAGTGTCCTGTGGTAGAGGGTGGTTGCCACTTCGTAGGCATCCCTGACATGATGTTGAGCTACTGGCAGCAGGCTCTCAGTTAGAGACTCGGAGCCGCTTCTGCATAGCTGCTCACCTAGGTTGTGGGGGAGCAGGGTCAGCTCTGGGCTTGACCCACAAGAAAATGATCTTTCCCATATGCCTCAATACCATCAGGAAGGGCTGGCTACTTAGGGACCTGGGCAGATCTCTCCCAGGAGCTATGCCAGTAAAATTAAAAAAAAAAAATACATTTTATTGATTTTTTACAGAGAGAAAGGAAGAGGGATAAAGAGTTAGAAACATCAATGAGAGAGAAACATTGATCAGCTGCCTCCTGCATACCCCTTACTGGGGATATGGCCGCAACCAAGGAACATGCCCTTGAGTGGAATCGAACCTGGGACCCTTCAGTCCCCAGGCCGATGCTCTATTCACTGAGCCAAACCAGTTTCGGCTGGGTAGTAAATTTTAAAAGTGAGTGACTTTAGTTTTTTATTGCAAATGCCCGTTTCTGTGGGCACTGATTTTTCCCATACAAATAACTAACAGTAGGGGCCTGAAATGACCCCAGTCTGTAACTGGTGCATTTCCTGGTTAAAGTTTAGAAGTAGCAGTGAAGTAGACCAAGCTCAGAGTAGAATGAGTGAGTAACCAGCATAATGAGGGCTTTCAAACCAAATGTGCAGCCAGCCCTTAGTGAATGGAGTTTAAACTGAGGTGACAACTGGTGCATGTCTCCAAATGCTCACTTCTCATCTCTTTTAACTTATTTTTCAGAAGTTTGCACGACAACAGAGTATTTTCCCAGATTTTTCTAAACCTGTAATGGAACGAGCATTTCTCCCAGTTACCTCCCCAAACAAGCCTGTGGAGCTAGTGACTCTTCCCAAGACAGAAGTGGTATGAGCAACTTTCTGCAGGATGTTTCTCCTAAAGTGGAAGGCTCCATGATGTGCCTGTGTGTCACTGAGGACAAAGAAGAACGCGCCCCACACCGAAGGTGGCAGCCTTCCTGGGAATTCCTTCACGTGACCGAAACATCTGAAAGGGAATCCCACCACACTTGCTGTGAATAGAATTTTGAAAACCATCACATGACCACATAGCATGGGCCACCTGCAGGGTGCTCTCTAGAGCTGCTTCTTCACGGCTCAGTGCTCTAGTCAGCTATCTGGTCAACCTCTTTGAACTTTTTTTTCAGTCACATAAAAGCTATGGTGAGGTGCAGTGGAAAAGGGTCTTGGGAAATGTGAATCTCCAGAGCTGGCCCTGGGACAGACTCTTGAGGACAGCTGCACATCTGGGAAACATCTCTTTGGATTTGCTATGTTTCTTATACTAGCCCAGATGTTTTATGTCTGGAAGAAACGGACAGGCCATGCTGTGAGACAGTGGGGAATATTTAGCAAATGGTTTCCTGGTGTGAAGGCCCTGCAATTACTAAGGGGTATTCTGTATACTTAGAGATATCAGGTGGATGAACTGTTCCCTCACAGGGCCTTTGCATCTGGGAAAGACACGTGAAAAGAAGCAATGAAAAAGAATTCCACTTTTATTTTTATAACTCTATAATGCTTGTCAAAGAAGGACTTGTATTTTTTTCTCCCTTTGAAATTTATATCTAAAGTTAGATATTGTTGCTAACTGACAAGCAGCATGACTATAGAGAGTGAGAGGACATCAGCTGGGGAGACAGCAATGGGACAGAGACCTGTTTACTGGCTAGTGACGTTGTGGAAATGTCGGACCAATCATGCAATATGGGTTTAGCCCCAGTTGTCTCACTACCTGTATGATCTTGGGCAAGATCCTATAGTTTCTACTGTCTTGGTTATAAGCCAAAAGCTGTTGTATGAGTTGAATGAAATAATGTGTGTGAAAAATGCTCTAAAAAAAGTATAAAGCACTGTACACATTTGAAGCTTCATTGTGTCATTATCCTTATTGTTGCAG